>NC_138875.1:77311560-77911560 GCF_965194805.1 Balaenoptera borealis
TGGAGGAGGGTTCCCTCTTCTCCATACTCTCTCCAGCATTTGTTATTTGTAGACTGGTGATGGCCATTCTGACCAGCTGGTTAGATATTTCGAATATCACTCACTCTTGGTGTTTTCTATGAATGCTTGGAGGGCCCAGAGGAGGCCCTTACCTCTCCAAGCTGCTCGGTGAAGATAAACCTTGAGGGAGGGTGAACAACCCATGTGTGCAGAGCAGAGGTGTGGAAGGAGGAGGCATTCGAGGGCCTGAGATGCTTGGTGTGCTTGAAAGATTGCACTGGACACATAGATGCAGGTCCAGAGTGGACCTTGACCTTGCTAGGGCGTTTGGACATTCACCAAAGAGCTCTGGGTTACCCCATCAAAATTTGGGGCAGGGGAGTGGTATGGTAGAGCTCATTTCAACCCCCTTGACCGTGTACGGTTCCCAGCACCATGTGAAGTCAGCTTCTTGCGCCAGGACGTGGTTCTTGGGTTCCAAACTATACAGCAGTGACTTCTCTACCACTACTCGTGTCTTAGGAAAAATTTGGGGACTGAAGGCAGATACAGCACCTAGTGAGGAATCACAATTAGGGTGTGTGCTTCAGCTTGCCCTTCTATTGCCAAGGCTCAGGATTCCTGTGATGTTTGGGCCTTGATCAGGGGAAAGAAAAATGAAGTGGCTGGGTTTTCCTAAACATATTTGAATGGAAAAACATGTGTCCTGGAGAATCTATGAGATAATTCCCTTAAAGGGCTCTGCACACACACTGACATACAGTCAGTGCTCAATAAAGGGAGCCATGATTCTCATCAACATTGGGTAGTTCTCAGCCGTCTGCCCAGTGAGGTCACCATCCATCCCCCCCATCAGGGCTGGAGTCGGGGCTGAGACCTTCGTTTAAAGCTTGTAGCATCAATAGAACAGGATTCAAATCATGTACTTTTTATTCCCCATAGAATGATTTCTCTCTGCTTACATGAAACTTGCATTTTATTTCTTTATGTACCTGGAAGAAGAGGCATCCTGGTGGCTCTGAGGCCAGGCTTAGAGGACAGTGTGGAACTCTGATCGGGGCTGGGGTGACTGCAATTTAGTGCAGGCATTAAGAGCACAGGTTCTGTGCTTATATATTGATATTTCAAATCCTGACTCTACCACTGCCTATAGTATGTGCTGGTAAATGTTCCATAATGGTTCTCTGGAAAAAACAAAATCCTGACATGTAGCATTTGCCAGTTATCATGGTGTAAATACTTCTATTGTGGCTGATTTCTACCCATGTCACTGAATGTGGAGTTGGGAAGAGATACACAGTAACGCCCCACTGTATAAAATTTCTACCAGCCAGAAGTAACCACAAGAACAAAGATAATGGCAAAATGTCGTAAGACAATTAGGAAGGGATGAGTTTGGAGTAATTGCCTTTGTTTGGAACATAGTTTATTTAATTGTAAGTTTCTAGAATTTAATTTTGAATGATGGCCGTGTTTAACAACTCACAAAAGTTCCTAAAAATTGAACAATCAGCTCTCAAGAGTGGGTGTGGCCAGCTCCAGCACACCTCTGTCACTGGCCCTTCAGTGTGTTACTTTCTGCAGCTGGTAAAACCAGGATGATACCACTGATGACAGTAGTTGTGAGGGTTAGAGAAAATGTATGCACAGGGCGTGGCACAGAACAGACACTTAAAAATGGGAGCTGTCATTATCTGAGGTTCAGTTAGAGTTTGTGGCCTTGGGGTTTCTGAGGATGGGGGCACAGCTTTTCTAGCACAGCATATGTTTCCATTTCTCCCATGGGAAACAGAAACTGGAACAAGGCAGGGAGATGGGTTTGCCACTGCCAGTCAGATGACAGGTGCTGGGGGCTCCTTGTGTACTTCAGCTCAATTTTTCCAGCCTTATATCTTGTCTATCTATCTATGTATCTATCTATCTATCTATCATCTATCTACCTATCATTTATATAGTTATATCATCTTCTAGAAAATTGATATCCAAGTATCTACACCATTTTATATTTTGCCTAAATTTCAAAATTCTTATTACAAAAATAGCATATACTAAGTCTGCAAAATAGAGATAAGCCAGTTCTGGCCAGCAAACATTTACTAAACTTAGGTACTATTATTTGAGAACATGCCCATACGTTTTGTTGAATTGATGAAAGAAGATGAAAAGTAAATGTTTTCTCTCAGCCCAGATACGACTACTGTAGGTTTTCTGGTGTATGCGCCTCTACTCTGTTCCCATAACTGTATTAAAAACAAACAAACACACACACAAAAAAATCCAAAACCAAAACTCCCACGATTATCTCGTACATGCTGTTTCATGCTCTGCTTTTTATTTAATTAATTGTAAACATAAAATTCAGCTCTTGACGACCTGCAAGAAAAGATGGAGTCAATGGGGCGAATCATGTAACTGCAGGGAATTATTGTCATTATAAAAGCTACTGGCAACCTCTACATTAATCTCTGAGATTTTGCCTCTGATCTCCTTTTGAGGTTCGGGCCCCTGAAGCTTCTGCGTCTTCAAAGTTAAGCTTGTTGCATATCTGCCCCCGCATCAGCTGCTCTGCGCAGCGCCGGTGGACCCCGGTCCTTCTGAGACCTGCACCGACAGGACCAGCACCCCTGCCGGGAGGGGCGGGGGGGGGCGGGGGGGGGGCGGGGGGGTCCCCCATCGCCCCGCCGAGCCCCGCCCCCAGGGCTGCCCTGCTCAATCGGTCACGTGTGCGTCCCTTCCACCCTCCCGCCTCTACCCTACGTGCGTCTATAATCTTGTGCTCTGGGGAGGGTCCGGGCAGCAGCTGCCTTTGATCAGCCCAACATCTGGGAGACTCGGCACTTCAAGAACGCTGACTGGTGATCAAAGATGGGAACGCTGTGACAGCGGAGACTTGGCAAGGACCCAGCCCGGCTAAATGCACTGGTGGGGGAGGGGAAGGAAGGACAGAGGGAGTTAGGGGGCGGGAGCGAGGAGCAACCCACCCAACCGCAGGGGCTTGGCGGCGGGGGCAGTTAGGAGCATGGGCTTTGCTTCTTGACCTTGACTCGCGGTGCCTCAGTTTCCTCCTCTGCAAAATGGGGATAATAACGTGAGGACAAAATGAGTTCAAAAAAGAAAGAGCACTTAGAACAGAAGCCTGGATCCCAGTTTGAGCTCATAAATGCCAGCTGTTGTTGCCGTGCTATTAGGGCTCTTCTTATTCCTAGAGCCAGGTCTGGGAGGGAATGATAGAGTCTGCATAGTCCCCAAAGCTGTAGTGCCTACTAATTTGTAATGATCTATTTTGAGCCTCAGTTTCCCCATCAGTAAAATGGAAAACCACACAAGATGTTGGAATTCAGTAAGGATTATTGCTTTCCATTTGACTCATGGAGAAACCGAGGTCTCGAGTTGGGAAGTCATGCAACAAGAAACCAGCCCAGTGTTTCACCACCTGGGAGCTGGCCCTAATTGGAGGGTTAGGCTGCTGCTTGGGGGGCCCAATGCTGAGTCACTGGTTTTTTTGCTCAAGCCAAGAATTCTCCCATTATCTCCTACAGGCTGGGTTCAATAACATTACTACCAAGAGCAGCAGGTTATAATTTTATTTTATTTTATTTTAGGCTTTTGATTTCTTATTAAAGTATAACATACACACAGGGGAATGCACATATCACCACACTGAATTGTCCCAAACCAAACACACCCATGGAACCAGCGGCCAAATGGAGAAGCAGAACATTCCCAGCTGCCCCCTTCCCCAACTCCCGAAACTCCCTCTTGAGCCCTTCCGGTCACTACCCTCTCCGTGGAAACTGCTTAAGTTGTTTTTATGGATTGCATGCTCACCAGGAACTAAGAGGGACAGGAAATGGCCTGGCAGGCATTGGCCTCACCTAAACCTTGCAATAACACTCTGAGGCCAGCCCTGTTAAAAATCCCTATTTCACAGATGAGAAGACAGAGGCACAAAGAGCCTAACGAAATTGCCCAAGGTCACACACCGGTCAGTGAGGCTTCAAAACTTTAAGCCCTGGCTGTAGGGCTGTGAGCTCTTGCTGTTATACGGATGATGCCTCTTGGAAGTGGGTCAGTAGGGAGAGCGTTTTTAATTTTTGGGGGGAGAGGGGGTGTTAGGGAAGAAGCAAGCTTACATACAATAGTTGTGGGACGCATCGGGGCTTTTAGGAAACAGAGCCGTTCAGTGGCCCTGTGGGCTTTTATGGATGCTCCTGTGTTCCCAGTAAGCCGTGGCCAGTGGCTTGCTCTCGGGGACTGGACGCAGCCCCTGGACCTCTCTCCTCTCACCAATTTTTTCCTCCAAGAGCTTCATCAGTTCACAGAGGGGATATGCAGATGCACCAGGGAGAAGCCCACTCCCCTTTCCCTGTAGTTTTAGCCTACAGAATACCTTAGCCTGGGTCTGAAAACAGAGCCTGAGGCAAGGGTTCATGTGCAGGCATTTGACTTGGGAATTGATCCCAAGGAGCAGGAATGAGGGACAGGGAAGGAAGGAGAGCCAGTGTGGGCATGTGTTACTGATTTGGCCATGACTACAGGCAACCGGTGTGGATTCTGCAGGACCTAGGAAGCCTCATGAAATGCATCTCAGAAGCCTCCGCCCATGGCATAAAGAAGGGAAGCGTTTCTCCATCGGCTCCTATCCCGCATTGGTCAAAGTGACCTCATGACTGTTAACTGCCACCCACTTCTAGGTTGTACCTTGGTGAACCGGTCCCCACATCAGTGGCAGGGGCAAGAGGGGGGATTGAGTAGATAGAAGAGGTGCACAGAAGGTCTGAAACCCTGGATGCCACTCTTCCCAGAGTCCATGGGCTGGGGCTGGCTCATGCTCTCCATAGCCAACTGGTCAACCCCACTCGTATCAGTCCTTCCCCCTCCCATCCTCTACCCTAGTGAGCATACTCCCTCCGTACCGCCTCTGACAACACAGCGTGGTACCTGCCTGACTTTAGGACATCCTTAAACTGTGGATCCCAAATATTCTCATGTTGAAGTTCTAACCCCTAGTGCCTCAGAATATGACCTTATTTGGAAATAGGGTCATTGCAGATATAATTAGTTAAGATGAGGTCATGCTGGAGTAGTGTGGGCCCCCAATCCAACATGACTGTTTTCCTTCTACAAAGGGTAAATTTGGACACAGACATGCACGCAGGGCGAACATCACATGAAGATGAAGGCAGCGATCCAGGTGAAACAGGTACAAGCCAAGGAATGTTGAAGATTGCCAATCAACCCACCAGAAGCTAGGGGAGAGGCAAGGAACAAACGGATCCTCCCTCATAGCCTCAGAAGGGACCACCCTTGCCGACACCTTGATCTTGGACTTCCAGCCTCCAGAACTGTGAGAATAAATTTCTATTGTGTCAGCCGCCCTGTTTGTGGTACTTGGTTAAAGCAGCCTTAGCAAACTAATAAACATCCTAAAATAGAAAAATTCAGTGCTGCCAAGGAGAGGAGCTTCTCCTCAGTTGTGTTTTGGGTCATGGGCCACCCGCATCATCAAACAAAACAACAGACCCTCTCTACAAAGATCTCATGTGCACGTAGGATTTTGGAAACAACTTTGGGCAGTCCTCAAATATCCTCAAACCCATCCATGTCTTAAAAGACATTCTGGAGACATGTAACTGCTCAGAGCAGTTTCAGGCAGACATGAGGAAGCATCTCTGAGCTGATTAAGTCAAGTGGATTTGATATACAGATGTTCTTTGTATGAACAACCTTTGTTGAAACATAAATCATGAGAAGGGAGAGAAGCCCAAAACCTTTCATGATGGAAGGAGTGTGAACGGCAAGAACTGTGGGTAAGGGGTTGGCACAGATAATGCCCCTTGAGTCATGTCACAGCTTCCGGCTCCCAGGAGGGGCCCACCAATGCTGGTCCCTTTCTGCTGGCCCCCAGGAAAGGGAAACATTTAAGCAAGATCTGGCACTTGCAGACCAGAAAAAGTTACATGGAGCTGTTCATTTTAACCAGATTACCCAGATTTTCAGCAGATTTGCACCATCAGTGCTCTATCCAGATTCCCTCCCCCCTCCACCCCTGCTTTTTTATTTTTTTGCATATCTGTGCGGACATCCTCTAGCTTCCGTGAACTTTTGCTCCTCGCATCTGCACCTGGAGCTGTCTTTGGAAGTCTGCTCCCAGGCTACCGGCTGCCCTGCCTGCAAACCCAGAGGGCTGAGGTGCCAGGAGATAGACTACACCCCGGGCACCGCCCTTAGCTGATGACAAACTGGTCCAGGAGCATGAAAGCTCGGCTTCTTTGCCTCGATGAGTTGAGAGGAGCTCTGAGGTATCATTTACGCTCCCAAGCTCCCCACAGGATCAGGCTAATCTGAGGCTTCGTGGAAACCTCACCCTGGCTTGGCTTCTTCCCTGTCCCCCTTCTGCTTCCCCCCCCACCTATTGCTTCCTCCTGGAGCATTTCCTTCATATATCACATGCAGAAGACTCCTAGTGTCCATTCCTGCTTCTGCGAGTCTGACATAAGCGGGACGGTTTAGTCCGTTCAGAGGATTCCAAATATCTTCTCAAATATCCTGGACTGTCTCCTGTGGGCCTGACCCAGATTGTGCTTAAGTGATAAGAGGAGAAAGAATAACAGGAGATATTATTATAAGAAAACTTTTATTATTAGGGAAAACTTCCTTCCATTCTAAGGTGATCAAGGCAAGAGGTCTGACAATAAGCCAGAGTTTCTCCATCTGGGCACTATGAACATTTGGGCTTGGGTGATCCTTTGCGGCAGGAGGCTGTCCTGGGCGTTGGAGGATGTTGAGCTGCATCCTTGGCCTCTTCTCACTAGATGTTAGTGACCAGCTGTGACCACCAAACATTGGCAGATGCCCTCCAGTTGAGAACCACTGCATTCAACCGAGACCTGAGCGCTGAGTAAGACTTAGGTCAGTGAAAGCAGCGTCCTACGTAGAGGAAACAGCCTGTGCGAAGTCCCTGAGGTGGGAATAGCTCGGATCATTAGAAGAAGAGAAGGGAGGTTAATGTGGCTGAGAGCAGTGAGTGAGGGGGGAGATGGTCCAAGATGAAGCTGGGAAGGAGGTCAGGGGCCAGATCACGCAGGGGCTTGAGCGGCAAAGTCTTCAGATTTTTTTTTTTTTTTAAACAGATTGGCAACTTGCTTTTTTTCAAATTTTATTTATTTATTTATTTATTTATTTATTTATTTATTTATTTATTATTTATTTATTTTTGGCTGTGTTGGGTCTTCGTTTCTGTGCGAGGGCTTTCTCTAGTTGCGGCGAGCGGGGGCCACTCTTCATCGTGGTGCGCGGGCTTCTCACTATCGCGGCCTCTCTTGTTGCGGAGCACAGGCTCCAGACGCGCAGGCTCAGTAGTTGTGGCTCACGGGCCTAGTTGCTCCGTGGCATGTGGGATCTTCCCAGACCAGGGCTCGAACCCGTGTGCCCTGCATTGGCAGGCAGAGTCTCAACCACTGCGCCACCAGGGAAGCCCCAAAGACTTCAGATTTTAACTTAAAAGCAATGGGAAGCCACAGAAGTGTTTCCCCCCTAATTCGACGTATAATTATTGAATGTCTACTCCATGCCAGACACCATGTAAGTGAAAGTCAGAGGAGGGCTTTCAGAGGAAGAATCACAATGAGTGGTGAGGTCACCTCCGTATATGAAATTGTCATTCCCAGCTCCAGACTCAGGAACATCATACTGATGTTTTGAAATCAGCCACAGAAATCAGTAAATATTGCAAATCAGGACTTCACCCACCCTGTGCCCCATGAGATCGTGTTATCTGCAACCAGAAACAGTTTTACATCTTCCTTTCTAATCTGGTTGCCTTTTCTTTTCTTTTCTTCTTTTCTTTTCTTTTTCCCTCCCTCCCTCCCTTCCTTCCTTCCTTCTTTCTTTTTTGCCTAATTCCCTGGCTGCAACCTCCAGCACAGTGTTGAATAAACACAGCAGGAGTGGCCATCCTTGTCTTGCTCCTGATCTTAGGGAGAGTGGGGAATGCTTTTAATTAGTCTTTCATCATTAAGCCTGTTGCTTGCTGAGGGTTTCTTGTAATCAGGTTGAGGAAGTTTGCTTTTTTCTTTTTCCTCACAAAAGTGTTCAATTCCAGAAGGATTTGCACAGGAGTGCCTTGAGCTGACCTTTACTTTGAAAAGCCCCCACTGGCCGTTTAGAGGAGAGTGGCCTGCAGGAGGCAGGAGTGGAGGCAGGGAGGTCAGGGAGCAGGCCGTGGGGTCCTCCGGGTGTGGGATGCTGGTGGCCTCAATGCTGGTGGTGGCCATAGAAAGAAGGGTAGGGCTCCAAGGGATACAGTGGCGGGAAAGGTGACGCCGAAGAGAGTGCACCCGGCCATATGCATTGTCCTAGGTCAGGATTTCTAGAAGCAGAGTCTGAGGAAGGGATTCAGGAAAACTTGATTGATTGCTGGAGACCGCTGGGTCAGGGAGAGGGAGTGAGGCAAGCAGGAAGGGACAAGGATGGGGGCCCAGTCAGGGTGTGGCCTCAGGTGAAGTCTGGCCTTGACCTCACCCTCGGGGGACTCTGGAGCATAACTTGCATTACAGAGTTGCCCCCCCCCCAGTTCAGTCAATTATCAGCTGCTCCCAGTAGGCGGGGCACAGCCTCCCAGGGGTGTCCATCTCTGGGCGAAGTGGCTCGATTCAGTCCAGGTCAATTTCCCAGGGAAGGTTGCACGGTTGTGAGTCTCCTGAAGCACTCGGAGAAGGTCAGGGGCAGGTGCATCAGGGATAAAGGGGATGTGGGCTTCAGCTCCATCTATCACGTTTATGGAATGTACATAGGGCTCCATGTGGTGCTCAACAGATCCAAAGGGGTGTGGGACTAGTTTTTGCAAGTGAACCGCCAAAATCCTTGAAAAGATCAGGGGTGGCCTAGGAGTGTGGGTGTTTGGGTTGACTAACCAACCCAACTGCTTTTCCCAAGACTGAGGGGTTTCCCAGGATGTAGGACTTTCAGTGCTCACCAGGAGAGTCCCAGGCAGTAGTCACCCTATTAGTGAAAAGTGACAAGGCACCTAATACATAGGATTATAATAAAATATGCTTTACCTACAGACTGCATGCAGGTGACATGCCTTTACAAAGTCTATTTCTAGTATTTACGTGGTGATAAACCGACCAGCGGGAAGCATTTTCCAGACATGACCTAAATTTCCTCCTAAAGACATCAGAAGATGGTAGTTTGGTGGTGGTTAATTCAAGCCCCTGTTTTGAAGGTGGGGAGATATTTACGAAGTCCTAAGGCCTCCAGTGCCCAAGTCACATGGCCCACGAGTGAAAGGCCCCTCCTCATGCATCTGCTCTCTAACTGCAGTCTGGAAGTTAGAGGGATCCTGGAATTCAGATTTCCCACATATCCCATTTTTTTTTTACCCCAGAATCTCTCTCTCTCTCTCTCTAAAAAGAGAGACTGACCGACTTAGATCCTGAAGTTTTCAAATTTCTGCTCCACCAGTGGCTCCAGCCTTGAATCAGCTCCTTCTACGTAGACAGGAGATGCAAATGCCCGTCTTGTGAACTGTCTCCCAGACCCTCTTCCCTGCTTTGCCAAGATACACAGTCTCCACCTTTCCTCCCGAGCCTGGTGCCCAGCTGTCTCGGAGAGAATGAGCCACTTGTGAGTCCTACAGGGCAGCCCTGCCCGGGGTGGTCCATTGGCACATCCAAGAGCGTGACCTCCTCTGCCCTGGGCTCAGCTAGCTCCGGCCAAAGCTGGCCTGACTCTCCCAGGCTCCTGGGCGGCTCCCGCCCAGGAGAGGCCACGCTACCTCCCACTCTGGTCAGAGTTCTGAGTTTTCTTGGAAGCACCTGATGACAATTTTCAAAAACCTTATTTGACTTCTTTTTTAAAAAGAGCCCACTAAAACACCCTCACAGCCAAAGGAAATGCATCTTGGTTGGGGACCACCCATGCATGGGCAAGCTGATGAAGAGAGATTTTTTTTCTCCCTTCTGCCTAGTGTTTTTTTTTTTTTTTTTTTCTAATTGAAGTGTAGTTGATTTACAATGTTGTGTCGATCTCTGCTGTACAGCACAGTGACTGCGTTTTACACATATATACATTCTTTTTTAAAAATATTCCTTTCCGTTATGGTTTATCGCAGGAGATTAGATATAGTTCCCTGTGCTCTACAGTAGGACCTTGCTGTTTATCCATTCTAGATGTGATAGTCCTCTCTGCCTAGTGTTTTGAGAAAGTTGACAGCAACTCGGTTTTCCGTTCTCAACTTTTAGGGAAGTTTTTATTTCTCCTTTCTTTCTTTCTTTCTTTCATTAAAGTATAGTTGATTTACAATGTTGTGTTAGTTTCAGGTGTACAGCAAAGTGATTCAGTTTCACATACAGATATATATAAATCTATTTGTTTTCAGATTCTTTTCTATTATGGATTATTACAAGATAATTGAATATAGTTCCCTGTGCTATACAGTAGGTCCTTGCTGGTCATCTACTTTATATATAGTCGTATCTGTTTATCCCAAACTCCTAATTTATCCCTCCCCTCCCCCTTCCCCTTTGGTAACCGTAAGTTTGTCTTCTATGTCTTTGAGTCTGTTTCTGTTTTGTAAATGAGTTCACTTGTATCATTTTTTTTAAGATTCCACATATAAGTGGTATCATATGATATTTGTCTTTCTCTGTCACTTTAGTGATCGCCAGGTCTGTAGATCCTGGGAATATCCCAGTTTATCCCCTCTCCTCCGAAAGACTCTGTCGGCTTATGGTCCCTCCCTTTTGAATGGAAGTTGAGTAGGAACCTGTCACAGCAAATGTAGCATGTTGAGGATGGGTGAGGTGTGAAGGCTGAGAGCCTACACCTGAGTCTGTGATGTCCAGAACTGCAGGCGCTTTGCCTGTGTGAGATGAGACAGGAGCAGGGGAGGCTGCCTTCTGCTGCAGAGGAAAGTGGTGAAATTGAGAAGCTCCGAATGCCACCTGGGAAACCATCCTCTCCTAATATTAGCTGCTGTGGCTGCGGCAACCTGGCCAAGTGCATCACACACATAAAAGTGACCTCAGCCCCCGGTCAGGACAGACCAAAGTCTCAAATTCCTGGGCTAGGAGGTGTCTTGGGCTGGATGCCCCCAGAAGCAGATCCTGAGCCAAGGAATCAAGTGAAAGTATGTTTGGGAGGTGATGCCAGGAAGCCCTGGGCAGAGGGGAGGGCATTGAGATGGGGAAGATGCAACTGGTCAGAGATGGAATCGGGCCTGAGGCTCCAGAATCCCTGTCTTTCACTCTCCTTTCCCAGTGGGAAAAGCCTCGGTTTGGGCAGCCCTGTTCTTAAAAACAAAACTAAGTTGTCTGAAATGCAGCGTTGTTTGAATACGTGTATGACATTGTTAGTTTGCTCCAGCTGCCATAACAAAGTCCTTAAACAGAAATGAATTTTCTCGCAGTTCTGGACGTCTAAGATCAAGGTCTCGACAGGTTGGATTCTTCTGAGGCCTCTCTCCTTGGCTTGCAGACGGCCGTCTTCTCTTTGTGTCTTCATATCAGCTGCCCTCTGTGTATGCCTGTCTAAATTTCCTTTTCTTATGAGGACACCAGTCATATTGGATTAGAGCCCACCCTAATGACCTCCTTTTACTTAATTACCTCTTTAAAGACCCTGTCTCCAAATGCCAGAGCATTCTGAGGTCCTGGGGGTTGGGAGCTTAACGTATAAATTTCGAGGGGACACAATTCCACCCATAACAGATGTTGACACTGGCAATTGTATTGCAAACCGTAGGAGCCCTTTTACCCAATATTAGGATGGCTGAGTTTCCAGTTCATCCCTGAGGGTGTATTTATCCTCTACAATGCAGCCATTTACTGTATTTCATTAAGAGACTTGACCTAGTGTATAGTACAGGGAACTCTCCTCAATACTCTGTAATGACCTATATGGGAAAAGAATTGAAAAAAGAGTGGATATATGTATAACCGATTCACTTTGCTGTACAGCAGAAAGTAACACAACATTGTAAATCAACTCTACTCCAATAAAAAATTTTTTAAAAAGAGACTTCTGGTCTGTGACATCCAACATATGCCACGCTGAGGCCATCATCCTGCGAATAGTTACTGAATCCCTGTTGGAATTAGGGGTTTAGGTGAACGAGGAGGAACAAATGCCAGGTGGCTTCCACGAGCATCGTCTGCAGGGACTGATATTGTCATAAATCCATAGCTCTCAGACTCAGATGCACGTAAGGGTCATGGGAGGAGCTCTGAATAATCCCAGTGCCCAGGCTCCACCCCTGACCAATTACATCAGATTCCCTGCAGGTGGGACCCGGGCATCAGAATTTTTCAAAGCTTCCCAGGTGATGCCAGTGTACTGCCAAAGCTTGAGAAACACCTTTTTTAGGCTAATGTGTCCCCCAATAATACTTTGTGGTTCAAAGTAAAAGAACTGAGAAGGCTCCCGTCATAAAGAGACTCTGTGATAATTCATATATAATGCAAATGACTCTTCCTTAAGGGATTTTGGGGGTTTTATTCCCAGGGTGGGGAGGGATTCTTTGCCCTCTACTCAGGCACCAGCAGTAATTTGGTTTCCGTGTAAGTTGGTCCCATTGCCCCCTCCCTCTGCTTCTCTATATGATCTCTCTGTTCCCCCTACTCTCCACCTCTCCACACCGTCTCGCCATCTTTCTCCATTCTGTTCTGTGTCCTGCAAGCCTGACCTATATGAACCATCAAGGGGTCCCCCTACATTTGGCTTCTGGCTGATTCTGGCCATAATGCAGCCTTGCCAGGAGAAAAGAAAAGGGAGAATGAAATCGGGGTATTGACTTGTGTGGCTCCCTCCCTGGGAGGTTGTCTTGGGATGACTGAAGTTTCCTCCTTCATAAAAGCCATGAAAATAATGTGATATGTTTTTAACTGTATGCTCTTCAGCCAAAGTCTTGAAGCTTATTTGTGTGTTTAACCAGAGATGAACAGGTGATCAAGAGGTGTTCGTGGCACACCAGCACCAAGCTGAGACTCTCCCGTCCACGTAATCCAAAAGATGGAATGGGAATAAATGAATGAGTTAGTGAACGTGGAATTGACTTTCCCAATGTTATTTGATGCTGTGCCCATGCAACATATCCCTTCCTGAATCCCCCGTGGGAGACGATGCACATATAGTTTAAAATGTACCTGGGTTTTGGTTTAATCAGGTCTCATAAGACACGCAGACACAGCCATGACTACCATGAAGGAAAACATTTCTACTCAGAACTTCCGAGAAGCAGGGGACATGGCATGGCACTGCGGGGCCATGGGTATGCACCCGGGTCTGCCAGGAGGCGGAGTCAGTGAGCGGAAAACGTGGGCAAGAGCTTTTCTTGTGATTTCTTCGGGAAAGGCAAGGCAAGACAAGGCACAGTAAGCAGGCTCAAGATGGGTTAGTTTGAGTAATTTCAGCAGGTTCTGGGGCGTAGGGACTGTCCCTAGTTGCCTGGTACCTGGCCCTGGGGGTGATTAGGGCAGGGGGATAGTCACCTGGGGTGTGAGAGCCCAGTAAAGGAGAAGGTTGGGGTGTGGGCTCTGGATTGGTTGGTTTGCATAGATACACTTGCAGGCAAGTCCTTTACTGTCTCTAGGAATCAGCTAGCCCTGGGCGGGGCGGTCTCTCCAGAATAAGTATGGCTTCCCAACATCAAAACATCAGAAAATATAGCAAATGAAAAAATGTGATTAATACACCTGCCCTGCAGCAACCTTGCAGAGAGGAACAGGGAAGGCAGGGTGACCTCCTCCCAGGCCAGGTGGAGGTCTGGTTAAATTCCACCTATCGTAAAAGTGGTCATGGAGTTGCTAATGTCCCCAGGTGGCACTTGTTCCCCAGAGACCAGAACCAGCCAAGGGCCGGGGAAAGGGAAAGGAAGGAAATCAAGACACAGATGACCAAGGAGCACCACGTCCAATCAGACAGACAGGTGGAGAAGACTAGGTGGCCAGGTGACAGTCACAAAACGGGCAAACCCTGCCAGGGACCTGATAGTCCAGAGGTTCCCGGTGTCCGAGACCACCCAGGATCAGACTAGTATCCAGGGAAGAAGAAGAGATGGATGGCAGGGAAGAGAGAGAAGAAAACAGATCCTGAAGTGTCTGGTTGGAGGATCCTGGGCTGTTCTGCAGTCTCACTGTTCAGATGGGAATGCTGAACCAGAGAGGGCATGGGACTCCCTCACGGTCACACAACGAGGGTGGGGCAGAGCAGGGACTGGGGCTCTGGTCTTTCAGTGACAGAGGCATCCCTGTGGGTCCCCCACATTTCCTTTCTATACGCAGCTGAACCCTACTGCAGGTACTGCCTGGGGTTCCAGCTTCCCCTGGAGATGTGAGATGAGAGGGCATCAGCTCCGTGCTGGCCCCCTCCAACATGTCCCCATCACCTCAGAGTCTGGGGCAGAACCTTTCTCTGCTTTTGGCTTATTTTGGGTTCACACACAAAACCCAGCCCCAGTACCTTAGCTCCCTGAAGCTGATCCTTAGTGTAATTACCTAGTGCCCAGGCTTGGCACTTGTCATATGCTGGGTACCCATTTGAATGTGTCCGTGCTTTATCCCACTTGCTCCTCACTATAACCCTAGAAGATAAGTTTTGTTATTATCTCCATTTTACAGAGAAGGAGACTCAGATCCACTCTGCAGATATTTCCAAAAAGAAGAGCAAGTGGAAGCCCTTTTCCAGATACTGGGTTCAATATGCGTATTCAAGTTGCTTCCATATCATGAACTTCCTTTCATTAAACGCATGCTACTAGGCACTTAATATACACGATGCCATCTCATCTTTGCAACAACTTCATGAAATTGGCACCATCAACATCCCCATTTAACAGATGAGGCAGAAGGAGGTGATGTGTCTTACTCAAGGTGACATGGCCATCCAGAGGCGAAGCTGTGGTTTGAACCTAGGCCTTCCTATGGCACGGTGACTCACTAACTTATGCTGTACAGAATGCAACTTCTTAGCCCCACCTCTTTTCCTTTCCATCTCCCTTTCTGCTCCAGCGTCCCATTGCCATGGAAACCAGCTGCATGCAGCCATAGCCAGACAGAAACTCACCTCATCTGTCTTTCTCATCTTTTGCTTTCTTCTCTGGGCTTCTCTGCCCACAGCAAGAAATCCTTCTACCATGTGGACACCTACACATACTTGGAAAATGCAGGAGTTAACATTCTCTGGGAAAACCCTTGACTCATGGGATCAAAAGCGGGTGAATTAATACTCCCCGTACCCTCCTCCTGTGACTTGGGTGGAAACATTTGAGGTGTGTTCTATGGGGTTCCTCAGAGGGGACCCAGGTGGGACTGAGCCCAGGTGTCTTTAGAGCACCCAGCTCAATAATGCACCTTTGAGTTGGCTTTTCCTCATCCCTATTTCACCCATCCGGTCCCTCCCCAGACCACCCCCTGCTCCAACTACCTGGGATCACTCCCCAAAATAACCTTCATCTTGGGCTCTGACTTGAGGGCACCTCCAGTAAGACAGTTCATACTGTTCATCTATTTCACAGTCTTCCTCAGCGTCTGATCGTTGAGGCTTTCTGTTCTCAGGCACTGTGGGAGCCTTTCGTTTTCTCCGTGATCCTAAGGTAGTTCTTATTTTCCCCTCGGTACAGATGAGGAAGTGGCGGTTCAGAAGGGGTAAGTCACTTGCTCATTTGGTGTCAATAACCTCACGGGGGTCTTGGGAAGTTTCCAGGATTTGAGACTTACTATTTGCTGGACACATGCTTTTCTCCCTCGGACTCTGAAAGTCTTATGAACTCACTAAAAAAGAACATGACTCTCAGAAACAGGGCTTTAAGATGTTTGAGAATCTTCTGAATCAGTGGTTCTCAGCTTGGGGTGATCCACCCCCACCCCTGCCCCTGGTGACCTGGGGACATCTGACAACGTCTGGAGCCGTATTTGGTTGTCACAACTCGGGGTGGGGTAGCTACAAGGGTGGTAGGCAGAATAATGCCCCTCCGCCCTGCCCCAAAGATGTCCATCTATTAATCCCTAGAAACCTGTGAATATGTTACATGGCAAAGGGGAATGAAGGGTTCCAGATGCCATTAAGGTTGCCAGTTGGCTGACCTTAAAATAGAGAGATTATTTTGGATTATCTGGATGGGCAAATGGAATCACAAGGGTCCTTAAATGGGGAAGAGAGGCAGCAGAAGAGAGTCAGAGGAAATGTGACCATGGGCCAGAAGTCAGAGATACGCGCCGTCGCTGGTTTGAAGGCAGAGCCAAGGAATGTGGGTGGCCTCTCAGAGCAGGAAGAGGCAAGACAATGGATGCTCCCCTCGAGCTTCCAGAAAGGAATGCAGCCCCGCTGACACCTTGACCTTCACCCAGTCAGACCCGCGTCGGACATCTGATCTAAACAACTGTGAGATAATAAATGTGTGTGGTTTAAGCTGCTGTGTTGGTGGTGGTTTGTTACAGCAGCAATAGAGAATGAATACGACTGGCATCCAGAAGCCAGGGACGCTACTATCCCTCCTCCAATGCCTGGGACGGCCCCCATCACCAAGACTTCTCCAGCCCCTGCTGTATGAACACGTGATCATGGGGTTTAGTTTACATGGTATTCTTCAGATCTTTACTTTTTTTCCCCAGAAACTTTCTTTAATTATCATAGCTGGAAGTAATCTCTCCCTCCTTTGAAGATCTAGATATTGCATCTCAGTTATGATGTGTACCACATTCTCTTTATTATGAGACTGATACTTGTTGTTTTCGTATCTCTTTAACCAGATAGTAAAGCTCTCTGTGGTCCCAAACTCTGTTGTTACCCTTTTCTGGGACTCCTGTCCCCTTCCCCAGTGCCTGGATCAACCCCCCGCCCCACACATTACAGTCCTGTTCCTGGAGTCGTTCAGTCCTGTACTCAAAGCCCATCTCAGCCACTGGCTCAGCTATTAGCTTCTGGACAGTGCACACATTATTCATGCCCACTAAGCCACGGTTTTCTCAATTGAAAACGGGAATAATGTATCCCACAGAGGGCTAGGGTGAGTATTGAATGTGATGATATTTCTCAAATGACCTAGTCAATTATTTGGCACTTGGTAAATATTCAGTGATGGTTAGTTTTCTTTCAATACACAGTGTGCGATAAACAAATGCTTGCAGAACAAGTGAATATATGAATTAATGAATGATCACCTGGCAAAAAAAAAGAGAGAACTATTCCAGCCCCAAATGTCCGTAGTTTTAAAGTTGACAAGTTTAGGGATTATAAACATTGGCTGGGGGTGGAGGGAGTCACAGGTCCCATTGGGAATTGAATGAAAGTTAGAAGCTTCTGCCCGGATTAGCATCTCATAGGCATGTGTACACATGTACACTTTGCATTCAGTTTCACGGGGTTCAGGGAAGCCCCTTGGGGTCCACAGGCTCAGGTTAAGAACTTCTGTTCTAGAAGAAGAAAATAAGCAAACTCTTCCCAGGTGCCTGGTGGGAGGGATAACCTGGAGCAACCGGGGAATCCTATGCAATGTTGTGGAAGCTGAGGGGAGGGGCACCTGGACTTCGATCCCAGCTCGGGATAGAGACTCGATATATACATGGGCAGGACAGCGATTAAAAGCCAACACTTTTTGCAAAGACTTTTTTCTTTTTTTTTTTGCACAATCAAATCAGAGATAATCTGGTGTACTATTGAATAAAAGTCTAACTATCATCGCATACCTTTTTAGTGATGATTAATAATAATGGTTGTGTGCATATATTAAGATGAAATAGGAAAAAGACAATGATGCAGTTTGGATGGGATAAACCTCACCGTGTTGTTGTGATGTTCAAATGAGTTCATTGATGGAAAGCATTTTGACATTGAGTCTCTACAGGAAATTGTTCTTACACCTGATTATGTTCAAGTGTGTTGTTGGGATTTACACAAGACTCACACACTGTATAGTCTATGTAACGTGTGTGTATGTAGCATGGGGCCATCCGCCATGGAAACTTGTAGTTACATGATGCCCAGTGGCTCCCATCCTCACCGACCACCTCTGTGTCAAGATTCCACCCGTTGGGGCAAATGGACCCCATTTTGTGCACCATTCAATTAGGAAAGAATCCTTTTCCCCTAAACTCTCTGGTGGGCTGCACATCAGGGAATGTGTATTCGCCTGTGAACAAAAGAATCAAGGAGTCAGACCTGTTTTTGTAGACAGAGTAGTAGTTGAATGAATTAGTGCACAAGGAATAGATGCTGAGTTGGATTAGACACGGTTCCATGTGGGGACACATCTCCTGGACCAGGGTGCTGAAACGTCATTGTATGACAGGGGTCTGAGTGTAAAGCAGAAATTGGTACAACATAGTATGGGGGCTTGGAGACAGAAGCCATTGCCAGATGTTTGGAAAGGGGAACCCTGGAAAGCTTCACAGAGGTGGTGACATTGAAGAGAAATCTTGGAGGACAGATGCAAAATACTCACGGACAAAGAAGAGAAGGGACAGTGCAGACAAGGGGAGTATCACATGTGTAATTATGATTTTCAGATCTCCCAGACAGCCCAAGGGAGAGATGAGAATACATAGTTTTTCCCAAAGTGTGGTATACTTACCACTGGAGGCATAATAAAAATACAACAAAGGAAAAAGGTTTCATTTCTACCTTCTGTTTGTGACTAATAATACTGGTTTTCCATTTTATTGTACTGATAAAAAATTAAGTATTTATTATTTATTTATTTTTTGGCTGCACAACACGGCTTGCAGGATCTTAGTTCCCCGACCAGGGATTGAACCCAGGCCCTCAGCAGTGAAAGCGCAGAGTCCTAACCACTGGACTGCCAGGGAATTCCCAAAATTAAGTATTTAAAAAATAAAGTAAGGACTTCCCTGGCGGTCCAGTGGTTAAGACTCTGTGCTTCCAATGCAAGGGGCGTGGGTTCAATCCCTTGTCAGGAAAATAAGATCCCACATGCCACGCGGCATGGCAAAAAAATTTAAAAAATAAAGTAAAAAAGGTCAGTCCATTTAAAGGAGGAAAATCATACGTAAATAATTTGGCGTGACAAAATTATTAAAATGGTAGACAAATGACAGTTTGTTTTATCTACAGCTGTATAACAATCTACTCCCAAATTTGGTGGCTTAGAACACCATTTTATTTTGCTCACGGTTTTGTGGGTCAGAGATTCAGGAAGGGATGAGCTGGGCATTTCCTCTGTGATTCTCTTGGGTCTGCTGGGGTGGCTGGGACAGCAGGACGGCTCTTTGTTCCTATCTGGAGCCTCAGAGCTCTGTGGCCTGCCCCACTCTCCATGTGCTGTCTTATTCTCCAGGGCCTCCCCGTGTAGCTTGGGCTTCCTCACAGCATGGGGGCAGCGACTTGTAGCAAGTGTTCTGGAGACCCAGGGGGCAGGTGCAAGGCCTCTTGTGACCTCTTATGATAGCTTTGACTATCCTGATCAAATTAGTCCCTAAGGCCAGCCCAGATTCAAGGCGAGGAATATAAGACTCCATCTCTCCAGGGAGCAGCCATCCTTAAACCATCACACAGGTGTCATGTTCTCTAAGTCCATTCTGAGCTCACACTCTGTATTCCACTTCTCTGTGTTCCATGACTCTTGTAACATTTAAATTCAGCCTTGCACATGGGTGTCCTCGGTGTAGCCCCAATTTAGGCAGCAAACCCCTCGTGGGTGGAGTTTACGGTTTAAACTTCTGGCTGGCTAGGCAGAGAGCAGTCTGGGCTCTCCTCCCTCCCCCATCTTTTCCCGATGGTGAGAATCTTCCTTAGGAGTCTTGGGGGAACAGAGTGGGAGCTGGGCATTGTGTCTTATTGGAAGCCTCCTCATTTTCCTCTTGCCCTTGCTGTCACTTCTGAGTTATTCTCAGAAGTAAAAGCTCTCTATGCCCTCCTGGTCCTCTCTCAGGCAGCCAGGAATGCAAGCATAGAGATCTGGGCTGCTCAGGCAGAAACAGGACCCCGGAATCAGGGAAGCAGAAACCTTCAGCAGCCGAGAAAGGACGGAGATGAGTACACGGAAGCTGGAGGGTGCTGAGGGCAGGGGGCTGTGGTCATCTCCCCAAGGGGTTTCAGAAGCCTCTGGGAAGCTCTTTTCATCCCCCTCCCAAATCTCTCCAGCATGCTAGCCCACCTGTGTGCTGATACCTCTCCATGAGAAACTAAGTCATAAAGAACCAGGGAATCCAGTGACAGGGAGGAGCTTTATACTTGGGACCAGAGGGTTTGGGTTTGAGGACTGGCTCTGGCTTAGTCCGCCAGCATCATTGTTGAGTGCTTAAGGATAATAGTGATGGTGATGAGGGGCTTTAAGTGCTTATGATGATGGATGAATGCCTTCTAAGTGCTTTACTTGTATCAACTCCTTTAATCCTCAGAACACACCTATGAGGTATGGCGTTTTAGTACCTCCACTGTACAGTTGAAGAATTGAAGGCTAAGATTTATGTGTATGTGGGGAGCACGGAGAGAGAGAGAGAGATGGATGGATGGGGGAGGGAGGAAGGGAGGGAGAGAGAGAGAAAGAGGGAAAGATAGGGAGAGGGAGAGAAGAGATAGCCATCTAGCCATCTATCCACCTGCCCATCCATCCATCCATCGTCTATCTATCTAAGAGACAGAGACAGATAGACGCTGATTGGGAAGAACTTGTTGCTTTTTGGCTAAGTGTGGGCAAAAGCGGTTCAATTTATCTTTCTTCCTTGGAAGGGGTGTCTAGGGCCCACGACTGGGGGCATGAGGGCTCAGGGGCCCAAGTGTTCACAGAAGGCGCACAACAGCCCCAGAGGAATAGACTCTAGAAAAAGTGTGGGAGTTTGAGTCCTGGCTTTGCCGATTACGGCGTGGATTTGGGGAGAGCTATTTAGCTCACTGTGCCTCTCTTTCGTTATCAGGCTGGAGAGTTTGATGTGAATCATGTGCAGCCTCAAGCACAGTGCCTCGTACTATGTAGTAAGTGCTCAATAAATAAGGTGAGTGCTTGGCTCAAAAAGTAACACCTGGTTTAATTTTAGGATGACTCATGGCACGCCTCCCTCCTCCATGGAGAAGTCAACGGGCTTATAACAAACATCAGTGGGGTGGGGAGGTAAAAATAATTACACCTGCATTTCACGGGGTGTCTAGGGCAGCACGCAAGATCCCCTGACATCTTGTTCTCACCAGGATTTGGATTCAGGGGGGCTGGACTGAGACAGAGGACTCTGCTGCATGGTCCACACACCAGCCTTTGCGACCAAGGGCTGGGGCAGCATCTCAAATTCAGGACTAGCTTCCAGTGGGTGACTGTTGGCAGAGAGACTGGGGAGGCGGTAGGACCAGGACACCCCTGTATCTCTCAAATTATGCCAGGGTCCCGCCACCCAGATGGCCTACTCTAACCTGGAATGCCCTCTTTTTACACGGAAGGCGTGGTCCTGTGTTAGGGTGCAGGGCAGAGGTGGCAGAACGGGAGGAGAGCAGCCTTGAACCCAGACAGACCTGGCTTCAAACCCTCAGTCCTCCGCTTAGCAGCTGTGTGAACTTTGGTGGAATCACTGCCTCTCTCCTAACCTCAGTGTCTTCCCAGGTAAGATAGGGGAAAGGAAGTGCCCAAGGGCTCACAAGTAGCAAGGGCAGAGCCAGGGTGAGGGCCAGCCTTCTAACACCCACGCACAACTGTTACCAGATCTGTAGGTAGGTTCCTACTGTCCTATGAAATATCAGTCAGTTGATTGTTGGATGGGTTTAAAAATGCTCCTGCAGGAAGAGGTGGCAGGCTAGATTAGTAGAAAGCCTACCTAATGGTCTGGAAGGAGGAAGAGGCCAGAGTGAGCGGGGCTTGCTGGCTAGAGCAAGTGGCTAGCCGCTTGCCTGAGGATGGGGCTGCTGACGGAGTGTGAGGCAGGGCTGGATTTCTTGAAACACCTGCAGGGCACCTACCAAGTGTCAGGCAGTGGGTGTGACAGCATCCCATGTGGGGGGCATTCTAAAATGCATACGGGTGTTTCCCCTAGGGGCTTTCAAACTTCCCACACCTTCTCCAGATTTCACCCTCACCACAATCCACACAGATGCTGAGGACAGGCTTAGAGGAAGAACAGGTCCCTGGATGAGCCACATACAGTGTGATTTTTGCCTGTTCCGTTCACCTCCAGTGGGTAGGATTCAAGAGGCAAGTTGTTGCCCCATTTAACAGAAAGCAACATCGAGGCATGTTGTGTCTACAAGATTGAAATCCTTGTCACGTTGGCAGCCGCTGACCCAGATCAGAGAACTGACCCAACCCCCGGAAAGGTGTCCCCAGACGGTCTTGCCCTTCCACTTCCAGCGGGGGCTGCAAAGTCCCCACTTTTGAGGATTTTTAGCTGCAGGTCATGAATGGACTTTGAGGAACCAGAGTGCAGTGACTCGCCCTCTGTCGGACACAACTGAGTCATGTGAAGCTCATCTAGTCCAACCTCATTTTATAGGTGGGTAGACCGAGGCCCCCCAGGGGAGGCTTTCTTCTGTAATAGTATGATAAAAAGAATTTTTAATCTTTTTGTAGGACAGTGTGTTTCTCCAGAGGAAAAATAAAGCATTTAGGCTTATCAAATGTGGAAAATGCAAATAAGAAGGATATTAAAAATTGCCTATAATTAATCTTACCATTCAGGTATAACCATGCAACATTGATTTAATATATGACTCAAAGGACGTAACATGTAGATTGTGTCTATTAAAGATGGATCAGTGGTACATGATTGTTTTCCCCCCCCCCAATTTTTCACGAACCTTTTCAACGGACTCTTTCCAAATCCTTCAAAGAGCTGTGACATCAGGTTGAATGGCCTCTTGAATTGCATCAGATAAACGAATCAATTTAACCAATCTCTTTTTGTGGCACATTTGTGTTGTTTTAATTTTTCACCTTCTTATAGACGCTGGGAAGGAATAGCTGAGTTGCATTCATGGGAGTCTCTCTTTTCTCTCTCCACACAGGGGGAAAAAAAAATCCCTCCTACTCCTCTCTCCTCCTCTTCCCCATCAATCGTGCCCTTTTCTGTTGGAGTTGTTTTCAAGTGAGGCGAAATTTTGCCACAAGGGGTCCTTCATACTCTTTAGGCGGAAGCAACCCTTTGTTCCGAGTAGAAAGGGATTTGGTGCCTGAGAAACTCTGGTTTGCAGCTCAGCTCTGACACTCGCTCTCTCCGAGGCTTTGGACAAGGGATTCGACCTCTATGCATCTCAGTTTTCCTGTCTGAGGACCGGGGAGAACACTCCCTTTAACCACATTATCTAAGCATCATAGCCACCTTGCAGGGAAAGCGTTTGGCGTGGTGCCCGGTGCATGGCGGGCACTGGGTAAGTGACAGCTTCTTATAATGTGCTCAGTTCTGCTACTCAATTCCTGGAAAATGGGAATTAGAAGGGTCCCCAGATCATGGGGGTCGTGGGCAGGATTAAATGAGATAGTACATGTAATGTGCCAAGCCAAGAGTTTGTTGATTGAATTGTTAACTTTTTAACCATTAATAAATAATTTTGTGGTTTTTATTATTGTAAGGTCCTTGTCTGCTGCTGTCCCCATTTACAGAAGAAGAAAGGAGCCTTTGACAGGAGGTCAGAAGGGGCAGTGAGCTTTCTGGGGGCCTAGGAGTTGATCCCCCCTTCCCCCCCTCATCCTCTGCTCACTGCCCAGGGGCATCTACTAAAAATGTCCTGATAGTACTGCCGTGTTGGCTACCCCAAGAGCAGCAGCTGCCCCAAGGTCACAGAGAGACCCCCCAGCGTGAAGTATAAGTGGCACCCTCCCCCACAGCGGTGCAGCAAAATGACCCAGCTCCTCGCCCGTCTCCCCAGAAGACCAAGTACCCACCCTGCAGCACAGAAGCCCCTTCAACAGTCCTGCCCACACTGTCTTCTCTCGTTGGGGAAATTCATCCAAGTGGCCCCTCATTTTGCAGGGACACTTCCCACCTGACACCAACTCTCCAAGCGGTAGCAATGGGGGATGCTTTCCCAGCCTCTCCCTGGCAATCGTCTGGGGAGACTTAGTTATCTATGGAGTCGGGGTTTGAAACCAGGTCCAGTCTGAGTTCGACACCAGAGCTCTTAAATGCTATTTGAAAGAGAAGTTACTGGAAAGAGTAAGCACTTTATAAATATTGGCTCTGTTCTTATTATAGATAAGAACAGAGCCAATATTATATGTTATAATATATAATATGTATAAAACATATATATGTACATAAACATAGACAAGAGAATATATATAAATATATATGTATATCTCTATCTATGAGGATATAGCTAAGAGGTTAGATGAGAGAATATATGAATACATACATGTACACATATAATCTTACACCCACACACACAATCTTTTGATCCTCTCAACAACCCGCTGCGGAAGGTACTATTATCCTCATCCCCATTTCACAGATGAGCAAACAAAGTCCCAGAGATATCAGGTGCCTGTCTTCAGGGTCCATGCTCTTAACTGTGCCCTCTGCTGAGGAGGCTGTGACACGGTAAAGCATTAAAGGGGTCCGTGCAGTGCCCGGCACTGAGCATTAAAGGGCTCAGTGCCTGTTGGCTGTTTTCCTAGGAGGCTCTGAAGAGCCCAGAGAGGCAGCAGAGGGGGTTCCTCCAGGCTGATGCTTTTTAACTGACCTTCTGCGGGGTGGGGGTGTGGAGCTGGGTTATCTCACTGTGGCCTTTCAACCTCTGGGAGGGCTGGGGTCAGGGCCGGGGCAGCAGGCCTGCTGAGGGCTGGAGGGCTGGCCAGCATGGAGCCTGTCAACGTGAGACATCCCAGGAGGACCGCTGGGGAGGGCCCAGGGGGCGGCAGAGAGGTGGGGGGACCGTGGCCTGCAATCCACCATCCAGCCTGGGACAGCAGACTGAGGGCAGAGGGGGCAGGCGGGAGGCCATTGCTGCCCCCTCCCCAACGCTCCCTCTTCGACCAGCCGCTCTTCAAGGTTTTAGTACTTCATTTTGTAACCGTGAATAGCGCTCATGATCTCTCTTTAAGGAAAAATGTGAAATGCAGAGGGGGTGTATCATCCTATCACCCTGAGCTAAACAATAAGAATTGCTGGACGTGTGACTTTCCCAAACTTCTTCCTCCTGCAGATAAGAAACATATAGACACATAGGATCGCCCCCCTTTTGCAAAAATTAGATCACATCAAACTGTTATTCTGTGGCATGCCTTTTTCACTGATAGATCCCGGACATTTTTCAAGTTAAAATTCACGGGTCTGCCTCGTTCTTTTTTAGGCGTTGCGTAATATTCCACACTGTGGCTGGGTCATCACTCGGCCGTTTCCCTGCTGATGGGCAGGAAGGTCACGCCAGCTTTTCTTCATGTTATAAAACGTGCTACGATCAAAACCCTTGCCCGTGTTCCTTCAGCCCTTACTGCTACTTCTAGAGCTCCAGAAGTGCGTCAGAGGCCACAGAATTTTTGAATTGTAGTCGATTTTTATCAGACTGCTTGCCTAAAGGGCTCTGGCAATTTACACTTGGTCCGCTGAAGTGTTTGTTTCTATACAGCCTGAGTGTTATCCCTCTGTGTGTGTGTGTGTGTGTGTGTGTGTGTGTGTGAGAGAGAGAGAGAGAGAGGATATCAAGGATCAATGAATCTGGTAGATGAAAACTGAAAACAAAATTATATTTAAGACTTGTATGTCATATGCCTTTGAAAGCAAATGTTCTTCTGCCATTTTTAAAGGGAGAAGAAAATAAAAATCATAGTATTCTAGTCACACTACAGCCTTGTTTCACAAAGGAGATTGCGATCTGAAAGGGAATGGCCTGGCCCTGCGACTAGGACAGTGGTGTCCAGAAGAAGGGACGCAGCCTGGGATGGGGGTGGAGGTGGGGACTCAGGTGCACGTTGCCGTCAACTCGACGATCCAAAGGGCGGGATGAAGTGCCCAGGATGGAAGGAGTGAGAATCTTCAGGTGGAGAAGACCCCACTGGCTTGCCCCCCAGGTCCCTGGGATGCCATTTACTCTGCCTGAGTCCCCATCACCGCCAGCATCTGTGCCCTTGTGCTTCTATTGGCCCGAATCGAGACCTCACTCAGGGAGATGGCCCCCGGGGCACTGGAGTTGCTCTGCCCTCGTTGCCAGGCGGATTGAAGAATCTAGGACTCCGTGTTTTCCAGGGGCGGCCCTTAGGCTGTGATGGATTGGTGGGTGGTAGAGAAGCCCAGGTCCCTCGCCTGAGTTGGGACAAATTCAGAGGTATAGTTCACACTCCAGAGTGCCCTGTGGGATCAGGTTGAGACTTTGCCCGAAATCGCATCCTTGCTGGACCCCCTCTCCTGCCTCTCCCTCTGCCTTACAGGTTTCTGCTGGGGACAACCCATTAATAAATACCTTGCACACAAGTCTTGTCTCGGGCTGTGCAGACCTGAGGCACCGGAACGCTGGCAATACCGCGAAGTCCTCTGTTGGGAGCATTGTCTTCATTCAGCCGTCATCCAAACTCCAGACGTCAAACTCCCACACGCTGCTGCAGAGCAGGTAAAGTCAGTCTCCCAAAGCGAGTCTGACAGTGTGAACCAGGAAGCCTAAAGACTGTATCCTTCTTGCACTCGTCATTCTACGTCTAAGAAAGCAGCCTGAAAAAAGAGCTGTCACTCACTCCACCGTTTGCCAACTGGGTAACTTTGTACAATTTGCTCATTCTCTATAACCCTCAGTTTCCTCATCAGTGAAATGGAACAGTAATAGTGCCTATATCATGAGCCGGTGAGAATTAAATAAGATAATGCATTTCATCGCTTACATCCCAGGGCCTGAGTAAAGAGTAAATGCTCAATAAATGCTGTTGTATATCCTGCTCACAGCATGGTGGGCATTTATGTTTCCCAAACTCAGGGATTAATCAACTGTCATGGCAATTTCTTATTAAATGCCATCATAATAATATGATGGCATATTATTAAGTAGAATTTTTTTTTTTTGGAAGAATATAAAGGACTCTTAGCATTGGTTATTTTGGGGAAACAGGAGAGGTGGGTGGTGGTGATTAGAGAGGGAGGACTTTTCCTTTGGATTTCCTTCCCTTTTGTACTGACAGTCTTAAAAATAAAAAGACCATCAGAAAGTGTAAAAACCCAGTGTCAGCAGGGGTTACCCAGGTGATGACACAGGGCCCGGCCCATGGTAAGTGTTCTAAGTTCTTTAGAAATATTCAATCATTTCATCTTTGCAACAACTCTGTGAGGTAACTACTGTCGTCATCCTCATTTCAAAGGGGAAAAGGAGGCACAGAGAGATTCAGCAACTTGCTCCAGGTCACCCAGCTGGCAAGAGGCAGATCTGGGATTTGAACCCTGGAAGACTGGCTCTAGAGTCCATGCTCTTAATCATTAACGACACTGATAGTTTTAAAACTTTCATTTTGGGAGCACATACTATAGAATGCACTGGTCCTCCAATCCATGAAACCTTACTCATCCACGTGCTGGACTAATGACCGTGGGGATGAAAATTCCAGGGCTTGGGACCAAGTCTCCGATTCTGAAGCTGATGAACTATGTGATCTGAATCTTGGGGATGTAATGACCTAGCCCAGGACACTGGAAAGGCCTTCGGCTCCAGGTCTGAGGCTCCAAGCTTGCCGCTAGGGGTCCCTGAATGGAACCCACAAGGGCTTTGGGGCTCAGGGTCTGGAACACACCTGGCCAAGTTGCAGCGCTTCACGGTCAGCTAGGCTGACACAGGAGACAGCCGTGGTGGGCCCTGGGGGAGAAGTTATTAGACTCAGACCCTCTCTCCTAGGCCTGGATCATTCTAGAGCTGGAACTAGATTTTCACCTGAGATCTTGTTGGCTGGCTTAAAACCAAGCTCTCCTAGGCTGCCACTTCAAGTAATGCTTGAAGTGGGTCCTGGAGCAGGTTATGTCATCCCTAGAGCCCTGGTCAGGACCTCTGCTCAGCAGTACACTAGAACTTGGCAGCCCCCTTGCCTGGCCCTGAGCAACTATAAGGTCAGAGGCTGAGTGCTGATTGAGACCGCCGCCTGGGTTCCAGGAGATGTTTTACCGCATTTCTAACGAATCTACAAGATGCTGGAGTCATAACTGGTCAGACAGGGGTTTATGTCGGAAGAGTCTGGGTGGGGGATATGACTGGGGTAACCTTGGAATGACCTTGGGGCTTTCCCAGGCTTGCGCTCAGCTGTAGTCTGGGCTGGGGGTTCACGCTTGTCTCTACAGTGCTTGTTTCAGCAGAAAGAAAACATGGGGTCAGATGGTTACCCCACCACTCACTCTCCATGTGATAACATCTGAGTCTCAGTTTTCCCCTCTATGACTAGAAACAACTACTTCTCTCATTAGGACTGTCATGAGCTTTAAGTGGAAGGTCATGACCATGGCCTTGCACGGAGTTAAGTTCCCAGCTCTCTCATAACTCATACTTATGATCACCTGGGCACAGGAGGGCAACCTAGTGACATACCAGATGTAGGACCAGGAGAGAAAAACAGACGATCTATGAAAAAACTCGGCAGAGTTTTAATGAAAGAGAAAAGAAAGCCAAACGAATAAATATAGGAAAACAAAAACCTCTGTTGACCCTCGCCAGACGTTACCACTGTAACTAGTTTGGGAAGCTCTCCAGTCTTTCTTTCAATGAATTTTTTTATATTTCAAACATAAATGTACATCTAGATAGTCTGGAAAGTATGTATTTTGAAAAAGAGGACCGTATTCTACCTATTTTGCAAGTTAGTGATTTTTACGTAATGCATCTCAGAATGGGGTAGAACATTTCAGCATCAATATCTATGGCTCCGTTAGCATTTCGCCCTATGAAATACCACTCGGTAGTTAGCATTCATTTAACGATTCCCCCTTTGATGAACACCTAGGTGACTACCTACTTTCTCCTTTGGAAGTCATTCTGCACATGAACATCTTGTGCTTGTTTATCTTTGTGCACCTGTGGTAGTATTTCTATATGATACATCTGTTGACTCCCACTAAAGACCCCGCAGAGAAAACCGTAGGTCAAGAAAGTTAAGGTTTTTTTTTTAATATTTATTTTACATTGGAGTATAGTTGATTAACAATGTTGTGTTAGTTTCAGGTGTACAGCAAAGTGATTCAGTTATACATATACATGTATCTATTCTTTTTCAAATTCTTTTCCCACTTAGGTTATTACAGAATATTGAGCAGAGTTCCCTGTGCTATACAGTAGGTCCTTGTTGGTTATCTATTTTAAATATAGTAGTGTGTACATGTCAATCCCAAACTCCCAATCTATCCCCGTCCCCCTTTCCTCCTGGTAACCATAAGTTCGTTCTCTAGGTCTGTGCTTTTGTTTTGTGCTCTACAGTAGGTCCTTGTTGGTTTAAAATAGATAACCAAGAAGGCTAAGATTATTAGACTGACTGCAGTAAGGGACAGTATTAGCCGTGTCTCAAAAGGGAAGTAGGGCAGAGTATTGACAGGGTTTTAAAAGTTGGGCTGGATGATTCTAAAGTGGGTCTCGCAGGGCAGGGAACGGTTTCGAATTTGGCAGAGCTTATGACATGATGGCTCTGGATGGGTGGACACAGCGAGGCTAGGCTTTAGGGTGAATCTTGATGAGCAAGTTGTCTTGGTAAGTTGTCTAGTCTTGTCTTCAAGGGGCAAGTATGTCCTAAAACCAGCAGCTGGTTTCTGCTTGGCCTCAGCGTTGTTTCACGTAGGAACAGAAATTGAGGTTGGTTTCAATTTTCAAGGCCTGCAAGGTAAATTTTTGGGTCAAAAGTATGACTGCTTAGAACTGCCAGCATATAGCAAGCAATAATAAAAAGCAGACCGACTGTTAGTCCGTTTTATTGTTGTTTTTCTTTACAGATGAATGTGTCTTCTTATTGCCTGGGGCAGCCACTTCACTGTGCCCCTCCCTTAAGCCCCCCACAGTGTTCCAGTGATTGGCACAGAAGTATTTTGGAGAATTGGCAGGAGACAGTAAAGTTTAAAACAATACCAACGATAAAAATAATTCCTTTCTGCTGTTGCACATACCACCCCTCCCAGTACGATACTGGTTCCAAGTTATATTTCTGCCTACAATGTAAGAGGTTAATTACTTTCTTTAAAAACAACTTTAAAAGTGTTGGAATAATTTTAGATTGATGTCACAACTGCACAGATAATACAGAGAATTCCCGTAATCCCCTCGCCCCTTGTGCTGGCATCTTCCAACATCATGGAATGTTCATCGAAACTGAGAAAGCTGGGACTTCCCTGGCGGTCCAGTGGTTTACACTCCGCGCTTCCACTGCAGGGGGTGCGGGTTCGATCCCTGGTCAGGGAAATAAGATCCCACATGCCGCGCGGCTGAAAAAAAAATTAAAATTATTTTTTTTTAAAAAGTGAGAAACCAACTTCAGTACATAACAATTATCTAAATGTTATCCAGACTTTATTCAGATTTCACCACCTTTTACACAATCGTATTTCTTTTTCTTTGTTCCAATGTCTCATCCAGAATCCCACATTGTAATTACTCATCTTGTTTCCTCCGATCTATGGCAATTTCTCAGTCTTTTCTCGTTGTTCGTGACGTTGACTGATTTGAGGAATACTACTGGTCAGGCGTTTTGTAGAATGTCCCTGAACTGGGGTTTCGTTGATGTTGTTCTCATGATGAGACTGGGTTGATGGGTTACTGGAAAGAAGACCACAGACGTGCAAACCCCGTTGCTCACCTGCCCTCACAGGTGGTGGTAACCTTGACCACGTGGTCAAGGTGATGTCTGCCGGTTTCTTCACTGTAAAGCTAGCATTTTCCTCCTTTCCACATTCTCTTATTTGTGGGGAGTGGGGGGACGAGGGGAAGGGGTTAAGCCCCACCTCCTGGACATGTAGGCATTTACTTATTACTCTTTGGTTTCTCCTGTAATGAAGGTTTGTCCCACTTCCCTCATCAATCACTTTTGTAAAAAGAGAATTTCTCAAATTCTACTAAAATACCTATCTTCCTCCAAGCTGGATAACAGCATGCTTGATTAATTGAAGATCTCCACCCCGCACTCCAATTTCATTCAATTTGATTGATTGGAGCTTCCCCAAAAGTTCTCAAGCAAGATCCCCAGTATCCCCTGAGCTCCTTCTCAGAGTTCTCTGAAATCCTCCCGGGGTCAGGCATCAGCGGGGGAATTGGGTAGCATCTTAGATGCGGCTTCTCCAGCTGTGGCCCCTGGACCAGCATCACCTGGGAGCTGGTCAGACGTGCAGAGACTCAGGCCCCACCGAGACTGCCTGATTCAGACTCTGCATTTTAACAAGTCACCCCCAAGGTGACTGGGGCACAGGTCCATCATTTGAGAAGATCCTAGGGTCTCCAGAAACGGGGCAGGGAGATCAACTCCAAGCAGGGGGTGGTCCCATCTCTATCAATGCCGCACCTGCTGTAGTTCTGGCTGCATCTTGCTGAGCTGGAGGACGATTAGGAAGAGCAGAAGTGAGGGTCACGGAGGTAAGGCGGGAGAGGCAGGTGGAGCAGAAAGATGGCTCAGGGACAAGCCTGAGGTTGGAGGAGGGCTGGTGGGCTGGGGAAGGTGGGCAAGGGGCGGATGGTATCAGCATCACTGATAGATGAGCGTGTGGTGTCTGGGATGGCCTTGAGGAGACAGATGAGAGCAGGGACCCAGTGATGGATGAGCTGGGGTGGGGAAGGCTGCTTGACAGCTGCAAGGAGCAAAGGGCTCAGGGTTCAAGAGTCCACTGTGGGTGGCAGCAAAGCCCAACAGCCACGAGAGAGTAGGCACTCCTCTCTTCCTGCAGCAGTGTTCACAAAAGCTTAACTACGCCATTATCTCTCTTAAAAAAAATTTTTTTAAAGTGTACAGTTGGGTGGCATTCAATACCTTCACACTGTAGTGCAACCATCACCATCATCCACCTCCAGAACTTTTTCATCTTGCAAAGCTGGAACTCTGTACACACTAAACAATGACTCCCCATTCTCCCCTCTCCCCAGCCCCTGGCAACCACCATTCTACTTTTTGTCCCTGAGTTTGACCCTCTAGGAAGCTCATATGAGTGGAATCACACAGCATCTGTCTTCCAGGATCTCTTTCCATCTTCACGACTGCCTTCTGAACCAGAAGGAGCAGGAGATGTTAGTCCCATTGTAGAGATGAGGAAACTGAGGGTTGGGGTGAATCACTGAGCCTGGATCTCACACCTAGTAAGTCAATGGCACACTCAATAGAATTAGGGAGACCAGGAGACCATCCTGGCTCTGCTGTGGAACATTCTGACCCACCAGCCATGAAGGTGGGCTGGAAAAGAAAGGAACAGGACTGAGGGGACATGTGGAGGTGGGGGGATCATCTCTGAGATCAAGGTCTCCGAGAGGAATGAATGACTGTAGCTTCTAAATCTCCCCAGCACCTGTCTTGGTACCCGCCACATAAAAGATGCTGAGATATTTGTTGAGTAAATAAACTGTGGACTATTTCCTTTCCCTTTTTAACGATCAATAAGAATGAGTTTGCTAAGACAAGATGGGGAATCTATTCAAGGAAGCTTGGGTAATAGAAATGTGGTGGCTTTAGTAAAATCAAGTTCACGGCGAATTCAGAAGGCTTTCTTGGATTTTGCTGGGTCTCCCATGTTTGTCGCTGATCACTCAGGGCTATATGTACACATGTGCCACCTAGATGCCAGGATTCAGTGTGCCTTGAATGAAGCCATTTCATGTTTACCTTTTGAAATAGAAATCGCAGAATTCCCTGGCGGTCCAGTGGTTAGGACTTGGCGCTTTCACTGCCGGGGCCCGGGTGCAATCCCTGGTCAGGGAACTAAGATCCTGGAAGCTGCGATGCACGGCCATAAAATAAAAATAAAAATAAAATAGAAACCTCTGAAATGCATGTGAACTCTTTCCCATAAAAGGCAGAGTCATTTGGAGGCTTTCATGATGTGTTCCAGCTAATTCAGACACCAGACGCTATTAATTGCCAACCACATACGTACCTTGAAAAACAGGGATTACGTTTAACTTCTGCCTACCCGGTCCTCTAAACAGCTTAAACTTATTTTACTAACGATGATATGTTTTTTTCCACTAGCCCAGAGGTTGGCAATTTTTCTTCTGTGAAGGGCCAGACGGTAAATATTTTAGACTTTGAGGGCCGTACATTCTCTATTACAACTACTCAGTGCTGCCATTGTACGTTAATGAATGAGCACGGCTGGGTTCCAATAAAACTTTATTTACAGAAACACACGGTGGGCCAGATTTGGACCACAAGGTGTAGTATGCTGACCTTGCACTAGACCATGAACTAGGCTGTACTGGTCTTTGGATCTCCATGATCCTCAAACCAAGCAGATGTTCCAATCTTTGGAAACAGGAAACACGCATTCTCCTTCCGTTCGCTAGTTGCCTTGGAAATGGGCTGGTGTGAACGACTGCAGGGGATGTTCTGTTGACCCCCAGATCCTCCCTGCACCTCTTTGGAGAGGCTGACCAGGGGGCACTGATCCCCTGGGCTCACTTGCCCTCTGACTTCCAGTGGGGCTCTGCTTTGGAAGGTGAAGCAGGGTATCAGGAAGAGGAGGAGAGAGGGCAGCGTATTTCCCCCTGGCTCCCTCCCTGCTGGTCACTGGTTGGCCATCCACTGCTACCTCACCAAAGGCTACAACTCTCATCAGGCAGCCTTCTCCATACGGCTCTTTTCTTCCAGTTCCAGGAACTGCACCCTCCCTCCTAGACGGTTCTGGCTGCTATAACAAAAATACCACAGACTGGGGGCTTAGACAACAGACATTTGTTTCTCACTGTTCTGGAAGCTGGAAGTCCAAGATCAAGGTGCTGGCAGTTTCAGTGTCAGGAACCAGCCCCTTCCTGGTTCACAGCTACCACCTGCTCCCTGTGTCCTCACATGACAGAGGGGGTGAGGGAGCTCTCTGGGGTCCCTTTTATAAGGGCACTGATCCCATTCATGAGGGCTCCACTTCATGGCCTCATCACTTCCCAAAGGGCCCACTTCCTAATACGATCACCTTGGGGGTTATGTTTCAGCACATGAATTTTGGGGGGATATAAATATTCAGTCTACAAGTATATACTCTTCAGGTATAGGGGCATTAACAGTGTCTGCTGTTACTAGCCCCAGGGTACTTCACATCCCCCCTTTTTTTTCTATGCTCCCTTTCCACCCCTTTGGGGGGAAAGTTTAATCATTTGAACGTGCCATCCATGTCCTGCTGGGACCCTGAATACTAGGAGAATTAAAAAGACAATCCAGGCCCTACACTAAGTTCTTCACATACATCAGCTCTTTCATTCCCCCACTGTGAGTGAGGTAAGCCTGGCAGACATGCTCTAAGATGGTCCCCAATGATCCCTACCTCCTGGTATTTATGCCCTTGTAAAACTACCACCCCGACCCCCTTGAGTGTAAATAAGACCTGGGACTTGTTTCTAAGCAACAGCACATGGCAAAGGGGATGAGATGCCACATCTGTGATATGTTACATGGATTGTAACTTCCATCTTGCTAGCAGACTTTCTCCCTTGCCGGCTCTGATGAAGCAAATGGCCACGCTGGGAAGGCCCACGTGGCAAAGAACCAAGGGCAGCCTCCCGCCAGCACCCAGCAAGGGACGGAGGCCATCAATCCTACAACCTGCAAGAAACGGGGTCCTGTCAACAACATAGGAGCTTGGGCGCCGATCCTTCCCCAGTTGAGCCTTCAGTTGAGACCCCAGCCTTGGCTGACACTTTTTTGTGGTCTCACTAGAGACCTTGTCTCAGAAGACTCAGCCAAGCAGTGTACCAATTCCCCACAGAAACTGAGAGCATAAACATGTGCTATTTTAAGCTGGGTTTGATATAATCTGGTAAGCAGCAATAGATAACTACACAGCAAGATGACTGCCTCTGTCTTACAGGTGAGGACAGTAAGTTTCAGAGACGTGAGCTAATTTGCCCAAGGGACACATCTAGGAAACTGGCAGCCTGAGGACTGTCAGGCATTGGAGCTAACTGCCCCTCCTCTGTGTGCACATATTTCCACCAAGTGGATGTCCTTTCAAGTGTCACTGCCCTTGGTGAATGACTTGCCTCTGAGCTCCTTCCTGTTCTACCCGGCACCACCCGGGTTGCAGCAGGAGTCCAGGGTATGTAAAACACCGTCCAGCTGTCAGCACTGGCATTTGTCAAAGGAAGTGACTGCTCTTGGGCCCCAGCACCGTTCCCAAAGTGGACACTGCTTTTGAAATGTGCTAACGTACAAGCTTGTCAGACTCAGCTCGGGGAGCTGAAGCAGTGATCTGATGCTGGGGGACAGATAAGGGAGAGGCAGCTGCCACAGTAAGCTGGGCATCTCTTTCTCTTGCTCACCTCTTGTCTACAGCCTTTCTCCAAAGCACTCATGGGCTGGAAGATGAGGGGCAGGGTGAGCGAAACCAACTCTCTTCAGATCTTCCTATTCTTAGGACCCAGAGGTGATGAACCAGTGAGAAATACAGACTCAGACACCCTCTTTCTAGTGAAAACCAGTGCCATGGGCACTGAGATGGAGGACACTCCTCCTCAGCACGGATTGGAAGCAGAAGGGCCCCTTTCTGTTATAAGGTAGAGGAAGAAAGGGGGTGCAGTCCACCAACTAAAAGAATTGGGATCAGATGTTAGGGAGAAGTACACCCTTTGGAAAGGGGACATGTGAGGCGCTGGCAGCCTGGGTTAAATGTGAAGATACTCCCAGATTGTCCTGCCTCATGGGTCTGCCTTATATCACTATGGTCTGTCTGCCCTTACTAAACAGGAATAGGTAACTCCAGATAAAGAATGTACACAAGTCATCTCTAATCAATAAGAGGGCAGGAACTTTTTTGCCCAGGAACTGGAGATACAGTGGTGAACAAGACACTGCACCCACTTGAAGGGCTTTAACCACCTATTAAAACACTTGAGTAATTATCCAGTACCAAGTACCATGCTAGACTCGGGGATACAGTAGAAACAAGACAAAATCCTAGCATTTGGGCTCACATTTTGGTGAGGGGAATCATGATTGTTGAGTAACAAACATCCCCAAACTTAATAGCTTCAAAAAACACTGATTGCTCATTATTTTGTGGGTCTGGCATTTGGGCAGGGCTCAGTTGGGTGATTCTTCTGCCCTATGTGATGTCAGCTGGAGTCATCTGTGTGTTTGCATTTACCTGGTGGTTCGGATGGGAAACCAAGATGACCTCTCATCCTCCAGGGTCTCTCTGCATGGGGCCTCTCATCACTGAATGGTCCAGCTTGTACTTCCTCACAACATGGAAGCTGGGCTTCAAGAAGGAAAAGCAGCTGCTCAAGTCCTCTTAAAATCTCAGAAGTCCCAGACCATCACTTCCACCACTCTCTACTGATTAAAGCAAGTCCCAAGGTCAGTCCACACTCAAGAAGAGGAGAAAAGAACTCCACCTCTTACTATGAGGAGTGGCAGGTGCATACATCAGTGCGGGGGGGAGACGGAGTTGTTGGTGACCAATTTTGGAGACTATCTTTCCCGACACGTAACTTCAGATAGTGATACACTCAGCAATGAACATTAAACACAGTAAAGAGGGAAAACAGTCTGGAGGATGAGTGAAATGCTGCTCACAGCTGAGGTATGGGTATACTTTTAGGTGGTGGTAGGAAGGATATTTTATGAAGATACATATCTAAGTTTATATGATTGTTTAGCTTCGAGCATTAAATGATGTAAGTGTTATAACCATGATACACATGAGGAAACTGAGGCTGAGGGAGGCGAAATGACTTAGGTTACAGAGCTAGTTAGTTGTGGGGCTAGGGTTTGATAACAGGGCATGACTTCACAGCCCTTTTGGCGTTAATATTCCAGATGCAGATCTATGACTTGATTGTTGAAGTCTTCCTTTTCCACCAATTGACCCAAGTAGCTAGAGGGACAGAATTTTGTCCCCACCTTAACACAATCCCTTTGCCACCATTTTACAGGCATAAGTTTGATTCTTGGCAGATGACAGATAATTGGAAGCATGTAGGTTCAAAACATCCTTTGAGACAGAGGAAATCCACAAGGGATGGATGAATTAAACTTCACCTGTCCATCTCTGTGGATGAAAATTATCCCAGGTTGGCCTTATCTGCAATGGGAAGCAAATGGTAGTTATTACAGTGGCTATTTTAAAGCTATACTTTGAACACTTATTGTCAAGAGGTCATGAGACTCCTGGGTCACAGCACTGAAAGCAACACGATCACGGTGTCCCCGTCGTCCCTCAAGGAGTGATCCAGGTGAACACTGCATACTCGGTGAGTTTGCATCCCAGTTGAGAAGCCCCAAGTTTAGGGAGCCTGACTCTTTTATAACAGGCTACAAGCAAACCTGTCTGAAATTGCCCCAGATGAAACATTACCTTTATTACATTGGACACCAAACAAAACTATTCCCTGCTCTGGAGCGAGATGCGAATTCTCTCTTCCAAGGCAGTGTGCTTTATAAACATCCTTGAAAAGTTAGCCCAGAATGAAAGGGCAGTGAGTGCCTCATGCACAAGACAGGCAGAACCATGAGATGCCCATGAAGAATTGCCTGCCAACACTTGTTATGTACCAGGCACTGTTCTGTGGTCCAACTAATTGAAACCTCGCAGCCATCCTGTGAAGTAGACCCTGTCATCCGTCTTTACCGTTGAGGACACTGACCTTGGGGCAGGTCCCTTCACCTCTCTGTCCTCCACAGCTAGCAAGTGACAGAACTGAGTAGGTGCCCTGCCCACCCAGCTCTGGCAGTCCCGTCTCACCACCACGCCACACAGCAGACAATATAAAAGCTGACAGTCTGCCTGCTAAGTACCTTATCTCAAAACTTCAGGACAACCTGTGACATGGCCATTATCCTCATGATCCTTTTATAGACGCTGAGGGAAGTGAAGTGATTTATCCAAGGTCACACCATGGCCAAGTTGGGATTCTAACCCTGGGATGACCCAGGCCCTTCCCCCAGTGATGTCCTGTTCTCCTTGGCCCTGTGAGTCCCCCGTGATAGAAACAGCAGGTGATACACAGTATCATTTATTTGCCTTCTTTCCTATTAAATACAAACACGGAAATAAGATGGTGGGCCACAAAGGTGTATAAAACACTTGTATAATTTTATCTCCCCAGCTCCACTGAATATTTCCTCATGGCAAAACCACATATTATGTCTTTACCTTGTACAAGGTACTATTACACTGATCCAGGAACCACTGGAAGATAGAAAACTTCATGGCATCCCATGTGATGAAAACAATCTATATCACTCATTCATCCATTCATATATATACATATATGTATGAATACATGTGTTCATATGTATAATATACACATAAGTGAATAGATACATGTATTCATATATACATGCATATATGCATGCATCTATATGAATGTATGTGTATGGATATACATTCACATATATTTTATATTGTATTGTGTATAACATTATATGCATACATGACTATAACATACATAATACATACACATAACATACATATGTATGTAATACACATACTTTGTTATACTGCACTTCACAGATGAGTGCATTTTTTACAAATTGAAGGTTTGTGGCAACTCTATATCAAGAAAGCCCATCAGCACCATTTTTCCAATGGCTTCTACTCATCTTCCTGTCTCTGTGTCACATTTTGGTAATCCTCACAATATTTCAGACTTTTATGTTATTATTCTATTTGTTATGGTGATCCGGGATCAGTGATCTCTGATACTCCTACTGTACTTGTTTTGGGGCACCGTGATCCGCGCCCATATAAGACGGGGAACTGAATCGATGAATGTTCTGTGTGTTCTGACTGCTCTACCGACCGGCCATTCCCAATCTCTCTCCCCCTCCTTGGACCTCCCTATTCCCCGAGACACAACAATATTGAAATTAAGCCAATTAATACAGTGGCCTCTACGTGTTCAAGTGAAAGGAAGAGTTGCACGTCTCTCACTTTAAATCGAAAGCAAGGAACAATTATTAGCTTAGTGAGGAAGGCACGTCCAAAGCCAAGACTGGCACAAGATGCCTAGCTTTTGGCCTGACAGTTGGCCAAGTTGTGACTACACAGGAAAAGTTCTTGAAGGAAATGTGTGGTTCTAGCCACCTCCTTATGGCTATGGGAAGTTTTCAATACCTTGTAGCCAAGAGCTGGGCTCCCTCCTCTGCCCGTGTGGTGCCCGTCCTCCATTCTCACCCCCTGAGCACAGCATGTCCCTCAGAGCCGACCCTCTATCCTGTGCCCAGGGGTAAGGCTGCCGGGAAACGTAGCACATCCCCACTGCCACGTCCAATGCCAGGGAAGCAATGGGCATCGTGAGTCTCATGCAGGTTCCTGGGAAAAGGGGCAGGCACAGCGGGCTCAGTGGAAGCCTCCGCACCATCCTCTGTGTTGCTGTTGAGAGATCCGAAGCCCACCTCTGGACGCGGCACTCTTGTCTGCCACCGGGCAGTGGAAAAGCACTGACTTTCTGCCAGAAAGTGAGTCCTTCCAGGAGGGGGGCGGGGTGGGGATGGAGTCATTCCTGCACTCTCCGTGCCTGTATGCAGGCGCTCCGCATGCGCTGGCAAACGTCCAGCTTCGTGGATGGTCCCTCCGTCCTCTGGGCGGCTCACCTACGGAGAGGGACATCCTGGGACCTCCTCTCTCTGTGGCCGCCCCAGACTTTGGTTTCATCTGCTCCCGAGGATGCCCGCTTCCGGCTGGCCGGCCCTGCAGTCTGTCACCGACAGGATGGTCAACCTCAGAGCCGGGTGACCTTTCAAAGACACCAGGATTTGTTTAATTTTCAGAATTCACCTCTCTCCATCCTTATCAGAGGCGAGCCAGTCCCCAGCTGGGAGGGCTGCTTGGCATCTTTCCCTGAATTTTGAAACAGATGGGCTGGGAGCTTCTCAGACGGTGTCCTTTTTTTCTCAACGGAAAGGAATGGAGAGAAAGGAAAGACAATGATAGGATAGGATGGGGTGGCGGAGAGCTCCCTAGAGAAGAGAGGAAAAAGCCAAACACACATTTAATGATTATAATGCTGGACGCATCATCATGAAAATCTTCATTACTGCACTTTCAGAAAAAGGTCTTCCCGGCACTTAACTGTAGCTTATGTTTGCAGAGCTTTTCTCACGCACCAAGCGCACAATGTCTCCGCTAATCCTTACTGCCGCACATTGGGGTTCTGTTATCCCCATTTTACAGGTGCAGAAACAGAGGCAGAGTCATTGCCCAAAGCTACATGTAGTGTGGAGGGTCCAGGGTCCAAACACAGCGCCACAGACTCCGAGGTCTGTGTATGAGGCAGGTCTGAGTAAACTTTACCTCATCCTCACAGTAGCCTCGGGGAAGGAATGGACCCTCACCCATTTTATATGATTTTCAGGATGTGACTTTCATTTTTCAAGTCACACAGTCAGCAAATGTCACGCACAGGAGGAATAATAGTATAACAATACTAAACAGTGTCTGGCACGCGGGGTTCAAAACCCTTTACCACCTATGGATTTATTTAATTCCAACAGCCACATGAAATACTATTTCATGGGCTTCCCTGGTGGCGCAGTGGTTAAGAACCTGCCTGCCAATGCAGGGGACACGGGTTCAAGCCCTGGTCCGGGAAGATCCCACATGCCGTAGAGCAACTAAGCCCGTGCACCACAATACTGAGCCTGCGCTCTAGAGGCCCTGAGTCACAACTACTGAGCCCGCGTGCTGCAACTACTGAAGCCCACGGTCCTGGAGCCCGTGCTCCACAACAAGAGAAGCCACCACAATGAGAAGCCCGTGCACCACAACGAAGAGTAGCCCCCGCTCGCTGCAACTAGAGAAAGCCCGCGCGCAGCAACGGAGACCCAATGCAGCAAAAAATAAATATAAATAAAATAAATAAATTTTTAAAAAAAGAAACACTATTTCATGGTACTATTATTGCTGTTTTACAGGAGAGAAAAAGAAGGCTCAGGGATATAAAGTATGCCCAAGAGCAAACTGCTGGTGGGTGGTAAAAACAGGTTGAAATCAGAGCCACCTGACACTGTAAGCCTGTGTCATCCGTGACTGTCACACTCTTCTCCTTCCTATGCAGACCCTGGTCAGCAGGACCCCAACATCAAGGTCTTTCTCCAGTGGGGTCACCTGGTGCTCACGGATGAGCAATTCCGGATGTCCAGCTGCAGCAGACCCTATGGAATCACATGCCAACTTACCTTCCTTTTCCTTTCTGCTCGGACCCATCCAGACACCCCTACACGTGCCCCTAGAAACCACAGGGACATTTTGAGGCTGGTGCAAACTGGTTTGAGTGGGAAAACATCCCTTAAAGATGGAATAACTGTAGCAGGCTACACCACTTAAGTCAGGAAGGGAGGACAAGAGATTTTCTAGAAGGGAAGCTGCAGGAAGGAAGCCATGCTTGGGAATTATGGGCACACACCCGTTTTTTCATTTTTTTGATGGAGGGAGATTTGCCAGGAGAAGCCAAGCCTGAGAGTTTGACACCCAGGCTCACGCCGGGGCACGAGGTGAGGGTGGCGTAGGGCCCTGCTCAGCCGGAAGTTAGGAGACAGCGCTTCCATGGCCTCTTGCTGACAACTCCAATCCTGGGAAGACAGGTGAGCAAAAGTATCTCCCTTCTGGAGTCAAGCTACCTCGGTCTGAAGACATCCAGGCATCGGAACCTAGAGGGTGACCTGGGAGCTTAAACACACAGAGGAAAATGAGTTCAGGACTGACACCACGCTTCCTTTTAGCCGATTAAGTTCTTGGCTCCTTAACTTGACTTTAGAATTGTTTCACCTATTTTCTCCTTATTTCAGACCATGATTACATCATTTATCATCTTAGCTTACGCCTTATGTCAGTTTCTAAGCTTTATCTTATCCTTTCATTGGAGATTTTTGGGTCCGGGGGGGCTCACTGAATAGAACTGCGGGCAGGAGAAAGGGGAAAATGCCTAGTGAGCATCTACGTGTGTGGGATACAACGCTGAAGGCGGCAGCCGCTGTCCCTACGTTGCCCCCCTCCCAGGCTTTCTTCTGGGTGTGGGTAGCCAGCAAATACATGTCCTTTATGACTGTGAGGCCTTCTAGCCAGGGGAGTGCGGGTGCTTTGAGGACCGACAGCCAGGGGTCTTAACCTACTCAAGGGAGTTATTTTACACTAATTCTGTTATTCTAACCTCTTCTACTTTTATCCACCTCTTTAATTGGGTTGATTTTATCCTTTGTTTGGAATGTTATCCATTTAGAATTGTATTCTTAGTTGATGGAGTAGCAGGCAGGAAGTGTGGATATAAGGTGACCGCTACAAGGAGAGTCTACACTCTAATCAAGGTGGTCCCCCCCGTTGCCCCTTCCAGCAGCTCTTAGTAACTCACCAAACACACACACACACACACTTCAAAATGCTGTGGGATCTGCGTTATCAAGAAGACAACTTCCTCAGCATTTATACTTTAACTGCTGGAACTAGGTTACTTTCTCAAACATATGCTTTTTTCCCTCTTTTCTTTAAAGTGGTGGTGGCGTATACTGTGCATTCCCAAGGTCCCAAGTGAAATGTCTGACGTTTGCAAACGTACCAAGGTTGTATCTAAGCTGCACCGTGGCTCTAGCAGCAAGGTAGTCTATCCATTTTCAGATGGAGATGGGAGGCTCAGCAAGGCTGAGGAACTGGCCCAAGGTCACGTGGCTCTCATTAATGGAGGGCAGCCCTTACCCACCCGGTCTCATTCTAAAGGGTGAGTTTCTCACAGCCTCTGGATGCCCGCCCAATAGCCCGAAGTGTGGGACTAGCCTTGTGATGGTCTGGAATCACCGAAGCCACAACACCATGCCACCACCAGCTCTTAGAATGGAGTTAAGTTCCTACCGTGCAAGGTATTGCCTACCTGGGGAAGGGACCATTGAGCTATACACTCCAGCGGGTACAGAGGATGCCCTTCTACGGTTGAGGAACTGTGATTTCTTGAAGGTCATGATTGTTACTAAGTGCGAGGTGGAAATGAGATCTGGATCTGCCCCCTTCCCATCAGTGCGACTTGGGTTCCTCCTCAGTTTGCTTGTTCTTGACACAGGGATTCTACTAAGTCCTCCATTAGAGGATCGGTTTGGGGATAAAACAAAGACCATGAAAGGAAGGTAGGTACAGGGGTATGCGGGAGGGGTATCAAAAGTGTAGGACCTGCTGAGATAGAGTAACGGGTCGCTTCCAAGCAGATGAGCATTGGCAGAGGTGTGGGTCAGCGGTTCTCATGAACCGTGAGTAGGAGTGTCCAGACTGCTTTGGAAACCAGGTTGACATCATTCACTTTTTCTGCTGTTTCCCCCACTAACAGGGCATAGAAATGTGCTCGGCACCCAGTAGCTGCTGTTCAGTGGTTTCAGTATTAACTCGTTTAATCCTGTGATGTGGACCCTATTACTTATTTTACATGTGAGGAAACTAGGGCACAGAGAGGTGGAGTAGTTTTCTTAATGTCACACAGCTAGTGAATCGCAGAGCGAGAACTTGAACCTGGGCAGTCTGGCTCCAGAGCCTGAGATGTGGGCACTGTCTTGCCCTGCTTGAGCCCTCGATTCCTAGGGCTTTGCATGCAGTAAGCACTTAATGGTTTTTGAATGAATAGCCCTCAAGTGAGGAAGGGAAGGCAGGAAAGCATCCTTCTCCCCACCCCTAGGTTGGCTCAAACCCAGTAGACAAGGGGGAGCAGAGACTGCCTCAGCTCGAGGTACCCAGATGTGCCATGGAACATGGGTCTACACGCGTGTCCACGTGTGTCTACACAGCAACCCCTCACTGGAGCCAGGTCTTTCCCTGTTTGAAACGAACCCTCCAACTCTTTCCCCTGCCCCCTCCCAGCCGCCTGCTCGGGGTCTCGGAACAGAACAACCCTATCAATTCATCAGGGGACGTCAGCCTCTCGGAGCTGTTTGGGGTATAAATCAAACCACGAGGAGGAAAGGTTTTTTTTTTTTAAAAAAAAAAAAAAGGTAGGGGGGAGAGAAAAATCAGGGGAGGGGGTGGGGAGAAAGAGAGATGGAAGGAGGTGAGGGGGGTGTGAGATCAAAGGCAAAAATTCATCAGAGATAACGAAATTATTTATTTTTCCTGCTCTCAGGCTCCGGGCCTTTGAGGCCTCCACGCTGATGTATTTGGACATCTTGGGGCCGTCTGTTACTGGAGGCCACCCCAGCCCCCCAAAGGCACGTCGGTTCCATCAGCCGCGGCTGCCCACAGAGCCTTTTGAAGTGGATCCTGGTGGTGTTTACTCGCCTTCGTGTAGGAAACGTGTGCACAGTGCTGGCGGCGGCAGCTGCCCTGGCGGGGGACGGGGTGTGGGGGGGTGGTTAGGGGCGGGGAGGGGGGTCCCCTCATCATTCATGAGGCTGTTTATTTGGGAACCAGAGTGGCCCTTTCTCTGGTTATTACTCAACGTCCTCTACAGACCAAATGCCCTCGGTCCAGAACGTGGGGCAGAAATAACACACACGCCGCCCACTGCCAGGCACGCCCATCCCGCCCGGGCCCCGTGGTGCACTTGGCTTTCAGAGAAGCCTTGGGCCCAGCTCAGCATCCTCTTGGCCCCCTCATTTTCAAGAGGGCCGGTTATGAGCACAGACCAGCACCAGAACCATGGGCTTCCGATGCTAGTTCTCTTACTAGCTTTTGCAACCATCACGGGCAAGAGAACTCACCTAATCCTCAAAGCAGCTCTCCTTCCCCACATTACAGATGGAGAAACTGCGCTTCAAAGAAGCTAACATATGCAGAGAACTTAGATGAGTGCTCAGTACCTAGTAAGGCCAATATAAACGTTATTTGAAAACCAGCCGTTGGCTAAGGGCTACACGGGGTTCCCGTGGCTCCTCTTAAACATCAGCTCTCTCCACCCCGACGCCCGCCATGTTTTAGTTAACTGGTAGACAGCTGAAGACATGATTTCATAATCTGTGTTAATAGGACAATAGTCTGAGAAGTTGCGGGCTTAAAAAGTCAGTAGTTTGAATGGATAGTGTTGAGGCTGACGGACACTGAGGCTACAAAATGCACAATGCCCACGTTCAAGGAGAAAAACCATCTGGCGTCTAGTCACCAAATCAGTTAACTGCAATATGAAGCTGGGGGTTGAGGCAAAGACTAGAGTCAGACCGCTGAGCTGCAAAATTTGGAGGCTGCCGGGGGCCGGCTGTGGGATCCGGGAGGCACAGACACCCCAGCTTACGGTTTCCTCATTGGTAACAGGGAGACCCTCGTCCCTTCCTCCGTGAGGTTTCTGGGAAGACTCGGGGATTTTCTTCATTAAATAACATTTATATAACATGATGTGCCAGGCACTGTCCTCACTGCTTGATAAAATATTTGCTTATTTAATCCTTAGAAAAAGCCTCCGGTCTAGACGATCTTTGTTTGCAAAGCAGAAATAGAGACACAGACGTAGAGAACAAATGTACGGACACCAAGGGGGAAACGGCGGGTGGGAGGAATTGGGAGACTGGGATTGACACAGATACAGTATGGATACTATGTATAAAATAGACAATTAATGAGAACATACTGTATAGCACGGGCAACTCTACTTAATGCACTGTGGTGACCTAAATGGGAAGGAAATCCAAAAACGGGGGATATATGTATATGCACAGCTGATTCATTTTGCTGTGTACAGTAGACACTAACACAACATTGTAAAGCAACTATACTCCAATAAAAATTAATTAAAAAAAAAAAAGAACAAGCCTCTGAGATGGGCGCTATTATCCTCATTTTACAAATGAGGAAATTGAGGCTCAGAAACGAATAAGGTTACACAGAATGACACTGCCAAGGACACACAAGAGGGGCCCACACAGAGGTTGGATACTTAAGATTTCTCATGTTCGTGTCTTCAAGAATGGTTCAGAATTGCAATACGTGGGCTGCTTCATGCTATAACCCCTTGGGCAGGGCACTTTGGTGCACAAACAGGCAGAGAGACGACTCTTCTGGAAGAGGCGTAGGAGGATGCCAAGGCCCTCGGCCGGAGACTGCAGACGGGGAGGTGAGGGTTGGAAATTCTCAAGTCTCAGCAAAGAGGTGACCCAGGCTGTCCACTTTACCTCTCCTGCAGCGGCAGGGACCAAAGTCCCGCTGGAAGGGTTGTGGACCAGCCAGATTCTGACTGTTGGACCTCAGGGGCCCACAAGAGCCAGGAGAAAGTGGGGCTCCCCTGGGAACACACAGGCGAGGCCAGGCTGCTCCTTGGGGGAGAAGCAAGTCTACTGCTGGGCTCTTGGCTCTCGGGGGCAGCAGAGAAAGTGGTCCAGCAGCTCCCAGAGACTCTACAGGACCTCCTGGGAGTGGGGCAAGGGGTTTCCCAGAGCTAGAGGGGTTGCTGGCATTTCTGGTTTGAGTGGCCTAGAGTTGGGACCTGCTTCACACCATCCCGGCTGCCCCTACAAGCCCTGCCACCAATAACAGGACAACAGGACCCATTGGCATCAAGCCAGCGGATTTTAGCATCATGCAGTCAGTGATACTATTTTTGAACAGAAGGGTATGCCTTCGATCTCCTTTGCCATTAAGGGTATTCCAGGAGGCGTAGGAGCAAATGCATCTCAAACTTCCTTGCTCACATCCTGTATCATCTAATCCAGCCTTGGGATCATCCTTGCAGAAGAAGCAGGGCCAGAGGTGGCCAGTAGCCCACTTTGTGGAACGGGGATGGGCAGATGACCCTCAGGAACTTGCCTCCCCGGTCTTGCCCTCAGCCTGGCTGGCTTGTGCTAAGAGGAAATGAGAGAGAAGCAACTCCCTGAAGGACAAAGACCCTCGGCACAAAAGCTCACAGGCGGAGGGGGAAGGCTGGTGCTGGTGAGGTGCTCGCCGGGTGAGAGGCAGGGTCTGGTTTTGATTAAACAATCATCATTTACTCACGTCAGGAACAATGCTGGGGAAGGCAGATGTCACGTGACCCACAGGCTGGGTTGGGAGCCAGCAGCCCTGCCAACCCAGAAAGTCACGATGCCCTTATGTTGCCCCCACTTTGTGCGATGATCCCGACATGGCTGGAAGGCCTCATGAAATCCCTGCAATGCCCCTACTGAAACAGACGCTTATCACAAGATGTCCTTATTCCTCTCAGGAAAATACTGATCTCTAGCCTTTCAGACTGGAGAGCCCACTCAGAATGCTTATGGACCTTTTACCAAAGACATAACTGGGACCTAAAACAGACTCCAGACTTTTCCAGCCTTGGGTTTATTATTGCTACGTTATTGAGGATCAAGCCAGAAATTAAGTCATCAAGAGTTACAGCCTTTTTCCTCCCTTATTCCCAGCTCAACCAGGGAACTTTCCAGAAGAGTATGTGGTTCAAGACTCCTTCCACTTAGGGGAATATGGTGGATGTCGGAAATGGTAGCCGTCATGATGTATCAGGTCTTTAAAATTGATGCTTTAACTTCAAGCACAGTAAATTCTTATCCCAGTGGCCGTGAGTGTCGTCATTCACATTATACGAGAAAACGGAGGCTCCCAGAAGCTCATGAGGCAGGTTCACCCCAAATCTTTACATCTCTGTGGAAGGTACATCCTGGGATCCAACAAATCTCGATTCTGTAACTCCAAGAGGGCAGGGACCTTGCCTGTCTTCCGCACTGTAGAACAGTGTCAGGCCCAGGAGAGCTCAGGCCTGGGATCTGGAAGCTCAGAGAGGTGATGGGAGTTCAGTTCAATTTCTTCATTAAAATGGGAACAGTGAAACTGCTTTGCATCTACCAGTAGGTGGCGCTGTCAAGAACACAGGTGATGAATGCGGAGTGCTATGTCCAAGGCTTTTTCATAATTTGAGGTACATTCAGAATGAGCTGAAAGGAACCTCAAAGCAGCACCAGCATTGGTGGTACCTTTTCATGGAGGTGTGGCCATCAGGACAGATGTGTCTTGGGTTCTCACCCTCATCTCTGGGTAGCCACTGCAGGGGCGTAAGACCAGCCACCAGGCAGAGGCAGGTATCACACTTCCCATCGTGCTCCTGAGCAGCTGAACAGCTTACCCCCTATTAGTCAAGGGTTCCAAAATGTCCTGAGCCCAGAACCAACAAGGGTTCAAGTGTGTGTTCTTTTCCTTGATCAGAGAAGTTGCAAGTGTCTGAGTTTTTAATGTCTAGGAAAGACTGAGCACCAAACTTATCAGTATTATTTAAGATAAGCTTTACTTTGGGATAGTTTTAGGATTACAGAAATGTTACAAAGGTAGTCCAGAGAATCATAGCCCATACACGCTTCCCCTAGCTTCCCCTAATGTTTTACATCACAATGGAACATTCATCAGAACTAAAAAAAGAGTCCGTTAATAGTAACTCACTCCAGACTTTATTCAAATTTTCAGTGTTTCCACTGCTGTCCTTTTTTTATCCCAGGATCCAATCCAGGGCACCACACTACATGCAGAAGAATGTTCATTTATGTAATGTAGTACTGTAGTATATTTCCTAAATAAGCCAAATAAAAAGAGGGAAAGCCCTGTGACTCCTATTCTCCTGCCCCAATGCCATTATTAAGTTTGCTCTCTACCTTCTAGACCTCTGCCATCCAATATGGTACCCAGTAGCCAATGAGGCAATTTCCATTTCAATGTTAATTCTACTTAATTCCTCAGCCACACTGGCCACATTTCAAGTGCTCAACGGTGTGTGTTACTAGTGGCTGTGGCACCAAGCAGCAGAGGTATATATAGATTTCTATTATTATCTAAAGTTCTATTATATAGCACTGTCCTGGATCTTTTTCTATGTGTTTTCCTACAAATATATGCTTAAATACATGCCTTTAATTTTTGACATAAAGATTGTAGGCTGCATAGTACATCACATTTTTACCTAATGTGTTTTAGCCATCACTCCACCTCGGTACATTTTTAAAATTTATTTTTTTGAAATATAGTTGACTTACGGTGCTGTGTTAGTTTCAGGTGTACAGCAAAGTGATTGAGTTATACATATATATCTATTCTTTTTTAGATTCCTTTCAATTATCGTTTATTACAAGATATTGATAGAGTTCCCCGTGCTGTACAGTAGGTCTTTGTTGGCTATCTGTTTTATATACAGTAGTGTGTACATTTAATCTGCCTCATTTTGGCGGCAGCAAATGGGGGCCCATAGTGAGGATTACCATTATATAAGTCATCTCCTCTTCATGGGCACTTAGGAGGAAATTGGGAACAACCTATTACAACAAAAGCTACAAGGAACATCCCTTTTTCTTTCTAAGAGCGCTCTAAATTGACTTAATTCAGAGTAGAGTGACCTTAGCTAATAAGAGATACTTCCCCAGAAGAGTTCTGCACCATCAGAACTGTGTTTCAGGCCAATGACCCCTCAGTGAGATGGACACGGGAGAGAAACTCAGTCATGCCTCAGTGTGGGCACGATGCCAGGGGCTGCCCAGAGGTCAGGTGTGTCTCAGGCCACTGTTGAGAGGCTTGAGCCAGAGACACCATCTGGCCGCTCACAGGTAAAGCATTGTGATACCCAGACTAGAAAACGGCATCCAACCAGTATCTGAGGATCTGAATTACATGGTTTGATTGGCAAATACCAATTACACAGTAAGCAATAGCAGTAGTTGGTTCTAAAAAAGCAGTTGTGTGGCAGCAGTGTGCAAACCCTTTACGTAATGCCATTTAATCCAAAGCGATTCCACTAGGTAGGTTCTATTATCACCATTTTACAGATGGAGAAACTGAGGTGAAGGGTTAGGGAACCTCCCCATTCTTTTTCTGCAAAAAAAAAAAAAAAAAAAAAATCCCAGCTGTCAGTGGCAGAGTTGGGACACGAACCCCGTGGTCCTAACCCATGCCAGCCGCCTGTGCCTCCCCTGTGACCGGGCATGCAAAAATAGCACAGAAATACATATACCCTTCACCCAGCCTCCCCTAGTGTTAATGTCTTACGTCACCAGGGCACTTACAAAAGCTAGACGTTAGCACTGGTCTATTACCATTAACTGAAACCCCGACTATTTGGATTTCATCAGTGTTTCCCCTCTTGTCCTTGTCACTGCCTACCACGGATCAGACTCCTGTCTGTAGGTATTTGCTCCATTTCACAAAGGATGGGTGAGGAGGAGCCTCAGGGAACTCTGTTTACCAATCCAGGCCTGTCCAAAGCCAGACGGTGACGTGACCTTGCTGAGAGATCTTGCACTTGTATTCTCAACGGCTGATGTAATGATGTGCTCATAATGTGCTCAGCATTAATTCTAATGATGAGATTAGAATTGGGCCTTAAGGAATGGGCAGGATGGTGGGGGGCAGGGCATGGGATTCATCACTGGCTTTGAGCGGAGACCTCCTGTGTCTCCATCTGTCACAGCCCTCCCTCCCAGGGAGCACAATTTTAGGCCCAGAGAAGCTTAGTACTCAATAACTGAGAAACCCTGGGCCTGGAAGGTTTGGACCTCTAGATCTCTGTGCTTTTGATCAAATTCAGCTGGCAATTCGTCCACATGGCTCAGATACGGGGTCTGCAAACCCTCCAGAAGCACGTTTGCTGTTGCTGACTGCACAGCCTGCGTGGGTCGGCCCCTCAACCTAGATCCATCTTCCGAGATGGCCAAAGGCCATGGGGCCCACCTGTAAAACTTCCAGCCCGGGCATCCTCAGCGTGGCTTGTCATAGTGGAAGAATATTTTATTGTGGTTTCAATTCCACCCCTCATTTATCACAGAGGGCCTCTAACCACGGGCTCGGGCAGAAAATGGTCCACAAGAAATCGGGTATGGTTACATTAGAATCCCCCAGGATGCTTTCAAAGCGTCCAGAGACCTGGGCCCCGCTCCAGACCCAGTGAAATCATCGTCCCCAGGAGTGGGGCTCTGGCCTCTGGATTTTTACAATCTCTCAAATCATGGATCAAAGCCAGTTTGAGGCATGATCCTGGATATATTTCCCGAGATTACAGGAATCCTTTCAAGGAGTGGTTTGGGAAGAGAGGCCTCCTTAAAGATACCTTGGGTGTGCTGTGTGGATGGGGCCTCTGCCTGGTTTTATTCCTGTACCTCTCCTCGCACTCAGGGGTCCTGCTGGAGACACAGCAAACACGTCACTTTCTTCACTGTATTGATGGGAAACCGCACCCCACCTACGGAACAAACAATGAAGATGAAATGATGGTACTTTGTAGAGAGTATGTAAAAGATTCAACGTTGCAAAAGCTCCTCCACCCAAATTAAGCTTCTGTCAAGTGCACAGTATGACTAACGAAGGACGTGCACACTCACTTTGCCTCATGTTCAGAACACTTATGCCCTAAGTAAAAACTTCACGGGCCCTATCTATGCACAGGGCTCAGTATGTAAATCATGTTCCTAAATCGAAGTAATATATACACCTGGGTACTAATAGTGTCAGCAAGAACCTTTAAGTACACGGGCTTTCTGAATTTTAAATACCTGGCCTTTAGTTTTTAAATTATATTTATTAAATTGGGTATGTAAACTTTGTCTCAGCATCTCCCCCGTCCCCAAACCAAAGCAATACAACTTTAAAAAGTCAATTAGTAAAATAGCCTCCCCCCCCCAATTCTGCTACCCGGAAGAATTCACTATTGATATCTTGGTATGTATCTTTGTCTCCAGGGCAAAAATCACCCCCGCTGAGAACCACTATCCTATCCTACATTCAGCAATGCCTGGAGATACACCTGAAGGTTGCTACTGACGTCAGCGGATAGTGGTCAGGGATGCTGTGAATTATCCTATACTGTACATACAGGACAGCACCCCAAAAAGACTTATCCAGCCCCCAGTACCTCTACTGCTGAGACTGGGAAACTTTGTTTTAGATCTATTCTGTGCACATAAACGTGGGCATGCATGTTGTTACTCTTCTGAATTCTGCTATTTTGCACTTAATACTGAGGACATCTGTCTATTGTTCTGATGAATGCACGTCCCATAGAGCATTTTAGAAAACTGGAAATAATCTAGTGCTTATTACCTACATCTTTGCACATTTATCCACTGAATCCCCGAGTCGTCTGAGCTGTTGCAGATGTGTCTCTTGTAGCCAAGAGAGATGGCTCTGAAACACCACTAACAGAAAAACAGCTCAGGGCGGCGGAACTGTACGCTGTGTGGTTGTGTGTCTACACGCGTGTGTACTCAGAGTCTTCTGAATCATTTAGCCACCCGGGGCCTTGGAGGAAACCTCTCAAGAAGGGAAACCTGTGTGGAGAACTCATTGTGGAGGTCGCTCTCCAGTCCTAAGCCTGGAAGCGCACATGAGTCATGGCTTTGAAATCCACCTCAGATGCCAGCTGAAGACAGAGGCTTTGCATAATCAAGTTGACAGATGAAGCCTGGCCTGCCCTGCAAGGGACAAGTTCATCCATATCCTGGGTTAAAAGAAATATTGCGTTTTTAAAGAGGAAAGCAACATATTTAAGAGATAAAGGAGGGGGAAAAGAGAGAAGAGTTTTCTGGTCATTAATTATAATAAAACACAGGGGGAAAAATTCACTTTAAAGGCAGGCTAAAGCCCCATAATCTTCAAAGAGACAGAGGAGGCTCAGCTGCCCGGGAAGAGAGAAACTTCCCCGGGACCGCACCATTTCTAACCAACTGCAAACAGCTAAAGTGAGGGCTGTAGTTGGTGGACTGCCTTGGGCTGGGAACGAGTTATATTCCTACCTAGCTAGCTCAGGTCAGCTATTGCCCCTTGGGTGTTGCGCTCAGATCCAACCACGTGCCGTGGAAAGGCGCTGGTTTCCAATCGACCCCAGGGCTGTAACGCCCAAATGTTCACCCCTGTTCTTTTGGGGTCTCAAACTCTTGCTCTCTCTTGGGACCCTGGTTTTCAGGGCAGAGAGTTCCAGTTTAAGGCCATTAGGTCGTGGCCAGGCAAGAACACAGACCCAGTCTTGCCAGACTTCGCTCACAAGAAGCCCATCTCCAGGTTGGTGTCCAGTTTCTCCAGTTTGCACAAGCCAATTGACACGCCTCCAGCTGAACTGAGCCCTGCTATAGCCAGCTGGCCAGTTGTTGGAGGTACCGAAAGCCTTACACCATCATGAGGGAGGTGACTTCAATCAACGCCAGGATATTCATGGCGGAATATGGCTTTATTTATCCAACAAACTCCTGGCTTGATGGCCTAACCCGTGGTGTTGGAAGAACCCAAGAGTTCTATGAAGCTGGGGGAGGGGGAGGTACTGGATGAGAGAGAGTCTTGAGTACTTTTTGGGAACTAAATCTGCATTTCAGTCTTATAAAGCCCTGAGAAGTGTGTCTGCAAGTGGGGAGAATTAGGTTGTCCAGCGGGAACCAGTTCTGTAGTGGGGCTTATACCAAGAAAAGTAAGGAGGCTTTGTAAGCGTTTCAATGTTTGAAAACAAAACAAAACAAACTAACTCTCCGCCCAACCTACCCTCCCCACCTCCTGAATTAAGAACTCTTGGATCACCCTAGAGGGGCAGGAAGATTCCGGTCCCCAAACACTCCCTCCCTCCAGCCTTTAGCTGCCGTTCGCTCTGCCAAGCAGGACACACTCCTAACGCACGCATTTCAGACCGCGGCCAAGACCCATCAGAGGCCTTAAATCCGTGACTTGAGACGTGCTTTAAAATAAAAAGTGAAAGGATAGAAAAATCAGCATCACTCCGTATAGTAAGGGCAGGTATTGCTCCAAGATACTTGTTTAATTACATACGCACATGTGTGTGGGGATGCAAGGTCCTGGGGCTGACTCCCTACTGACCTATAAGCCCATCTTGCCCCTCTCGTCCCAGTTCCACATTCGGTGACTTCAGGATGATAATTTGAAGTTGGGCATGGTGGGAGTGTTTACACCATGGAAATTGGAAATTGGCAAATCAGAACTTTTCCCCCAGAGAGGTGTTTGTTTACATGTAACTAGTGGTAGTCTGGTCAGTGTTAAGGACGGGTGTCAAACTCTTCGACCTGTTATTAAGAAAATCACGTGCTGTAGGCTGAGTTTCCTGGGATTCGCATGCAGGTGGGTTTCCTGGGGAGAACGTTTAGCAGTAGCACCTGTGGAAGCCAGGGAAGAAGGGGTGGGCTTCTTCTGGGAGAAACTGAACTGACATGCTGCTGCAGAGGCCTCAGTGGGCCCCATGCGGAGCCTTGGGACAAGTCTGAAAGGCCATTCCAGTTTCAAAGTGGAGAAGAGATGAGCTTTGTGCCCTTCGCAGACTAGGCATTGAATGTAGGTTGCCCCTGAGAAGGTAGCAGATGTTGGGGGGAAGCGGCTCTCTATGGCCAGAAGCCAGTTCCCAGAGGACAATGGATTTGTGAGCCATTAGCAGCCCAAACTCACAGCACCTGGGGGGATTGTTTCAGTCCTGAGGGAGGTGATCTGAGTGGCACACTAAGGCATCTACTACTTTAGCTGGAGTCTAAGGAGTAGACATGCTACCACCATGTGAATGAACCTAAAGCTAGAGAGTGACCGTGAGGACCAGCTGTCCCAGCCAAGGTCAACCTATAGCCAGTTGATCCTCAAATACATGAGAAAGCCCAGAGCTGCCTACGCAACCCCAGCTGATGAGAGATGCATGAGCGAGCCCAGCTGACACCGAAATACACACCTGGACGAATCCCAGTAGCAATCATACACGCTTATCTTAGACCACTGAGTTGACCCTCTACAGGCCATATTGGAGGCCTTTCAGGAAAAAGAATGGACTTGATCCTGAAGGTAGTGGTGAGACATAGAAGGTTACTGAGCAAGAGGGTATCCCCGCCCAAGCGCTGCCTTTCTGGAATCAGAAACCGTTCCAATCAAGACTTTTCTGGGCACTAGAAACATTCACTCAAGCCAGCTCACAGTTTTTAAAAGTAGAGGGGAGGGCTTCCCTGGTGGAGTAGTGGTTAAGAATCCGCCTGCCAATGCAGGGGACATGGGTTCAAGCCCTGGTCCGGGAAGATCCCACATGCCGCGGAGCAACTGAGCCCGTGCGCAACAACTACTGAGCCTGTGTTCTAGAGCCTGCGTGCCGCAACTACTGAGCCTGCGTGCTGCAACTACTGAAGCCCGTACACCTAGAGCCTGTGCTCCACAACAAGAGAAGCCACTGCAATGGGAAGCCCACGCACCGCAACGAAGAGTAGCCCCCGCTCACTGCAACTAGAGAAAGCCTGCGTGCAGCAACGAAGACCCAACACAGCCAAAAATAAAAATAAAATAAAATAAATTTATATAAAAAAATAAATAAAAGTAGAGGGGAGAGAGGGTTTTTTTTGTTGTTTTTTTTTTTAAAGGGTGTGGATCTCAAAATCTAGGGACAAGAAATGAGATGTCTGGGCTTGCAAGGAGTCAGAAGACTGTCAGTAACAGAGTCTACTTTCCATCTCCCTGTGCCCTCATGGCCTCTCCCCTCCGTCCCTAGAGGTCTGCTCCGTTCTGTTCCTCCCTGAGAGGATAGAAAGTGCCAGTCTTCAAATACCTGAATACCTACTGTGTGCGAGGCCAGCACAGCTTTGCTGGTCATTACCTGTTTGCCTTTCCACCAGTTTCTCACCCTTCCCTCTGCTCAGCCTGTAAAGACAGCTGCAGACTTCCCTAGGTTCCTTGGCAGCTGGCTTTGGTTTGGGTCCATCCAATGGGAGCAGAGGAGAGAAGGAGAACCAGGCTATTTCTATCCCTCCCTCTCTTCCTCAGGTGCTGCCTTGTTCTTATTTCCAGGTCCTGACGCCAGCTCCATCCCTCCCTGGCCACCAGCCACCGCTGGGGAAATCCAGTGCCTTTCCAGATTCAGCCCAATGGCTCCAACCAAAGGAAGAGGTTAAGGCCACCTCTCCTGCCCTCCATCCTCCGCAGCAGGGGCCCCCCAGCTATTGGTCATCCCTGGGTTGTCTCGCCTTACCCTGTGTGCTCCAGCAACAACTTAGGGGCTTTGAAAGGGATTCTCTGTATTAAATTCCCTGGCATCTCCCCCCTGCCTGGGACCTTGCTGATGGGACCACCCTATTGGGCCATAGAGGTGTAGAAGGCACACATCCAGGGCACCTCTCACGTAGTGCCTGCTTTGACCTATTCAGTGCCAGAGCTCTGCGTCAGGTATTGCTCCGGGTGCTGGAGACGCAGCAGTGAACACAATGAAATCTCATCCTTGCCGTGTTCACCTTCCAAGCTCCTACTCCCCATACTGGGGGAGACAATTAAGCCAAACATATACAATTTCAGTTGGTGATAAGAGCTATGAAGAAAAATAAAGCAGGAACATGGGTAGAGGCGGAGCAGGGGCATGCAGGTAGGGTGGCAATTTAAGATATGCTAGGAAAGGTCTCATGCGTAAAGACTTGAAGTAAGCATAAACTACGCTAATATCTGGGGCAAACACCTCCGCAGAGGGAATAGCAGGTACGAAAGTTCTGCTGTTGGCATCCATCAATGACCCCACCTCTGTCACATTCTGATCTCCTGCTCCTGCCTCCACTGGCTGAACTCCCTAGGATCCAAAAGAACAGAGTGTAACTGGCGCAGAAAGGAAATGAAATAGGTCTGGTCCAGATAGGACGTGGAGATACGGAAGTGGGAATTGATACCCATTTGTCTAGTAGCAGGCAGGACCTAGTGAGTAGGTCTGTGTACGTGTGCGTCTCGCTTGACAGAAACCTATTCCCCCTCCCACATATGCAGAGCAGACCCGCCATGGAGATGTACCTCCCAGATCTCTTTAAAAAAAAAGAGATTTTTGTTCAGCTGCAGAAACGTGGTTTAGCTGACAGATTTGGGATCAAGCTGAGATCGTGCTCTTCCTGGGCCGCTCATTGGCAATGACAGAGCAAGGCAGGGGGACTGGGGTCTTGCCCTTTCTGGCTACTAGAAGGGTCTCACAATCTTTGCTCGAGCTCCCTATTGGGTTAACTAATACTTCGTCAGCTCTGCTTCGGAGGCTGAGGCTCTCCCTGCCAATTCTTCTTCCCACCCTCGTCTTTCAGAGGCATATCCGTGGTGTTCTGGAAAGCGGTGAACAACTGGCCCTGATTTACGGCATTTGCCAAATTCTTTGGTGTAAATACTTCCACGCCCAACCAGTTTCAGCCTATCCATTGGGTATCACTGAACGTAGAGTTGAGAAGTGATGTCAGCCCCAGCTTAGCACTGGGAATTGCCCTAAATAAGACACTTTCCCTTTTAACTCCGTCTCTCCCTTACTTTCTGAAAGACCAAACGAACAGATTTGAGAATTCTAGCTTACAAAGTTCTCTTCCCATATCCCATCCATCAGCAAGTCACAGACTCTCAAATATACCCTGAATCTGCCCACTTCCTTCTTGTTGACTATTCTAGAGAGAATGGAGGAAGGCCAGGTGGCTTCATCTATGGTGATAACGTTTTAAAATCTCATCTTACTGCTTCTACTAGTTTCCCACTGGCCTAAAAATAAAAGCTAAACTCCCTTCTCTAACCTACAAAGTCCTGTACAATCCAGCTCCCTTTGTCCTTTCCAAAGGCATCTCCTACCCACCCTCCACCAGCCAGATTTGGCTTTCCTGCAGTTTGATGCCAAACCCAGTCGCATCTTACCCTCCCCTCCTCTTTGCTCCCTTGACCTGGAATGTTCTTCACCCCTGCTGTTGACTTATCTGGCTTCCTCTTCTTCAGATCTCAGCCTAATCAGCTGCAGGCCACCTTTGATATTCTCTTGTTTGTCTGAGTATCTATGGAGGCCAAGCAGGGCGATATGATGAAGCGTGACTATATACTATTGGATGAGGAAAATTAGGGCTATTTCTTGAAGATAGGAGATAGCACCTATATTCTTTAGGTCTACAATCTCAGTACCTTGAACAGTGCCGGAACATAGCAGTTGCTTCAATATTTGTTGGCTGAATAAATGAAGGCTGCTAAACTCCAAGCCCAAGCTGGACTTCATGGAGCTGGACCCCTACGCAAGACCTCATCAACCCAAGTTTCTGAACGCAGAACACGTTCCCTACACCCTCTTGGCCCACCATGAAATTTACCTACAACATCAGTGGACCGCTCTCGTCCTGTGGCCTTCATGCTGATGCCTGCCCCCCAACTTCTAAAGCTCCTGCACCTCTGCCTGAGGGCTTTCTCTGGCCACAATAATCGTGAACGATCCAGAAGTGTTGATAAGTTAACGCCCAGAGTGATCCTCCCAGCCGATGAAAGACCCGGGTTAGTGGTTAAATACCCCCAGCTTCCTTCTTAGAGAACAATCCTGAGGTTTGGTCTAAGCAGTTTCTTGAGAGGTTCCCAATAGGATAAACCTTAATGTCAAAGGCGGTCACGTTATTAACAGGCCCCTTTAATGGGCGGTCCCTCCAGAAAGCAAAACGGAGTCGGGAAATGTGACAGAGAAGGGAGGAAAATTAGCAAACGTGATTGTACCCAAATTCTTCTCTCAGTCTGGGATCCCTCAGACAGACCCTGAGTCAGCAAGTCGGCTAAGCTGGTCCCAGCACGAGCTGGATGTGTGGGACCCAATATGAAGCCTCGCCGATTCAAGTCTCCAACGACACTCGGTTCTAGAGCTGGTCATTGCTGGGCAGAGCAGCAGTTGGTTGCATGGACCAACCGTTTCCCGTGCAGCCGAAGCAGGTGCGCACAGGAGCCCTGGAAGGAGCAGGACCACCTTGATCCACTTAGCCCTGGCATCCGGGGCCGGCCGGAGATTGCAGGAGCTGCTCCGCCCCACACGTGGAAGCCTTCAGAGGCAAGTCTGTGCCCCCAGATTTATAGGTTGCAATCTCCTGCCTTGATCCTGGGCCCTTCACTTCCCGCACCCTCCCTGCTCTGCATTCTCTACCTGCTCTGAAGTTATTGGGGCCTGGTGTGAATTTAGGGACAATAAAACCATCAAAGGGCTTGGTCCTGAGAACAATCAGTTTTGGAGTTTGCAATAAAGGAACATCCTGCCCGGGAAGGTGTGAGACTTCAAGGCAAGCTGATGAGAGACCTCTGAAAGGGCCTTCTCTGGGGAGTCTGGCACGGTCCACACCTGGGATGGCTTAAGGTGCCATCTGGCCCGGAGACAGGCAGATGGACCTCGTCAGCTGCAGCGCAAGTCCCTGTCCCTCCAGGACTCCGGGAGGAAGGCCACTCTGTCCTCCCCAGGACATCCATTCCAGTTGTCAACGCACCTGGCGATGCATCGTATTGAACTGTGTTTTCTAAACAAGATCCTCCACGCCAAGTTCCCCGCACATGACTTCATCTCATCTTACCACCTGGCCCTTGCTTTTCTCCAATCTCTTCCCTCACTCGGGCAAAGCCCTTGACTGCAGCCAAGTGTGTGTGCTGGGGATGCTGAAAACACAAAGTGGGTGCCCAAGGCAGTGTCCCTGGGAAGTTTCCTATTCTGGGGGGAGAAACCAGCATCACAGAAGACAGAACTACCTCCCTATCAGGGAACAATGAGAGCTGGGAAGTCCAGCAGGGTAAGGCTTGGAGTGCAGCAGGGGCCGTTTTAGGGAGCCGTCAGCCTCCTTAGGAAGTCTTCCTGGATGTGGACAGGAAGTGAGCCACGCAGGTGTCTAGGAGAAGTGTGTTTCCAGGGCAGAGGCTTGAAATAGGAACACGCTTTGTATGTCCAAGGACATCAGTGGGACTGGTATCTGCTTTCTTCCCCCACCTTCCCTCTACTCTTCACTTGTGATGTCTTTGTCTAGACTCTCCCTCCAAGATCTTTCACCTGGCCAACTCCTATTCACAGAACTTTTAAGAGCTCAGCTCAGATGCCACCTCCTCCAGGAAGCCTTCCCTGCTCCACCCCACCTCCAAATATCTGGGAGGTACCACGCAGATCCCCTTTCATAGATCACATCAGTTGCAGAGAGCTGCTTAACCCAAGGTCATGCTCTTCCCTGTGTAGCCCACAACCAGTGACATGCTTGTGCAGGGGTATAAAGGCCTGGCCAAACCATCCCAGGATACCTCAGAAGGGTCATTCAAGGGCTCCCATGGGATTGGCCAACACTGTCATTGGGTTCACACTGGAGATCAATTCTCCCCCCTTCCACAGGGGTTGATCCCAAGGTCACCCTCTAAACTTCACTTCAGCCCATTTCCTAGGAAACTCAGCCTGTGACCTTCCAGGGGCCCTTGTCACAGTCTATTGTAGTAGCAGCCATGAACAAGCAGACGGTTGCAGTCTTATCAAGAGAGTTTATTCAGCATTCAGCATGCTAGGCACTAATAAGGACTTGGTGTGATTACACAGGTTCTCATCAAGTGCTCAGAGTTGGGTAACCTTATCCCCATTTTATAGATTGGGGGGAAAAGGACTCAAGTAGCTCACCCAAGGTCTCCTAGCAGATAAGAGGCAAGCTAGGGTTTGACACCAAACCTGTGGCCTCAGGCACTAATCAACAAAGCTCCCTATTTCTTGGCTGGCCTATCTCTGTCTCATTCCTGATCCCAGGATGGGTCACTGACCTGGCCTCCCACATACATGGCCCCCAAGAGTTGGGTCTGCTTCTCTCCAAGGTACCTGTGAGCCTGGGATGGACACTACCAGCGTGTCATCGGCCATTACCTAGTTTCCTTGGTACCATCCCATGTCCCATCCTTATGAGTTTTCCTGGTTTGTGAATTATGTTTCCTTTCCGTGCTTCTCAGTGCAGAGCCCATAACCACCGTCTGTTACCAGCAAAGGTCCTGCCCCTTGATGAACGAACACACCTTCATCTGTAAAGACTACAGGATCCCAGAGAAGGAGTGTGTCTTGTTCACCATCACACAGCATTCGGGTGGGCTAGCTTCCATCTTGACGATACCAAGGTGCCTGTGCTTGTAGGGAATGTATGATAGAAGGGGAATGTATGATAGAAGGGGATGTATGTTAGAAGGGGACCAGCTCTGGGGTCTGAGCCAGCAACAAGGGTCCACAGGATTTGCTAGCAAGCTATAGGCTGAGATCTTTGGGGGCTCAGGGTAGAAATAAGTTTCAGATTATTGGCATATCCTTTCTACTTGGCATTGGGGGCAGCTCGGATGTGGTAGGGAGAGCAATGGATTAGGGGGTCAGGATTTGAACCACTAGTCCTTCCAGGATGCGTAGACTTGGGCAAATTTCTTATCCCCATTTTACAGCCAAGAAAATGAAGGCTCAGGTAGGAGATGGGCAGGCATTGCTTATCTTCTGTCATGAAGAGTAAGTGCCTCTGATTTACAGTTCTATGAAGCACACACGTTTTTCTCAGCAACCCCGTGTCTAACTCTGAGACTGAGCAACTAGAGATAGTGGTGCCCCCTCTCCGTAATGTGAAGTCTGCAGAGAGGGAGAGTGTCTTTCATATCTTGTATGTCCTAAGAATCCTTGCTCGAGAGGCCAGAAAGTACTTTGTGTACTGAATGTGGGGTTGACTGACCTCTGTTTGGAAAGCTCATGAAGACAGTCAATGATCAGATTAGTTAGTAGCATAGGGAAGTACAGGGTTTAGGGTCAGGCAGATCTGGGCTTGAATATTTGTTCTCTTACTAGTCCTGTGACTTCAGGCATATGACTTCACCTCTCTGAACCTTTATTCATCTATAAAATTAGGTAGTCTTTTCCCAGACCTCACAATTGGTGTTTCAGAGCTGGGATGCTCTTTGTATCTTCTGCCCAGACTGAATGCCATAACCAAACAGAAGCCATTGATTTTGTCCATGGATCTGTTTGGACATGGGATGGGGGTGGGGACAACTGTTCCCCATGTTATCAGTTGGGACAACTTGACTGAGCACTCTTGGAAGTGGATTCTTTCCCCCTACCCCAAATGGCTGGCGAGTTGGTGCTGGGTATTGGTTCCTTACCAGATGGGCCTCTCCTCAGGGATGCTTGGGCTTCCTCACAGCATGGCTGCAGTTTCCAAGAACAAGCATCCTAAAAGAGTGCCTGATGGAAGCTGTGTCCTCTTTTGTGATGTAGTCTTGGAAGACACATGGTCATTTCTGCCATATTTGATCAGTCGAGGCAGCCGCAAAGCCTGGTTTAGGCTCCAGGGGGGAGGATGTAGATCCCAGCTATTGAGTGGGCTTGGCAAAGTGGACAGGAAATATTGTGATCATTTTTGGAAAATGCAATCTGTCATTCTGTCTTGGGTTCAGTTCAGCTGGCCACAACGAGCATTGGAGTCTCTGCCTCTTTGCCTGTTACCTTTCTCCGCCTTGCTTGGCTTTGGGCTAAGCCAGCGCTCAGCAACAGCCTGAAAGCACCGGGGATTTGACACTTCTGAGGGCAACCTCAACCAACAGGTAACCTTACTGGCTCTTTCCCATCCCCCCTCTTATGCTTTTTGGGTCGACGAAGCAGACACTTGGAGACACTAAGGTTTACTAGATACATAACCTCAGCCCCTTTGACTTTTGGCTTTTCAAAGAGTTATAAGGGGATTGCAGCTGTTTGAGGTGATTAAGGTACCTCTCAAATTACACCTGCCATTAGGTTTGCAGATACAGTTGTAAAAGAGCTACAGGTACCACGTGTTCTACAAGGGTCACATTAAAATGGGCACTTTTTCTGCATGCATCAGCCAGACTCTCCAAAGAACTTGAATTCTTGGAAGGGGAAGTGCGAGTAAGGAGATCTCCATATGGCAACCACGGATGTCCATCCCCCTTCAAGAAAGAACTTGCTGTTCAGTCGTAGGAGAGCACATAGCAGCAGTGCTTTTGCAACCCATCACGGCACCCATGCTGTCTCCATGGTCTTCCCAGGTCACCCCAGCTGATGGTTGAGTAGAGTTGGGCGGGGGGTGGTCCAAGGGCCTGGCCATTGCTATCCCCGTGGAGCTTCCCGAATGGGCAGTTTTTTCCTGGGAGGCCCTATGGAGTTGAGCCCTTATCTGCACTGGGATCTGAGGCTCTCCCCGCCTGTTTCTGCTTCTTCTCCCTTTATTTCACACAGGCATCCCCCACCCTCCCTACAAGCACCTTTGCCCAGTCTCCGCTCCAGTCCCCTGTCCAGCCCCCCTCCCTCCATCCGTGTCTCGCCTCGTCCACCTCCCACATCAGGGCAGGCCTGCTCAGGTGGCCATGATTTCCCAGGGAGCTTCCGCCCCGGCTCCTCCCAAGGGATCTTTAAAACATAAATTGCTGACCCAGGATGTGTTGGGGCTGAGTTTATCAGGAAGCTAAACGCTGGCATTTTCCCCTCAACTCGAGAGCCAAAACTAATATAAACACCCCACTCCCCATTCGTTACCCTAATGCCATCAGCAATCTGACCAGGCCTGACCCCATCTGAGGCCTCCTGATTTATGGCCTCATGAACAGATGCCCGGCTAGTTCTCAGCCACTGCGTCTGGTTACCAGGGAGGAGGGCGCTTCAGGAGAAAGAAATGGCAGCCTCCCCCAATGGCCGGGGGACCACAGGCTTTGTCATCAAGGAGGAGATTTCGAAGTTGAAGTCTTTGCTGGTGTCTGGGAAAGGACAGAGGCCAAGCTATCTATTTAAGGCAGAAACAAGTCTTTTCTGCATCCCCCTTATTTCTATCCTAAGTCGGTTGACCTTGGAAAAGGGGGACAGAGAGGGAAAGCCATGGCAAAGCATGGGCCAGTGGCATGAGAAGGAGGCACGTGAGGTCTTACTCCCTTCTCCATGATTGAATCCTGGACCCTAATTTTTTTCTTTTTAGCAGCAGTAGGATTGTGGGCAGAATTCCCAAGTCAGTATTTTTATGTCTATGTTTTTTCTTTACGGTACATTTTTATCCCATACATACAGAAAAGTGCACAAATCATAAGTACAGAGCTTGATGAATTTTCAGAGTGCATGCACTTGTGTATGGCCGTAATTAAGCAAGTCATCCTCAGATGCTGAGATGAGTGGTTTTATTTGTTTGTTTTCTAGTGTTCTTTTTAAAGACCTGCTTTCCAGTAGAATTTACCATAGGCTTCCTTCCTACATGCAGAAAATCTCGCCCGGTTTATTCAGCTTACTTTACAGGCTTTTTAGCTACCTGGTGGGGGGATGACCCCAGCATAAGGAGCCAGAGTCAGTCACAGCCTGGGCTCCCTTGGAATTAGGATTATTTGGTATTCTAGTCGGCAATTTTGCCATCTCCTCTTACTGTCTTCACTTCTGTTTTCCTCTCAACTCTGTCACACTTGTTGTTTGATGCCAGGATCTGGAGAATTCCAAGTTTAAAGCCCATCTCTGCCTCTGTCTTAAAGGTGTTAGGCCCATATTAAAATTCAGGAAACTGAGTTTAACAGTTACATTCGCTCCTGACAATTTCCAAAGTGCTACACTCCAAGCAAAGAAAACCACATGAGAAACCTAGGTAGCTTACCGCCTTAACTTTGGCCTGAATCTCGGAGGGGACCTTATTAGGAAGTGGCCTCCGGAACCATCAGTCAGGGAGCAAGGAAATGGGACCAGGAAGGCAAGAAAACATTGAGGCCTTAGTATCAAGCCTGGTCCCATGGAGGGTAACGCGTTCAGGTCTACAGGCGAGCTCGGGAGACCACATAAATCATCCCAAGTTGGCCTCATGGCGGTGAGGGAGCTGGAGTATTTATACCCCTGCAGCTACCAGTCATTGGTTAAGGTATTTATACTTCACGTCTATACTGACCACACCTTGAGTTCCGGCCTCAAACAATAAGATGCCAGTGGTTGGCTGTTAGAAATGCTTCAGGAGCCACTGGGCACGAAAATGGCAAAGAGATGCCAGGAGAGAGACTGCACGGGGCATCTGCCTCCCCCTACCCACACTAGGACATGCGACAGAGACTGTAGACATTTCCGAGATGCTAGATAATTCCTGTTACCGTTCATGAAGAGACCATTTCGGGGTTGAGAGTCCAGATCCCTGTACCCTTGCCAGCCTTCTGAGCCATGGATTAGTCTCACCCTCTTACATGTGGCTTTCATTGTGCTGAGAACCACAGCCAAAGAACGATGTTCTGGTGAAAACTAAGAACCAGGGATAATTTTACTGCAAAACGTACTAGGCACTTGATTTCTAATCTCCATTGTTGTCAGGGACAGCAGGTGTGGCACCGATGGCACAGCAACGAGATCTGTGTCAGTGGGAACCTGAGAGAAGCACGAGTAGGAGTGGGAAGGGTAGCTGTGACGGCGACAGTGGCAGATAGAGCAGAAAGGGCAGTGTATTGGGAGCAGCCTGGAGAGAATCTCCTTATGACTGGGTCAGACAGGAGAACTATACTAAAAAGGTTAAAAGGCTCCAGATCTACAGGAGCCAGGTCAGTGCAGAGGACCCCAGTGGCAGAGAACCATACATTGCTCTATATACCAGAAACTGTCAATCCTCGTAGTTGAGCATAAACCAAGAAATAGCACACCCACTCACATCCTGCTGTCAGCCTGATTTAGTTTGCCTCCAAAGATCCACTCTTTCTAGCATTCTGCCCCTGGTTCTGTGCTCTGAGAGGGAGGATCATTTGTTTACATGCATCTGGAAGACAGAGGGCAAAAGAACCAGTTGATGGACCCAATGAGAGTTACCAGCAGATGATAGACAAGAGGAGAGAGGTTGGGGTATTTAGTCCCCTTCTTCCAACCAGTGGCTGCCTTTCTTTCGGACTTCAGCTTCCATGGCTCCAGCTCACAATCGGGCCCCATGAGCCCTGGATATTTCCCCTGCCTTTTCAGTTCTGGGAAGGGAAGTGGTGTGATGAATCCCTGAGACGCTAGCAGAGGGATGCCATCTCTCATTGGTTCCCTCAACCCCGCCCATGCCTATGAGTAGTCATCCGACACGGAGTCTATCTCCAGTTGGGACCCTCATGGAGAAGAAGGACATTTAGTTTTCAGGATTCAAGGCATGTAGTAGTGTGCAGGCTGATAAGAGACGCACGCAACGCGAGCTGATTCCTACAACGACTGGGTCAGCTCATAGACCAGCAGACTTTTTGATGAAGAACAGGGCATAACTTCATGAAGAAACTGGAAAACTCAAAGGGTCCTCCTTCCAGATTAATCAGGATGAAAGCTTTGGTACACAGAAACATTGTTCAGAAATCTGAGATTCCCCAAAGAGAAAGAATTCCATCCATTGAAGAAGTGCAGGAATCCCCTTAAGAAGGGACTTACCCTCTTTAGGGGGAGGTGACTCTCTGGTGAGGAGTTCCAGTTCAGGTCCCTTTGCAAGGGCAAGTTGGTCCTCCTGATTCACGCTGGGAAGGCCCCCAGGAAGAGAGCCAGAGGAGTACTTTACTTAGAGCAGGGTCCATTTTCAGGCCCATTTAGGCCCATCCTGGACCCCACAGGATAGGACAGGAGAGTCCCTAGGTTCTGCCAAGGAGCCTGACCTCACTTCTGAAGTCAAGGGCATCCCTCGCAAGGCCCCACTGCTGGGAACTTGGGTCTATGGTCTCGGAATATTCCAGCAGAACTTGCTCTACTGCGTTCATGCAGGAACAGCCAGAATCTGAAGTCCTTGTACCTTCTAAGTTTACCTCACTTCTGTTCCTCCATCTCCTGCATTAAAACAAGACGTCAAAGCTTATCATTCTTTAAGTGCGGTCTGTCCCTCTGCTTCTGGCAAATCCCGCCATCCCTACAAGAACTCCCAAGACTGCAGAATTCCAAGTGGTGCTGACTATTCAACATTTAACTCAATCTAGTCGCCTCAGCAACAGCCAAGAAATCGCCAACGAGGAGCTCACTCAACTCGACACTCATTATTAAAGAGGCCAGATACTCATGGCCAAGTTTTTAAAACCTGCCAAGTGATTGCAGGTTGAATGCCATGTCTCTGCTCTTGTCATCGTCACTCACTTGCAAGGGCACATGGGGTCTCTTAACTTTTCAACTGCAAGCAAAGAGAGGACAAAATAGGCATCCTCTGAATTTTTCATCCTATTGCTACATCTATGGCTTCAGATGGTGGGTCACATTCATCTGCTTCTGGGCCACAGGACTGTCCCTTTGTTCCTTGGCTTCAGGCATGGTTGACTCTTGGTCATGGACTATTCATTTGTTGTTCACCTACCTGCACAGAAATCCTGATGATAGACTCCATTCTGCTTCCTGTTAAGCCCATAGTTTCACTTTGAAATGTGCGTTATTTGCACTATCACATTGTTTATCTGCAGTATTTTTATTGCAGTACAGAAGGAAGTCACAATTCATAACGGACTCAGTCCCTTGCACAGCTGTGTACTGCCCACATATACACATTAAGTAGCTCATTAAATGTTCAATAGCTAGGGAAGTGGTGTTTGAAATTTTGTTTGATTAATAGAATCAAATAGAGACATTATGTGGAGACTGTACACTCATCCCTCCCCCAGAGCGATTCCCGCATAAGCAATGGGCAAGAAAGTCACATTCAGGGAGAGCCTTAATGGTGAGCAGTTTGGCAATGCCTCTGGAAAGGCTTAGAACAACAGCAACAAAAGCTCTTACTAGAGCCCTTCTTCCCACCAGGCTTCTAGAGTTGAGGTGAACCCTTTAATCCAAAGTCGTTGAAGACATTGCCTTTAAGAAGAGAAAGATCGAAACACCCTAACAGCAGTGGCCTCAGTGAGATTTATTACCCCTTCTGAGTTTTTAACTTAAGAATTTGGACCAAGATGGTATGTGTTATGACAGAGACCTTTGCAGAAGACACCGATGGCTGAGTTCACCTAAAACTTGATTATCAGGTAACTAGACCAATCCAGCATCAAGGGAAATAGATTGTTCTAGAAGAGGTTACCCACATGCAATCCCCCACCCTCAGACTAAGAGGACAGTATAGCATGTTCTTTGTGTTCAGAAACCAGATTTAATGATAAAACTATGATATAAAGGAGAGAACCAGGTACAAAGAGCCAGAAGGGCACACAGGTGAGGCTATGACAGGATTCAGTTGTCACTGCAGTCAAATCCTCACTCGTTCAGAGTTGGCCCTTTATCCTACCCCTAAGTCCTCGGCACTACAGACATGAGAGAATCACCAACTTTACCTTCTCTGGTTTCCAGCTTGAGATGCCCCCAATCCTGATTCCCACTAAGCTAAGGGAAGACTTTGCTTGGCCTGAAAAAGCTAATCCTTGGCTCTTCTCAGGAGGTCTCTCCAGGCTTCTCCATGGAGCCAGATGAGCTGGAGAAAGAGGGAGATGCCAGTAAAGGACAAAGTAGCAACAGCAAAAACAAGAAGCTCTTCCAAGACAAAGCCTAGAATGTACAACAGGGCATCGCAGCCTCTGATATGTGGGTCTCTCTTTATAAGGATTGTGGCTGAACCCTTTGTGGAAGAAAGGGCCAATGACTTTTTGAAGAGTCTATATTGGTTATCTTGCAGATTATCCCCTGTGATGTTGTAATATAAATATGCATTTGGTCTTAGTCCTCAGCCTGGCACATAGCTCCTGAAACCCTTCTATAGGAAATCACAAGAGCCATCGGAGCATCTTGTTACAGTATTTAGTGTTGTTCCCAGTTTCTGAAATAGTTCTAGAGCTATAGAGGTAAAATGGGTGTCTTGTTATTCATAACAAGCCCCTTTCAACCACACTGTTACAGTAACGGTGTCACTTTTGGAGAGCCCTTAAGATGGGGGCTGGTTGCCAGGGGAGCCAACCTTAGGATTAGGGAGTTGGAAGTCTCCAAACCCTATCCTTTTGGGTTTTTATAGAGGCTTCGTTATGTAGGCATGATTGACCTGATCACTAATAACCAATGATATAATCAATCATCTCCAGCCCCTTTCCCCTCCCTGGAGGTGGAGGTGATGGGTAGGGCTGGCTGAAATTTCCATGTCAGTAAACACATGGATGTGCTGGAAGGATGGTGCTCCTGGAGATGGCATGGAAGCTCTCTGCCCCTTCCCCACACGCCTTGCCCTATATCTCTCTTCCGTCTGGAGATTTGAGTTATATCCTTTTATAATAAATTCGTCAGCTAGTAAGTGTTTTTCTGGGTTCTGTGAGCTGCTCTAGCAAGTTTATTGACCCCAGGGAGGAGGTCATGGGAACCACCGATTAATAGCCAGTCGATCAGAAGCACAGGTAACAACCTGGAATTGTGATTTGGTGTCTGAAGTGGGAGGTGAACAGTCCTATGGGACTGAGACCCGAACCCATGGGGGCTCTGATACTTATCTCCAGGTAGATGGTGTCAGAATTGAGTTAAATGATAGAACACCCAGACGGTGATGCAGAATTGCTTTATGTGTGGAAAAACCACACATCTGGGTGAAGTAGATCAATTGACCCTTGAACAACTCAGGGGTTAGGGGCACTGACCCTACATGCAGTTGAAAGAAAATCCGCGTATAACTTATAGTTGGCTCTCCATCTACTTGGCCCCTCTGTATTAGTGGTTTGGTATCTGCAGATACAACCAACCATTGATCATGTAGTATCAATTTATTTACCATTAAAAAAAGCATAAGTGGACCTGCATAGTTCAAATCCATATTATTCAAGGGTCACCTTATTGTAGTAGAGTACTGAGTAGAAGGGTCAAGTTTTTCCCTTTACATTCTGGATTAGAATGTCATAACCTTGACAAAACCATGGTAAGAAGGGCTGGGCATAGATCTAAGGCCTACCTTCTATGTCCTACCTTCCAGACACATGGAGTGCTTGGAGGTGACCAAGGTAAAGACCACCTCCATGTGGAGGTGACAGTGAGAACATATAGAGAGAGGCAAACCCACAGGGTGTGTGTGGTCTTTAGTGGTGATGTTTTGAGGCAGGAGCTCTGTCAGGTGGCCAGAAGCAAAGCTCTACCTTGCAGACTCTCCAAGCTGGTGACCATAATGTGAAAAATTAGACCCTTCCTACTGGTAAATACAAAACAAAAACAACAACAACAAAAAAACTCAATTAGAATTGGGAGGCCAGAAGAGGAATCTCATGACCTACAATGATACTCGAACCCAACAGGAAGAACGCTTTTTGTATGGCAAGAGCTCAGCCAATGAGAGACTGTCATAACTCAGCCAATGAAAAGACACTCAATCCCTCCAATGGACTGTTTATTATAGCCCTCCTAACTTCCTTTTCCCCTCAACAAAAGAGTTCTTTCCTTGTTGCACGGGACTTACATGTGGCTTGCCAGGGATGCAGACCCCGAATGGCACTTCTATGCCAATCCCGAGTAGACCCAATTTTTCTGGAGAGATACCTGGCAGTGTATTTAAGGTTAACATTTTGATGGCCCATATAGGGATCCAGAGAAGACCCTTGATGGCGCTGAGGCAGGTGAGCAAACAGGTGCAGTTCCCATAATAACCCAATTGATGCTCGCTGCTTTTCTCGCTGACCCTGGGGTTTAAGGGTAGATCTTTCTCCTGGATCCAAACTTCCACCCTCTTTGCATTTTGAAGCGCTCCAGGTTTTATTCAGGATCTATTTTAAGGCTTCATCCTTTCTGGTTAAGGCTTTCTGTATCTCCAAGTACTCATTTAGCACTTCGACCTGACTCTTGAAATCACGGTGTTCCAACTGGAACTGCACTAGCCTTCAGCCTGATTCCTTTTGGAACAGGGGTGGTGTCACTGGAATTGCAGTTTGCCATTTAGGGCATCTGATATCAGAACAAGAGCTGCACTTAGGGTGCCATGAAGTCTGTCTGCATCTAAGTTCCCCCAAACCCAAAACTAAGCGTCAACTGCAAGTTTTTCTCAGGTTAGTTGGTTATTGCTGAAACTGCATTCCAAACTTCTCTTATGACCAAACCTCTATGTTTTACTAAAGAATCACCACCCTTACAGAATTTTATGGGAAAGAGCTGGATGACATAGGTTTGATGAACCCACAGACTCTTGGGTATCCCAATTGTCAAGATTCTTTTTTCCTTTTTGTAAATGAAAAGGGAATGCCCTTGGGGTACTCATCCAAAAAGACAGGGACCACCATCAACCCACAGGATATTATAGGCAGCAAGGGGACACTGTGACCCAGATGATCTCCCTTGCCTTAGAGCCATTACTTCCACTGTCCATTTGGTTAAGGCTGAGAAAGCACCTTTACCTATGGCTACGTCTGTCCAATAGGCTGAATTATACTCTCTTGCATGGGCTTGTACTTTGGCCAAGGGCACTGATAGTAGACATGCTTTCTGAATAGCTCATGAATTTGGAATGTCATGGAAGCAATGTGACTTCCTTACTTCCAGTGGAAATAATTTAAAATGGTCCCTACGTTTAGGAATTATTGGATGCAGTACCTTTACCTGCTGCTTTAACGATTAAGATTCTGGAGCATCCTAAACTTGACTCTCTGGAAGCTAAGGGAAATCGCTTTGCTCACATTTCCACAAGGAATGCTACCCTTAAAAGGAATCAACAGCAGTCAGCCCTCTGTCACAGTCCAAAAGGGAGATTTCCCCAAGTGATAAGTTAGAAAAACTGGCTAGAGAAGCCCAACCATCAACCTCAGAAAGGAAAAAAGATCGGAAACGCAACCATTCCACTGGTGGATTGGCAAAAGAGATAAAACTGAGTTGTTTAGTCCAAACCCAAGATTCCAGAGACTCAAAATTCCCACCCCTCACCACTGTGCCTGTATTAAACCACTGGCTACTGACAACATGCGTGAATATAGATGGGGAAACGTTAACAAGACTGAAAAAGAGTGCCTACCTCACTTGTCCAAAATACAACCCGGGGAAGTCCTTTCGTGCTGCTCCCAGACATTTTAAACTGCCTAATGGACCATTTGAGATCGGCGAATGTATTTCATACGACTTCCTCGATCCCATGGATATAAATATATTTTAGTCATGGTCTATGTTTTCACACTGCACCAAAGCCTTCCCTTGCAAACAGGCTACTGCCTCTTCCATGGCTAAAGTCCTTTTGGAAAAAGACCATACCTACCTGGGGAACTCCTCTTGAATTTCAATGATTGAGCAGCCCATTTTATTGGTCAAGTACTTCAAGTCTGCACTACTTGGCTGATTTGACAACACTTTCACTGCCATTACTACCCTCAATCCTCTGGTTTAGTCGAACACACTAAGGACATGAAGACTCAGTTGGCAAAATTTGTACAGGCCCTCCAAATACCTTGGCCAAAAGCATTACTGTTGGTCCTTCTAAACCTCAGACCCACCCCTTTTGGAACTCATGAACTGTCACCCATTGAGATAGTCACAGGAGACCCAATGCACTTGGCTCCTGCCTGTTTTGACCCAGAACTGATAAAAGGAGAGATACTCCAGTATTGCAAAGACCTATTAGCTTCTATTAAAAATAACCACATCTTGGTAGAACAATCTCTTCACAATGTCCCCTAGAGAGACAAACAAATTAATCTCAGCTTGCAACCTAGATACCTCATCTATTGCTAAAGACACCTCCAGAAGACAAGTTTTTTGAATAAGACAAATTATCTTTAAAGAACATGAGTAATTCTGTTAAAAAATAGCCAACGGACTCATTTATTCTACCCCATTCTGAGTTCTTGACTTGAGAAATCTCTAAATCAAGGTGTCTGTTACATGGTGCATGTCTCCTTGGAGATTCAACTGGTTGGGCTTATCTGAAGCTTGATCAGGTACCCAAATCCATCCAACCTCAAAGGAGGCCATTCTCTCTCTTCCGGATGCCCACGGGCAGCATTTAAGATTTGTCTTGCCCCCAGAAGGGCCCCTCCCAGCTGAGGTGCTCTTCCCCCCATTTACTGATAAACTAGCCAGCCTGTAGTTTAGCCTGTATCTCCCATGAGGCTGTCAACGTCCCAATTGCTTTTTACCCTAACTTCTACCATGTTTAAGAGTGCCCTTTGGCCTGGAGGTCTCCATATTCCTGTGTTTGAAGTCAGTTCCACGCGGAGAGATTTGGAGCTCTGTTCTACGGCTTTCAATCCAGAGAGCGGGATATGAGCCACAGCTCCAGTGCTAGTGGTGGGGGAAATTGTGAGCACCTCCTATACCCTCACTTTAGGAGGTGAGCCCTTGGTGGATGGGGCCAGCAAATCCAGGTCTCCTCGGCTTGCTTCTCACCATGAAACCCCTGCCCCATGAGTCCCAGTATTTTCAGCAGTGCAGAACCCAAGGTAGAACCTCGGTCCCAAGGGTGGTGGTCCGGTGGAAGGAGGGGGGTCCTTGCATCTCAGCCGTACACATACAGGACTTAATCTCAGCAACAAGTCGCTGGAGGAGGATGAGGAATGCTGACGTCCTGCACCTCCCTGAAAAAAAAGCTGGGAGCTGAGGGGAAAGGGGGCCCTGGGTCCTTCGCTGTTCCATGCTGGAGTGAAGTTTAACCTCTCACTGAGCTAGGTGGGAGAAGGGAGTCTGCAGGTCTTGGTTCAAAGACCAAAGACTCTGTGGTTCTAAATTGTAGATTTTCTTGATTAAATGTATATTCATTTGCTGTAGGACCTTTGGGCCATTTCCAGAGACTTTAAATGGTTAATATTTTCCCCAGGGAACAGGTCCACCCCAGAACTCTTTATGCTGTCATGCTGGAAGGGCACCTCTGCATGTCTTTTTTTTTTTTTTTTTTTTAAGAAATGCATACAAACTGATGATGTTTGCTTCAAAATACAGAACAGGAAGTGGATAGATTATAGATAAGACTTACCATGAGATAATTTTTGAATAACGACATGAGGGTAGAGCTACTGTCTTTGCATAAGCCCCTCCAAAATATTTTTATCTTTCCCATAACCCCTGAACTTAGTCTTTCTACTGGTTAGTTCAAAGAATTAGAGCGGCAGCTCTAAGTTTTTTCTATATGAGATATTCCCTTGGGCAGGACTCTGAACATGCTTTTTGCATTGTTGTGTTTTGCTTTTTGATAATAATTGTTCACTAATAGGTATAGACTGAATGATAGGATTAGAAGATTGCGAGGTTACAAGCGCCATCAATCGATAGGGCAGGAATTGAGTAAAATAAGTGGAAAACCATTTAGGGATCTCACATTTTTCACACATGAATCAAAGTGGGGAGAGGAACCTTTACAATGAAAAGATGTTTGAGTGAGAAATCTCAGCATCCCTAAAGGTGGGCCGTCCTGACACGTGCCTCCCAGACATGAGGCCATAAGAAATACCCACCACCTCCAGAAGGAACCAACAGCAAGAATCCCATGATCAGGGTTAAAGTGAATTATTTCTTGTCATTTAAGAGACCAAGTTATTTGTCTTGCAGATTATCTGACATTCTGGATGAGCCCATCCTGAGACTTGGAAAGCTCACAGTGAGTGGTCCTGGTGTAGATCTTCTCTAGGGTCTGACCTTCTGGACATGTGGTAGAAATACTCAGAGGTGACCAGAGTGACAATTCCAGTTGAAGTCAGACATTGTCCATTCCACAGGGGTCTGAACCTTAGAATGTATGGCAGGAAACCCTTGAATGACAGTTTTGGATTTGAGGGCTCCATGGGGCAGATGGGACACACTTGCCAAGGCTCCATCATCCACTGACTCAGGGTTGGTGACCCAGAAGTGACAAAACTAGACCCCTCCAGCCAATTGAGTAGAACCTGGCACTACCCGCGAGCCTTGTTAGATTGACTGTCTGCTCTGAGCTCAGGAATAAGCCCAAGTGGACCTTGATTTCAAAGACAAAGGTACTCCTTTGAATTGAAGCTGCAATGGGATAGCATCCCTTCGGCCATCACCATGCTTTACCTACCTTGCTGCAATCTCTAGTTTTACAAGCTTCACTTGCTAAAAAAAAAAAAAAAAACAGTAGAAAAAGTGGCTTGATCCCATCACTCACAACATGGGAGACTGGGATAAAGCAAACTGAGTGAGGAAGAGATGCCATCTCTGGGAAACTTATGCTTGTCGAGCAATATGCTGTGACATGCCACTCAGCTCCCCTGACACCCTTTATTTTGATGACTTCACTTGCTAGCAGACAGCCCTTAGCAGTCAGCTCCCTGGGGGGATTATTTCAGCCAAAGAACTGCCTTCGCCTAGGTTACATGCCCATTTCCTGACATTGCCCCTGCCAGTGACTAATCAATATAGGATAGAGAGGTCCGATGCTCTTGCCCCTACTCAGGACAGCTTCAAAGAATCTTCCTCTTTAAAACCACTTGCTGGACCAAAAGAGAGGTGGACAGTTCAACTCCTCTACCTACCCAATCCTGTTTCCTTCTTGGCTTCCACAGGTATTAATCCCAAGAACACTCCGGACAGCAAGACAGGCAAGACAGATAAGAGGGAAGAAAGCATCAGGGTCTCCACTTGAGAAAGCCTCTTCAACACAAAGCCAGCATCTAAGAGGCTGAACAAGAGAACCAAGGATCTTGGCACCTTCTGCCACGGAAGACCTCTCCGAGCAAGTGCCAGGCGGCAGCCTCAGGACACCTCGGAAAGCCAGAGCTGCAGTGCCTCCAGGTGCTGTGTGTTACATTCAAAGCAGATCAGATCTACACACAACTGTAAGCCGGGAAGCAAGTGGGTCAGCCTCAAGATGCAATACACCCCCCATGGATTTTCTTGAGTTGTTTTCCCAATTCACTAAGCAGGGCTACTTCTAGAAGCTTGTGCCCTGCTATCTCAAAGGCAGCTACCGAAGCTTCTCAGCAGCCTGCTGGGATACTGGTGCTAATAGCATTCCACAGGTGTGCCACCGTTGACATGGCTGTCACCTACTTGTCCCAGAGCATTTGAGCCACCCTCTCCCCCTACCCCACACACAAAGGAATTGGGAAGGAATGGTAACAACCTTGCCGAATAGCTCCTGGGACATTAAGCTCTGCTTGGTGAGGTGCCAGGCATCGTGAGGCAAACCAGGCTGGAGCTATATCTAGAGCATCTTGGATACCCGTCACCACCTCATTCAGTCTCTTCCTTTCCAGCTTCCTCATTCCAGCTCTAACCCTGTTTTACCCAGAAGTTCAAGTAGCTGGTTTCTCACGGTTCTTCGGATCTCAGCTCAAGTTACTACATATAGTCATGGAGATCAGGAGCACAGGGCTTGACGCAAGACCATGGGAAGAAGGTGTCCCTGCTTCTTCCCGAGCAGCAGATGCTGAGGGGGTGGGCAGACCTCGCTCTCCAGTGCTGGAACTCAAGGCTGCAGGGCTTGTTCCCAGAGGAGCTAAGAAAAGTCTCAGGATCTCACATAGCCATGTTTTGACTTGCATACTCATCTGGAGATGTGCCTAGAAAACCAATCAAAGGCACTTCTCCCTCAGCCTTTATGTTCTACCTCAACTGCTGGGATAAAAATCATTGCTGGCCATGTTTTAGAAGATGAATCAAGATGCTCTAACATGACCTTGCCAGGAACATCAGGAGTCATCTAAGGCATTCTTCTAGAGAAGCACCCACTGACCATCTCTTGACAGAATAAGCTTGGAATCACTGAAGGATTTCCCCTATTCACAGGTAGGGTTATCTAGCACACATGCCGTAGCAAACAGTCTCCTGTTTTTAAGCAGATATTATTCAACCCCTTCTAAACCACAGTAAGAGGGAAATCTCATCTCTATGTCCAAGTTCTGGACCTGAAAATAACCATGTCCTCCAGTTGTCTATCCATATTTTTGGACTTAATTTACCACAATCTGCAGCATGGTCTGTACTCACCCAAATTACATAGTTCAGAAGGCCTACCTCCATATAAGCTTCGTTGCTAATATAGACCCCCGGTGATATTGGGACACTGAGACTGGCTAAATAAATGACATCCATGTACATAGTACTCTATCAAATTGAATTGGTTCAGGAAATGCTGGAAAGATTGAGTCACATCAATCCTCTCAACATGGGTTATCAAACTCTATTGGGAAATCACATTAGTTAAGGAAACAGTCACATCTCTGCTACCATATTATAGCACAAAGGATCGGCTTTAATGTTCTAAATACCACTTGATCAACACTTTTACCAGAACCAAAACAATGTTGGAAGTACCATCCATTCCTGACCGGTGAGTACAAACTGCCAGACCTAATCAACTTCCTGGAATAATGAATCCTGCTTTCTGAATGATTGCTGGGAGGAGAAACAGGTAGACCTTGAAGCCATCATGGAAGTGTTTATAGTTCTGTCTGGAGTGTTAGCTATACAGATGTTTTCATAAACACATGAATAGACAGATCCTGTCACTTAAAGATACCCACCCGTGAGGGCAGGGGCCTGACTGCAGATTGCCTCAGGAGTTTTCATCCAGAAAGAGATCTTTGATTAATGCAGTTAGCAACTCTCTCTCGTGATAGGATCCCCTCCCCCAAAATAAATTAAGGAAGTTCAGCCATCTAGAGGCCACATGGGGGATAGTCAAGTGGTCCAAGTCTGAGTAGTTTGGAGTTTCGGCATTCATGATAGTCAATTTCTGAGCCTCTCTGGGAAGGGAACCCTACTCCCAGGAATTTCCATGGAATTAAACATATGCACCCATCAAGAGAAAGATCAGCTTAGACCAGGTACAGTTTAGCTACAAGGAAAGCTCCAGAGGGAGGGGTGGTGCAAACATGTCTTTGGCCTTCACATTCTGTTTTCCCTGAGAGTAAAATGCAGAAAAGCAGGGGAGGCCCCCAGGGCAGAGGCCCTTTGCGCCAGGAAAACGGGGACTCTTTCCCATGCATTGTCACTTGTTATTTGCCCAGTGTACCTTGCTTTAGAGCCACCATAGTACCTTCTTTTCCTCCTGGAATCTTATTTTCCCCCTGAGGACCCTGCATGCACACGACCTGCTCTTCTCTCCTGGCCTCAGCAACATTAAGGTCCCCATTCACGTTCATCGCCCCATTGGCACCAGGATTGGCCAAGGACACTCTGTTGATACCACATCCCTCCACGAGCGAACAGCTCACGGCATCGGCTGTCTAGCAGGAGAGCCTTTGGAGAAGGGTGTGACAGCAGGTGAAGCCCAGCTTGTTTTGTAGACTTTCCACCCCAAATGGAGCTACATGCCCCAAATTGTCCCTTTCAACAATCAAACCATCCAGCAATAGAGTTTTCTATTTTTTCTTCCTAGTGCTATGTATTGATCATTGCTCTGCAGAACAGACAGTATTGAAGGGAATCCTTAGAAACGTCTCTCACCAACCTGTCCCTAGACCTGGGGGCTATTCCACTGATGCTTTATATGGTCTGAAACCACAAACGTTAGTGAAGACCTCAAAGTCTCTGGCATACAGAACTGACTCCATATTTGTTCGTGGCATAGATCTGGGGGAAAATAAGATTCCTGGAGGAAAAGAAGGTACTGCTAGCTTCAGCCAAGATCAGCATAAGTAAGTTGTTTGTGTGAAGTTATGAAAAGCTTTTAAGGAAACTTTGTCAGCATGGGATGGGTAGCTTTTAATCTAGTTGGGTCCTCAAACTAGTAGGGGCCAGTGGCTCTGGGACTACACTTATCTTGGAGGAGACTTAGAGGCCATGGCTACTAGCACCCAGCGGGCACACTGGCCGCAGCCCTTTCTCTCCGTAGGAGAAAGCATTTCCCCCATTCCTCACCGGCTGGATGGTAGCTGGCAGTGGCCAGACACTCCACCAGTAACCAGAGCAGCCTAGAAGTTACTGAGCAAGAAAGCAGAGACCCACCCTCTTGGTAACGCGGCCCAGCCTGGGGAAGGAGGGATGCGGAGTGAATCGGGGCAGGGGACACAAATGGAGATTTTTTTAGCACATTCCGAAGCTTTGGATTCTTCAGCTCCACAGTTGATCAGAGAATCATTTTGGCCTCAAAGACTTAGTCCTAGACTGAGGTGAGGTGGCGGAACATGAACACTGTTCATGGGTCTACTATACCACTGGGTACATTTCTCTTAAAGATACTTCATCCTCTAAATGGGAGGTGAGCTCTGCCTCAAAGTCAAGGGTGTTCTAGGCAGTAAGAAGTTTCATCTGCCAGTTGGCACTTATAGCTCATGAGAAAGAAGTAGCACTCTGGTCCCACCCTTTTGTTCCTCCAGCAGAGGACCCCAAGGTTCTAGGAGATGGAGCCACAAAATGAACCCAGTGGGTCTCTGAGTGAAGAGGTCCATACATGCCTCCTGCTGACCTTGAATGGGTACGCAGAACGGCAGGGGAACAAGAAGATACAGAAGAGCTTGTAACTTATGTATCTGGGAGAAAAATAAGTCCATAGATGGATCTGGCATCAAGCTTCAGAAACAAATAGAAATCTAGAGTTAAGTATGAATAGGAACGAAAGCTCGTTCTCTAAAAGCAAAAGATGCCAGAGTGGAGGTTCACAGTGAATCAAATTCACCAGCCCCACCAGCTGGGCAGAAAGAACCAAGTCAGAACCAAGCAAGTCAAAACAAGCTCATGATAGACCTTAACTTTTCCAGTATCTAAGAAGATAAAGCACCAGAAAGCAAGGAAAGAGACAGCCTGAGTGCCCTTCGCTCTCCCAAAGTATGTGTTTGGGGGGGAAGAGTACGAAGCAACTGGCAGGCCAAGTGCTGCTCTCTGGGGGCGTCCTTCTCCACTGTGGGCATCCAGGGCTACTGAGATGCCTGATGTTAAATGGGAAAGGGTGAGAAAAGGTGCCAGGCAAGGGTGCTATGACTCCCACCAGCACCTGTTCCTCAGGTAGCCAGTCCCCCGAGAGCGGGCAGCAGGCTTGGAAGCTTCGAGGCAACCTGTCTTCTCAGATCAGCCTCAGAGAGGATGCCGCCCTGATCTCTGCACCTCTCTGGGTCTGATTGCTTTGGCATTTGAGTTTAATCCCTCCTTTGCTAAGCTGATGCAAAACAAAAACCATGCTTGCTTTCTTCTTTAGAGATAGAGAGCCCACCCGTGCCCCCCCCCCCCCCCGAGCAGCAGGGAAACAGACTTCTGTTCTCCCGGGTCAGGAAGGAGACACTTAAGGGATGGCGTGCTCCTGAGCCCCTGGCCTCCCCCTCATTCCTGAAGCCAGAGGCTGGAGCCACTGTCAGCTCTCATTAGAGGAGCCGATCGTCCTTGCTTCCATTCTTGAAATGGCAACGATGGGGTAATCACCTCCACGGGGAGTCAGAGTGGGAGGGGGCGCTCTGGCCCAAGTATTCAGGCTCATTAAGACCAGATCCAGGAGATGCTACTTGGCCCCCTGCACTGAGCAATTATAACCTGCTTTGTTCAAATCCCTTGTCATAGCCCAGAAACTAATTGATCCCGAGTCTGGAGGCTCCATCTTGGTGAATGCAGAGACACTATAAGAATAAAAATAGTAAGTGGCATGCAAAACTAAGTTTGAGTTTCCCCAAAGTGGTTTCTCTTGAAATACATCATTTTGGGCGTGAACCCATTCAAGGCAGATGGCCTGGTCAACCCAGTTGCAACTAGCTTGGAAAAGTTTGAGCATCTAGTTAGCCTGGTCATTTAGATAAGCTGGTTATTCAAGACCAAATATTAACATATTTTGTTAGCTGAAAGTAAACTGATGTTTAAGGTCCTGTGGTCCCAGGACTTCCCTCGTGGCGCAGTGGTTAAGAATCTACCTGCCAATGCAGGGGACACGGGTTCAAGTCCTAGTCCGGGAAGATCCCACATGCTGCGGAGCAACTAAGCCCGTGGGCCACAACTACTGAGCCTGCGCTCTAGAGCCCGCGTGCCACAAATACTGAGCCCACGTGCCACAACTACTGAAGCCCGTGCGCCTAGAGCCCATGCTCCGCAACAAGAGAAGCCACCGCAATGAGAAGCCCGCGCACCGCAATGAAGAGTAGACCCCGCTCGCCGCAACTAGAGAAAGCCCGTGCGCAGCAACGAAGACCCAACACAGCCAAAAGTAAATAAATAATTTATAAAAAAATAAAATGAAGGGTGTGGTCCCAGTAGCACAGTGGCCAGGAAAGGGGACCCAAGAAGGTAGGTAAGGAAACCAATAAACTCATTTTCCAAGAGCAGCAGATTCCAAAGGAGCTTCATGATGAACCGAATGCACGAGCCCCACGAGCTGGGCAGCCATAGTCAAGGTTCAACATGAACGTGTTTTGACTTAATTTTTCCAAATATCTCAGGAAGCACAGTGCCTCTTACCTTCCGTTGTCTCCAGATCACGCTAGATCTTCATCTGGTGGGGTCACGAGTTCCATAAAACATTCCAATAGGATCACATATGGCCCCCAAAGTGAAGTCTCTGGGAGTCTCTACAAATGATTATTTCCCTTTCAAGGGAATTCAGCCACAGGAGAATCCAAGGAAATGAGGGTCAGAGAAAGGCACGATGCTGGCCAAGATGTCAGCTCTCTCCAGAAACCAAAAAGAGGCAGGTTGAAGGGGCTGGCGTACTCCAAGAGGCTAGTATAGTTGCCATGACTCCTCTAGCCCCAGGGCCAGGGCAGGAGAACCTCAGGGGAGGCAGTTTCCAACAGCAGGAAGGTTTCTCTTCCTGCCCCCACTGGGATCTTGACTCCAGGAGCCTCTGGCTTTGAAACTGAGGACTAGATCCATTCAGCTATAACTTGCTTGTCTAAGTAAACTGTAACCTGCCCACACTGATCAAGCTTGCTTTAGCTGTTCTTGTGAATTGCACACCCTCCAAGCTTCACATAGCTTATCACAAGACCCTTTAACCGCCCCCTATAGGTAACATCTGACATGGGTCACAATAGCAACAGTTGCCCAAGTTGTTTTTCAGGAACTTGGAGCTAGTTCTTGCCCAGCTCAAACTGGTCGAGACCACCAACCATTCAACTGGGCCTGCGTGAGTGTCCCGCGGATGACCTTTTGACAGCAGAGGGCCAAACTCTCTACCTTCAATCATACTAATGCCACTTTCTGAACGTGCATCCCATGAAGAAGCAGGGGGCTCAGATACACCTGAGCAGAGACGTCCTGAGGATACAGACACAGGTAGCTGTGTGCACTGAAGCTTCGTTCTGGACAAGCTTGAATAACCAATGGGAGGACAACTTCTTACTTGTAAGCGATTTTCCACCTCTCTCCCTAGACGTACACTGGATACATTCAAAGGGAAAAGACCAGACCGACCGAGCAGCCAGAGGAAGGACTTCAGAGCCAAGAGCGTCCCCAGGCTGAACCATGTCATCCTGCAAGTAAGTGACGTTGAGTTTGTGCCAACTTGCTGTTGAGTGGCGTGTACCCTTCCTCCAGTCTAGAGATGCGTCCCGATCGCCTTGGACCAGTCAGAGGAGTCACATCCCCTTAGCCAGTGACGGGTTCACGTAATCTGGGCCCAAGGTAATCAGCAATCAGCTCCTGGCATTCCCCAACCAGAGCGAAGTTCAGGACTGTCGCTGGGAATTCTGTCCATGCGCTCTTCTTTGAGGGCAGAGCTGAGGGGGAGATGGGGCAACCACCACCTGAGGTATCATCTTCAGCTAAAGACAAAAGATGTTGGGGGTAGGGGGAGCCAGTTATGGGAGGTGACCAGGAAAAGCACAGTAAATAAGAGCAAAGTTGTTATGCAGATTTAAGTTGTTGCCTTCTGCCTTGGTAAGAATTTCTAGAAATAAGGTCATCCTTTTCTTCCTGGTACAGGAGGGAGACGCCCTACAGAGGGAAATTCCAAATCTCAGTGTAATCTAAGATTACAAATAAATATCTTTTACAAAGGGTAATTTCTACTCGGTTTTCCATTTCTTCCATGTCTGTTGTTTAATTACCAGCCTAAAATAATCCTTATACCAAAGAGACATTTTGGGCTCACAAGCTGCACCCCTACAACTCCCTGTTCATATCATCTGTGCAGGTAGGCTTCAAAATTAACTCCTCATAGCAATGCCTTACGGAGCAGACCGGGTAGTTTGATTTCTGGGGGATTTTTTGGCCGCGTGGCATGTGGGATCTTAGTGCCCCGTCCAGGGATTGAACCCGTGCCCCCTGCATTGGAAGTGCAGAGTCTTAACCACTGGACTGCCAGGGAAGTCCCAGCCCCAGCTTTTATAAACAAGTTTGTATAAAAAAATTATATAAAAAAATACTCAGCTTACTACCTACTGGGCATGGTTCTAAGCACTTTTACTTCAAGGTGTTTTGAGCACTAAGGGAATTACGCTATTTTTTTTTTTAATCTCATCTACACCTAAGGCGGCTGAGGCACAGAGGTGTTAAGTAACTTGTCGAAAGTCACACAGCAGGTCAGTGGTCAGGAAGGATGCTCACTCAGTCTGGACCCAGTCTAATTGCAACACTTGATCCTACCACCTCTATCACGGATGTTCAAGTAGGTCATAAATGCCAATATATGTCAAAATGCAGAAGTCTTCATTGCTTAACAATTGGAAAATCATTTTAACACTATGGATTTATTCCTTTCATGTTAAATGCGTTTCTTAAACCTAAGGTTCCGATTTACCCTTGTGAGGACAACCATTCAAGTTCTTGATAAAGGAGGATGTGTCCTCGCTTGCAGGGGGGAGCTTCTATGCAGCTTTGAAAGAGAAAGTTGAGCTCACTTTCTAAGTAGAGACCGCTGTGGTAGGCGTGGCTGCCCGGGGGGGGGGCGCGGGGGGGAGGGGGTGGTGCTGAAAGCAGCTCCCAGAAGCCCTCAATTCAACCTTGAAGCAACCCAGCATCTCTGTCACCTGAGACCTTAAGAAGCACTTTCTATTATTGGGGTCATAAATAGGACAAGAACAGATACCAAAATGGGATCCTCCACAAGATGGATGTATATTTGTCAAACTTCTAAAAGCATCTTCCTGCCGAGACAGGGCAACAGATCAGGTGGGTTTATAGATTCTCCCGGCTCTAACGTTTCACGATAGCAATCTTGGTTGTATCAAAGTTCTCTGGGGCGAGGGAGGGGTTGCTTTCCAATTCACTGGGCAGCCATCACGCAGTGCCGCCCTATTTTACAAACCAAGAAAATTCTGGAGAAAAACAGCCCCAGGTCTCACGTTACTCCGCTAAGAAACGGAGTCTGAAGGCAGAACAGCCTCTCGGGGCCTCCTCGCTATCTGGAATCATCATTTGCACCTTGCAACCCCAGCAGTGCCCTCGATGAACTGAGCCCTGCTGGACCCAAGTTCATTATCAGCAGGATCTACTGTATACAGTTGTTGAAAATGGATCCTGCAGATGTGGGACAGCTGTTTGTACTTAGCCGTTAAGTGTCCTTGCAATGCTGACGGCCTCTGACAAAAGGGATGCCTCGTAGAGAACAGTGCGTCTCTCAAAGACTTCCTAAATCAGGCCCAGATGTCTACATGCAACTCACATTTCTCCGTAAAGACTTTCTGGAGAACTAGGTTTTTCACTAAGGTATATGCAGTAGAATGTGCAAGCCAGGATACACAGCTCCTAGGGGAAAGATCCTATAGTAGCAGCTGGGTGCTGGGAACTAGAGAAACACTCCTATCGTGGAGGTCAATCCTCAACACTATGAAGTTGATAGCTACCTTCACATCTGTAAAATGGGCATGCTAGTTTGCCTGAGGGCACATGGCCGATGCCAGTACTGGTTGGTCAAGGGCTTTGGCATTCTAAACAGACTTCTATTTAGCCCCAAATATCATTTCCTGTCTTTTCCTAGCAAGAGACTTTCCCATTGTTAGTTGCATAGACATGATTACCCCAAACAAGGCAAGATCTTCTTGCAGCCAGGTGTGGCGACGTCACTAAAGTTATAGCAAATGGGATATAGGTGGAATTGGTGAGCTCAGGTTCTAGGCTATGTTCTTAAAGGAGGCACCTTCACCTTCCTACTGGCTGGAATCCCGATAGTGACTGGCGCCCCAGCAGCCACCTTGTAATGTGAGGTGACTCTAGGAACATATGCCTTGAACAGAGTAATAAGACTGAAGGAGGCTGGGTCCCTACGTCATGCCAGCCCCTAGATGGGCTGCCTCTAGATTTTAATGGAGGAAAAACCTATTTGGTTAAGCCACTGTTCTTTTAGGTTTAGCAGTCATTACTAGACGAACCAAGTACAAAGTAACATACACCCTCCCTCTCACATGCACTGGCAAAAAGCAAAGAGTACCTGGTGGGTAGGTTTCCTTTGTGCCCCTGGCCAGCCACCGTCCATGATGCTTGGTGGAGAGGCTTCCAGCAGGAGGTCACGAATGGATCTTAGCAACAGTTCTGAGCACGTGGAAAGGATTTGAAAAGAAACAGTGTAGCCATCAAGTCTAGGTTATGGCTTAATCTCCCTCTAGCCAAGTTAAAAAAGGTCAGACTCAACTCCTGAGTTTTTATATCTTTTAGAAGCTGGTTGGGGTCTTGACAGTTCTTAACGTGCTCAAAAACAGACAGCTTTGGTGTCAAGCACTTCCATCTCGTCTAGATTTACAGAAGTCCTGTGAGGCAGGTGTTCCTTCCAGGTGAACCTGAGGCTCAGGGAAAGCTGTCACCTTGCCTAAGGTCATCCAGCTCATGGTAGAGCCAGGCTTTCAACAGCTACACTTGACCCCTAAGGTACAACCTGTGGCTAAAAGCGTAGCTAAGAGCAACCCCAGGCTCACCCACCCCGTTACCGACAACATTCTCTTGTCTCCAGTGGGTAAGTCCATTCCTTCTACGTGTCCGAGTCCTACATGGGAACAACACTTTGGGGTGTACTTTTTCGGAAGTCCTTTTGTCAAGGGAGGCAAAGGTTTTGGGAAAGAGGGTGTGAAATTGAGGCTCAGAAGTTTTCTTGGCTGTAAGCTTTCACTTAGGGGGACAACATAGGGCAGAGCTCTGCTTTACAAAGAACACAGCCAAGGGAATTCCCTGGAGGTCCAGTGGTTAGGACTCCGAGGTTCCACTGCAGGGGGCATGGGTTCGATCCCTGGTCGGGGAACTAAGATCCCGCAAGCCGCGCGATGTAGCCAAAACAAACCCACACACAGAGCTAAGTCAGAAGTCAAGCTCCTGGAGTTTCTGGTTCCACGTCTCCATGGTCTGAATCTAATGACAAAACTAAAGAGGTCATGTAGCTCAGAAGGTCAAGGGTGTATCAGATACCATGCCAAGTGCTCTCAAATAGGTTATGTCATGAAGTCAGCATTTTCCTGGAGCCACTTGTGGGCCCGTCAGCCCTGTCAGAACTTAGACCAACTTCTAATTCTAGTGGCTAACACCCAACCTCTCTCCCAAAACACAGGCACACACCCCATGGCTGTGTCAGGCCTTTGAGCAACCAGCTCGGATGGATGCTACTTCCCCATCTCCAGGGCATCCCAGGAGGAGGAAGGTACACTGCAAACCCCAAGTGACAGAGGCAGGAACAGGTACACAAGCTATCGGGAGACGTATGCCAGGTCTGGCCCGTGTCCTGCATATACATTCTCGTTTTATCTTTGCAACAATGCTATAGGAGACTGACGTTTAAAGCAGTTAAGACCTGGCCCGAGGTCACATGGCAAGTCAAACCCAGATTCAAGCTTTGACTTTTCCGAAAAAAAATGAAGAACTCTATCGAAGAGGCGGTTCAGCCCCCAGAAGGTATTCAAGACTTTAGCATCCTCAGAAATAGGGCTATGGGAGTGCTGGCATGGGGGATGGGCTGGAACATGGCCACTGGAAAAAGTCTCGGCTTCCAGGGCGTACCCTTTCAGCCCAAGTGCCTACTTAGATTAGACCCCGACAGGCCTCGGGGGGGAAATTACAAGTAAGTGTTCAATTTCTCCTTCCACAGCAGCTCGGGGCTGGGAAATAATTTCTCCCCAGCAGCCTTTCCACACCCACAGCTGTGGCTCCTCTGACTGTCAGTGCGTTGCCAACAGGTTGGAAATGAATGTATTTCCTGCGCACGGCTGTCAGGGAGATGCACGTGTTCTCTCCCCGCACTCCGGCGCTGGTTCTTTCGCGGGGAACCCCACCAGCAAACCTGGGAGAATGTGATCACCCAGCTGATACGCTAGGCGTTGTCTAGGGTTTCTGAGGATGATGAAAGGGGAAGTGAGGGGGCCAGAAAGTGGAGGGGAAGTCTGGTGGACCTCCACTGCGCCCCTCTGCTTTATAAAGCAGGGCAGTAAGGGCTGGGAGCTGGATGTGTGCACTGGAGGAGGGATAGCTCCGCCAAATTTGTAGCCGTCCCTCTGCCCCAAGGGCATGCGGAGAGCTGGATAATTGCACACCTCTCGGCTAGGACTTCCTACACCATCCAAGTTTGCTTGTTTCCTTTATCACTTCCGCTCCTGCATACGTTGGGTCTCACAGGGTGTTAGGGGCGGGGGGTGAGGGGGACGGGATGGGGAGACAATTCATCCCAAAATTTACTCTTTTGTCCAGTGATGCTTCCAAACGGCTTAAGCCATTTGAAGTGATCCAGTCAGCTGTCACTGGGCCCAGACAATAGGTCTCCTTTCAAAATCTCCTTTCCTTCTCCAGTCCAAGTCCTACACGCTGCAAGTTTTGTTTAGTTATTGCTTGCCCCAGGAAACTCTTGCTGTCATCCTGCCGTTGAGTTTCAGGGACCAGGAAGCTCTTCTGAGTTCCCATGTCATTCTGTTCTTGACCCCCAAAGCATTTGACTATTCACATTGATCCATCTCCCTGTAGATTGCACTTGGTGGTGGGAATGGCACAGTGGCTGCTCAGTTGCTGATGTGAGTACCGGTTACCAGGAACTGTAAAGGCCTGCGTTTCAGCCTGGCCGACTTTGAGGTAGGTCGTTTTCCTGTTTACAGGTGAACCAGACCCAGAAGTTAACTCACTCAAAACATACAGATACTAGAAGGCAGAATGGAATTAGAGGTGGTCCTAGATCATAAGATCCATCCATTAACCGTGTTCGCTTATGGGGGACTCTGCTCCGTGAAGAATCAGGCAATTGTGGAGCATCTAACAGCTAAAAGATGGTCCCAAGATCACTTCCCGTCAATGATATTAGTGTGCTTGTTGGAAGGTTTCCCGCAGCATTTCTAACTCCAAGAATCACTCCTAGAATCGCCAATTTTGTACTCATCCCTAGATGTATCGTCCTGAAAACATGAGTTTTCATAAGGACATTGGCAAGACGACTTACAAAAATAAGGTCTATAATTCACGTTTTCAGGTCTGCATTTGCAGCTGAATCCAAGTACACTCATGTATCTGTTTCAGTAATGTTACCCACCCTCCTTGTTTATCCAGCAGAATATTGAACATTAAATCTTAAGGCTTAGGTAAAACTGGTCTGAAAAATTCAGTTACGTCAATTGATTTAAGACAGCTTTTAACGTTTTAGCTAACAAAGGAGTATTTCAGAAGTAAACCTCTAGCTAATAAACGAGTTTTCTCCTCCCTCAACAGAGCAGGTCTGAATCCTCAGGGCTCCACTGACATTGCTCATGGGGAAGTACAGATTTGGCATTGTATTTACAGGCGACTTAGTTTGGGGTTAGACTGCTGGGCCCTAAAGACTCAGATTTCTTTAAATAAGTGACCATCAGTAGAAGCTGTCATGTTGACCCGCCTCATGGTTCATGCTTCTTCAGATGGAGTCTCCACCCTTCCAAGAGTTACACCATGTCCCAGGAGGACAGCTTTCGCGGCCGCCTCTCCCAAGCTCCTAGCCCTCTGCTTGTCTTAGCAGCAAATCAAAGGCATCTGAAGGAGATGGGCAGAAGAGAGAGCAAAATCTGGAACTTATTTGTCCAATGCCTCTTTCTAGGCCTCAGTTTTAGGAGAAGCCAATTCTGAGTCCCCAGCTCCTGTTGGGCGGCTAATACGTTACTGACCAGGGTTGTTGGCCTTCCCCAGTCAATAGAAATTGATCAGAGGCCAGACCAGAAATTCAGGCAAGGCTTTATTGGGGCCCCTGCTGCAGCAGCGGGGAGCGAGAACAAAGAGGTTCCCTTGCTCGCTAGCTCCCCTAGGCGGGGGCAATGTTCCTCATGTGGGGTGAGGGTAGGGGTGTGTCCAGGGGTCAGGCCGGAGGGATGGCTTAGGTGGTTTGCCCACCGTTAAGTGGTCTTGTGTGCGGGGGGCATGCGCAGTACCCTGCTTTTGCTCCTGACACCCTGTTTTTGCTCCAGGCTCTTCAAAAGTGGCCATTGGGGGGCTTCCCTGGTGGCGCAGTGGTTGAGAATCTGCCTGCCAATGCAGGGGACACGGGTTCGAGCCCTGGTCCGGGAAGATCCCACATGCCGCGGAGCAACTAAGCCCGTGTGCCACCAACTACTGAGCCTGCGCTCTAGAGCCCGCGAGCCACAACTACTGAGCCCACGTGCCACAACTACTGAAGTCTGTGTGCCTAGAGCCCATGCTCCACAACAAGAGAAGCCACCGCAATGAGAAGCCTGTACACCACAACGAAGAGTAGCCCTGCTAGACGCAACTAGAGAAAGCCCACGCACAGCAACGAAGACCCAATGCAGCCAAAAATAAATAATTTATATAAAAAGAATTTCAAGTCTTCCAACATCAAGTGTTAATGAGGACAGGGCTCTAAGCATTGGGTGCTTTGGGGCTCCCAAGGTTGTGTGCGCTCATCTGCTTAAACAGGAGGGATTTTCCCTGCCACGCCAAGGCTACACAGGCTGCAGGAAGGGACGGTTAAAGGCCCCACCGTGGCTTTTCGGCAGATTTACCTACTTGACATGCAGTTGTGCCTCCTTGACTAAGAGGAGAACAACTAGAGGATGCCACTTGCCCAGGTAGGACAGCAAGCGTGGGGGAGACCAGCAGTGGGCTCCTAATTCAAGAGGGGTTGGAGACACAGATCCTGCTGTGCTCCTGTCACAAGAGGAAGATCTGCCAAAGTCACCGGCCGTGAAGACGTTGGTAGTAACAGCTGATGAGAATCCAAGATGCAAGCTCTCGCTCAGCATCTGCCCTGTACTATGCTGAACAATTAAATGCCCTCCAAGTTTGTCTAAACTAAATGGGTAACTCCATTTCAGAGATGGGAAAACTAAGGCACATCACTTCCCATCTGTGTACCTAAGTTCACACAGGCAGTGGAAGTGAGCCGTGACCTTTGAATGGATCCCCAATAAGAGTGTTTATTTAAAACGTATGGTTACCAGGGGGTAAGGGGGGGAGGGATAAATTGGAAGATTGGGACTGACATATACACGCTACTATATATAAGATAGATAACTAACAAGGACCTATTGTATAGCACAGGGAACTCTACTCAATATTCTGTAATGGCCTACATTACATTCTTTTCCTATGGGAAAAGAATCTAAAAACGAGTGGATATATGTATAACTGATTCACTTTGCTGTACACCTGAAACTAACACAACATTGTAAATCAACTATATTCCAATAAAAATTAAAAATAAAATAAATAGCAAATTATCTTTTAAAAGAGAGTGTTTAACTGCAATTACATGCTACTTTGAGCTAGGATTTCATGCACTTCTAATCTTCACATCTCGGATGATAGTATTGTGGCAGCTTTGAAACCATGACTTTCAAATCTGTATCTACTGGAAACTTAGTTGGCGGACGGCCACACCTGCTGAAGTCGAAGAGCCATTACTGCATTTGAACCAAGGCCAGGCTCCCTGTGAGCTGGCCTGCAGCTCCCGCCCGTGATTGTACTGCAGGGACACTCAGGTGAGCCTTTTCTGGAGAGTCACAGGTGACTATGGCTCAAGGACTCCCCCCCGGCGTTGCTGAACTCTTAGGTTGCCCAGCAGTTGATTTCCACTCCCTTTTATCACTGGGTGGGGCGGGCCTGAGGGTCAGACTCTTATCGACATCTGAGGTTCCCCCAGCTCTCCCCATTTCCCCTCACAGGTGCCTCTCCTAAAAAAAAAAAAATCCCTTGCAAGTCTAATCCTGCACTAGCATCTCTTTCTCAGAGGACCAAGATTAACACGAGAACTTTTGTCCATTTTAGAAGAGGTGTAAAAGGCTCAGAGAGGTTAGGCGTTTGCCCAAGGTCACACAGCAAAACGATAGTTGAACCTAGAGTTTCAGACTCTAGAGCCTGTGGATTTTAGTTGTTCTAGTCAGAGAAATTCTGATTTTGCCCATCCAGGCAAAAGTCTTTGCTATTGGGTTGGCCAAAAAGTTCGTTCAGTTAGTGAATTCGTTGTTCAATAAAGTTCTTCGTGAAAATGAAAAATGTCTTTTAGTTTTACTTAAAACCGAACACTATAACAAGACAACTGACAAGATTTCTCAGTCTCCTGGGCATTGAGAAACTAGCAAGTCAACTTCTAGAACTCAGGGCACTCTCATTTTGTTTACCAAGAGTGATAACTCAAGGGAATCACCTACAAAGGTCACCGTTCACTTTTTGACTGGATTCTCAGGTGTGTTCTGAAACCAGCCTGCCCAGTGAGGCAAATGCTTCTTTAAGAATCTGCCTGGTGGCCGTCAGCCTATATTCACCCGCCTGTTATGAAAACTAAGGAATAGCGCATAGAGAAAATAATGCACAGCCCAGATTTCTGCCTCCATGCTTTTTTTAATTGGAGTATAGTTGCTTTACAATGTTGTTAGTTTCTGCTGTACAATGAAGTGAATCAGCTATATGTATACATATATGCCCTCCCTCTTGGACCTCCCTCCCACTCCCCCCTCCATCCCACCCATCTAGGTCATCACAGAGCACCGAGCTGAGCTCCCTGTGCTATACAGCAGGTTCCCACTAGCTAGCTATTTTACACATGGTAGTGTATATATGTTAATCCTAATCTCCCAATTTGTCCCACCCTCCCCGTCCCCCCATGTCCACATGTCCGTTCTCTACGTCCTCATCTCTATTCCTGCCCTGCAAATAGGTTAATATGTACCATTTTTCTAGATTCCACATATATGCGTTAATGTACAATATTTGTTTTTCTCTTTGACCCACTTCACTCTGTGTAATTCAAAAAGACACATGTACCCCAATGTCCACTGCAGCACTAGTTACAATAGCCAGGATATGGAAACTACCTAAATGTCCATCGACAGATGAATAAAAATGTGGTAAATATATACAATGGAATATTACTCAGCCATAAAAAGGAACGAAATTGGGTCATTTGTAGAGATGCGGATGGACCTCCATAGATTTTTCATGGCCACAGATGCAACTGTGGATCTTTTTTAACTTGTACAGAAGGTCCAAGTTTCAGGGTCAGAAACAAGGGGTTTGAACTAGAAAGATCTAAAGTTTAGTGGGTTTTCCCCCCTCTTGTGTTCCAGAAGGGTAGCTAAAACATTGCATCTCATTGCATGTTAAAAAATCATAGCCTGAATGACTATCTTTCCTCCACCCCTGCTATTGAAAGTCCAAACAAGATTCCACTTAGAAGGAAGCAAGATACATCTATGCAGCAATGTAGGATGATCACCAGAAATAACTAAGTGAAGAGACCAATGTACAGTTGGAATTTGTAGCTTGCTCCTACTTATATGTAGGAAGGGATCTTCCTGTACAAGGAAGATTTCAGGATATTTCTATCTCAGCAGTGCAGGCTAGGAGAAGAATTTCATTATGCAACACTGCTTTTGGAATTTTACCATGCGTGTCTATTACCTTGACTGGGTTTAAGGAATTAAACTTTTTCCGAATAAATACTTGGATGTATTTGGGCAATCCAACCTTCAAGTATATCCAAGTCTGTAACTGCCGAGTGTCTAATACTGGCCAGAGTCGACCAAAACCCATCACCCGCCTGACACTGAAAGAGCCCTCCATTCTCATGCTTTGGGATGCACATTTACCTGGGCTTGAGGGGGGTTTCCAACCGGCTATTGGCCCTGCTCTGGGTCTAAACATCCTGTGTTCATTTGCCATCTCACAGTTGCAGCCGTTTCCAAGGGATTAGGACTCTCACCTTTGGACCTTCTCACACCCTGCTAGGTGTGTTCTAATCATCACAGCAGGCCCCGGCTGTCATGCCTCATTACTTAAATATATTATCATGACCTGGCCTTGGCCAGTATGGTGGGATTAAAGCAATAAAACTATATGGACAAGTGGCCAGCATTAGGCCTGTTCTTACCCAGAAGTGTCATGGGTAATGGCACACAGCTGCCGCTCCAGGCACCAGGCCTCCCACCCCCCACTTCCTCTCTGCACAGCCCTGCCCAATTGCAAGGCAGCTGCATCTGCCCTCTATCAGCAGGACATTGGATTGGTCCAGCTCTGAGAGCCCTTGGCAACTAAGATCCTCAGATGGAGATGTGTTACTTAGCAACGCACAAGCTTGGGCTTCTCCAACTCCCAAAGGCCCTAGGGAGAGCGCATCTATTCTTATTACTATAGCTACCACTTGTATAAGCAGCATATTAGCTTCCTTGCATACCTACTTATTTCCAACAGCTCTGTGAAGGATAGATCAGTCCTACTTTTTAGAAAGGGGTGAGGGAGGAGTATGGCTCAGAAGGTCGCGATATTCATATCGCATCATATAGCTAGTCAAGGCAGAGCTAAGACTTAAACACTGGTTCACCTAAAGTCCCTGCTCTCAGCAATTACTCCATCCACTCCCCGCTCTTAGCTGGCCCCTCAGTGCACTGATGTAACATTAGTTTCACGTGTTCTTGCATCAGGTGACTTCTCGTTTGGGCTTTATGGCATCTGCAGATCTATAGCATTCATGCCTCAAGTGGTAGGACAGAAGTGTTTCGATTTTACTTTTAATATAACTCATTGCCGTGCTAGGAATAGCAATGTTGGCTCCCAATTTTGTGGGATGTTAGCGCTCTAGAAGAATTTAGGAAAGGCATGATGGCGAATGGCTAAAGCGGTCATCAATTATAGCCAGGTATGAGCAGTGTGTAGGGTGACCAATCATTTCCGCTTGCCTGAGATGTGGACAGTCAAAACTGGGTGAGTCACAACAGGGATGATCGGTCACGCTGCGTGTGATCTGGAGACTTGAGAGAAGGGGAAAGAGGGGTCAGGATAAAGATGGAAGAATGAATATTTCAAGGGCAGGCATCCTGGTCCATTACTGGACATGTACTGCATAGGTAAGAAGATCGGTAACTTACAAGGGAAAGCTAGAATAGAATCTGTAGCATCCCTACATGTTCTAGCTCTTCACCTCAGTCTCCTTTAGTCACCATCAGAAGCCCAGGACCTCGGATGAACATTGTACATGGCTATGAACCAACCCCAAGATGGGGGGCTGTTGAGTGAGTGAAGTATACTTCGCACTTGGATAAAAAGTCAGAATATTCCTAAATGTCCCTCGGTTATGGTACATCCATGGCTATAGCATTTAACAGATTAGACCTCTGACAAGATTAGTTAACTTGATATATAGTTTATGAAATTTATTAGAGATTGTAGATAAATTTCCTCATTTTGATCATTCTATTGTGGCAGAAGAGATTATACTTATTTTTAGGAATTGCACACAAGGATATTTTAGAGTAAATGGACATATAGGGCTCCAGTTTCCTCTGATGGCTCCGAGAAAAAAACTTCAGAGAATATAAAGCAAGTGGGGCAAAATATAAACAGTTTGTGAATCAGGGTAAAGGGTACATGTGAATTCTTTGTTATGTTCTTACAGCTTTTCTGTAAGATTGACATGTATCAAAATTGCAAAGAATAAGCTGCACATTAGTAGTTATAGCAGAATCCCAGTTTTTGCTTCATGCTAATAGGAACTCTAAGTAGAAAGCCGTTATGGATTTTCAGCTTTTAGCAGTGGTTGTCTCAAGAATGAGGATTCTCTGAGACCAGCTTTCCATGTTATGAATTGAACAGTCTGGAATACATGAGTTGTATAAATAAGGTGTTTTTTGTTTTGTTTTGTTTTGTTTTTTTTAAAGGAAGCACAATGAAACCCCACCCTTTAAGATACCGGTCACAAACTCAGGTCTCAGACTTGGGATCACAACCTTAAATTCTACCTTGTGATCCAAGACCTGTGCTCGAGAAACTCAAGGGCTGCTTGGAGGAGTTTCATCCACTTTCCTAAAGTCTGGGACTTGGCCACTTGCTCACTCTAGACCAGTGGGCTACATCCTCGGACTCATTTCACTTCCCAGGAGGACTCTTTCCAGAAGTTCTTGGTCTTGTGTTGAGAAAACCACTTACTGTCACTTACAAGAACCCAACTCATAACAAACACAAGTCAGGCAGCATCAAATAAGAGCACGGGCTTGGAATCCAGTGGACCTGGAACTCTGTGCTGGTTCTGCCATTTCCTCCCTGAGCTCAAGACCACACGCTGGTTTTCTCCACTGTAAAATGGAGATATTAAAACCCACCTCATGTCTTCTGGATTACAGAGACAAGACACCAGCTCAATGCATACCATGTAATAGTAGTGGTTATTACCAACATCGGGATAGCTTGAGGGTCTTGGCTCCTGGCATCAGGATGATCTTGTTCCTTCTGAGTGGGCTTGAGTTTAACTTATAACTAGTATCAGTCTCTGTAGACTATGCTTCGCTTTTGGCCAACAGGAAGCTTGGGACCAAGTTTGTAGCCCTTGCTGAAGGTGTCTACAGGACCATTTATGCGTGCTTCACTTACCCCAGCTTTAGCGTGTTTTACCTTTACTCCACACACTTATTTTGAATGTTTTTCGAGCAGAGCAAGAGTGCATCGATGCATTGGAAGCGCTTGCCAAAGTATGAAGAAATAGCTGGCCATCTCCCACACCTCACCATTTCCAATCCCCTACAGGTTTGGTCACTGGTTATAGCCTGGCATGTGTGTTTTCATAGCTTTCTGTAGTTTCACAAGCCATAAAAATAAATCTGAGTTTGGATTTATAAGAAAGGAAACATGCTGAATGTTTGGAAACCCAATGCTCAACAGACAGAAGGTCTGGTAGAACAGTTGATTACTAGAAAAGTAGATCCAGCCCATCCTGAGCTGACACTATCAACCTGGTTAAGTTTTAGAGCCTGTAGGTAGATAGAGAATCCAACCAGAAGTCCACAGACACGAGATGAACTCCTATCATGCATGTCTCTGGTTGAGCGGTTTAGCTTCTGAGCATGTTTACATCTATAAGAATATCACTAAACATCCCATCCTAAGGTTATCATGAATCTCAAAAGAGGTAACGTTTTAAGAGCTAAGACAGTCCAGTCTGTACCAAGAACCGTACCAGCAGACCCTTGGGTAAGGGTTCCCAGTAAGGAACACAAATGGAAAAGGTTGGTCTACCCAACTTGACTGGAGAGATTTAACACAAGAAAACAAGCTGGAAAAACATCTCAGACACAGATGTGAAAGACTGCAGAAAATGGTCTATTAGGAGAGAAATAGAAACCACATTGTTGGAGTTGTTTTAAAAGGAGCAGCCTAGAGAACATCGTGGAAGTTCACGCTGGGCCCTGGGAGCAGGGGGGGTGGGGCGGTGGGCAGGGCCCCAATAACCTGATCGGCCTCTCCCAACTCTTATTCTGCTTTAAGACATTCACAGTGGTGCTTAGAATTAAGTCAGGTGGTGTGTTCAAACCATTAGCCTTATTCATTAAGAGGTGAAGTATTAACTAAGACATCCCTACCTGTCATGGGGGTTCATAGCCATCCATCAGGGAATTAAGAACAGTTCAAAGTGCAGACCAAACTCTTGAGCCAGGTTGACTTGGAACTTGAGTAGGGGTGGGGTGGACGTGGGAGGGTGGTCAATGATCCAGTCCTTAGCCTAAGATCTGGACATCACTCAAGAAGTTCTCATTGGCCAGACCTTCCTATTTGAGGAGCTGTCGATTTCAGAGAACTTCACTGCCCCTGAGTCAGTTCTGTGACTCACCCCCAGATGCTGTTTGCTTTCTACACCCCACTGCTGCTACCACCACCGCTGTCATCTGTTTTTCTGGCCTCTTTGTGTAGGCTCTCCCACCCACTCTCCACTTCAGACGGGCCTCCTTCCAGCCCTGCCTGCTCTGTCTAAAGTCCTCCCTCCCCACCATCTGCTGGTTAAGCCCTTCGCATCCTTCCATGGCAGCTCAAGGGTACCTCCCATAGTTCAGTGAATTCTCAGAGGTCAGATCCCCTGCTTATAGGCCCCTTAGCACTACAGGCCTATCCTTCACACACTTATCATAGTTAGAGCTTGGGATCTGTCCGTTTCCCACTAATATGTAGGTGCTGAGAAGGCAAATATCCACGACCCAGTGAGCACACAGTAATGCCCAAATTGAACGAATGATTATTATGCAAATGTCAGAAGATTCAAGTTCTAGTCTCAAGGCTGCCATTAAGTTTTTTTTTTTAAACCAGGAGAGTCCCTGCAGGGTGATAGAAATGAGTGTCTTTCTATATAACTTTGGGTTCCAGGTGGGTTTCTGATGCCTAGGCTTCAATTTCCTAACTCTGAAGAGTCTGCGATGGCAGCATGTAAAACCTCATGTCATTAGACCAGGGATGTAGGAATAGATACTGCCATCTACCCTACCCACTCCTCCCACAAGGGCTCAAAGGAAGTTAGGTGTCCCGAACAGGTGATATAAGGCAAAGCAATACAAGAAGGGCCAGGACTCGACATCTTCAGTACACAAATCCAACGCTGAGTTGGAGCACTGAATGGTATTTTCCTTAAACTCACTTTAGACCACAGTGGCTACTGTTCTTATTCAGTCTATGATCTGATCCCTATTTTGAGAGCAAAGAATGAGCGAATGCAAACGGCTTGCACAGGGAAAGATGGAATCCAAGATCTTCTTTCCTGGGAGGTTTAATATCCCACAAATCTTCACTCACCAAGGAGGGAGGGCTGGGAATGAGATGAATGTCTGCGAAGGAGCTTGAGAGCCGAGTAAAGGCGAACCAAGGGCAAGACGGCCCTTAAGACTCCCGTCTTGAAAGAAGGTAAAGCTTCATACAGTGGGATGACTAGGGAGACCAAAGGGTACTAACCGGAGGAAGAAAGTCACGTGTGTGGAAGGAAGACTCCAAGTGGTGGTGCTTCTGACCTGGGCTTGCCCTTGGAGCCTGGTTTTTCCAGCTGCAGAATTCAGAGTATTCAACAAGAAGCTTGCTTGGGGCCATCCTAGCTCGGCCTCTGTAAGTTGCTTACTGTCACACTGGAAACATCCTCATACTTTTCCTTATTAAAGGAGAGTTCTTCATGTTCCAGCACGAGCACCTCTTGTCTACCGTCCTCAGAGCCAACTAGCTGGCTCATGATCCACAGTCATGATGCTTCACTAATGTTCTTTTACGTTTCCAGGATCCAATCCAGGGTACCATGTTGCATCTCACTGTCATGTCTCCATCCCTTCCAATCTTTTGGTTGTTTCTCTTTTCCTTCCCCAAATCCCCAAAGAATTTAAGAGGTATTACTAGGCTCATAAGGATGAGAAAGTCAGTGGAGAATGGGTAACTTCCAGAAAAGGAGATGAAGGAATGGCATACCCACCTTGAAGAGTGGGGAAAGCCAAAACTAATGTCTGCAAAGAGACATACGAGATGGACTGATCCACTCAGTAGGGCCTGCAGCCCCCGCTCCTGGGAAGGTGGGACAGAATAACTGCTCTATAGTCACAGACTCGGCCATATACTCAGTCCTCTACCTCCACCACAGAGACCTGTACCCAATGAAGATTAAGTCTATTCTCTAGATGGAGTTTCAGCCAGGTGCTAGAACTCAAGACAAGGTGAAGAGCTCGATGCAGAAGCAAGAAGCTAAAATCTTAAACCGAGGGACTCTCTCCTTGCTCCCAGAACCCTCTCCCAGGTTATGCTTTAATCTCCACCACCTGGTTAGTCTGCTTCCTCGATCTAATTGCCAGCTCTTCACCCCATTTGGACTACATAGATGCCACCTACGAGAGCTGGAGGTATCTTGTACATAGAAGCACAGCCTTCGTAAACCTGAATTTGAATTTCACTTTCTTACTTGCGGGTTGACCTTGTGAACTTCATTTGTACAATGAGGATTTCCACCACCTACCTGGAGACTGAGGCAGATGAGCTCATAGTGTAAAGCACCTGGAGATCGTCATGGACATCCAGTGGATCATTGCAGAAAATTACTTAAGCGCACAGGGTGAGAGTTGCCTACTTGAGTGACTCACATGTTTTTTGTATTTCACCCTCACATGTGTCTAGCCTAGATCTGACACTGACTATAGGCTCATTGACAGACGCTCTAACACAAGACTTCAGAACACTCGCTAAATTTCAACGCATAACGCAGTTCTAGAGGGCCAAAGGCAACAATGTTGAGTTTGCTTAAGGTACCAAGTGGTGTGGCACTTCGCAACAGTGGTGGTGCACCCCAGTGACACTGAAGTCTGCTCGTGAAGCCAGGAGATCTGCCTGGGATTAAAATTGTGGTTCATCCATAGTCAGATAATTGCATGTTGCCTATTTTAGCACAAAATGCCTCTGATATTGAATATCCATAAGTTGGTAGGTGAATATCTATAATAGGTTGGTAGGTGTTACCTTTTGAAAGGTACAAAGGGTCTATTTTTCAGTGAGAGTGCAGTAAGTGTGGACTTGCAGAAAGGGGCCCCCTTCTTTCTTTCACTGGAGCCCCTCAAGTATCTTTGCCTTTATGTTTCTTGTTTTAATGCTTTTATCCCGTTCTTCCCATAGGTGTCTGGTAAAGCTCAGATATATTACAAGTCTGGGTCAATCACAATTCCTTGTGATGGTAGGGTCAAACTGCTCTCCAGCCCTTCACAACAGATCATAAATACACACAGTATTCAGAAGACACCGCCTGTAAAAGGGGTCAGGGATGGCCAAGAAAGGAAATTGTTCAAAGTCATACAGAGACAGGAATAGTAGTACTCAGGCTTAAATCTTAGCTCAACATTTATGAACAGGTAGAGAAAGAGCAGCATCTTATCACCATAGAAACACGGCCTGGTATGTGGTTGGTGCTCTTGTGTTGAACAGAACAGTGCTAGATGCCAAGTGTCTGTCTGGGACTAGAGATATGTCACCCCCCGAAAAGAATTTCCAGACCGAACTGCTACCCCACAGCAGGGACCCTAGGGGAGGTCTTTCAGATTAGATTGACATCTTGTTTTTTGGTTTCACCGGTTCTCCTGAAGCTGTCCATCCCCTGCCCCCCTCCTGTTCTGTTATCAGCCTTGGGTTGGGGGCCGATATTAAAAGGGCTCTGATAAAGCTCCCTAAGTGGCAGCAAGCTGTAAACATTCCCACTGATGCCATTTGATTAACCTGCTGAGAAAATGCCTGAAGAAGGTCCTGGCTTGTCACTGAGAGACAGGCAACGGTGCCACACAGAGAGCTGTTGAAAAGCAAGTTGGTTGGGGCCACCACAGTGGAGTTATATAAAGCACTTGGCTCCAAGACAGAGGCCTCTGCAGCACTGCATGTGCAGTCTGCCAGGTTGGCTGTGGGTTTATGGTTTGATAGACATACGAGATGGGGATGCATTCATAGCGCAGATAAGTTAATGACCTATTAGTGGTGAGCAGGGATAGAGATAAAGCCGTTGTGCAAACCCTGTCCCACATTCCAAAGCCACAGACAATTTGGTTTAACGCCCTGGTTATATCCCATCCAAAGAGCTTCCCTATTAGGTTGCAGTTTCTAGATGCCCATCTATTTAGAGGGTATAGGATGAGCTAGAGGGAACAAGGATTAACCATTTGTGGAACTCACAGAATCTTTAACCATCACCTGAACTAACTTACTCAGGTAAAAAGAGTCTAAATATTAAACCAAATTCAAGTTTTTCTCCTAATGTAAAATAAGCCTCATCCAAACATTATCTTGCAAGGAATTCTGCTTAGAAATAGACTTGGCATATTCGCATATATGTGATTTAGGGAGAATTTAGTCATTGGCTCAGGATGCATCAATAGGCAGGGCAGAAGGGATTGTGCTGGAACAATTAACTGAAATTTTAAGAGCTTGCCATAAGATGACAGTATTGGTTTGAATGTTCCAGATACCTTATCAAAAGGATTCCAACTTCCTGGACAATTGCCCAGTTGGTCTGCCCTTGGCTCTTACTTATAATATACTAGAGTATATTTGCAGTGGGATGTATATTGTCCTTTTTGGAAGGCAATTTGGCAACAGCTAGTAAGACTTACTTATGTACAACACATTCTAGCAATCCCACTTTTGGGATTCCATCCCGTAGTAATAAGTAAAGCACCGGTTCACAAAGACAGACATGCGACAATGTTTATTCAGCATTATTTAGGGACCCCAAAAGCAGGAAAGGAACTCCCTAGTTTGGTGAATGGGTGAGTTAGTTATGGCCTATTATGCACTACTGAAGGGACTGAGCCAGAGTCCCTGGACTTAGATTTTTCAAACATGTATTAGGAAAGCCACTCAACCATGTTGTCTACAAGAAACTCACTGTTCATATTAAGATGAAAAGTAATGGGATGAAGCTATACCATGCTGACACTAAGAAAGGCGGAGCAGCTCTTTCAAAGAGAAAGATTCTGAGCAAGTTAAAGGATAAAGAAGAGCACAACAAAATTAAGGGGTCAACTCTAACGATCTGTGTGTGCATATAACGTCAAAATGCGAAGCACAGTGAGTTATCCATTTCTCTTTGCAGTTCTTTCTAGTTGGTGACTTCAACGGCCCTCTCTCAGTGACTGACAGGCCCAGCAGAGCAGGAAAGTCAGTAAAGATAGTTGAACTAACTAGCACCAGTCCACCACATCTAAAGGAAAAAGTACTCTATAAATGTTCAACAGCACTAATACTTTCCTCCAAGTTCACGTGGAACAGTCACCAAAATAGACCACATTCTAGGCTATGGAAAAGCCAGGCCCAGAGAAGCGACAGATCCCCCCCTATCGATGGTAGGGCATGTGCTTTTTTGGTTATATGTATAATGAACATGAAAATAAGTGGGTGCCTACCTTCTAGCATAAGCCCTCAGAGAGGACACTGACCTAGGATTGCATGTGCATGTAGAGCATCTGTAAGTGTTCCACTTTTGGGTTCTCCATATGTAAAGACCTAAGTCAGGGGTCAGAGATGAGAAGGTCAAGCCATTGCCTCCTGAGTTTGAGGAATGGGGCGGGCAGATTTTCCCCGTTAGGAGGCTGGAGATTTGCTCTGGAGTCACTCACTCTTTCGTTAGGTACTAGAAAGACAGTAGCTTTTTCTAGACCCTCCCCCCAACACTGTCCTTTTACGGGGTACCAGGTATTAGTCACCCTGCCTACCCACAGCCCCTGAGAACTGAAACTGCTCAGATCCCAGCCCCCCCCAACCAGGAGGCCATGTTTTTGTACCATGTGACTTTGCTTTCCGGGGGCTCAGCTGATTGGCCTGAGGCAGCCACCTGACCCTGGAGCAGCTTGCCTATTGGCTTGACTCCTGGGACCAAGGTATAAAGGGAGGGGCTGGGTTAAACCGTAGGCATATTTGAAACGAAGATGAAATAAGCCAGTTGGCAAGAGGGACAGATGCCAAAAGGTTGTTTAGATATAGAATTAAGGTGAGACTTGAAGCCTAGAAGGCTCCAAGAAGCCAGGTCTTCAAGCCACTTTATTCTGTAATCCAAATGCCCACCCGTGCCTTTTCAACACATGATCCCTTCTGCCTGGGATTCCTTGAGGGAGGCCCACAGAAGGGCAGGGAACACTACATACTCCTGGGTTCATACATCCAGGGTTGACAGCTGGATTCAGTCCCCCTGTAACCATTTTGAAGTCAGTAGGCATTTATTTCCCTTACATGTAAGCCACCAAGGACCAGGGTCTGTTGGCTCCTCGAAAGCCACCATGTTGGGAGCACAGAATATATAGCTGCCTTCTACCCTGTGGGCCAAGACACAGTAAAGCATGTTGTACATTGTAAGGGCAAAGAGGATGGAGAAGGAATCTCACGTGTGATTAATGGGCAAACAAGTTGGGTTTCTGCAGTGATTTAGAAGTCCACACTGGGACAGAACTTAAGTACCTCCCCAGACTAAGCACCTCCCTCGTGCTGACACTGCCATTTACTGGCTTTAAGACAAGCATGGGGTAATTTGTGACTCTGCTTACATAACTTCTGAGCCTTAGTTCTTCATCTTTAAAATGGGCATGTAGTTAAGACCTTAGGGCTATGGAGACAAAGAATTCATATGAAGTACCTAACAGCGCAAGACATCTGAGTGTTTATGATGTGAACTTCCATAAAACCTTGGGCCGTTTATAGGCTATCACATTATCTTATTCTGCTCCCCTACAGGCCATAGCAGCTCCTTACGTGTGAACAGCATCTTGTCTCAGTGTGCCCCACCAATGACCACTACAGCACTCTGCATGTAAGGGCTCAAATATATACTAATCGAGTGTCTGCTTCTACAGGGCATGGATGGGTCTTCAACCCACTTAAATCTAGAGATTACCCATTTAAGGATGTATTGGCAGAAAGTCAAGCCAATGAACCAATGCAGTTGTAAAGTAAATGGGGCAGCACACAATGAATTAAGACAAACTGACCTTTAAGATGGTCCCTCAAAGCCTAGGTCCAAAGGAAGTATGTACTTTTAGTTGCCCCACTGCGTGTCCATCCTATGGGCAATTCACACACATAATTATATTTAAGTTGTACAACTCGTCCTGCTTCACAGGTGGAGAAATAAAGGACACCACCCTATACTCCTGCGAATGCTAGTAGCTAAGCAATGTTGAGAGCTTGCCCCAATGGAACACATCCAACCTGCAGAAGAGGTATCTGTAAGGTTTCAGAGACCTGAATTAACTTGACATTTAAAGTTGGAGTGCACAAAATCGATTTCTAGCTCCCTTTGAAAATGAGGGATGAACTGGCAACTCTGGGTCTGCATTCTCACATGACCTCAGAGTTATCTAGAGAGCCCAGCTCTGGTCTAGGACGGATTCACTCCTGGCCAAGCCCCAGCTCTCCCAGTTTCATGTCCCTTACCTGTCTGGTCCCTGTGAGTGCACTTGGGTTTGAGAAATCTGAAATAAATGTTGGTATTTATAGCATGAGTTACGTTCCAGGAAGCTATAGGGTATCAGGAATGTGACCTGATAAACTATGCAGCTCCCTTTTTAAGGTGGGACTTTGATGGGCAAAAGCCTCAAAGAATGACCTTTGTATGGGCAGCAGGATATTCTGCTGAGTCAGTGTTATTTGGAGATTTGACCCTTCAGAGACAACCAGATGACTAAAGACTCCATCTCATTGGGGCAAAAAAGGATGATCAAGATTTGAGGTATGACTACCAAATGTAAAATAGCTAGTGGGAAGCAGCTGCATGGCACAGGGAGATCAGCTCGGTGTTTTGCGACCACCTAGAGGGGTGGGGTAGGGAGGGTGGGAGGGAGACGCAAGAGGGAGGAGATATGGGGATATATGTGTATGTACAGCTGAGTCACTTTGTTATAAAGCAGAAACTAACACCATTGTAAAGCAATTATACTCCAATAAAGATGTTATGATTTGAGGTATGTATTGATACCTCTAACGTTAAGCTATACGAGAAGTTTTTTTTTTTTTGGCCACACCACGCGGCATGCAGGATCTAGTTCTCCCTGACCAGGGATCGAACCCGCACCCCCTGCGAGTGGAAGCGCAGAGTCTTAACCACTGGACCGCCAGGGAAGCCCCCCACACTTGAAGTCAGTATGTTTAGGAAACCCTCTTCCTCTATACACTAGGTTGGAGAACTTTTATATATCTTTCTTCAAAAGGTGGTTATTGTAACTAGAGCCTCTCAGTTACTTGGTTATCCAGGGTACATCCTTACTTCCATCTAAAGAACAAGATGTCTTTTTTTTTTTTAAACAATGCTGTAGCTAGAGATTGTATCCCAAGCCACCAATACACTTTGACAGTGACCTCCAACACTTGAGGATGTGAGCCCCATGCTGCAGGAGTAATTGTGAGGTCTGAGTTAGGTTTGTTTCCTCTATGAGCATTAATCGAAGTTATTTCAGCTGAGGGTTCCCCAGAACAGCACTTTCAAGATTGAGAAGACCTCGCACAACTTTAAGGATCAAACCTAAGATTTCCCCCTTGGAGGGAGAACTGGGGAGGAATGCACCATCTAGGCACTTCAGACGATGTCTAACACCTGCTCTGTGCCAACCACTGGTCCACGTGGGGTCAGGGGAACAGCCGGGAGTCCCTACCCTTGCAGAACTCAGTCTAGTTAGAGGCAGTCACGCATACAGATTCGACTGTTAAGTCCCTGGGATACACGAGGCTTTCCTAGGTAAGGAACTAGTGTCACCTACGTAGTGGCCCTGTAACACCAAGCTCAGTCTTCACGTCTGGCTGCAAAGATTACAGTTTGTAGCATTGACGTTCATGGAGGAGCGTTTTCATGGTGCATAACATCCGTTAGTGCCTTTGCAATGGAAAGGAAAGCTTCAAATGGGGTTCAGAGCATCACAAATGGACCTTGATTCCTCCCCCACTCCCCTCTCCAGTCTCCTCTGTCTCAGTGAGTGGCAGCATTTAGTCTCTATACTTCACGCCCGTAAGATAAGCACTGCTTTTTCTTTTCTTTTTTCTTTTTTTTTTTAGACAAAGAATGTTATGGAAGCGCAAGTACCCCCCAGGTCAAAGTTCACGTGCTATTGAACCTGAATCCATCAACCTAGCCTACTTGAAAGTGAGAGTTTTACTCCATGAAGCCTCCAGCCCTGCATGCAGGACGCCCCACCCGACTCCAGGAACCCCTTGAATCCCACCTCAAAGGGGGACTGAGACTTGGGATTACGGTGGGCTTGTTTGCTGGCCTCTGTTTCCCCACGGGAAGGAAGGAGAGGTTGAGGAGTGATTCCATGCGGAGCACCAAGGCCCTAACTGGAAGGGAAAGACTCTCTGCTCCGGGGATGGGTGGAGAGAAGGTTCTGAAAGAAACACCTGCTCCACAGTGCCACGTTGTCCGAGGACCAGAGGCAAGAGGTGCTAGGATCTCCCAGGTGGGAGAACCACGTTACAGCGGAAAGGCTAACTTATTGCTCCTTATCCGGGTTAACAGTCTAAACAGCTCTGCTACCAGGTGCTCCAAAGGAAGGGCACACTGAGGCTGAAGCGTGGCAATTCCCCGCTTCTTTCTGCTTCTCCAAAAGCAAACAACTTGCTAGCAAAATCCAGTGCTTCCACCTAAAGCCAATTCCACCCGCAAATCAAGGTGAGCTTTCAGGAGCCACCTATTTTGACCTGTGAAGCAGCAAGTTTGGGTTTTGTAAGCAAGAGTGACTCACAGCGAAGCTATTTTTGTAATTTGCTAATTCCCTTTATCCAAGATGATCCTGTGCATCTTACCCCTCCATCCCGGAGCTGGGCCGCCAAGGCGAGCTTCCTTGTCAGTTTGAGAACTGTTCCATTTCCTCTCCAGCTCATCTCAGAGGTGAAAAGAACAGCGAGGGGTTGGGGAGAGCAGCCAGGAGACTCAGGTTAGCCCGGAGTCCCAGGCAGTTCAGGGAAGGACCGGACTTATTCTCCTATCCACTGTGCCGAACATCTGTCCTCGTTAACTTGCACAGGTTTATGGTTTTTTAATCTTTTCCACGCAGACACACTACGGGCACTCCACATTGCTTTTATTTTTTATTTTTAAAATAGTCTGTGTACTTTCATGTTCCGATTGTTTGTCTCTGAGTTATGACCCAGGATCCATACTGCAGGACTTGCTTGAGGACTGGAAATTCCATGAACAAACAGACATGAGTTATTGCCCCCAAACACCAAGTGGCATCAGGAGCTAAATCAAGCATTAACCCAACAAGCATTGCTGAGGCCAGATGGAATCTCTGCTTCCAGATTTGTGAACCTGTGTCTAGAAACAGTTCCAAAAAGCCAGAGCCAAGGTATGGTCAGCCCCCTCGTGATGGCTGTTCTCTCGCTCTCTGTGCGTCCCCTGCTCGACCAGTTCCTGCCTCACCTACACCCAACTCACATGACTGAGCTTTCCTCTTCATCAGGAGCTGCCTGTGTTCTTGGCTCCTTGCCCCAGCCAGTAACTGTTCTAAGCCTTAGACCCGGATGGCCCTTCCTGCTAGTTTATCGAAGGGAAACATCTGCCCTTGTGATGGTCATTAACCCCAGCGACTATATAGGATGTGCTCCTTCTGGTTTCCTTAGTAACTGAAGAGCCAGCCCAAAGTCAATTCCTCCTTTTACCTGGTAACCTCTTCCAAGCACAAAGGACTGCTACTGCGTCCTGCCTGTTGTCTGCTGTACACAACGGGTTGCTGCTCTAGGACTTGGTTTCAGACGTCTAAGATTCCCTGTCCAATAAGTCACTGATGTCTGGTGCTGTCTCCAGGCTCTTTCTTTGGTCTGGCGGCTGGGCAATTCCAAGGTTTGCAGGCCTGTGAGGTGCAGCCTGACAGACAACGATGCTTATTTCAGACTAGAAGCCCAGTAGGACAGCCTCCTTCAACCCAAAGCAAAAAATCCTCCAAAGCGTCAGTTAAACTCCACGTTTCGTCCTCCTACTGAGGCAGCTCCCCCAGAGTTTTGGGGGGGAACCAGCACTAGAGATCCCACTTTCCCTAAATCGTTATTCACCATCTTCATTTGATACGTTTATAATATTTCTCCATTCTCTTAATGAGAATTTCTAGTAAGCCTGCTCAAGTGAGGAAACACATTTTGCCGAGATCTGAGGATGGTCTTCTAGTTCAGTCTTGCAAGAACTTCCTATTAAGTTGGCCTTTCATATACCATGATTCTTCCATGTAGGATTAGTTGGCCAGTTCTACCATCTGAGTTTCTTTTAAAGGGATTGGTGCATTCTTGTTCTGAAGTGGTCAGCTGAAACAGTTTAGGAAGACCCTGGGATGAAAAAGTCACTGGAACACAGGATGATCCTTCATCTTCACATGTGGTCCTAAGTCAGGCACAGCTTTAAATGTAGTCGTTTGATTGGAAGAAGACTGCTGTTGGCAAAGGACCCAAACAGAACCTGAGTTAACTTTGCATTCCTCCCTCATCCCGGGTGCTTAACCTTTTCTCCTTTCATAGGTTAGGTGAGCATCTCCCAAGTTAGTCCACAGGACCCTGGGTCCACCATTACCCCAGAAGTTTGTGGTTCCTAAGTCGGAGACGCGGGTTTATGCAGCATTAAACATTCCTTTGCAGAACTTATCAGGGCTTTGAATATGCCCACATGGATGTGAACCTCTGAGAAGCTTGAGGTGCAGACTTCCCTCAAACTCATTTGGGGTCTGAACCCAAATGAGGGTTTGGGGTTATCATGCTGCAGGAAAAGGTCAGTTCTAGGATTCTACTCTGAAAGACAAAATTGAGGATTGTTTTGCAGATCAAGAAGTTGAGACTAGGCATGAGTAAGCTGTTTACCCAGGATCCTGGTGGCCTACAGACCCAGGACAGACCTATGTTCCTTATCCTTTTTCCTGCTTCAATTTTTCTTCATAGGCCCTATCACTACTCGATTTATTCTGCACATCCATCTAGAATATACCACACAGGCAGGCACTCTCTCCTCCACTGAATATTCAGCACCTATGGTAGTGTCCAGAGTATAACAGGCATTCAGTTTTTTACTTGGATTACTCCGCTGTAACACGCCCAGACTTCCATTCAAGGAGATCTGGGACCACATTTTTGCTTTCTGCTCTGTAACGATGTTGTCTTTATCAAAATAACATTTCACATCTCAAAGGCTTAGAGAAAAGTTAGGCTTCAGTAAATTTGATGTTGATTTGATGCCAACCTCGGTTTGGTAATTTTCCACTTCAGGGACTATGTAATCCCAGATTGAAATGCAAACTTAGATCTAAGAACACGGTCCAGAGCATCCTGAACAGACACTTTGGAAGCAAAGACCTGAGCTTGCAGTGTCCAAAGGACCAGGCTTAGTCATTATCCTTGGCAAGAGCTTTCACGATCTCTGGAGGCCTTGAAAGAACATGGGATCATGTGCCTTGATGCCCTCATCTCATAAGCATCTACATGGTCACCCAGAGTCACCACCTCCCAGTGGGATGTGGTGGGCTTCAGAGCATTGGAAGAGCAGTGCCTCCAAAAGGTTGGAGGACCCATACGCATAGCAACACCACAAGGGAGAAGACTGAGTCCCCATGGGAGAAATTAAGGCTCTTCGGCCTTAAGGGGAGAAAGTTAGGTCCGCCCATTTACCTGGCAGAGAACCACTGCCACCCACAATGATCTCCAGAGGCCTGCAGGTAGACACTCCTTTTTATTGGAAAGCAAGCCCCAAGAGATTAAGTGACTCAGGCCAAGACACACAGCTGTTAAAACTCAGACTGGAACTCGTGCCTGAGGGTCAGGCTAGGTCTCCTCCCAAAAGCACCATTGCTCTGGAGGACTAGGAAGACCTCAACCTCAGGCCAGACGCACAGCTTAGACTTTCCCAAAACCTTGACCCATGAACTTGAGGCAACCTTGCCTTTGTCCTGAGATCACTCTCCAGGCTCTTATGCGTGTTGAACTTGGGTAAGAGGATAGGAAGTTACAACCTGGCCCACTTTTACTCCCACTGGAGATTTCAAGAGGGAGATTGCACACGAAGCCCCCAGGCCGACCCAGCAGAGCCATGATGCTTGGACAGGGAACTGAGGATTGATGCTTATTACAGGCCATACTCTTGCCTACTTCGGGAATACCAGACACTAGCCTGCAGCACTGCCCTAGGATGCTGTGTCGAGAAGGATTTCACATTCATACAGTCGCTCACTGTGGACCAAGCACTGCCATGATTAGCAGTGACCCAGGGAGGAAGGGCGGCAGGTTTGCCGTTGTGCATCAGTTGGCAACTCGTTTACACAGGGAAAGTAGGGCTCAGGACTAAAGTTAGAGCCGATTCTCCTGCCTTTCATGCAGCACTGCCCTGGGCCTTCAGACTCATCCCCTAAGAACATAAAGGGGAAAGTCGGTAGCGCCTTGCAAAAAAAAAAAATTTTTTTTTTTTAAGGCAGCAACAACCTCCGAGTGACTTCCCCTGAGGAGGGAGGAACGAAGAGAGTGATGTATTGGCACTTGGCTTTCCTGACACTTTACACGGATGTGAACGCAAGGCCGGCACAAGAACTACTCCCCGTGACCCAAAGGGGGCAGCACTCACCCAACTTAGGGAGAGAAAGTACTAAAGCCCTTGCGAGAGGAAAACCCTTGGCTCGTTCCCTTATAAGGGACGTTTAAGTCGAGTTATTCTCAATATTCTGGATGAGCCCTACCTAATCACATGAGCCCTTTAAATTTGTGTCTAGAAGTCAGACATGGAAAGCCAGCAAATCAAAGCACAAGAAAGAATCATAATACGTGGTTGGCAGCTTGAAGATGGAGGCGGGCACACGGCAAGGGAGGGAGGAGGGCCTATAGGAGCTGAGTGGCCTTCAGCTGCCAGCCGGCAAGTGACCTCAGCCTTACACTGCGAAGAACTGAATTAGACCAACAAGAATGAGCTTGAAGCCGATTTGACTCCTAGTCTCCAGATGAGGCTTCAACCCAGCTGACACCATGATTTTAGCCTTGGGACACCTGAGCAGAGAACCCAGCCACCCTGAGCCTGGTCAGTGCCTACAGAACAGTGAAATAGTGGACTTATTTTTAAAGCTGCCAAGTTTTTGCTCTGCAGCAATAGAATGCTAACACAGACTCCCTGTGTGGCCACGATTGCCATGTGCGCTCTGAAGAAAAAGCATAGATACACGCTCATTACAGGGGAACAAAAGCTTAGCTGTGGGGATTTGGGGCATCCCCTTTCAGATAATAATCCAGGGATGATATACAGACTCCGTCTCCGCTGTTCTCTATTAAGATGGTCAAGCCATCACCAGAGGCTTAAAATGCTTAACGAGGCTCACTAGACCAGGATTGAGTTGAGTCCGTTCAACTGACGTCAGAAATGGTCAGACCTCGGTTAAGAAGGCCTCCGTCAACCAGCATCCAACCAGCATACCCACTTTGTTACGCTGTTATCTGTTAATGAAGACCTAAGCCACTCGGACCATGTAGAGGGCTTCTTAGGAGACATGAATAGTTGATATCTCCCAGGTCTGAGCCATGCTCACCCCACTGATGCCAGTTCCTCCCATTAAACGTGAACTCGAGCCTCAATCTTTAAAACTGGTCCCCCCAAAAGGGACTGTCTCATAGGGTAACATGGGAAGAGAATCTAGTCCCTGAAGATCTGCATTTGAGTGCCTACTCTAGGCCAGGAACTTCGAGTCTGTCTACTTCTTGGAAAGGGTAAGCTCTTTCTGAAGATGCGGAAAGATTCCAAGGAAGGAATGGGGTCTGTTAAGCTTCACATTGCATCTCATCTTTGGTCCCTTAAATCTTGGAAGGGCCTCTTGTCGGGGGTGGGACGCAAGCAGATAGACCTCACAAGCTGAGCACTGGGGCAGGAAGTACCTTTGGGAAAGAAACCAACACCATCTGCATGGAACAGGTCATCGGCAAGTCAATATCGAACCTGGTTTGATATTTCTAGGGCTATCTTCAGCCTAAACTCTAAGACCAGCTAAGCCTGCTATATGGGAGCAAAATTTGCCATGAGGATTAATTTATGCTGATTTTTGGGAAACAGAAGACACAGGAAGCTTTGTTATCTTTCCCTTAACTGCCTGAAAGAACTTAGAGAGGCTGATCCCTGAAAAACAGCAACCAGAGGTATCTAGAGAAGATGGGCTAGGTGTGGCTGCAGGGTCAGCAGGGTCTAGAGACCCGAGTCCGCTCTGTGACCCCATTGTCTCTGCGAGGCCCAGCGACCAGACATTTGAATGTCCATCTGCATGTGAATTGCCTTCCTCCTCTTTGACGTCCCAAACTATCCAACACCTTCTTTTGTCTACCTGGAGGCGATCTGTAAAAAAGGTGAGGGCTTTGACCATTTTGGAGAGCTACCCCAAGTTTTCTTGGGCTGCTCCCATGTATATGTCTTAACCTTTTGTTTCTCTCCTGTTCATCTGTCTCGTGTCAATTTAGTTCTTAGAGCAGCCAGAAGAGCCTAGAGGGGCAGAGGAGAATTTCTTCCTCTGACACTGCTGGGACTGGATTCGGACTAATACAAAAGTGACTCCAAAACTAACACCATGGATGCATGTGACCTTAAGGGTCCATGCCGTCCGAGAACATTCCTTCCATTTCTGTAGGGAAGCTGAGGTACGGTCTCGCCTTGCCTGAAGGCTTAGTACTTCTGGGCATCTCCTTTCCATTCTAGAAACGCTTCAGGATCTTGTGCTTGCCGCCCTCCTTGCTTCCATCCACGTGTTCCTTCTCCGTGCTCAATTCGGAGAATTCAAGACCAGCTTTCAGCGTTCAGTCCACGTGCACAAAGCCAGTGTGTGAACTACCCTCAAAGTCTAGTCCGTGGCGAGGCAGGCAGGGGAGTTGTCATCCTATGTAGGGTACAGCATCCTAAACACTTTTGCAAGACCCTGTGGAATCCGCCCCCTGCTCTCGTCTCCAGCTCACATCATCTGCTTTTCCTCACCTCAGGCTCTGCTCCACCTGGCCCCCAGGTCTTTGCAAAGGTCCTTCCCTCAACTTAGGCTTCCAAACTCACCTGACTCTTAGGGATTGGGCTAGTGCAATGTGGGAGCCCGCAGGAGACTACCTAGGAGGTCACACACACACACAAAAGGGATCCACTGATGCCTGAAAGGTAACAGTCTGTTTATCCCTCTAACCACCCCCTATACCCCCAATTAGATCAGGCTGGACTCTACCCCAGCAGCTGGCATGTGGCATGTTCTTGGGAAGTTCTGAGGGATATGAAAACAGGTGCTGCTTTACAGAAGTCCACAGTGATTCTAGAGCAAGGCTCAGATGAAGGGCCAGGAGTGGAGGCTCACAAAGTTGGGTTGGACCCTGCTGCTCCTGTAGATTGCCTTTGCCGAAACCCAGGTGCACGTGCTTTTAGTCTTGTCTATTGAAGAATCATCTCAATTCCCAGACTTCACTTCACATTGTACTGACAGCTGCCCCATCCTCCCCCAGTTCTCAATCAATGCCAAGCCAGAACTCCGCGTCGGGGCATGCATTATTTATCTCTAATGGGAGTAGAGTTACTCAAGGCATCAATGAATCAATGGATGCAGATGTGTCATCAGGACCTTCCTCAATCAATAGGTAGGGGGCAGATTCAACAGGGGAGGGAGGATGAGAAGGGAAGGGCCTGAAGATTCAGGGCAACCAGTGTTGACCCGAGTCAGGATCTGAGCTGCAGCCTTAGCTCAGACCCTAAACAAGTCTTTCTCTAGATGGGCCTCAGTTTCTCTCATCTGTATAAAGGGGCAGTGAGGCTAAATCATCTTAGGACACTTCCAGCACTCATCTTTTTAATTAAGAGACTTGAAGTTTCCAGGGACTGTTCCCAGGACCAGCTAGAAATGTTCAAAGCAGTTGAAACTAGTTTAACTAGCTCAGGCGCCTTCAGAAGTTGAGTTTTGGAAAAGCCATTATTTTTACAACATAAACGATGACTCACATACCCAGGGGCAGCTGAGTCTGGATCATGCTTTCCATGATGGGCATGGCCTCTTAGATGTTTCTGCCTAGAGTAAGGGTTGATCTCATTTTTAGTATGTTATAACTAATCCTGGCTCATAAAGACAGTTTGGAAAGTAGAGAATAGGGAGGATTTAGCATTACATTTCCCCCAAGTTTTAAGGGCTTTGTTTTGTACCTTCTTAGAACTGTTTAATGGGTCTGATGATTTGCTTCCATGAGTTGGACTCTAGCCATGACTATACGCCTAATAGACATTTGGGTTTAGTTTTGCCGTTAACAAGTCTTTGTGCCTGAAATGTCTGTACTCAAGGAATGAGGGCTCTGGGTTGTCGGTCGTCGCTTTTTTCCAGCTCTTCCCTGGTGAGGCCCTTGCTTATTCCCATGGACCACTGTGCTATTGGAACCTCATGCTACCTAGGGAGACACTGGGCACGTAGGGTCCCCCTACAGGAGGGTATTTCTTGAGGTCCCCAACTTGTATCAGAACTAGTTAGAGTACAGTGAGGGGCTCAGCCCTCCTAACATCTTGGACGTCCCATAGCTTGCCCTTCACATCACTTATATTCCCCCCTGGGCTTCCCTGTCTCAGGGAACGCTGCTACTATCTACTTAGCCCACACAACTGGGAGTTCTAGCCTTGATGGCTCTCTCCCCTTCATACCCAAAAGCCAGTTGTTGTTGTTGTTTCTTTTTAAAATCAAGTCCTATTACCACTTCAATCCCCAATCCATTTTCATCTTGCCACTCTCATTGCCACAGCTTGGATCCCAGTCCCATACTTCACGTGGATAACTGGAGTATCTCCCTGCTATCCCTATTTCTTGCTGCCTATAAATTAGATAGCTGCCAGTGATCGACAAAGCACACGCTCAAGTTTTGATTGATGTCTTCACATCATCTCTGGAATAAGTTCGAAGAGATCCCACAGAACAGGGCTCCTGCCCATCTGTCCCCTCATCTTTAGCTGCTGCCACCACCCCCATATGCCCATTGTGCTCCAGTCATTGTCCTTTTGTTCTTCGTCCCAAACTCATTCCTACCACAGGACCTTTGCACTGGCTGTTCCACTTCAGATGTTCGAGGTTTCTGCACAGACTTCAATAACTCACGCATCCATTAATTCTCAGCCGTGGACTCTGAATTAGTTACTGAATCTAAACTAGCCAGTGAACCCCGTACTGGATTCAGGCACAGGAGGCCTGAGTTATACTGGATAGTTGAAGTATTACTGCCCTGGGGTATGGAATTCTCCGAATTTATTTTAAGTGCTTTATCCCAGAAGGATTAAGAAAGCCTCAGGCAGATGACAGCCTTGAGTTAGGGAGGGATCCTTTGGGGAATCTTTCAAAAGAAACAAACCTAGGCAGAGAGCACGTTTCAGGAACAGTTAGATGCTTTTCCTAATAGAAGCACTCTTTGATATTTAGACTTATTAAGGAAATTAGATCAAATGGAGTTGGCCCCCAAAAATGAGTTCTGGTCCTCACACCTCAAAAGGTAATGTCCTCGTAAGTCAGATGCAAATGTCAGAGGCTAGATAGATCTCAGAATGCAAGTCCAGGTTTACAGAAAAGCTAGATCATTCCTTATTCTTGCTCTTGGTTTGGTGTCTGACGTGTAAGCAGGTGCTCAGAGTTTCTTTCTGTCCCTTTATTCGACCCTAGATGCCAATGGGTTTTTTTGGCTTGGATCTCAGGTGAGACGTGCTTAGAAGCAAAGCACTTCAGATCTAAGAGCAAGAACAGTTGCGTTTAGACATCAGGGCTACTGTCCCTCCGGCCCAGTCTTTGCTCTCGAAGAGACTGAGAGGTTTAGTGTCCAGTGTTTCCTAGACACCCACTAGGATGCTGGTGAAAGTCCACCATTCCTAAACCCCTGGCACACCAACTTCCCACGACGTTCCCTCATCCATGACTTGACTTTCTCCCCAGAGCCCCCATTTGCTGCACGAAGTGATGGGCAACGGCCTTCAGGGGCTGTGACAGCATCACAAAACTGGCCCACCTCTCTCCTATTCCTGTAGGGTCTTGGAGGGCAATTAACTGCTGGGAACCCAACAACATGAAGTTGTCCTGGTTACGAGGTGCTGGGCACAAGGTCACACCCGTGGGAAGTGGGTGGAACAAGATCTTGTGACTTCAGTCCGAGAGGTTATTTGGGGCAGGAACGGGGCATCGGAGGTAGCGAGAGAAGGGGGGGGTAACTGAGTAGGTAAGAACATAGAGGCAGCCAATCCCCACATCAGGATCTCTAGGGGCACAAAGAGGAGCTCACAAGAGGAACCAGTGCTTATGCCACATACAAAATCGTTGAGGCATGATGAACGCCAAACTGTTGGTAGTTACCATTTGCCTAGAGATTAATGGACATGCGGGATTTGAAAGGATGCCAAGGAGATAGTTCTGACGAATCCAACAAGCTGAGCTAAACTAAGTTCAGACTCTGCGAGTCATGGGACACAGTGCATGTGGTTTCATCCCCAAACTTTCTCATTTAACAAAGATGATGATAGTACCTAGTTGGTTGGGTTATGCGGATCCATTGAGAATGTACCCCTAATGGGGCAGATCTAGGTTTTGTAGAGCCTGAGCTAGTTTTGAAGTCTCTAAGATGCGGTATTATGAATTTGGAGTACGGAACCCAGTCTAAGCTTCAGCTTTAGGGTAAATCTGCCGATTCAGAGGCAGATCAGTACTCAGTACATGCTAAATGCTTATCACGTGGCAGCTGTTATTGGCAATCCAGTCAGGAGAGGAATAATCGTCCCAGAGCCACGAAGTACTTGTTATGTTACCACTGAAAAGTTCATGTATTGGGGCTGACACCCAACGGGGTCCTATGAACTGTGCACCCTCTAGTTTATATCCAGGTGGGTCAGATCAGAAAAGATGCAGGTGATGGTTGGCAAAGGGAGCCCAGGCCACCCGTCTGTCCTCACCTCTCTGCTTTATGCCCATTTTAACCCAGAACGAGTCAGTTTTCATTTCCAAGGTTAGGGTCCCTTTAAGGATGACGTGGTCTAGAGTTGAGCCCAAGGATTGATGCAGTTTTAGGGGCCATGCATTCCTGGGTACCATCTGGTTCCCTGCGTGTGCATTTGTTCCCTCTCCAAGAAGTAGAAATTTCCCCCATAAGTACAGCCCAGTTCGCCCACCACAGCTTTACTGTCTATGTGATCTTTCAGCCTCAGGGCTGCCCTTTGGCTGATATGACTTCTTCCAAGTGCCAGCCATGTGCACAGTTTACCCCAACTAACAGGGCTGCTCCTGATCTTAGGAAACTCGCAGCCTAGTGGGGGAGAAGGACTGTTAGAGGCCAAGTCAGCATCTACAGCAGACACGTGGGGTCCGCGTGCTTACACTTCGCTTCCTCCACGTTCAGTTATGGCCTAGGACCGCCCATCTCGGCAGGGACTGCATCTTGCCTCAAAAGCACAGCCTTGCTTTCTGCTCATGGGTGCATCTCACCACGGATGCACGTGTGCAATTTACAAGTGTAGCCAAGTCTGAGCCCAGATTCCATCCTCACCTAACCGGAAGATGGGGACCGCCTCCCGTACCTTGGAAAATTCTCCAAGGCATTTGTACACTTCTCAGGTGGCCCCTGTGGCTCTCAAGCCACCTCAATACAGCCTTGTTTCCTTTTATTCTAGCCTCTCCTGTCCCTCAACACCTTGGGGGCTCAGACTACTTTCAAAGGAATCCAAATTAAAATGAATCAACAGGGGGAAAAAATCAGCGGGGTACCTGCAAAGCAAAGATGAAAAGCCTTATAAAGAGCCATAACCCCAGTCAAGGGCAAGCATGATTTTGCATGGTAGGAGCACTTCTCATGGCTTGGGAGGTTACAGGTGACCTCCTGTGTGAACAGACTTTCTAACTAGCAAGCAAGGGCATCTTCTCTTATGAAGTAGCACCATGTTCATTCAAGATTAATAGGCTAAATTCTCCCGTAGGGAGGAGATCAACATTGCTGAGATCAGAGCATTGGGATTGGGGAGAGAAATCTAAGATTAGCACAGTCAGAAGTCGCACGCATGCTGTGTCAGACACAATTCTGGGGGTACATTAGAGAAGACTCAACACACCCATTGGAATAAATCGTCCTCCAATAATCATGGGGTTACATTGTAAACAGTGTCTCTAGAGGATCCCAACCAGCTCTCATTCTCAAAGAATTCTTCACTCAGAATCAGCCTCCTTTTATAAAAACATGAGCAAGTCCCCAGACCATAGTTCACCTCCCTTTGCCTCAGCTTTGTCTTTTGTTAGATAAGGGCTAGAGCTTCAAGACAACTCACTCATTTTTGAAGAGAATGAAGTTGAGAGAATGACAGCAGAAACTCATGCTCCGTGCCCACCACTCATGGGTACCTTTCAGCCACCCAACCTTCCCTGTAACTCCGGGGGGAAGGCATGACTCCCTCCCATCACCCCAAACCCCGACTGAGCCTTCCGGGGCCAGCTCAGCCCCACACGCCCTTCAAAGCTTGAGCTAAGGGCTTGTCCACAATGACCACCCCCCTCTTCTTCCTACATTTCACATCCTGGCAGCACAGTTGCAGGAAGACTGTCCATCAGTGGGGGATGAACAGGTAAGATGTGGTGGGCGCCACTAGGAATCCCACGCAGCAGATAGAAGCAAGGAGCTGGATGCACTCACCCAGCAACGTGAATGAGCCCCAGATGAAAGCCAAGAGGTTGCCGGGGCACTACACCACCTCCACGTGTTAATAACATGCAGTGGCAAATTGTAAGGACCCAATTCATAGGATATTATCAAGTGTTTGGCTACGGGGAATGGGTGCAGAGGGAGTGAGACAGGAGGACAGGAGAGAATAAGCCGAGAGGGGACCCAACAGTGCTTGAGTAGGATTGAGAACTTGACTTCAGGTAGAGTTAGTTGAGGCTTGATGACTGACTCATTAGCTTGTGAAGATCTCACCCTAGTGCGAATGTAATGCTCCCAAAGCAGCCGAGACCTTAAGAGCACAGGGTAAGCCTCACACTTGAGGTTAATCAAGCAGGAGGACCCACGGGGCACGACTCTACTCCCAGGTGCCTGCACTTAGCGAGTCACAGCTATGCAGAAAGGCGGGCCCAGGGGATGGGAACGCTGGTCCTTTTCAGGGGTGTTCTCAAAGTAGCCCTTTTCCTTAGCAGTAAAGGGGCTCCCGCCACATGGCACAAGCTCTCGGTGTCCACGTGGTCTGCAGGGAACCTCGGGAAGAACAGGCAGCTGTAATAAGGAGGTCTGAGCCACCAGGCAACTCCCCCCTTCCTCCCTTCCCGGTACATAAGGAGCTGAATTCAGAAAAGAGGCAGTGGAAGCATGACCATGGAGATGCTTGGGACCCTTGCCTGAACTAGCTGAGGCTGCCTTACCAGGGAGCTCTTCCTGCTTGCAGAAGTTTGGAAGGGGATGAAATAACCACTTTTTGATTCGAGGCTCAACTCTGTTTCCCCCAGATTAACTGTCAGCTTTTTCTAACCTGTGCCTTGTACTAATACAGAGCTGATCATTTGAATGATGTACCCATTTAATTGGTATCACCCCATGAAGACGTACTATATATCCCCCCAATTTAACAGTGAGGAAACAAAAGTACAAAGGCTAAGTGACTTGCCCAAGGTCCACAGGAGCTAGCTGGGCTAAGATTCCAGCTGGGGCAGCCTGGCTTCAGAGCCTCTGCTCCCAACACCCACACATTGCACGGACTCTGTGAGAAAACTCAGTGGGTTTCAACCCTACTCCGTGCAACCCTCCCGCCACTTCCCAGGTCAGCGTTGACTTGCCTCGCTCAGTTGTGAAAGGGATTTGGGAGAAGGAATTGAGAAATGCCCATCAAAGTCGAACATTGTGAGGTTGTAGTAACCAAAGCCTTTCCCCGGCCCCCGCCCCCATCAAGGGAAAAACCCAGACAGCTTTTAGCCCATGCCAGGAGCTGCTCCCAGCTGGCAAAATTGAGCTGCAATTAGCATTCTTGCCTAGCTCCTTCCACGCTTTGGAAGGGAGGCTTTCAGAGCCCAGCGTCCTTGCAAGGTAACATGGCAGCCAGCATGGGCCACCACACTGGGGGAGCTGGGGTGCCTGCGGGGTCACAGAGCACGCCACCTTTTTTGGCCAGACAGCCCAGCTAATGGGAACCCCGTTTTTGTCATCCCGTTTCCCTCCCTGTTATAGTTGACACACGCCACGTGGAACCCACAGACAGCTCAGAGATTGGGGTCCTGCCTGTGGGTAGGACCTCAGAGAGAGCTCCAAGAGGCAGAAAAGTAGTTTCCTTTTGAAAGCTTCCAGGAAGAGGAAGAAGGAGGCTAGCTGAACGGGCTCCCGGACAGACAGCTCGACTCCTTCCTCTCTCAATTCCCTCTTCAGCCCCCCTTGGCAGCCCCTGGAGGAGAGGCAAGGCTAGCAGCAGAGCGAGAGCCTCAGAAAGCTTCAAGGCAGAAGGACAGATCTCCCCACGGCTCTGGAGGCCCCAGTTCCAGCATTCTTCTCGTCTCTAAGCAACTTCACCGCTGCTCTTTCCTCCTCCTCTAGGTCAAAAAACTTTGAGGCTACTCCTGAATTTTCCTAAAATCTAGAACATGTTAAGAAATAGAAAGAAAGCCTAACTAGCACTCACCACCACCCCACCCTGGCAAATAAGGCTTCCTTGGCTTAGAATGAAAGAAAGCACCTTCCAACCCACCCTCCTTCGACCCCCCCCCACCCCTTCCCCCGAAAAGGAAAGCAAGATGGCAAACCCCAGAGAAAAGACTTAAAGAAGGGGCCGAGGTGGTCCTTTTAACTCTTCCTGTGGTGCCGTCCTCACTGCCCATTGGCTGGTTGCTTTCCTCCCAAATGCCTTTCACCTGGGCCCACGAGCGGCTCATGGAAGTATTTAATTCCAGGTGATGCTTATTAGGAGAGCGACCAGAAGCTCCCAGTTTATGCCCACCGTCTTGGGGTAATTATTAACAGTGCTGCCTTCCACTGTCAAGAGTGTTCTCTGTTTTGACAGTAAGGGACGCTCTTTCTAAAGGAAGATGTGTGTCCTTCTATACCCAACCTGAGCCTGCGGAAAGTCTCCGCACCAGGAGGTGATCATCAAGGACAAAACCATCTGCAAGGGGAGAAGGAGGTGTTAGGAAAGCATCATGGCGATTTCTCCAGCTCCTGTGAATGAGCTGTGGCCGTGAACTCAGCTTCCCGAAGCTTGGCCAGATTACGCCTAACATAACCAGCCCCCATCTTAGCTAGACAGTTCCTTGAATTTAGGATGTTCTCTTGAGAGCTGGATGAGAGATTTTCATCTGTGGTTTTGTTTAAGTCCTCTTTAAACTATTTGTATTGATACTTGAATCCATGCCACCCTGAGTCCAAATTCCAGCTCTGCCAACCGACTAGCTGTGGAATCCGGGTGAGTTCATTTTCCTTCCTTTGCCTCCATTTCCCCCTCTGAAAATGGGGGTGATCCTCACAACCTAGGGATGTCATGAGGATGAAATGAGTTAATATCTGTAAGTCTTCAGAACAGAGCATGGGCTACAATAAGTGCTGTAAAAGTGTCTGTTAATTAAGAATAAGAGGAAGGAGAAAAGAAACAGAACTGATATTTAAGTTTTGTCTATGAGCTGGCTTATGATGTGCTTTAATTCCCTTCCAGCATCACACCTTGGAGAAATTACTGTTACCCACATCCCCACTTTGCAGAAAAAAAAAATAGAGAGGTTAAAAGATGTACTCAAGATTACCTAATAAGGGGACCTCCCTGGTGGCGCAGTGGCTAAGAATCCGCCTGACAATGCAGGGGACACGGGATCGAGCCCTGGTCCAGGAAGATCCCACATGCCGCGGAGCAACTAAGCCCATGTGCCACAACTACTGAAGCCCGCTTGCTTAGAGCCCATGCTCTGCAACAGGAGAAGCCACCGCAGTGAGAAGCCGCACACCACAACGAAGAGTAGCCCCCGCTCGCCACAACTAGAGAAAGCGGCGTGCAGCAACGAAGACCCAACCCAGCCAAAAATTTTTTTAAAAAAGATTACCTAATAAGAAAGTGGCAGGTTTGATTTAAAAAAAAAAAATGAAATAATGCCATTTGCAGAAATATGGATGAACCTAGAGATTATCGTACTAAGTAAGCCACAGAGAAAGACAAACATCATAAGGTATCGCTTATATGTGTAATCTAAAAACAATGATACGTATGAACTTATATACAAAACAGAAATAGACCCACAGACTTAGAAAACAAACTTATGGTTACCAAAGGGTATAGTGGGGGTCGGGGGAGGGATAAATTAGGAGTTTGGGATGGACAGATACTCACTACTGTATATAAAATAGATAACCAACAATGACCTAATGTATAGCACAGGGAACTGTACTCAATATTTTGTAATAACCTGTAAGGGAAAAGAATCTGAAAAAGAATAGATATATATGTGTAACTGAATCACTTTGCTGTACACCTGAAACTAACACAACATTGTAAACCAACTATATTTCAATTAAAAAAAACAAAGCAGCAGGTTTGGATTTGAATTTGGGTCTAGCCGGTTCCAAATCCCACACTCTAACTACACCACCGAGCATGTATTTTATTTCTGCTCGACTTAAAACTCTCACATTGCAAGGGCATCTCCTAGTTTTGGCACACAGGAATTTGCTGAAGTCCAACTTTCCCCTATTTATAACCTCCTGATTGTGCGGACTTTGATCACAGGCCCCTTTAGCCATCCTATTTCTAGACTGAAGAGGCGACGTGACACAGTTAATGAGGCTTCTGTGTATGCACCCTTATTGAGAGTATTCCAGATCCTTTTAAGAAGGATGTGGGACAGAAAATCATAAAGAGGGATCATTCAATTGCTGTTATTAATAATAATCAAACAAATTCCACCAGGCTTGGGAAAATATAAAGCCTATTAGGATACACAATAATTATAACAAGGGTGCCACTACAATGTCAGCTCCGTGATGGCAGGGGGTATTGTCTATTTCCTTCACCTCTGTGTCCCTGGTGCCAACAACAGTGCCTGGCACATAATAGGTGCTCAGGAAACACTTCTGTAATGATGATGAATGTGTGACTGAACGAATGAGCAGACAATGAAGGAAACAGTGTAACAGAATGGGGAAGCACATAAGATTTGACATCAGACACATGTGAACTGAAACTCTAGCTCCATCCTGCTTGGCCTGAGACTATCCCAGGTTTAGCTTTGAAAATCCTGTGTCCCAGGAAAGCCCTCTGGATAAAACAGGCTGTTGATCACCGTATCCGTTCATCGTGCAAGTCCCCCGACTTCTCCGAGCCTAAGTGCCCTTAGCTGTAAATGGGACAACGATATTGTGTACCTCATGGGGTTGCCATGGGGATTAAATGGGATATTACGCGTGGAATACGTACCACAGTGCTTATTAGCTCACAGGAAGTACTAATTGGTGGGCACTCTTCCTATTCGCATTACTTCGATTGACTTCTGGATCTTGAAAATGCATCCTGCTTCCTGATATACGTTCCTGACCCTGCTTAGATTAGAATCCTTGGTTTTATGGCAGAGGAGGAAGGCGAGCCACCTAAAAACCAAAAAGCTGGTGCCTCTTGGCTGTTTTCCTCTGCAGGGAAGTAGTCTCCCCCCGCCTCCCCCGAGGCTGCTTTTTTAGCAATCATATCTGGCTGCTCCGTGCTGATTTCCAACAGATGTTCCTCTAATGAACCACACTGGAATCTCAGGCCCTTAATATAGTGGCGGGGTGTGATAAGTCCGAAATGGCTGTCATCATGACCTGCGAGGATGGTCTGGCCATTGTTTTGGACTGTCTTCCTCTGATTGTCCTGTGAAGGGGAATTTATTTTCTTCCATCACCTCTTTGCCCCATACACCCACCCACGCCCACCACCACCGAGGGCCCCAGCTCCTGCCCAAACTAAAAGTCTGAACCTTCTAGAGAATGCTCAGTGTACCATGATGAGGGGGGATGACAGAGGGAGGAGAGTGGGAAGGAGGGGTGGTTCAACAGAGGCCTGAAATCAATATTTTCAGGCTACAAACACGCAGATTCACTGATTCTCCGGCAAAAAGCCAGCTCCTGGGGGACCTGACGCAGGTGTTCCCTGAGCAGGAGGTATCGGGGTCCAGGCAGGAGGGCCCTGGTGTCATGCAGCTGGGACTCAGCAGGGAGCATCCATTTACACACGCTCGGACCTTCTGGACGATCAGGGAGAAGCCAGGGACGGGGAGATGTTTCTAGCCCCTGTCTGGTCATGTCTTGTTCGTCTGAATGATCTCAGTGCCCCAGTGCGGTCAGGTCAAGAAGCCTTCCTGAGGGTTTCCTAAGTGCCAGCCCAGCCCTGGGGGCAGGCACTGGCACAAAAAGTTCAGAGAAAGACTGCTCTGAGGGCATTACAACAAACAGCTCATTGACAGAGAACCAGAACCCTCACCCTCTGGCTGGGACTGTTTGATATTTGCATCAACTAACGGCAAGAGGCTGGGTGCTATTTCTCAGAATACGTAATTTCTGCCAATAATAATAAATCAATAAATAGCAAACATTTCTGAGTTCTTACCAAGGCTCGGGCGTTGGGCTAAATGTTTCATGTACATTATCCGCTTAATTCTTGCGATTACCTCATGAGGTAGAGGCTTTCATCTGTATAGGTAACAAAGGCCCAGAGAAGTTAAGTCACTTGACTAAGGCCACACAGCCAGCCAGTGGCCAAGGCAGGATTTGAACCTGAAGAGAACTGACTCCAAAACCTAATTTTAACCACTCTACTAAAGTATAGTACATCCAAATTCTGGCTATTCAAAATTTCTGGTTGTTAAGATACTAGGGAAACAATTTCACCTATTTTGTTATAATATACTTAAAGAAAATCTATTTAGCTTAATAAAAGAATAGGGCTGGGTTTTTCATCATGTAATCAGAGCAACACAGAGAATTCAAAGAATCTGTTGCATAGAGATTTCTCATTTTGTAGGAATTAACCTGTGGTCCGTGGTCTTTCTTCTGACAATAAGCTCTTCAGTCCTCTGATATTCACTTGGGGGAAATTTAATCCATATAGAATTCACACTGTACAGCAACCATACAAATTAGTCCTGTATGGAAATATCATTGTTATCCACTGTATTTGAGGAGGATGGAAAAAAGTTAAAAACCAAACACCACAGTAAGAAGAGAGAACATAAATAAAAGTTAAAACCCAAACGCAGCAGTAAGAAGAGAGAACATAAATAACCCTTACTCTGTATCTTCTACGAAGCAGTCCCGGAATCTGCAATTTTTTCTCTGCAAAGGCCCATGTAGTAAATATTTTAGGTTTGGCAGGCTATTTTAGGCGATTGTTTGCATTTGGCTCAGAGAATAATCACTTGCCTACGATAACACGGTAAATGTCAGATTCTGAAATGATGTTGTCACCACTATTTTTTAAGTTCTCAGTCTGTGTCAGCCACTGTGCAAACACCTCACATACATATAAGCAGAGGCAGCACAGCGTGGTCGATCTGGGGGCCACACTTCCCAGGGTCTAAATCTCGGCTTTGCTACCTATCAGCTGTGTGACCCCAGGTATGTGACCTGACCTCTCTGAGCCTCCGTTTTCTCATATTTAAAATGGAGACAAGAATAGCACCTACCTCAGAGGAGCCCCAGTTTTTAATGAGATAATCCAGGGAAGCACTTGGCATGTTGTCCAACACATGGATGAATGTTAACTATTTTATAATTGTATCTACTTGGGTTTGGGATTTGGATCCAGGTCTGTCTGGCAGGAAGGCTAAGAAAAACATTCTGCTTGATGACAGCTCAGAATCTTTCCATGGCAGGCATCCCCTGATATGATGTGACCAAAGACATTTCACCAAACCCATAATACAGCCTAATAGCGAGAATCATCAGACAAACCCCAATTCAAGCACATTTCGATAAAATGCGGATCAGTATGCCTCAAACCAGTCAAGGCCATGAAACAACAAATGAGACAGGACTGAGGAATAGTTGAAGGTTGGAGGAGATGAAGGAGATATGATGTCCAAGTGCATTGTGGGATTCTGGGTTTGATGCTGGAACAGAAGAGAGACATTAGTGGAGAAACAGGTGAAAGATGAATCAAGCGTGGAGTTTGGTTAATAGTAACAGACCAATGTGGGAGTCTTAGTTGTGACAAGTGTCAGATGTAAGATGATAACATTAGGGGAAACTGAAACCAGGTGAGGGGTCTATGGTGACCCTCCTCACTGTCTTTGCAACTTTTCTATAAATCTAATACTATCCCCAAATTAAAATTTGGTTTAAAAAAATGTTTTCTGAGAGATTCTGCTGGTATCGTCAGAAGCACTGAATGCTTTTCACAGCCATACATTTATAGGAGCAAGAGTGAGAAGGGGCAGGGAGGTAAGGGTGCCCCTCATAAATGCAAAAATTATAATTCATTTAATATGTTATTGATTTAAGGTCCAATTAAAAGATGCCAGGAAAATGTCAGTCTCCACGGAAAGGGAACTCATTCATTTGTCACACTTCAGGGAGCAGAGAAGCAGCAGTCTACCCATGTTGGGGATTTGGGTTTCCTCCTGATTTGAGCAAAAGCCAATCTCCTGCGTGCTGTCAGGGGGGGCAGCCTGAGGCTTCTGCCTTGAGATGGCAGAGGGAGGTACATACCTGGGGCCCGGCGTCCCATGTCCTCAAGGCTCAAGATAGAAGAGAAGGCATCTCCAGCTCCATTCAAGTGCTGCTGAGACTCAGCTCGGCAAGAGGTCACTCTTTCCACGGGAGGCATTTTGCTCTGGTGTGGAAAGCAGGAGAACTACGCCCTTGAGAAGCAATTCTAAGACTGCACCTCTAATTATATCTTCTTTGTGGGCTGCAAGAAAGATGCCCAGTCCCAAATGTGTGGATCTCAAAAGGTATACCGTTTGTTCAACCTCACTTTTGCCCTTTGCCCACTCTTATTTCCAATGTACCACCTTTTCTTCCCTTTTTGTTGCATGTTATCTTACTATATCGTGTGTGGAATTCTAGAATCCAAAGACTCATGTGTCCTTCCGTAGTGCTTGGACCAATGTATACGCCCACTGGCCATTTGGAATGACTTATCAATATTACAAATGCATATACCCGTGGACTCAGTGACTGCACCATCAGAAATTTATCCTGAAGATTTACTTGCACACACATGAAGTGATATGTGTCAGGGATTAGAAATAACCCAAATGTCTATCAGTGGGTCACTGGTATATCCATAAATGGAATACTGTACTGCTGCGAAAAAGAAATGGGAAGTTCTTTATGTCCTGACGTGGGAAGATACACAAGATAATTTAAGTGGAAAAAACAGTGTGCAGAAGAATGTAAAATTTACTACTTTTGTGTAAAAGGGAGGGGAATCAGAGTTTATATGCATATTTACTTGTACACGCATAAGGAAACTTTAGAAGAATATGAAATTAACTAAGAACAGAGGTGACTTATGAGGATGGAGGTGGGAATTGGGCAGACAAAAGGCAAGAATAAGAGGTAACTTTTTACTCTCCATTTTCTGGGATATGAACAATATAATTTGTCAAAAAAACTAAATAAAAATGAAAGAGACAGTGGAAAAGAAAAGGACAGGATGGGAAAAGAGAGAGAGAATATGAACCTTGATTCTCTCTAGCCGGCTAACCTTGGACAAGTTGCTTTTTTTTTTTCGGCAAGGACTGCAAGAAAGAAAAGATAAGCTTCCTAAAATATTTTTGGAACAAAGTGAGGTTGGAAAGAGAGAAGGGGAGACATGGAGAACAAGAGAAGAAAAGCAAGAATCTTCTGAATGGTTTTCCATGAAGTTAGAATCTTATAGTCACAGAAATCTAAACTTCATTTTGTTTTTAACTGGAAAAAAACAATTCTGAATGATATACCACATCACAGTAGCAGTTGCTATTTTATGAACATGGACTGGATTTTCCAATTCTCCCTCCCTTTTGTAGGTTTGATGTGTGATTTGGGGAAAATAGATTATACCTCTGGTTTTAAAAATCCCCCCATTCATGAAACAGGAAGACATTTTTCCAAAAAAGTGCTTCATTCTAGGCAAGGATTTTTTGCAGTGCTGTGATGATAAATCTAGTCATTTTCATACTATAACAAAAGCAATCAGACGGCTTATTCCTTTGAAACACATAGACTCTTTACGAGTGCAGAAAAGCATAAAAGAAGGCAGAAAGCCAAAATTAAATATAATCAACTCTTTAATGCAGACAACTTTTAACATCATGGTGTATAGAACTCCATAATGTTCCTAAGTGATCATACTTTTAAGAAAAATTACAATCCAATCTATTTTGAAACCTATTTTTGATTTAATAACATGTCATTAAAATGTGTTGGTCATTCATTATCATTCTACAACATCTTTAAATAACTGCTTTATCTTCATCTTATAAAGTATCGTGAGTTAGTCAATGCCTTACATTAGACATTAGTTATTTTCCTTCACACCGTTATAAATAATGCTACCATGAACATCTTTCTCATGCTAACATCCTTGATAATTTTCTTAGGATAAGTTCATGGCTGTCAAATTTTTTCATCAAATACGACAGTTTTATGGCTCTTGTTGTAACGGGCAAATCCCAAATTTCAGATAGTTTATACCAATTTAATTGCCTCACTGTGGCCTTTCAAAGGAGTCATTAGGGACTCTCGTTCTGCTTTGGTTCACCAAATGAGCAGAGATTTCGTTTTCCCTAATTGGAAAAGATTTGGTTAGGAGCATAGCCTAACAATGGTCACTAATAACCCCTTTGATCTGCCCCAGGGAACGTCAAAACAAGTTTGCCCTCTTCCCTCTGAAGGCAATTGGAATTCAATTGTCCAATGAGCTACCGTCTCTGTCCAGCCATCGCTGACCCTTCTGGACATTAAGGACTGTCCTAGGATGCCTTTGGAGCCAGGGAACTTGGCCTCCTAAGTCTGACAGTGGCAAATAGACTGTCCCTGACCCCATATCTTGCAGGTGCCAGTGGTCCAAGGCACCTAAAATGATAATACATTCAAATAAAGCCTTATCGAATGAGAAATTTCATACACATTAGCCATATCAACATTTTGAAAAATTATACATGTAACATATCTTTGATCGGGCTCTGCCTTAGTCCCCTTGTGCTGCTGCAACAAAATACCACAGGCTGGGTGACTTATAAACAACAGATTTTATTTCTCATCATTCTGGAGCCTGGAAGTCCAAGATCAGGGTGCCACCATGGTAAGGTGAGGGCCCTTTCTGGGGTCACAGACTTTTCCTTGTGTCCTCACATGTCAGAAGGGACTAGGGATCTCTCTGGGGTCTCTTTTATAAGAGCACTAATCCCATTCTTGATTAGTGAATGGAAATACGCACTCACCTCCCAAAAGCCCCACCTTCTAACACCATCACATTGGGCATTAGGATTTCATCATATGAATTTGGAGGGGATACAAACATTCAGACTAAAGCAGGCTCCCTAGGGGTGGAGACTGGGCTGGAGACTTTTGTTCAAGTGAGTTATTGAGGAAGAACTCTCCAGAGAAAAGCCAGGAAGGAGGTGAGGGAAGCAAGGGAGGGCGGGTTCAGAAGCCACGGGATTTTGTGGTTCAGCTGAAGTCTGGCCTTAGCCTGATCCCGAGGGGAGCTCAGGGACGGCTCACAGAACTGTTTCCCTGCCCCCTCGAGGCCAGGATGCTGGCCTTTTGTACCCTGTATTAGTCAGTCATTCAAGTGGCCTGCCCCAAGGGTGGCGGGGGGGGGGGGTTACATAATTAGCAGGAGGGCAATTCTTCAGGGAAGGGGGTAGCTGTGAGCTGTTAGCAGGCAACACCCCCAGCAGCTGGGAGGTGGGTGCACCAGCCCAGTAGAAGAATCTACACCAGGTACCAACAGCATCTACACCCACATACAAATAAATCATCCTCATGAAACATGGCAACATTCCCGATGAGACTCAAGTCACAGATGACCTTAATAACAAGCCCTGGGACTTCCCTGGCGGTCCAGTGGTTAAAACTCTGTGCTTCCTCCGCAGGGGGCCTGGGTTCAATCTCTGGTCAGGGAACTAAGATCCTGCATGCCGCGCGGTGCGGCCAAAAACAAAAAAAAAAGAAAAAGTTAAAAAAAAATAAAAAACGATATGTTTAAAAAACAAAATAAAATAACAAGCCCTGTTCCCTCCATCTCACCACAAGAGTAAACACTATTCACAGTTACGCATCTTTCCAGGTTTTATTGGTCTGTGAACATGCATGTATATCTAAAGAAAACAATAAACAACATTGTTTGTATTCAGAAATCGCATCGTGCTGATTGTTATAGGCTGAATTGTGTCCCGACTCCACAGTTCCTATGTTGAAGTCCTATCTTCTGGTCTCTATGAATATGGCATTGTGTAGAGACAGGGGCTTTACAGAGATCATCAAGTTAAAATGAGGTCAATCAAGAAATCCTATTATATCTTTTGCTACTCATATTATTATTATTATTATTTTTTTATAAGTAACAGAAAATTTATTTCTCACAGTTCTGGAGGCTGGGAAATCCAACATCAAGCCAACCACCAGGCTGAAAGCTGCAAGATACAAATTGTGCAGTTTCAGGGATTCCACATATGAGATAAAGGTTCTTACATGTGCATTTAAATTTGGCACAACATGAAGAAGGGTACAGTTCATGCTCATGGTTTAAATCTTTATCTATTTATGTTTAACTTTGAACCACATTAAAGGGCAAATAAAAACCACCACAACAGGTTAAGAAAGAAACCACAGGAGAAAGGAAAAAGCTTTATAATTCAGTACCTTTACTGGGACTTTCCTCCTGCTTTTTAGACAAGGACCCTGCAATTTCATTTTTCAATGGGCTCCACAAATTATACCTCTGGCCCTGAACCTGGGGGTTTCTTCGAGTTTCAAATTCAGCTCTACATTTTTGTTAAAATGCTGTTGTCCGGCGCCCCATCAGTGTTTGACTTGTTCTTCTGCTTTGTTCCTATCTCCGACCCCTATCTCCTTTTTCCTTGTCCAGACTGTCAGGTTGAGGTCTGAAAACAGACCCCAGATGGAAAATGGGCAGTTGCTCAATCCAGATGGAAAATGGGCAGTCGCTCAATCTAACTCACGTCCCCAGGAAACGCAAGGGTGGGCTCTGGCTGGGGGCTCTGTATTTCACTTTCAGGAACGGTGGCCATCCCTTCCCAGGGCTTCTGGGACCCCCTCCCCACTTCCCCCCTCCCTCATCAGCCCAGCTCCTCTACCCCGTGCTAGTCCTGCACCCCCAAATCCCAGGGGTAATCGTGAGCACAGGTAGGAGGGATCGGGGGTATGGAATCCCAGGGCAGTGGCTGGGATGGGGTGTGCTGGAAACTCAGTAGTAATGAGGTGTCCCAAATGGTGAGGCAAGGTGCCTTCCAAATAACAGCATGGAAAGCCCCGGAAGGAGCAAAGGGGAAAGAACTAGGCAAAGTCACCCCAAGACACTTAGGGGCAAAGTTGGGCTTCTGTCCAGCCTCTGTTCCTCAGCCCAGGGCTCTTTCAATGAGACCCCAGATGGTGTCCAGATATCCGAGGGCAGTTCCTAAGAACCAGGTCTTGCCGTCACTCTGGGGACCAATAACCCTGCACCTGGAAAACTCACATGCAACCCCAAAAGAGTATATTTAATGAAGGAAGCAGTGGGACGAGCTATTGGCCACTTTCCTCTCTCCCTGTCTTCCCTCGTGGTTTCATGGAGTCCATATTCACCTACTCTTAAAAGCCAGATCATATCTTGGAGTCCTGATTCTGGAACATTCTATGACTTGGCCAGGTACTTGTCCCTTGGACATGCATCAGGAAGGCTGCCAAGACCCAAAAGACCCACCCTGAGGGGAAGCCCCTGGCCACCCATATCCGAGTTCTCTGATTTCACCCCTAGGGCCTTAATTAAAACTATATACCATACCTGTTAGAGGCCCTGTGTCAGTGCTTGAGAGCTCCCAGGCCTACCCAGCCTCCCCAGTCCCTACTTCAGCCTACAGTCTGTTACTCCCTAGGCTGGTCTGGGTCTCCAGGGGCTATGGATTTGGTCAAAGAATGAATATGAGTTTTGAAATCAGACCAACCTGAGTCCAAGTCCCAACTCTACCCTCTTGCTAGTTAAGTGTCTGGGGTCAGGTGATTTCATCTCTCTGAGCCTCAGTTTTCTCCTCTGTAAAATGGGACAACAACAAGACCCACCTCACAGTATTGTCCAGAAGATTGGGTAAGCAGTGTTTCAGTGTGCACGAGCCTTAGGACCAATGCCTGGCATGGGGTTGGCATTGAACAAGCTTAGGCTGAATGAGTGAATGAATAGATGAGCTAATAAGTGCTGTACAAAAGTCATCGCCAAAGCATTCCCTCCCTCCCATCTCCTTTACCACCGCCCTAATCCAAGCCAGAGAGACAGAGCAGCCCAGGGTTTCAGAGTGCAGGATCCAGGGCCAGCTGTGTCTTGGCTCTGCCACTTCCTAGGTGACCTTGAGACTCCATTTTCCCCCCTTGAAATGGTTAGTAAAAAGAGCACCAACCTCTTAGTTTGTGAGAATGACATGAATTATCCTGGGTAAAGCTCTTAGTGCCAAGGATAGTTTTTAATACCTGCTGGCTGCCTTTGTCAGGTCCCATCTGGGATGTGGGGCACCTGGGTGGTATCCCTGATTGCCCCTGCCTCCATCCATTGTTTATAATAGCCAAAGTATTCATCTCAAAGTGCAGATCCTAACATATCCCCGCCCCCCTTCCTGAAACCCTCAATGGCTCCCTATGGCTCTTGACTTCTTAACATAGCATGCAAGGTTTGGCCACTGCAGGCCTCTCCAGCCACAACCACAGCTGCAGCCACTCTTGCCCCTGCTTTACAGCCGCTGTTCTCCTCCCTCCCCATCTGGCTTCTGTAAATTTCCTGTAATATGCTGTGCTCTCTACTGCCACAGGGACTTTGCACGTGCTGTCCTTCTGCCCTCTCCCCTTGGACTTTAATTCCCGCTCAAATGTTACTTCCCCAAGGCAACCTCCTATGGCAACATGGACTCATTCAAGTTCCCCAGTTACTTACACACATAGAACCACGCACCTGTTCTTCATAGTGCTGAAATTTGCGTGGCTTTACATTTAATAGAGGGATTGACATCTGTCACCCCTCTGAAGGATGAGCTTCATGAGAACAGGGACCATATCTGATTCGATGTTGGTGCCCACTCGAATCCTCTTACCACTCCAGTCCACTTCCTACTTCCAGGCACTAATTTTTTTATCTTAGGGTTTTTAGGGTTTAGGTTTAGGTATCTCAGGGTTTACTCTGGTACTAAAGTCTATGTCTGTCCATGCAGAAGGCCAGAGTATTGGGTAATTAACCAGGAGCAGCCTCAACCAATGAATGGTGGGAGATGGCATAGGCACACCCAGCTCCCTGACCCCTTGGGGTGGATAACTTTGGGGTACGTGCCTGATGCTGGTTCCCTGAATTGCCCCAGTGGGATTAAGCTCCATTTTTCCGTGGCAGTAACTCGCCTGAATAATCCAGTCTTGATCATCTGCCTTCCCTTCTTCGGCTCACTTCCCCCTTTCCCTGTGCATACTTCCGTCACTTCCTGTACAGCCCACTTGCCCTCAAGCATGTCTCTCAAACCCCGGTGCTTGTACTTGACTTGTACACAAACCCTTGGGTTTCTGGGGAAACTCAAACTAAAACAGCATCATTTCCTTAGGACCTAACACGATGCCAATGCATAGTAAGGCACTCCACAAAAGTATTGCTTGAGTGAATGACTGAATGAATACACGAATGCATGCATGTAAAGAAAACCTCCCGTGAAAACAGCTCCTTGGTCTCTGGTTGGGCTCCCAGAAGTCCCTCAGGGCAATTTACTACCCCTATCTGGACCTCAGTTTCTCCACCTATAAAATCACCAAGGTTGAAGCTGGGCGTTTGGGGAGAGCTGACCTAGGAGAACGTTAATCAAGTAGCTCTCACCAGGGGGCGGATTTTTCCCCCCAGAGTATATTTGTCAACGTTTAGAGACGTTGTTTTTGGTTGTTACAAGTGGAAGAGGGGGCTGTGCTGTTGGCATCAAGTGGGCGGGGGCCAGGGATGCCGCTAAACACCCTGCAAGGCACAGGACAGACCCCACCGTGAAGAATCATCCAGCCCCAAACGTCAATTGTCCCGAGACTGAGAAACCACTTGAACCTCTTTTCAACTCCAAAAGCCTATAATTCTAAACTGGGATCAAAGTCAGACCCAAAAGGTATATTTGCCTGATCTCTCTTTTAGGAGCACAGTTACGTAGTTCATCTACTCACAGGTGCACATTTTTCACTTCCTTTTATTTCTGAAATCAGGATGTATCTTACAATCAACGGTGCATGATAGTTTAATTGGCAGAGGTCTTATTTCTTTTTGTCTTAGGCTAACAAAGGAACTGCATTTTCTCTTAGATTTGACGGCATGTGGTACTCTTCTCCCCCTCCTGGATTTATAGTTCATTGGAAACTAGAGAGTACCGTGCTGCTTCAGGAATGTTTCAGGCTGTGTCTAAGCCTTGTAAATAAGAACCGACCCTTTACCAGCCCATTTTCCCACTGGAAAGTGTTCTCTCAATATGTGAAATCAACAGCCTTTTTAAAAAACTTGCTCTGACCTGAATCCTTATTTTCTCTCTCCACACGCACAGGCAAAGCTGTTCTTCATTTACACCATCAACATTCTCACTCTTAGGACACTATCTTCTAGATGCCTCCAAACCTTCAACCGTCTGAGAAGCCCCAGTCTGTCACAACTTTAATAAAACTCAGGCCCTTGAGAGGGCCTCCCTACAAAACCCAAGACTCCAAATGGTCTATGTAGCATGAGGCACTGCTCCTTTAAGCTGGACTTTTCTAAGGCTCTCAATAGGGGTGACCCTATGAAACACCCTCATAATGACACAACCTAGGGTAGACCAGATGTTCATGCCCATTCTCCCCACCAATCACTATAACTCTTCTTGTCTTAAACTTAAGAGATCATTAAACTGGGAGATCATTAAATTCATCCTCCTGGTTCCAGGAAAGGGGCCTTTTCATTATTTATCCTTTATGATTCAGTTCATGTTCTAACACCTCTACAAAGCCCTCAAGTTGAGTTAACTGCTCCTCTCTGCGTTCCCATAGCTCCTTGGATTTACCTGGACCATAATGCTCACCACAATAAATTGTACTTGTCTTTTGACTCGCCTCTCTCCCATTAGGCCAGTGTTCTCAAACTTGAGCCTGCATCGGACTTCCCTGGAGGGCTTGTTCAACACAGAGTGCTGGGCCCTTCCTTCACATATTTCTGATTCAGCAGCTCAGGATGGGGACAAGAATTTGCTTTTCTAACAAGATTCCAGGTGATGTTGATGTTGCTTGTTCAGAGATCACACTTTGAGATCCCCTGACCTCATCCAGGAGTTCCTCAAGGTCAGAGATCTTGCTCCCTTAAAATTTCTAGACTCCTAGCCCATAGTAGGCAGTTGACACCTTTGCTTTAAAAAATTCCATCAGGTATGAATTAAATGTGCTAAGAATGGCATTAAACTTTATTTAAAAGAGAACTAAGAGCAGTGGGGCTTTGTCTTTCGAGAGGTACTAACCTAAGTATCTAATAAAAGGATGTCTTCCCTTTTTTTGCCCCTTTAAGTCTATACTTGGCACTTCATACATATGGTCTCTTCCAATCCATCCCCACCCAACCCAGTGACATATGTTTTATTATCCCTGTTTTTAGTGAAGTTGGCAAAGACTTGGAAAGTCTTTCATTTTCAACGTGAATTTTCTTACCCCTGGGGTCCTTGGGTCTGACAGCAGGTATTTAATTAGAACCATGTGTTAAATAGAATGAATTTTCCTAGAGGTTCAATGTTACTGAAGGAGCTAGGAAAGGGAGATGTTTTGACACACGCATATAAGTAAATTGGCAGGGGTCTGTTTTGTCATATTGACCATATCAGAGTAATTTTTATCACAAACTGTAATACTTAAAGGGCAATTGGCCATTATGCATCTCAGAACTTCCTGGTAGTAAAATTCACTCTCCTCCAATTCTGGCTGTATTTGAATGAAGTCACTTGCCTCAAATGGGATTCAAGTTAGTCTGAATTCCAAGCCTGTGCTTCTAGCCAGTTCCTTTTTAAGTGAAAAGGGGCAAGGCTGGTATAGAGCAGGTTGACCAGTTAACTGAGCCAAATTTTTTTTTACAAAGGCCCTGGGAGTCTGATGTGTAGAAGATGAAGTTGGAGCTCTTTCAAACACCCTTGGAAATGCATCTGTAGCAAGCATTGTTTACTCAACACCCATTGTCCCATCATCCTTGTTAACAATATGGCAATTTGGTCTGGGGCACCAGTAATCCCAGTCTCAATTGACAAAACATTCTCACTCTAGGCAAATCACTGCTAGCCCATTCTGGTGTGCCAGATACTGTCTTTCATTGCCTCCCTTGCAACTGGGAATTACTATGCAACCTCTTTCTGAGAAGGATAAGAAAACAGAGCTTTTCAAGGAACATTTTGTATCCTTATTCTTTTGGGATACTTGTGTGATATCTGGAACTGTAGCAGCCACTTTGAGACTGTGAGAGGAAAAGCATGGTGAATGAAAGCCAATAGGATAAGAATGGCTGAGACTAGGACTTTAATGCTATTCATAAGCTGCTGTAACCATCTTAGACTGCATACCTTGGGTCTTATTTGAGTTAACAATAAATATTCTTTTGGTTTAAGCCACTACCTCTCACCGTAAGTATTCCTACCTGATAGATAATCCCAGGGTCCATCCTTCTAACACATGCAGGGCTATGTTCTCCTGCACAGAGAATGCTTTGGAAGAGATTAAACTAATCCAACCTGCTTATCCATTTTCCTTCATAGCCCAAACTTTGTCTATGAGAAATCTAAATTTCAAACAACGATTTTCCGATGTTCCTCCATTCAATAGATATCTATCGAGTACCTTCTACATGCCAGGGACTCCTCGGTGCATTGGCGTATGGCAAGGAACAGTAGAGACAAAGTCTCTGTTTTTATGGAGCTTGCATTCTAGAAGTAGGAGACAGAAAACAAAACACAGAAATATGTCAGGTGGTTATTGATGCTACAAAGAAGAGAGGAGGAAAAAGCAGGCTTATGAGAGAGAGAGAGAGAGAGAGAGAGATAGGCTATCTGGAGGGAGGGAATTCCAGCAGAGAGAGGAGACTACAAGTGCAAAGGTCTTGCTCATGTTCTAGGTACAGCAAAGAGACAGCTGTGGCCATGAGTGATGGGGAGAGTGATGGGAGCTGAGTTCCCAGATGCAGTGAGGACTTGGAAGCCATGGTCAGACTTTCTCTGCAGACTTGGAGGAGACATTCTCACAGTCACCTGTGGCTCTGAGTTCCTCCCATGGAACTCCCTGCTTTCATTTCCCTCTCATGCCTGCCCCACATCTGCTTCCCTTGCTCCACTCCAGGCCAGCCCTAGCACAGTGCCTGACACATGGCACTCAAAAAAGAAAAAAAAAATCCTCGCATATGTGAATGAACAGCCTTGATGTATACAAGATCAAGCAGTGAATAAAATCCACTCTCTATCTTCTGACTCAAACTCTCTCTGCAATTCCCTTACCTGTAAAATGGGGATCATTGTAATAGCCTTCACGTTTTTGTAAGGATAAAAGAAAAATAAAGCAATAGGGGGACTTCCGTGGTGCTCCAGTGGCTAAGACTCCGCGCTCCCAGTGCAGGGGGACCGGGTTCCATCCCTGGTCATGGAACTAGATCCCGCATGCCGCAACTAAAAAAAAAAAAAAAAAGACCCCCCGTGCCACAACTAAGACCCGGAGCAGCCAAATAAATAAGAAAATAAGTAAATAAATATTTTAAAAAATAAATAAATATAGCGATATGTACCATTCTAAATGCCCACAACCCCATGAAGAGGGACATCTTATCATCTCCATTCTACAGACAATGAAACTGAGGCACAGAGTGCTTTCGGCATTTGCCCAAGGTCTCACAGCTGCTAAGTGGCCGAGTCAGAACTTGAACTGCCAAGCCCTGGGGTAAGTCTTAACAGCTATGACTACAGAGATGATGCAAATGGATGAAGCGAGAGCTTTGCAAACACTCAGCCAATGGTAGCAGTGACTGCGTTGATGGTGGTTGTTTATGTCATTATTACTGTTATTCTTAGTATCATGCCCAACTGCCCCAAGTAACCAATGCCCCCCTAATAGGATGGGTGAAACAGTTACCTATATTGGAGCACAGAACAAAGAAAGCAGAGGGAATTCTGCCTGCCTGGTGAGAGATCTGTATACACCTCCCGAGGGCCCAGCATGGCTTGAGTGAGGGGGGGCCAGGGGGGTTGAGAGATACAGAGGAGACAAGTACCCTCAGCTCCACCCCCAACCTTACAGGCCAGGCAAACAGCATGCCCCCAGCTGAGGAATCACATAACCGTGGCAACTGTCCAGAGCGGAAGAGGCCCGCACCTGTTTGCAATGTTATTTAGCTATTATCAGCCTTCGCATCCAGTTGAAATTCAAAGACCAAAGAATGATGAAGGACGCTGCGTGGTGGGGCGGGGGGTGGGGGGGGAGGGAGGTTAGGAAGCAGGAGAGGTAAGACGATCAAATGTCCTAAATTGTCTGCACGTTAATGCCTTATATAAAAATTTCCTGTAATGCATGTTACCGTAAATAAGGGTTTGCTGAACAAGCCCCGGGCAGGATGGTTTTCTAGCAGAATTCTCCCAGAGGGAACATTTGGAGCCAGCCCAGTTATGTCCCACCTCTCAAAGTATCTCACTGTAAAAAGTCTGGCTCCCAAGGCCTACATTTACTGGGCTGAGCCCAGCTACATCATGTTCTTTGCAGAGGAGTATTTAGGATTCGCCACTTACCAGTTCCCTTCCAGACTCCATCTCTGCTTACAGAGCTGATGGGGACCAGGGAGAGGGTCTGTTGACCGCCCCCCCCACCAGTTTTCTCTCTCTCCAGCTCCCCCCCATCCAAACCCAAATCAACCTGTCAGAGCTGGCAGAGACCGACAGCATAATCCTCAATCCTGGCCCTAAGGGACCCAGCCAGATATTAGGGTCACTGGGGCACACTTTTGACAGTTCTTAAGGGAAAGCTTGCAGGATGCACCTGGACAATTGGTCTCAGTTTCTCTTGAGGGAAAGATGGAAGAGGCAATTTCTTTGTTGATAAGATTCAGATTCAACTGGTGGTTTATCATATGCTGCTGAATATCCAAGAATTGCCCAAAACCAGAATAAGCATGATATCGGTGGTGGTGGTGGTGGTAATGGTGATGATGAATAAGGGGGAGAGAGAAGAAAGGGCCAACACTGATTATTTACCACGTGCTCTTAACATGTGTTGAATCACTTGATTTTCTTGCAACAACCCTAAGAGCCAGACACTATTATCCCCATTTTACAGATGGGAATAACAACAGTAAGTAGCTTGCCCAAGCTCACACTCGTCATGGCTTTGACTTCACTTTCACGCCAACTTTGGCAGGTCAGTATTAAAATCACGGTTTCTTGGCCAAGAAAATGAGGTGAAGAGAGATTAAATGAGTGTGTTGGTTCCACAAGTATTAATTGAGTGCATCCTGTGTGCCAAACACTGTTCTAGCAACTCTGGTTATGTCAGCCAACATAATGGACAAGACCTCTTGCCTCATGGAGCAGGAATTGTAACACCTGGGTCACCTGTCAGCATCCTGCTGGCAAGAGAATCGTGGAAAGGAAGAACCTGACATTCTGTTTCTGTAGGGGTGTGGGGGGGGGTGATCTCTGCCTCCCCTGGGATTTATCAGGTCGGGGGCTCCCTAGACGCGGGAAGGAAATTTGGAGGCTGAGCAGCCAAAGCGAATGCCCAGTGTCCACTCTGCATGTGTGCAACTGGAATGAAGTTCAGACATACGTTGGGTGCTGGGACCCAGAGGTGGCTCTGATCGTCCCTACCCTAGGGTGAAATTTTTCTGCCTAAGCTTGGAGGTTCCTCTGCAGGCAGCATTCCCCTTGGATGTAAAGAGGTAAGATCCAGGCTTAGGGAGAAGGGGACATTGATGCTCCAGAGGCAACTGGACGGACGAGCAGAATTTCTTCTCCTGCAGCCCAAGGTATGAGCGGGGAAGCCCGGAGCACCAGCGAAGGAGGGCCGACCCCAGTGCACGGCCAGGAATTCCTGGGGCAGGTTTACTGCATTACTCACTCATTTATTCCTCAGATACTTACTGAGCCCCTAGCATGTATCAGGCTCGCCTGGGACACCACAAGTACAATGACTTTGCCCTAAGTCTCTGCTCCTTGTCACACCTCTTTCCTGGCAGAATGAAGAAACGGCTATGTGTCTGCACTTGTCCATCAGATTGCCTGAGTTCAAAACCCCAACTCTGCTTTTTCTTAATGGAGGACAACGGCCAAATGGCCTCCCCTCTCCTAGCCTCTGTCTCCACCTATGTAAAAGGAGATCAATGATACTGCCTACCTCCTAGGGTTAATATGAGGATCCACGGAGATAAAACAAAGCAGAAGGCCTAGCATGGATTTTGTTCAATAAATATTAGCTATTGTTATCGTCATCCACTGGGAGACGCGGGTTAGGGTGGGTGTCATCCACTCTTGGCTCCCTGATTCTCACCTTGTAATTCTTGTTTCCCGCACCCTGCCAGGGACATGCCTCGTAACAGTCACTTAGGGGCAATTACAGCTAGAAATATGTTAGAAAGCAACAGCAATAACAACAATCACAATAGGGGCTATAATTATTGAGCACCTGCTAGAGGGCGGACCCTGGGCTAAGCTTAAAGTCTTGCTGCTCAAAATGTGGTCTTCAAACCACCAGCATCGGCAGCCCCTGGGGGCTGAAATGCAGACTCTCAGGTCCCACCCCGGACTGCTCTCCCCCACCCCCTTGGAGATGGAAGTTTCCAAGCGCTTCAGCCAACTGGGAATTCAGGCAAAGTAAGGTTTCGGCAGGTGAGGGCAGCCTGCTTACAGAGACTCAGGAGGGGAAGCACAAAGCAGAGAGTCCGTGTACAGCAGCGAGAGATCCCGGGAGGATGGGTAGGGGAACAAATCCTGTGCTGGGGCAAGATCCTTCCACACAGGAGGAACACGGCAGATGACAACGGACCGTACATAGTCTAACGAACCACGAAGAAGGAATTGAGTCCCTTCTGCTGCCATTAGCTCTTCGTGTTTTCAAGTGCATTTTCAAAAATAGATTACAGATATCCTTGTGCTAGTGATTCCAGAGTTGCAGACTCTCGGTTATAGAATTACTCCTCCTGCGGAGCTTTCTGAAGTCAAGATCTCTCCCGACAGCTCCGAGTGTGCTTTGTCGCCTCAAACCAGAAAGAAAAGAACTGCCCTTAACTTCCAGTGGCACGAGGGCAGGCGTTCAGGACTCCCTGGTTCACAGTTGTTAATGTCCAGCGCTTCGGACGGTGCCCCACGTAGGTGCTCAATAAATATTTGTTTGAGAGAATGAATAAATGGTTGGTCCAAACTCACAAAAGCTGAGCTAGTCATCACTGGGAAGCACTGTTTCAGCGTGTAAGCCAGACTCAAATCAGCAAGTTGCTGGACAATCAAAATAATTTATAGCAGCTGTTTGCAACTGCTGATCGTGAACAAAAAAGGTCAGGCGCCCTCAATTAAAACACACACACGCAGGCACACAGCTGTGTGTTACTATGCTGTACACAGATTTTTTTCACTGTATGCAATGCTAATTATTATGACTGTAATAATAATAATAATAATATAGATAACCAAGTATCAGAAATTGTGTTTTCCAGTTTATTGATTACTTTGTATTCTTTTTCATTTTTATGTATTTATTTTTTTATTGAAGTATAGTTAACTTACAATGTTGTATTAGTTTCAAGTGTACAGCAAAGTGATTCAGTTATACACACACACACACACACACACATATATTCTTTTACAGATTCTTTTCCATTATAGGTTATCACAGATGTTGAGTATAGTTCCCTGTGCTATAGAGTAGGTCCTGGTTTTAATGATTACTTCATATTCTAAACACTCACACAGTAGAAGAGATGCTTGTCAGGAAACTTGTTAGAGATGAACCCTGAACCGCCTCTTTCTCCCACGTGGAATAATCTGTCTGAAGTAGGACAAATCTTGCCAATCCCCAACTGGCTTCATTCGTCTTTAGAGATCAGAGAAACCTGTGTCCTTTGAGAAAAGCCAGGCTGGCCTGAGCAAGGGAGCTCTGCAGGACCTCAGAGGGAAGCTCTCATCTCGAGAATCACGCTGCCCTTTTAACCAGCCCTTCATCTTTGGGGCCTGAAGCACAGACAACTGACATCCTTTCAAACGTCCTGTTTCTCTGATGGTTCAAAGAGGGTGTCCCCTCAGATCCAGACTAAAGTGTATGAACCTCCTGGTTTGCCGTTTTGTTTACCAGTATTCTCTTGTTTACCATGGTGGATGGCAACATGGAAGGAAAAAGAAGGAGGGAGGGAGGGAGAAAAATGAAAGAAGGGAGAAAGGAAGGAATGTAGAAAAGAAAAGGAAGGAAAGAAGGATTTCAGATTCATTCACGCTCCTTAGCTGGCTCTGTATCTCCGAAAACTACATTTCCCAAGCTCCTTTGCTCTTCTGGGTAGGTTAGGCCAATGGGAGGCCACAACAGGAAATTAGAGGGCGGGAGGAAAGGAGAATCCAGGGTGTTTCTACCTCTGTCTCTGTCTGTGACTGGGTCTCCTCTGTGACTCCAGCTCGCATCAGACATCCTCCTCCTCCACGGTCCCAGCTCCTTCCAAGCAGCCCTGGCTGCGGTTCCAACTCATTCTAGATGGTTCTGAGTTCTGATAATACCACCTCCTCCTTCTGTTTCTCCAGCCTTAGGATCAGCCGCAGCTTCTTGGTGTTGCTAGTCTCTAGGTAACATCACCATTCCTTGTTTGGCTTCTATCAACTCCTCTATCTATGGTGTAACCAAGTCCCTGTATTAAATTCCCTTTGCTTGGAAATCCTAGGGTGTTTTGCTTTGTTTCGTTTTCTTTTCTTGGCCAGATCCTGACTGGTGTGGGTGGTCTCATTAACCCAATTTTTAAAAATTATAATGTAAATATATACATACATTGTATCATCATGTTATACACCTTAAACTAATACAATGTTACATGTCATTATATCTCATTAAAACTGGGGGGAAAGTATGATGTAGATAAAGTTTATCATTATTCTACCTTCTTACCACCACCATCTTCCACTCCCCTGAATGCCTCATCTTCTCCAATAGTGCCTAAATTCTGAAGCTCTTCCAGTTTCTCCTCAAATGTAACCTGTTCTCAGCTAAACGTCGCCCCATTAGCTAATTTTTACCAAAGTGTGAGCCACAAAAGGCTTTCCTCTTTACCCCTTCCGGGAATCTCTGCATTTGAACCAGAAGCCAGCTCTTAACACAAAGAAGTGAAGCTTTACAGGAGAGAGAGCCATAGGCAGAAGCTTTTTCTGATACCTTTAGAATATGCTTCAGGGGCAGGAGTTGCTGCAGCCACTTGCAAGAAAATGTCAGACTACATTCTGGGGAGTAAGAGCTGGTGGAGTGGTGAAAAGAGGGTCTCACAAAGTTGAATGTGCAGCAGAATCACCCAGGTAGTGGGTTATTAAAACACAGATTGCTGGGCCCCACCCACAGAGTTTCTGACTCAGCAGGTCTGGGGAGGGGCTTGAGAATGTGAATTTCAAGTGACGCTGATACTGCTGGTCTGGGGACCACAGTCTGAAAACCACTGGGTTGAAATAATAACTTGCACTTATTGAGAATTTATTATATACCCCAAACTGTTTTAAGCTGTTTGCAAATATCAAATCTTTTAAACATCACAACAACTAAACATGGAAACTGAGGTACAGAGAGGCTAAGAAAAAGACTTCAAGGGAATTCCCTGGCAGTCCAGTGGTTAGGACTCTGCACTTTCACGGCATAGGGCGCAGGTTCAGTCCCTGGTCAGGGAATTAAGATCCTGCAAGCCCCGCAGTGTGGCCAAAAAAATAAATAAATAAATAATTTAAAATGAATAACTTTAAAAAAAAGTCTTCAAGTCACACTACTTATACCTGGCAGATTCATGATTTGAATCCAGAGGGTCTGGCTCCAAAACCTCTGCTGCTAGCCATTGCACTGCAGTGTATCTCAAAGTCCGGGCTGTAGGAAATGGAGAGACTTGGATTCTGGCTCTCATTCTAGCTGTGTGATCCTGGGCAAGTCACTTGACCTATCTGTGCCTTGGTTTCCACTCCACAAAAGGGGGATCCTAACAGTATCCACCACATAGTTTCGTAACCATGATTTCATGAATGAGGCAGAGGCAGATTCCTTGCTCCACAAGCCCTCAGCCACCCCTCAGTTCACCCCCAGCTGCAGGGCAGGATTCCTGGGCTTGCTGGTGGTACCCCTCCTTTCTGCCTAAGGGCATTCTCCCACCCCACTGCAGTGTGCCCAGCTTTCCTGGCCCTCTTTGGGGCAGTTTGGAGTTGCATTCTACATGGCTCCTTAGAGGGACTCCAAGGAGACCTGCTCATTAACATACTGTCTGGTCTGTTCAGGCTGCTATAGCAGAATACCAGAGACGGGGTGGCTTAAATAAGACACTTTTATTTCTCACAGTTCTGGAGGCTGGAAGTCCAAGATCAAGGTGCCAGCAGATTCAGTGTCTGGTGAGGGCTCTCTTCCTGACTTGCAGGAGGCTGCCTTCTTGCAGTGTCCGCGCATATAATCCCACCATGCGGAGCTCCCCCTTCATGACCTCATCAAAACCTGCCTACCTCCCAAAGGCCCACCTCCTATGCCATCATATCGGGGGTTAGGGTTTCAAGCTATGAATTCTGGGGGGGCACAAACATTCAGTCCATCACACACCTCTAATTGTCTTCCTCCCTGCTTTTTTCTCTCCTACATTTCTGCTTCCCAGAATCACCTCCCATGTAAACCATCTACACCTATGTCCCTGTGTCAAGATTTGCCTTGGGGGAAACACACACTAAGATAAATGACATGTATAAACTACATAAACTATTTAACACAATGCCTGGCATGTCTAATAATAATAGTAGTAGCAGTAGTAGTAATAGTAGTAATAGCTCACAGTTAGAGAGTATTTTTTAAAGCCCAGGTCCTTTACACATTTTAACTCATTTACTATGCATTCAATAAATGCAGCTGCTATTGTCTTACCATTATTATCATTTACCTCTAATCTCCCCAGCCCCCCACAAAAGTAATTTTTCCCTCAAGTTATTTTTCTCTCCTTTGGTGTATTTTCTATCACCCTTCTTGATCACCTTCATAGCACCTCTGGATCTGAATGTATCTCATCCATTCATTTGTTCCCATGTGGATGGCTTATCTCACTGACTCAGGGCTTCTGAAGGATCAATTTCCTGGGCCTGATGCATTTTTGCCTTTGTGGGCCTCTCCCTTCCACCATAATAATATCAACATTGAAATTTGTCTTTGATGTAACTTTAGATACCTAAACAACTTATTTTTCTTTCTGTGTAGGCAAAACTTAATCAATTTTTTTGGCCTAAAGATTTCTTTTTTTTTTTTTTCTGCATCTGCTACCTCCAAACTCCCAGTCTGTCCGTCTCCTACCCACCCTCCCCCTTGGCAACCACAAGTCTGTTCTCTATGTCTGTGAGTCTGTTTCTGTTTCATAGATAGGTTCATTTGTGTCGTATTTTAGATTCTACATATAAACAACAAGGTCCTACTGTACAGCACAGGGAACTATATTCACTATCCTGTGATAAACCATAGTGGAAAGGAATAGTAAAAAAGAATGCATATGTATGTATAACTGAATCACTTTGCTGCACAGCAGAAATTAACACAACATTGTAAGTCAACTATACTTCAATAAAAAATTATTTTTAAAAAATGTTTTCTGATATGGGGAGAAAAATTAAAACATTTCTATAACCCTATTTTTTTTTCTTCTGATTGTAAAGAATTTAAAACATTATGCCTAGTGGGTAAGTTTGCCCTCCCTGGGATGTAAGCCTCATGAGGACAGGAATCACATCTGCCGCTCTCCCAGCGTGGCTCCTGGTGGCAAGCACCCACCCCCAGACCTGGAATTGGACTCCACGGGAATTCCTCCTTGGACAGGATTGCAGTGAGGCATCCTGGGAGACTCTATGCAAATACGGCCTCCAGGCCCCGCCCCCAGCCTGACTGCTTTATGGGGGTGGGGGGCGGCAAAGCCTTGGGCTCATTGTCACCCTGATCCTGTCCCTCGGACCTGACCCCAGGGCGCTGGACAGCAAGACTCACGCCCCGGGCCCCTAGAGCACGTGCTCTGGGCCTGTCCTGGCAAGGATGGAGCTGCCGCACTGACCCGCGCCCTCCTTCCCCGCCGAGTCCCAGGCAGACCTGTTGAATGGGGCTTTCATTTCCCTGACCCTGAGGTCATCTGTTTTCAGAAGGTGAAATATGGCCGCCTGGCCGAGGACAGAAGCCGGGGAGATAAGCGCCAGGGAGGAGCCTCGCGTCCAACAAGCCGTGACTAATGATGATTGGGGCATGTTTGGCGGGGCAGAATTTATTTGGCTCCTGGTTACCTGGGGATTAACTCTTTGTGGGATCTCGCGCCCCAGCCCAGAGGTGTCTGGTTTCCACACACACTGGGCTCTAGATCCGGCTCAACCACGCACAGGGTTTGGTATAGAGCAGGTATCCAATAAATACTTGTGGTAGAGAAGGAGGAAAGGAGGGAGGAAGGGAGAAAAGGAGGACAAGAAGGAAGAGAGAAGAAAGGAAGGAAGGGAGGGAGGAAAAAAGATGCACATACATTCTATGTCCTTGAGCATAATAAAATTTCACTTTTATCATGTGCTTTCCCATGGGCCAGACACTGACGGCTCTACAATTTCCACAGATCACATTTAATCCTCACCAATCTACCAAGCACGTACTGTTAGAGCAGCCCATTTAACAGACGAGGAAGCTGAGACTGGCGGGTTATTTTGTATGCTCTTTTAAAGGATGAGGACTCGAGTGGAGCTCTGAGCAGTTAAGTAACAGGGCAGTAACACAGTGGTCAAGTAACAGGGCAGGGCTGGAGCTTGAACTGAAACTTGGTCTTTCCGGCTTCCGTTCTTGAGCTCTTAGTTGCTGTACCAAACTTTCTAATGTAAACTCTGGAGTGTTTCCACGTATTGCATCAATCGGGGTTGTTGTATTTTCCTTTGTAGTAAACAACCTCAAAATCCCAGGGGTGCACAACAACAAACATTTATCATCATACTTGCGGGTCCGTAGGTTGGCTGTGGCTTGGCTGGGTCAGGTTGGGCTCAAGGCTTCTTGTTGGGGTCAGGGTTTTTCTACCCGGGCTCACACTGAAGGGGCAGCGGTGACTTGGCACATGGCTTCTCATGGTGGAGCCTAGGGAAAGGAACCCAACCAAAGGACCCATCTAAAGCCTTTGCTCCGCCCACATCCCCTAGCATCCCATTGGCCGAAGCAAGTCACGTGGCCAAGACATTCATCCCACCGTCATGACACCTGGGGGAGGGTGGGGAAGTACAATTCTATAGCACTGAGGGAGTGAAGAATGGGGACTAACCAATCTACACACGTACCATAGGAGAACAAGTAAGAAATAATTAGGTGAGGTGGGAGGCGCAAAAACACAAAACACGTGGCATTACCCCTGCCTTCCTAACTTCCCAGTCTCTGGGGGGTCTCCACAACTCACACCCAATGGAAACACACACACACAGGCACGCACCCCAGCAAATGATTGTACTCCCTCTGATTGGTTGGCCACTTTAAAGTCATCTGCACCGGGGATATTTTGCCTCCCCTCCCGTCCCCCACCCCCACCCCCAACCAGGGGACATTTGGCGATCTCCGGAGATAGTTTTGGCTGATGACTTGGGTGGGGAGTGCTATTGACATCTAGTGGGTAGAGGCCAAGGATGCTACCAGCATCCTCCTATGCACAGGGCAGCCCCCTACAATGAAAAGTTAGGTGCTCCCCAAATACCGAGAGCCAAGGGTGAGAAACCCTCTTGTAAAATAGCAATTAACCCAACAACATGATGGCTGGGTGGGGGCCGGTGGGGGGAGGGGGAGCTGTTAAAAATACAGATTCCATGGTCCCCAAGGTAGAGATCTTGATTCAGAAGGGCTGGGGTGTCGCCTTGGAATCTGTATTTCCAACTAGCTATTTAGGAAATTTTGACCCACTAATCAGAGCCTGGAAATGGCTTCTTTAGGTCTTTGTTATGCCTGGATAGGAACCCAAAACCAAAGCTGACTTGAGGATTTAAACAAAACAGTCCTTTTTTTGAGCACTCCCTAACATTACCCTCTTCAGAAACCCGGCAACGTTTGCTTCCCAGCCGCCCCACGGTTCAGTGTTTGCCTACGAGTCAAATCTCCAAATGGGGCCGAGCAATCTACAATTTCTCCCCTTCCTCTGCCTTTCACTTTTAAAACCAGGAGGAATTTGAGGGAAATGTAATCCATATGTTTCAGAATCATTTACACTTAAATCATGAAAGGACTGCCGTGGTTTTTAAGAGGTATTTGATGTCCAAAACACCTTATGAGGATTTTAAAAATAAGCTTTTTAAAGTCTCTTTTTACTTTCAGCTGGATCGCGCTCTGGGTAAGTGAATTCAAATGATATGAAGCTGTGGCGGGGCGGGGACTGCTGGAAACCCCAAACCAGGAACCTGAAGGAAATTCGACACTCAACAAATCAGGTCTCCTGCTGTCACCTAAAGCATCCATTTCATGCAATGAAATCGATCTTATTTTCCCAACCATTATGGATTCAAGCAGTCACTCACTGAGGTCTTTAGACATCTTCCCTCTCATTTAATGCCTCAGTGTTCCTCGGGTTCCATTTTTAAACCATTTCGACTCACTGTAAATGGAGATCCAATTCCTCCTTCCAATGGGTTTGTTATTTCCAAATAGCAATTCCGTTCTGCCGCCAACATCACATTTCACTCTTCTCTCTCCACCCCAGGGAGACCCAGGTGGAAGGCTAGAACCGACCATATACTCGCTTACAGCACAGGTGGGCCTGCCTGTTTGGAAAAGTAATTTGGCAAAATATCAAATCGGAGACATGCTAATTCACAACAGTCCTGCTCTCAAGGATCGAGCCCAAGGAAATAACTCTAAGGGTGGAGCAATGCATATTTACACCTGGAAATATTCAGCACCGTTGATCACAGAGCAAAAAGGAAAACAACCTACCAGAATAATAATAGCAAAAGTGTTCGTTCAATGATGGTTTCTCTACTTAAATGCCAGCATGAACACTGATGGATATTAAGGCTGTGTGATATCCACAGGAAAGGGCAAGAGAATGAGCTCTATTTGTCATGTAAGAGAAGATGAATTATAGGTACTCCAGGAAATTCTTAGGAATGTGTTGGAATTAACTGGACAAAGGGAAGAAGGAAAGATATTCCAGCCAGGTGGGATAACATAAGCAAAACAGAGAGGTGAGTGGAAAAGGGCAAGTAATTCAGTGCTCTTTTAACTCAAGCTCCAGGCAGGGAGGAGGGCATGCTGAGGTCGGAGAAGGGACGGAGGGCAGAGCTTGGAGTCCCGATGGCCACCGCTAGCAGCCTGGATGGTAGCCTGGAGGTAGTGAGAAGCCATTGAAATTATTTGAGCTGGGAAGGGACGCGGTCGAATCTACACTTTTACAAGATAGCTGTGATCCCAGCATAGAGGCTAGATTGCAAAAGCTGGGGAGGAGGTTGGGAGACTTTGTCGGAGATCTTTTAAGTGGTACGCGAAAGAGATGCTGAACACCTTGATGAGTCGGGTTAGAATTCATTCGTTCCACCATCATTCAGCGTGTTATCAGCGGACGTGGGATTTGTTTGAGACATGTCTAAAGGAGAAGGTAGCTGAACCTCATGAATAATGGGACACGGGGGAACAAGGAAGAGGAAGGTATGGTCCTGAGTCTCTGGTTCAAACAGATGTGGGGTGGGGGTTGCTGGTGTCGTGCACTGAGCTGGAGGTAAAGGAGGGGGTGAAGAGTTTGGGGAGAGACAGTGAGTCCAATTTGGGGCCAGATGGGCCAAAATGGAGTTGCCTGGCTGGGAGCTGGCTGTTCAGATCTGCGACCTTGGGGACAGGTGCGGGCTGGAGAGATCCATGGAAGAGGTGGCACATTTGCATGGTGTTTGAAAACACGAGGGAATGAGCTCGCCCAGGAGGTGTTGTGCTGAGTGGGAAGGACAAGGCCAGAGGCACCCCCAGGGAAGGTTTTTAACAAAACGACATCATAAAAAGTCTGTAGGTCCATTAAAAAGGGGGAACTTCTCAAAGAGAAATTGCTAAGCAGATGCTCTGGTCTAGTAGCTGGATGTGTGTAGGGAAATCTATGCAGACCACACAGTGGGGAGAAAAGAAAAGCAGCGATGAGCTGGGCAAGGATTTCAGTGAAAACATGACTTAAAGGGAACCTGTGGACGTGGATGGGTCAGTATCCATGGAAGGGAGAAGGATCAGGACAGGGGATTGTAGCAGAAAAGGAGACCTGGAGAGGTGAAAGAGGAAAAAGAAAGGGGTGAGGAGATAGAGTTTTATGAAAAAGGAGCAAGGTCAAGAAAGGGAAAGGGGAGAATCCAAAAGAAAGTAAGAGAATAGCAAATGCTGGAGAGGGTGTGGAGAAAAGGGAACCCTCCTCCACTGTTGGTGGGAATGTAAATTGGTGCAGCCACTATGGAAGACAGTATGGGGGTTCCTTAAAAAACTAAAAATAGAGCTACCATATGATCCAGCAATCTCACTCCTGGGCATATATCCAGAGAAAACTATAATTCAAAAAGATACGTGTACCCCATTGTTTGTAGCAGCACTATTACAATAGCCAAGACGTGGAAACAACCTAAGTGGCCATCAACAGATGAATGGATAAAGAAGATGTGGTATATATATATACAATGGAATATTACTCAGTGATAAAAAAAAGAATGAAATAACGACATTTGCAGCAACATGGCTGGACCTAGAGACCATCATACTAAGTAAAGTAAATCAGAAAGAGAAAAACAAATACCCTATGATATCACTTACATGTGGATCTAAAATATGACACAAATGAACTTATCTACAAAACAGAAACAGGTTCACAGACATAGAAAGCAAACTTATGGTTACCAAAGGGGAAAGGGTGTAGGGGAGGGATCAATTAGGAGTTTAGGATTAGCAGATACAAACTACTATATATAAAATAGATAAACAACAAGGTCCTACTGTATAGCACAGGGAACAATATTAAGTATCCTGTGATAAACCATAATGGACAAGAATATGAAAAAGGACATATATATGTATCTGAATCACTTTGCTGTACATCAGAAACTAACACAACATTGTAAATCAACTATACTTCAATTAAAAAAAAAAAAAAGAAAGAAAGTAAGAGACCCAGGACCTGGGATCTTCCCTCTGTGAGCCTCTCCTGCCAGGGTGGTGAGTGGGACACAAGGTCCAGCTGATCTGGGATGAGGGGTCCCCGGGAACCTGATAGGAGAAAGCCAGGTGGGGAGTAACCACAGGCCAGCAAGGAGCCCCTCCATCCCTGCCCCACCTCAGAACCCAACATGGCCCCAGGAGTCTTCTCCATCTGCCTCTGGGCACCAGCACACGGAGCTCAAGTTGAAGCCTTGATGGCCTCAAATCTCCAGAGGGGCTGCCACATGGGAGACGCCGTGGGCTGATTCTGGGTGGCCCAGTCCCCTGGGGGAAATAGAGTGGGCAGATTTGGGTTCTAAAGAAAGAAGGATTTTAAAGACATCCAGTGGTGTCACGGAAAGGACAGCTTCACTAGGTAGTGAGCGCCTCGTGGCTGGAGGAATTTAAGCTGATGCTGGGTTAGCACTGAGGAACGCCTGTTGTGGATTGGATTCCTTAGCACGCAAGGGCACGATCTACCCTGCTTTTCATCTTTCAGCATTGTGCTTAGTATGTAGTGAGCACTCAATGAACGTTAGCTGTTATTATTATCATTATCAGTATTGTTAGAATGTTCAACTTGAAATTATCACAGGGTCAGTTGATATCATAAATGGTGAGTGATGGGGACTTCTTAACCTGGACAATGCATGTCCCGCCAGTGGTCCTGCAATACAAAAAGCATTCTGAGTTTCAAAATAATCCAGAAATCCAGATTATAGGGGAAATTTTAAAATGTCAGTTCCAAGAACATTATGCAGGTCAGCTCTGCCCATGGCCCCCATGTGTGACATCTGAGCTAAGGTCTATCTGATCTGTGCTTTTTCTACCTACCCGCTGTGTGACCTCAAGTAAGTTACTTAACCTCTCTGTGCTTGGTCTCCTTAGCCATGAAATAGAACACTAATAACTTGCCCTGCAGGGGCATTGTGTAGATTAAATTAGATAATGCAGTCCAAGCCTCCGTGTGGTGTCCCACACATGGGAAGACTTAGAAAGTGATAATTGTTGTAGCTGCTATTGATTTTTCCTGTGTTCAACTCACATTTTATGTTCCAGGCAGAGGGATTTTGTGACAAATAGCCCACCCGCACCCCATGCTGAGATCTGGTCTTTTCCAAGCATGTTGCCCTGGGATCTTGGCCGGCAGCTTCTTCCTATTACAGGCGTGCCGAGTGATTGCTGGCTTTATACGTACCTGGTGACAACTTTAACCTGGCTGCTGGGGATTTAGGGAGGGGCGACAGAGTCGGCATGAAGGAGGCTGTTTGGGAAGAGCTGAGTGCTGAAACCTTAGTCCCAAGAAGACGGAGACACGGGAAGAGAAGAGAAAGGGGCCGTAGTGGTTCCCTTGCTTCCCGGGTTCCACACAGTTCTTTTTTTGTTTTTGAATTTTTGAATTTTATTTAATTGATTTTTTTATACAGCAGGTTCTTATTAGTCATCAATTTTATACACATCAGTGTATACATGTCAATCCCAATCGCCCAGTTCATCAGTTCTGATTACGCTAATCCATAGGGTTGGGGCATATCGTCAAATTCTTGTCTGGCTCTCAAGGAATTCACATTTGCAGGCATGTGTGAACCACCTGGGAAGTGTATTAATATGTAGATGCTGATCCCCCAGGTCAGGGTGGGGCCCAAGGGGAGACTTTCTCGAAGCAAAAGATCTTCCTAGGGTAGACAGCACCATCCTCCCTTAGGGGACCCCAGAACAGTATAACGCAAAGGAGATAATTACCCTGTTGGAAAAACCTCAAAACCGAAGCTGAGAAAGTTCAAGTCACGTGTCCAAGGTTACACAGGTGGAAAGGAGCAGAGCCGGGGTTCAAATCCTGTCTTTAAGATTCTAGAACCATGTTCTAAACCAGAAGACTTAGAATAATGTTCTTAACACTCCTTCCTCCCTCCTTTCTCCTCCTTCTTCTCTTTCTCCTTCCTCTCTGCTCTGCAGCTTCTTCCGTAAGGATGGCGCCTAGACATTCTTTATTTTAGGAATTCCTAACCTGGGATCAGTGGGGCCCATAAACCCCCGAAAATCAAATGCAAAATTTTGCACGTATGTATGTTTTTCCCAAGGAGTGGGTCCATAGCCTTTTTCAGCTTCTCAAAGAGACTCATAAATAGAAAAAAATTAAAAGCCGCTGCCACTCACCTCCTCTCTCTGCCTCTCTCCCTTCTCCCCGCTGCTCTCTCCCCTCCCTCTCTCGCCTCTCATCTGGAAGGGGCTCGTTGCACACAGATGCAATATCATGATGCAGGGAGGAGGTGAGGTGGGCTCTGGGGAGGAGAGCGCCCCCTGGAGAGTGTCCTCGGTTAGGGACTGCGGCTGCCAGGGTAAGGGTTAAGGCTGGGGAAGACACATCTTTTGGCTGCTCTTCTGGCCAGCAGCCTAGCTGGACACCCGGGCGGCTTTATCCATGTCCAGCCGTGGGAACGGCACCCACTCCCTGGCTCTCTCTCCTCCCATCTCGCCCTTGAGCAATGAGAAGCCTAATCTCCCTCTATGGGAAATCTCCAAACATGGGGATTCTTTCCATTTTCAGCCTTGGCTTTGCAGCTGGGGAAACAGAGGCTCAGGGATGGGAAGAAGCATCTTTCAGCACCTACAGTGGGTGGTGGCAGTGCTGGGTCAGACCCCAGCCTCCCGAATGCCAGCCCAGCGCTGTTTCCACCTTTCTAAAGCCTGTCTCACCCAGACTTACCCTGACGATGCTTTTATTAAGCAGGAATGGAGGCATATCTGCCAATCCACTGGCAGTCACGGCTAGGACCCAGAAGATTTTAATGTCATGAGCTGCTTTTCATGTATTCCTTTAAAAATCAAAAAGCCCCAAAGCTCTTTCCTCAGTGTTACCCACTGGACAGTCGGCAGGCTTTATCTGCCAGCACTTAAAAAAGAAAAAAAAAAGAAAGAAAGAAAGAAAGAAAGAGAGAGAGGGTGGGGGGGAGAGAGAGAGAGAGAGAGAGAGAGAGACAGAGAGAGAAAGAAAGAAAGAAAGAAAGAAAGAAAGAAAGAAAGAAAGAAAGAAAGAAAGAAAGAAAGAAAGAAAGATATTACCGCTGAAGAAGAATCCGAGGCCCCCGGAATCTTAACAAGGCAGCTCTGTTTCTTATCATCTTCAAAAAGCCTTTATTAAGCCTCTCTGGGCCCATGTGGCCGAGCGAAGCACTTTACAGCATCAGATCAATCAGCGGTCCGTCAGCAAACGTGTACAGCGCACCTACTGTGGGAAGCTGGCAATGTGTGGGGTATCAGGGCAGCAAGGCTTGACCCCTGACCTCACGTGAGGGATGCCCAGGGTCTGTACTGCCTGAGACGCCACCTAATCCGAGCTAGGGTGGGACAGTCACTGAACGTTGTCGAGAGGTAGAACAGGAAACTGCCTCCTCTTAGATGCAGGAGGCCGGAGATTCTAGAGACAGGGCAATGAAAGCCCCCAGCATCCCTTCCTTGGAGGGATGCCATTTTTATCATCTTTGTCTCTCTGGGGCTCCTGGGGCGTAAGGTAACCGCAGCACCCGACAGAAGCCTGGTAGTCAGAGACGTCTCCAAAGCAGAAGGGCAGACCTTAGTTACGGGAAAGGTCACCAGCGAGACACAGAGGCAGCTGATGATGCAAACTAAGTTCAGGGCCTTAGATTCAGCCGGAGTCCACATCCAGCACCTCCTCGCTGTGCGCCTCCGGACCACTGACTGCCCCTCCACGTCGTGCGCGTGCTGCGAGTTAAACAAGATGCGTGGCAGGTGCTGAGCACGGTGACCGACACACAGCAGGGGCAGGATCTTGGTCACTTTATTACTATTATTGTTGTCAGTATTTTTATAGTTATTACTGATAGGTCTCTCTCTCTCTCTCTCCTCCCACCCCCTTGACCTCAGTTCTATCATGTGTAGCAGGAAGTTTTGGGTGCTTGATTAGAGACCATAGAATGGATTTTGGATATTTCATTCATTTAGTCATGCAACAGGTTGGTTTTTTTTTTAGTGCCTATGATGTGCCAGGACCATCTAGGCGCTGGCAGTACTGCAGAAAACAAAACAAGATCTTTCCCCTTCAAGGATTCTGACCCAGGATGTGTGTCTCATTTCCAACCCAAGGGCTTTGGTAAAACCACCCAAGGGCTGCAGGTACAGCACACACGGGTCCCCAGCCTCCTGGGGGTCCCTCTCCTGATAGGGATAGGGCTGATGCGAGCACATCAGCTTTGGTTCTGCCAAGGGGAAGAGTCTGATGTCAGAGGGAACGAGTGAGTGGGTGTAAGGTTACCCCCTTCCCTTTGATGTGCTGGCCCCTCCACAGTCACAGACGTCCCCTGTCTTCTTAGTTCCCCCCCCAACCCCGCCCCAGGAGGCAGCTCTGTGTGGTAAGAAGGCCCTGGGTGGGGTGGGGGTCAGGTCAGGACTCCTGGGTTTGTGCCCCTGTTTGTCACTTAGACAGAATCCTAAGTTAGGCAGACTCCTTACTATCTCTCTCCATCTCAGGTACCTCATCCATAAAACAAAGGCACACTGTTGATGGACAACTCTTGTCCTTCTGAGAGCAAAACTCACTGACAATCACAGCCCTTTTCAGGTGTGGACTAACAATGCCATCTTGGGAGGATTATTTTCTGACTTTTGAAAGTTTGTAATTAAACTCAGTGACGACAGGACTCAGACTGAGGAGATACGTCATCTGTCTCCGTTGGATCCTGACTTAAAGAAAATGAAGATTCGAAAGTGGGTAGCAAAAAGCAGTTTGGAAATAAAATATCTAATTTTTAAAGTTGGGGGGAAGAACTTTTGAAGTCACTTAGACCTGGGCTTAAATCTTATCTTTGCTACTTACTGGCTGTGTGTCTTTGGGAAAATTACTGTACCTCGCTGTGCCTCAGTTTACTTATCTGCAAAACAGAGATAAAAATAACTTCCTCCTAAATTTATTGTACAGGCATAACTCGTTTTATTGCGCTTCACTTTGTTGCACTTCACAGATACTGTGAGTTTTACAAAGTGAAGGTTGGTGGCAACCCTGCATCGAGCAAGACTATCGGCGCCATTTTTCCAATAGCATTTGCTCACTTTGTGTCTCTGTGTCACATTTTGGTAATTCTCGCAATATTTCAAACTTTTTCATTATTATTATACTTGTTTTGGTGATCTGTGATCAGTGATCTTTGATGTTGCTATTGTAACTGTTTTGGCATTTTTTAGCAATAAAGTATTTTTTAAGGTATGTCATTGTTTTTTAGACAAAATGCTGTTGCACATGTAATAGACTGAAGTATAGTGTAAGCATAACTTTTATATGCACTGGGAAACCAAACAATTCATGTGACTCACTTTATTGCGATATTTGCTTTATTGTGGTCCAGAACTGAACCCACAATATCTCTGAGGTATAACTATACTGTTTAGAGACAATATTTGCAAAGGGATTCATAAATATGTGCCTGGGATTCATAAACAGTAGATGAAAGCAATTGCTACTTAATAAATAGGAACAATACCTAGTTTAGTTTTTAACTGTTGGAGGGTCCATGTAATAATTTGAATAGGTTCTGCTACATGAAACAGAAATCCCCCAAACAAAAGTAGTCTAAACAAGATAGACATGTATTTCGTTCATGTAAAATAAGCCCAGAGATGGTCAGTGCAGGGCTGACATGGCCACTCTACTCATGACACTCTAAAGAACCCAGACTTCTCCCAGCTCAATGTTCCACCATCCCTAGAGTGTGGCCTCATTCACGGCCCAGGATGGCTGCTGGAGTTCCAGCCATCACACTGCAAACAGCAGTATAGAGAAAGGGGGAAGAAGGGGTTACTTTATCTCTTAATAGGGTTTCCAGATTTAGCAAATAAAACTATAGGATATCTAATAAAATTAAATACAGGTAAAATTTGAATTTGGAATAAATAAATGATTTTCAGTTGTTTATTTAAAATTCAAACTAACTGGGTATCCTATCACCTAGTTCCTTTTTTTTTTTTTTTTTCTGTTTTTTTTTGGGCCGTTCCACGCAGCATGTGGGGTCTTACTTTCCCGACCAGGGATACAACCCACGCCCCTTGCAGTGGAAGCACGGAATCTTAACCACTAGGCCGATAGGGAAGTACCACCTAGTTCCTATTTTATCTGGCAGCCCTATCCCTTAAGGACATTTCTCCAAAGTACCACATAACATTTCCATATATATTTCTTGGTCAAAACCTCATCAGGTGGCCAATCTCTCTTCAGGGGAAATGTAGTATTTATTCTGGATGGCCATGTGCCCTGCTAAAAATTAGAGTCTTTATTATAAAGGAAGAGAAAGGAAACAGGTATTGGGGGTGGACAACATGCAGTCGCTCCTATATTTCATTTGTAAACAAGGGATGACAGTATTTAATGTGCTCTAAAACAGTGTGCAAGGCCAGAGGAAAACAATCAGTTAAAATACTGTAATAACTTATATTTGCTCAATGATTTTAGATTTTCGAAGCACACTCACAATGGTCACCTAAGGGAGATTTTTGTTGTCTACATTTTTCACCTGAGAAAACTGAGGCTCAGAGAAGTCACCTGACTTGCTTAAGGTCCCATAGAAAGGAAATGAGCTGAAAATAGGTCTACAGTCTGTACCTTTATTGAGCATCTACTCTGTGCCTGGCAAGGTACTAGACTGCAAGCCTATTGAGAACAGGGCATAGAGATTATTTTGTGTATTATTTTATCCTTGGCATCTGTGACAGCATCTGGCACATAATAGCTGCTTATATTAGTTTTCTATTCTACATAACAAATTACCACACACTTACAATCTTTAAACAATGCACATTTATTATTTCGTGGTTTCCTTGGGCCAGAAGTCTGTGCCCTGCTTAGCTGGGTCCTCTACCCAAACCTCACAAAGCTGCAGTCAAGGTATCTGCTGGGCTGTGTTCTCATCTGGAGTCTTGACTGGGGAAGAATCTGCTTCCAAGTTCATTCCAGTTGTTGGAGGAATTCATTTCCTGTGGTTGTGTGGCAGCGTGCTTCATAAAGGCTAGCAGGAGAGAGTCTGACTCAGGGCGGGCCCAGTCCCTGTTTTAAAGGCTTTCACCTGATTAAGCCAGGCCCACCAGGAACCTCTCTCCCTTTGTATTAACTCAATAATACATGAGTTTAGCACTGTAATCTGCAAAATCCCTTCATCTTTGCCATAGTCTGCTGGCCAGAAGTAAGTCATAAAGTTACACCTACATTCAAGAGGAGGGGATTAAATGAACACCAGGGCTCAGGAATCATGGGGGCCACCCTTGGGTCTGTCTGCCACAGTGCCAACAGATGTCTGTTGAATAATTAACTGAATGAATACATGAGTGAATAAATGACTATATTAATGACTTAATAAATGCTAAAAACACAAATATGAACTAGATCATCATCTGGCTCTAAATATCGTGTTCTTTCTCTACAGCATGCCACTGACCTCATCCCCGGAGGTGCCTTCTAGCTTTGAGATCCCTAATGCTGTGATCCAGCGTCTATTACCTCCTGCCTAGGCCACAGGTACCCAGAAGGCAGGGAACAAAGAACTCCAAACAAAGAAACCACAAACGGGCAGGAAGCCCATACATCATGCAGCAGCCTCCATGTTGGAAGTCCTGTTGAAGTGCAGACAGCACTTTTATGTTAGTAGAACGGTGATAATGGGGACACATTTTTAATAAATATGGGCAGCATCAAGGTGTCTGGTAGGAGGTATTTCCTCACACTCACACTGTCTTGATTACTGACCTGAAGCCGTGTCGCCTAGGAACTGTAAGTTATGTCTTTCCTGGATTTTTGAAAACCATCCCAAGCCCTGATGTGGTTGTCAGCAATCTCAAGGAGAAGCCAAATGATTTTTTGTGTGTATTTTAGGAGGGGAGGGGATGGAACGTTGGCCCAACGTGAAGCACAGAGAGTGAAGCATCCGGGTGCACACAGATCTTATAGATTGATATTAATTACTAACATTCCCCAGCACTTGTCATGCCAGGCGTTTTCTAAGCACTTTATACACATAGAGTCACCTCAACTTCTCATCAGCTCTGACATCTGTGCTATCATTGTCCTCATTGTCTCTCTGAAGAAATGGAGGCACAGAAAGGTGAGGTACTGGCTCGGGATCATCTACTTCCTCAGTGACGGAACCAAGATCCAAACCCAGGCAGCCAAGAAGCTGTTCCCTGCTGCTGTCATTGGGGAATTGGCTGATGTACTGGACGGTCTGCCTCTAAACCAGGAAAAAGCACTGTCAAAACAAGCTGCAAAATCAGCAAGGCCTGTGCATGTCCCAGCTCCACTATCGACTGGATGTGTGACCTCTGACAGTCTGCTGAAACTCTCTGTGCCTTGGTTTTCTCATCCGTACAATGGGAACAAATCAATCCAACCTCACAGGAGTCTTATGAGGATCGAAGAACAGAACATATAAAAGTGTGAGGATTGTGCCTGGAATATGGTCCCTTCCTTCCTCCCTCCTTCCCTCCCTCCCTTCCTTCCTTCCTTCCTCCCAACCACCCACCCACCCATCCACTTACCTATCCAACCATCCATCCATCCATCCATCCATCTATACACCCATCCATACATACATCCTCTCCTCTTCTCCACCTTTGTTCCTGTTCCTGTGGTCCTGACCCCCATGATTTCCTATTTTGGACTCTAAGTTTACCCCATGCACTTGAGGACAAATTGTATGACATAAGTCCCCACAACCCCTCAAGACTTGGCTGACGTGTTCTGTCTGTCCTTAATCTGAATATGGTTAGGAACCACCCGGTCCCAAGTCCGGGACCCAGCTCCACTCCTGGGTTTGGGGCTGGGGCCCCCGTGGCTTCTGTCAGTGCCCTTCTGGGTTCTCCGGACTTCCTCCCAGCATCTGGCCATTCCTTCCCTGTCTGCTGTGTAGGTCGCTTTCCTCTGCCCATTCCTCGGCTGCGGATGCTCTTCAGGCGTCTCTCTCGGCCCTGCTCGCCTTCTCATTGCGCATATTGGGCCTGGACCATTCCCACCACGCTCCTCACCATCTGTGCTGGAGACCTTCCATCCGTCCCTCCAGATCCAGTCTCCACCCAGGGCTCTCTGCCCAGGAAGCTGGCCGGCACAGACGTGTCAGTGGGCTCCCTTGCCCCCTGGCTTCAGGCTTGAAGGCACCAGCAGGAGACTGGATGGGGATAAGACAGGGAGGTTGGGCTGTTTACTTCCTGCTGGGCCACTGGCGGAATGCACCCCTCTTCCAAAGGCTCTGACAGGCAGCCTCTCTTCCTTGGCCACCGCTCTCACAGATTCTGGTAACCAGTCCCCTCCCCTTACCCCCCGCCCTGTGGTGGGCTGGTCAGTCTGATGTGTCAGCTTGGCTAGGCTGTAGCGCTCTGTAACTCAGTCGCACTCTCATGTAGGTGTGGCTGAGAAGGTATTTTGTAGGTGAGTTTAACATTAAAATCAGTCTGCTTTGAGTAAAGGAGACCACCCTCCGTAATGCGGGTGGGCCTTGTCCAATCAGTTGAAGGGCTTTAAGAGCAAAAACTGAGATTTCACTGAAAATGAAGAAATTCTGCCCCAAGGCTGCAACATCAGTGCCTACCCACGAGTCTCCAGCCTGGCCAACAGATTTCAGACTTAGCAGCCCCCAACAGCGTAAGCCAATTCCTTGAAATTGAACATTTTTTAATTTTTAAATATATATGTATATGCACATATATGTATACATACATATTCACACATATTATATGTATATGTATATCTGTATCACCTATTGGTTCTGTTTCCCTGGAGAAGGCTTTCTGATGCAGATGGTAAAGGCTTCCACTGTTGCCAGCTCCCCTTCTCCACTTCTCTGTGAGTTTCCCTTCCTGCTTACATTCTTTTTTAAATTTATTAAAAATTTTTTTTAATTTTTATACAGTTTTTTTAATTGAAGTATAGTTGATTTACAATGTGTTAGTTTCAGGTGTACAGCAAAGTGCTTCAGTTATACCTACATATATATCTTTTTTTATTATTTTCCATCATAGGTTATCACAAAATATTGAGTGCTTTTAGACAATTTTTAAAGGTTACTTTCCACTTACCCTTATTACAAAACCTGTTCACATTCTTATAAACAGTCCCTTCATTAAACTCTCCCCAGCTGCCCAGTTTGGATGTGTATCTGGTTCCTCCCTAGGCCCTGCCTGACACTCCATCAATTTGAGGACAAGACCCAAGTCTGGAGTTCCAGCTCAGACCTCACATCTTCAGCCTTGAATTTGGTCACTATCTCTCCTTGACCATCCTGCAAATATCTAAGACTCCAAACATCCCAAGTGGAGCCCGTCACTCTTCTCCTGGTACCCACTCAGGAAGCAGGATGCCTCCTCCACAACCCGCCCCCCTAATCAACCACCACCCCTGTCCATGCTCCCTGCCAACCAAATCGTCAAGATAACAATCTGTTTCCTGTGTGCTTGCTGTGTGCCAGGCACCATTTTGGGACTGGGTATCTGGTGATGGGCAAGACAACCAAAGTCCTGGAACTTCTGGTCAGGGAAACAGGAAATAAACAAATGAGTATGTCAGATAGTGACAAGGAGGCAGGATGGGAAACCAGGTCTGACTCCAGAGGCTTTGCTCTTAACCATGACTTCTTTTGACTTCTTAGAGCCTCCGTGACCTTCCCCTTCACCACCAGCTGGCATCTCCCATTGTTCTCCAACAGCCAGTCTTTGGGCCAGGAATTGGGCTCACCTCTCTCCTGTCTTTGTTGGAGCCATTTCCCTGCCCAGACGACTGGCCATTGTTATTCTTGCTGTGCGCCCTTGCAAATCCTGTCCATTCCCCGGGTGCCATTCAGATTCCTCTCTCTCTTCCCCACCCTATCTCTTTCTTCTCCTAAAAATAAACCCCTAATGTTCCAACCCTCCCCAAGCTGTCCCTTCCCTGAACCATTTGACCTTGAACGAGTCACTCCCCAACCTTGGGGTCTCAGTTTCCTCGTAAAATGGAGACCTCACATGAACATTAAGCGTCAGGGCTCCTCATTCGCACAGGCTCCTTCAAGCCTCTGCGAGGGGCCCTGGAGATGTTTTCACAGGGTCATACAGTTTTGCAAAAATGGTCATTTCTTTTTTTTTTTCTTAAAGAGGATACCCTACTTGAATAAGCTTCAAGTCCCATAAAATCTGGGTCTCCTTCCCCTTGTTCTCCGTGACCCACCTGTCTACCTTTTAGGGTTTCCCGGGAATCGAGCCGAATCGTGTGTCTAAGGCTCTTAGCACGGTGCTTGGCATAGACTAGAGGCTCAATAACTGTTGATCACATGATGGTCATTATCTCCACCACCAGTCATCAGGGCATTTGGAGGCAAGCAAGAGAAACTGGCTCCAGCTAACACGGGTTAAAAAAAAAGGGGGGGAATTATTGGGAGAAGTTCTAGCAACACCTAGAATCGGCAGGAAGGCTGCTGAGTCCAGCCCAGGAGACAGACGGCAGCAAAGGGTGGTATCCAGGCAGGCAGAGGGATCCTGCCTCTCATCTCCAGGGGCCAGAATCAACAGCATCATTCCCTTTTATGAGTTTACTTTTCCCCCCTCTGACGAGGAGTGTTCCGGGCTTCTCAGATAAGACAAATAGGTCTGCCTTAAATATTTCTATTACTTAAAAGTTCATAAATCTATTGGTTTAAAACTGTCAGCACGATGGGAAAATTCTGAGATGGAGCCACGCTTATCATCAGGCGAGGAATTTGCCCGAAGCGGGGGCAGGATACTGAGTGAAGGAGAGTGGCAGTGCCCAGAAATGAACTATCTCCTCAGCCCCACCCATGACTCTTGTCCCTACAAGAAGGGTTTAAAAATCTAGTTCTAATAGCCAGATGGCATTGGAGACAGGGAACTGGCCCACTGCTGGTTTCCCTCACCGATTCCAGTGTCCTTTGGTGTGGCATGAGTTGACATCAGGGGCTGATGCACCCACCCTCCAAACCAAAATGGCCTTGTGTCTGGAAAATAAGAATTACTTTCCACTCGCCCATCATTCCCTGCAGAGAGGTCGGGAAAGACTCAGACGAGGAGGCTAGGGGCTTGGTGTCCGGGTCATGATGGACCGGTAAATGTTGAGCAACGACCTGTCTTGCGTGGAGGGAAGCCCTGATTTGCTGGTTTCCATGGTGTAAATACTCCCAGCGAGGCTGGCATCACTGAATACAGTGGGAAGAGTTGCCACGTCGCACCCATTGTATGGGAGTTCCACGGGTATAAATGACCTCAAGAAGATAGGAAGCAATACGTTTTGAGTATCTATTACCTTTGTTTTGAACATATTTTATTTCACGGTGAACTTATATCACTTAATGTTTCATAATGGCCATGTTTAACAACGAGTTCATAAAAGTCCTAAAAATTGAACAGCTGGCGATTGCAAGGTGGTACAAACCAGTCCAACACAACACTGGTTCCGGGCCCCCCTTTGGGATGTGGGTTTGAACCCAGGCACCGCCACTTTCTGGCTCTGTGACCCTGGGTAACTTATTTCGTTTAACAAGAGGACGTTTTCTGAGCTAATGCTCAGACAGAATTCACGATAAGTCAGGCTCTCTTCAAAGTCCCAGATTTGCTCTTTTTAAGAACCCTAGAAGGTAGACAGATGGGGAGACTGAGGCACAGAGACACCATGCGACTTGTCCAAGATCCCCGAGCTGGTAAGTGGCAGGGCTGGGATTTGAACTCAGTCCCTCTGGCTTGGCTCTCTGCGCTAACCACTGCCCCACCCTGCCCCTCTATTTTGCTGATTGGTGCCTCAATCTCTGCCTATAAAATGCAGATGTGATTCTGCATCTCCCAGGGTGGTAGTGAGGATATAAAGAATAAATTAATTAAACCAAGGGATCATTTGGCATGGCACCTGGCACTCAGGACGCCCCCAATTCCTTTTCCACAGGCATCCCCATGATGGAGGGCAGAGGTTCTGAACGAGCCAAGGGGGAAGGCTGTCCTATCAACTGGCTGTGAAGAACACGGATGAGTCATCAGCTGTCATTCTATTATTACCCAGGCTTCAGGCAGCCAACCTCTTATCTCTACTCACTCGGCAAAACTATGCTTTCTGCCCTAGGAGAAACCTCGGCACACGGTACTGGTGGGTTTGGAAAACGAAGCCAGTCTGAAATTTCAAAAAGTGTTCAAATCCTGCCATCCGACCCACTGGGTGTCACTCAACCGAAATCTAGCCTTTCCCCAGACTTCCGAGGCTTGCCTTTGAGAAGGATGGGCGAACGCCTCCATCAGCAGCTGCCACCATATGGGAAGGAAAAGCCTGGGTTGCAGGAAACCGAGGGTGCCTCCCAAGGGTCTCTCTGAACCTCGGGCTAGAAACTTCTTCCTTCGCCCTCTACCATCCTTCGCCCTGTCAGTGCTCTGAGAGTCTGTGCTCCTCTGTCCTCTGGCTTCCTCTTGGATTTTGCCAAGAAAAGACCAGTAGAAGTGGTTAGGAGGGGAGAGAGGTGGAGGTATTTCTTCCCCTGGGTCCCCTTCCCATGCCAGCCCGATATGGGTTTGGCAGTGGCTGCATTCCTCTACCAAAGTCTGCAGCTTCTTCCAGGTGGTGCTCTCGTAAGCTCTTGCTCTCACCAGGTTCTGGAAACCTCTACGTCACCAGACCCACTGGGTCTGAAGGTGGCGACGATTTCCCCACCCTCGCCAGCCTCAGGGCTCTCCGCCACCCCTCTGAGTTCCCTTAACCCGGCCTACACCTTTGCAAACAACCCCTCATTCAACTCTCCTTGACCCCTTCTGACTGTGCATCTGTTTCCTGCCAGGATGTCAAACCCTTCTCTGGACCTCAGTTTCCCCATCCGCGAAATGGGATCTCTCCTGCCGAGTCCACCTTGCAGAGGTTGCCTCGGGGGCAAAGCAGACACTGGATGGGAAAATCCTCGGGGAAAACAAAAGTTCAAAGTGCCACCCAGGAGCCAGGCATTAGTGTTATTAATAAAAGCCAGATAGGTCTCCTCCATTTGCCTCAGCATGCCCCTCCCCTCTCACGCCCCCTGACCCCTCCACGGCTCTGCCTGGCCGGCCTCCTCCCCTGGTTGATGTTCCCACTAAAGCCATCTTCCCTTCCCCCGCCGGCCCTGCTCCTCCGTGTCTGCCGAGGGATGAAGTGCCCGGCTAACATAAGCGTGTTTACATTAAAATATAAGGACAATTACACCAGCCGATCTAATAGTCGGCTCTGTATATGTTACCAAGTACTTAGGGCTCTCTTTTGGAAAGCCATTATGCCCATGTGATTCCCCTCAAAGCCTTTCTTGAGGATTTTGTTTTGACAGGAGGGCATTAAGGGGTTGAAACTGATAGCATAAGCACACCACTTACACACTTTGATCAAATCGGCCCATAATTCTCCTAGAGAAAGTCTTGTATATATTAGGAAGGAAATTAATTTTATGACTGCTGTGGCTTTGCTGGTTAATGGCCCAGCAAGTCAGCCTGCCCCAGAAGGCAGGCTGTGGGAGGTGAACTCACCGCTTTCCTCCCTGGCCCACTGTCCACGGGAAGGATGTTCCACAAGGGAGGACCATCAGGCGGGCATCAGCCAGCAGGAACCTGGGATGCTGCAGGACACGGGCACGGGGTGTACCCTGTCGCGGGAGCTGTACCCTGTTCCTTCTGACCTCACCTCTCCCCCGGGCTGTCACAGCTAAAATGCCCATGGGGCACTCACAGCATGATGCAGATTTGGCCTGAGCCCAGAGCCCATGTCACAAGCTATTGGCATTGGGAGGAATTCAAAGACCATAATTCGGAAGACCTAGGCAGTGAAGTGGTATCACACGTTTCTGTGAACTAGGAAACAAACTAGAGAGAAGAAAAGAATTTGAATAGTGGGGCGACCTCTTTTAGTCTCATTTTCTCCATCTGCCCACCATTCCACTTAATAAACACTTGCTCCAATGTGGGTATAAGGTGTCAGGTATGAACGAGGTCTCCTGGGTTCCTGGGTGCTGAATGTGATCCCAGGGATGAAGATGAAAGCGTTTTGTATAACATGTGCCCAGCCCACCACTTCCTCCGGTCACTTAAAATAGAAAAAATACCAAATTGTTCCCATCCCTGCAGGATGATGGTGAGTAAAGGGGTATTTTGTGTGGTTCTAGCCGTTCTCATGGACTTTAGAACTTAACTTCCCCATAAAATGTAACTCCTTGTACTTAAAAAAAAAATTCAAGTAGGTTTTTTTTTTTTAATCTATGGAAACCATTGTGAACATCGTCATCAGATTGGAGGTGAGGAGGACTGGAGAAAGAGGTGAAACCACATTACAAATGTTGATAATTGTTGAAGCTGGTGACAGTTAGGTGGAGTACCTGATGCTACTCTGTTGAGTGTAAATGTTTGAAAGTTTCCACACTAACAAAGACAAAGCTTAAGGCTGATCTTCTAATGACCTCATTTCTATTCTCTGGAGTTCTAGAATGCTTACTGAAGACAGGGAGAAAAGAGTAGAATAAATATCTCATGGCACGACCTGAGCGTAACCTCACAGTGTATGTTGTGTGTAAGAATGTCATTCATTACAAATGTTTGGGGGCTTTGTTTTTCTGTTTGTTTGTTTGTTTGTTTTTTCTATTGAACAAAAGGAGTGGAGGAGTTTCTGGCATAGAGGGACAAGACATGAATTTTGTAGTCACGTGACCAGTGTTCCACTCCCAGTTCTGTCACTGTGGACGTTAAGCAAGTGGCTTGACCTCTTTGAATCTCAGTTTCTCCATTTGCAACTCCATTTCTCAGTTTCTCCATGGGGATAAATAATTACTTGACAGGATTACATGATAACAACACAGGGTAGGTGCCTGGCATGACGCAGGCACTCAGTAGGTGGTTGGCATTGCCCACACGTGCAAGCTTTTGCCACTCTGCAGGGAAGCCCCTTTTTCTAAAAATGACACTTTGTGATTTTCCTCTGGGAACTGCCCTCCCCTCTCTTTCAGTCCTTGTGGCTTAGGTGCCGTGGACTCCACCCCCAGCCACAGTCATGGCCACGTGACTCAGGCTGACCAATCATAGCCCCTTCCTGCCTAAGGGATTGAGTCGCAGATGCCACTTGACCATATTAGAGCCAAGGGGACAGATACGTCATACACTGTCGCTGGGTCTTTTCAGGGAAAAGCATGCTCTTGCAATATGTCACAGGTGAGCACGGAAGCCAAGAGTTGCCATCAGCCACTACTTGGGGAAAGCCAAGGTAGAGGGAGACTGAACACAAAGGGAGAGAGAGAAAAAAACCTAGTCCCTGGTTCAAGCCATTCCTTGATCCATTGGATTTTTCAGCCACGGTAGCCAATTAATGGCCTCTGGGACTTAAGCCAGTTTTAGGTTTTCTACCACTTGCAGTGGAAAATTCTGATACAATTACGATTGCCATTATTTGGGAGGGAGATCCAAGAGGGAGGGAATATATGTGTACATATAGCTGATTCAGTTCGTTGTACAGCAGAAACTAACACAGTATTGTAAACAATTATACTCCAATTAAAAAAAAAAAAAGATCACTTGTCAGAAGAGCCTGTTTTGGTAACCATTACATAAAACATCTTTCTCAGATGCTGCCCTTGGGGATCTGTCCTTCTAAGATGATATTATCCATGCAACTTTGTAATTTGTAATACTTGTGGTATTTCTTGTCTTCGGTATTATTGTTACACCGAGGACAGGCATGAGGACTCTGGTCCAAAGCAGCTGAAAAGGGAGGGGGAAGAGACAGTACCCTGCCAGGCAAACTGCCCAAATGCCCAGTCCCTTGGCAGGACCTCTAGTATCTGCACGGTGGGTCTGTGAGCTTGGATAGCCTTCAACACACTTTGGGGGCTGTTTATGCTTCTGGAATTGCAGCAAGGCAACCAGAGGGGTTAGAAGTCCACGACCAGTTTGTGCTATATGGGACCCGAACGTCATTAGCCCACCTGCCAGTTATCTGTTGCCACAGAACAAATCGTCCCAACATTAAGGGTGTAAAGGAACGATCGTTTTATTAGGCTCACAGATTCTATGGGTCAGGAATTCAGACAAGGCACAGTGGGGATGACTTATCTCGGCTTCATGATATCTGCAGCTTCAGCTTGGAAGACAAATGGGTAGCAATGACTTGAACAGCTGGAATCATCTGGAAGCTTCTTAAACATGGCCAGTCCTTGGATTGGGATGAGTGGAGTGCTAGGCTCAGCTGGGACCGTCAACCAGAGCACCGACATGTGGCAGCCCCATGTAGCTTGGGCTCCGCCCAGCGTGGCGGCTGGGTTCCAAGAAGGAACATTCAGAGGAGAAACATTCCAAGAGAATGAGGTGCAGCCTCCATGACCTTGCTGGCCTTGGCCTCGGGAATCAGGCAGCATCACTGATACCACATTCCAAATGGATCACCATCACTAAATGTGGCCATCCAGATTTAAAGGGAAGGGAATCAGATTCCAGCGCTTGGTGGGAGACTAGCAAGGTAACATTGCAGAAGAGCTTGACGGACAGGAGATATTATCGCAGGCGTGTTTGGAAAATACCATCGACCGTGGCCTGCAGGCACCGCCACTGTACCGAGGATGGACGTAATCCCCAGTGTTTACTAAGAATTTATTAGGTATCAGGCATTGTGCTCAGCAGTTTGTACACACAGTCCCACGGCATTCTCACAACATTCTCTGCCTCTCCGCTACTGTCTTTATGTTCCTATAACAGTGGAGAAAACTGCAGCTCAGAGAGGGCAACGTACTTGCCCAGAGTCACCCATCTAGTCACCCAATGGTGTCCTTAGCAAGCAGAGGAGCTGAGATTTGAACCCACGCCAAGAGCCTGGGTTTGATCCCTGGTCAGGGAACTACCATCCCAGAAGCCATGTGGTGTGGCCAAAAAATAAATAAAATAAAATAAAATAAAATGGACAGCTTAAAAAAAAATGGTCCTGCTCTTCCTCTTCTGGCCTGATTGCATCAAAATGCATTGAGGTTAAGAGCCTCATTTTGACTTTCATAGATAAAGCAGAGACTATTCCCCCCCCCCCCCCCATTTAAAAGATGTGAAAACCAAGCCTCAGAGAGAGAAAGCAACTTGTCAAGGTCACACTCAAGGTCCCCTGGCTCAAACTACCAATCAGTTCATGGATTACACATCACCTTTGAACAGTACCTAGACAGACCTCCTGTGATACGGGGGGGGAGTGTCCCCAAAGCCCCCGTGTGCCTCACCCTGACCAGTCCTTCCTTTCTACCCCTTTTCCCATTTGAGGATTCCCTCTGTCTCCAGTTGGGCTGCTCCCAGGGTTGTCAGGCACATAAATGATGGATTTCCTTGGCCCCTGCCTCTCCCCATCTTTACCCAATCTCCCTTTCCTCTACCCCACACCAGCCTTGGCCTCCCAAGCTATCTCCTCCCCTCCCCAGTGGGGGACTGGGGCACATTCAGAGAGTGTCCAGCCCTGAGAAATGTTTACACTAGAGATTAGCATTTATCTCTATACTTTCAACCTCTCTCCCCATGCTCAGTGCTGCTGTCTGCCTTGAGGAAAGGGGGATGGCCCCCAGCGATGAGAGCCAGCCAGGCTGGGGCCACCCCTCTGGCATCTGGCTCCACCGAACCCCCTTTCCCGCCATCTTTGGAGGTGGTCCTCTTAGGCTGTTCTCATTCAAGCTCTGAAAAATCCCGTGGTTTCTGGATGAAGGCTGAAGCCTCCATAAAAAATGTGAGTCTAGGAAGGGGCCTCTCACCAGACACCAAATCTGCTGGCGCCATGATCTTGGACTGCCAGCCTCCAGAACTGTGAGAAACAAATTTTGTTTGTAAGCCGCCCAGTTTATGGTGTTTTGTTACAGCAGCCCAAACAGACTAAGACATCACGATACATGGTGAGTGCCATTAATGTGCCAGCCACTCGCCAAATGCACTTTCAAATGGTGTCCTTACAGGCATTCTGATGGTGATACTCTCACTGTTGCCTCCGATAGGAGGAAAGAGCCCAAATGCCCAAGGCAACCTACCAAGATGGTTGCCGTTTGGCTTCAGAGGCTGGGCGTCCTTTGCTCCTCACCTGCCAGGCCTCTGGTCAGCCAAGAGGAGCTATACTCTAGGCCAATGATTCCCAAAGTGCGGTCTCCAGAGCAGCAGTGACAGCACTTGTTAGAAATGCACATTCCTGGGCCCCTCCCCAGACCGGCCAAGTCAGAAACTCTGGGTGTGGGGGCCAGCAATCTGCATTTTAACAAGCTGCCTGAGTGGTCCTGCTGACTGGAAGTTTGGGAGCCCTTGCTCTAGTCTAGGGAGATCCTGAACTCCTGGAAATCAGTGACCTCAGAGGGAGGTCACAGGCTTGTCCCTGCAAGGCTCTGGGCCAACTAAAGGCACAAGAGAAGTAAACAGAAGACAGAGGGATACTACCAAAAGAAATCTACAGGTTCAGTGCAGTCCCTATCAAAATCCCCATGGCATCTTTCACAGAACTAGAACAAATAATCCTAAAATGTGTATGGAACCACAAAAGATCCCAACAGCTAAAGCAATACTGGGAAAAAAAGAACAAAGTTGGAGGTATCACACTCCCTGATTTCAAACTAGGAAGATACTTCAGAAATTGTCCTATTAGAAGTTCCATTATGTTAGAGAAGGTGTGGACATCTTTTGTTTTTTAAAACTCACTGACATGGCCAATTAGGTATATGTTGATTTAAATGATGGAGGTTGACATACAGACCAAAGATCTCCAGGCTAAGTTGGTAACAACTTTCAAAGACCAATACATCACCCAGAATCTTTTCTCGGCAGAATGACTAAAAGCGTAAAATTTGTTAAACATTAAATTTGTAAAGTATGCTTTTGATATTGAACTAAAGTAAAGTATACTGCCCCATAAGTCCAGGGAATGGAATGACTTTCTCCTTCCATTTTAATTATGCATATACAACTAGATGGCTCTGAGTGAATTTTGCAATGGTTCAAGACTGTCTGAATTCATAAAGAAAAGAGTAACAGTTGTGCTGGAGTTTCTGCATCGGTAATAATATCATTAATTTCTTTGGGACAAAGTGGAAAACTATATTATTTTGGAAATTATGAACTTGTCCTAGGTTTGAAATTATAGATCATGCCCCTCATTTTTTAAACTATGTCCCTTAAAACAACACTGGAAATTCTGTATTATATTCAAGTGTAATACAGGCATATCAGTAGAAAAAAATAAATGGAATTTCAAATATATTAACTAGATTATCCCCAGTAGATTAATGTTGTGACTCTTCAGAAAAGGTGAATAAAATTGGAATATAAAAAAATAATAATAATAAAATAAATAATAATAATATAATATTTTATAATATAATTATATTATTATAATTAGTATGTATATACTAATTAGTATATTAGTATATACTAGTATACTAATATACTAATATATATATATTAGTATTATAATATATAATTATATTATTATAATTTTATATATTATATAAATATAATATACTATAATTATATTATATATAATATAATATAATTATAGTATATTATACAGGAATATAATATACTGTAAAGCTATACTAATCAAAACATCATGGTACTGGCACAAAAAAATGGACACATAGATCCAGAGAACAGAATAGAGAGCCCAGCAATAAACCCACACTTAAGTGGTCAGTTAATCTTTAACAAAGGAGGCAAGAATATATAATGGGGAAAGGACAGCCTCTTTAATAAATGCTGTTGGGAAAGCTGGACAGCTACATGTAAAAGAATGAAACTGGACCTTTTTCTTACACCGTATAGAAAAATAAACTCCAAATGGATTAAAGACTTAAATGTAAGACCTAAAACAATATAATTCCTAGACGAAGACATAGGCAGTATACTCTTTCAGGTCAATCTTAGAAGTATTTTTTTTGGATCTGTCTCCTCAGGCAAGGGCAACAGAAGCAAAAATAAACAAATGGGACTACATCAAACTCAAAAGCTTTTGCACAGCAAAGAAAACCATCACCAAAATTAAAAGGCAACCTACAGAATGATAGAAAATATTTGCAAATAATACATCCAGTAAGGGGTTAGCATCCAAATCTCACAAAGAAATCGTACAACTCAATTAAAACACAACAACAATCCAGTTTAAAAATGGGCAGAGGATGTTCTCCAAAGAAGACTTACAGATGGCCAACAGACACATGAAAAGATGCTCCAAATCACTAATCATCAAGGAAATGCAAGTCAAAACCACAAGAGGTATCACCTCCCACCTGTCAGAATGGCCATCATCAAAATGACAATGAATAACAAGCGTTGGTGAGGATGTGGAGAAAAGGGAACCCTTGTACACTGCTGGTGGGAATGTAAATTGGTGCAGCCACTATGGAAAACAGTATGGAGGTGCTTCAAAAAACTAAAAATAGAGCTACCATACAATCCATCAATTCTCCGTCTGGGTATTTTTTCCAAAGAAAACAAAAACACTAATTTGAAAAGATATGTGCCCCCCAGTGTTCATTGCAGCATTATTTACGGTAGCCAAGATAAGGAAGCAGCCTGTGTCCATCGATGATGAATAAAGAGGAACGGATAAGGGAGATGTGGTATATATACAATGGAATATTAATCAGCCATTTAAAAAGAGTGAAATCTTGCCATTTGCGACAACATGGATGAACCTAGAGGGTATTATGCTAAGTGAAATAAGTCAGATAAAGACAACTACTGTAGGATCTCACTTCTATGTGGAAACTAAAACTCAAAACAAATGAACAAACAAAAGAGAAACAGACTCATGGATACAGAGAGCAAACTGGTGGTTGCCAGACAAAGGGGTGGGGTGGTTGGGTGAAACAGGTGAAGGGGATTAAGAGGTAGAAACTTTTCAGTTATTTTAAAATATAGAGTAAAAGGAATATAATCAATAATACTGTAATAATTTTATACGATAACAGATGGTTACTAGACTTATGGTGATCATTCCGTAACGAGTTTGATTTTCAAATTATTATGTTGTACACCTGGACACTAACATAATATCTCATATCAACTATACTTCAATTTAAAAAAAAACATACAACTGACCATTCAAAACAAAAATAAATAAATTAAATAAATAAAAGAATATCATATATGGGAAAAAAGAAAAAAGTAGTATCTCTCCCTCTCCCCATGTTACTAGTCTAAGGATTGTGAGACGATTGGTGATTTCTTTCTGGATCTTCCAATATTTGGGGATGGAGTGGCTATGACTTTAGACCTAAGATTTCTGAAAACAGGGGAGTTCCCTGGTGGTCTAGTAGTTAGGATTCCGGGCTTTCACTGATGTGGCCTGGGTTCAGTTCCTGGTCGGGGAACTGAGAATCCGCCAGCCGCATGGTCAAAAAAAAAAAAAAATTTTTTTTGAAGACAGAATAAATGCTTTTCAATAACATGGATGACAAGGAAAGAGTTTAAACTGCTGGATGATACAGAGAAGACTGTTTTAGAGTACAGTGATGAGTACAATACAATGTGCTAATTACCCCCACAGTTTAGTGTTTTTCCTAAGCAAAAAGTGTGAGGAGGAAGGGGAAATATATCAGGAGATAGTATATTCATCACCAAAGTGGCACTTTATGAGGAATCTTCCTGAATCATCCTGACTTGAGAAGGTCCCCTCTGCATTAGAAGAGACTGCTAGTCTGGTCCAACAAAGGGAGAAAAGTGGCAGGTAACCGGTGATGGGTTTGTAAAAGTTGTTCTAGAATACTCCAGGACTCAACGCAGTCAATAACATCCCAAGGAGGCAAAGAGGATAGAGAGGATGAACCCTGGAGCAATGCACCCACGGTCTCCCATGTCAGCCAGAAATGGGAATAAACCCTCAGTGGCTGCCGAGCTGGGGAATGAGCTTGCAGAAGAGCTTGCCCCATGGAGTCATGGTTGGGGTCTGCCTGCAGCTGACACACGTGATGCTTGGTGTGACTCTGTTGCACCTTAGTCTAAGGAAAGTGGTGCAAGAGCCCTGTCTCAGTGTCATAAGGACCTTGGATATGACTTCAACCTAGAGTCACAGCTCAGCTCAAGGTAGCTGTCTCCATGTGAGTTTCTCCTTCCAATTCCAATAACTGCTACTTCCCTTCATCCCTTTAAACCTAGGAATCCCCCACCCCAGATTTGTCATTACAATTCACAAAACATTCCCCTTACAGCATCCTTGCATCCTGCCCACACCCTTATGAATAGTCTCCTTATTCAACTCCCTTCAAATTACCCCTTCAATTTTTGTGTCACAAGCTTTTCCTTCTGGGACCCCAGCTGACATATTATTTTACTTTTCTTCCCCCCCCCCTTTTTCATTGAAGTACAGTTGATGTACAATATTATACAAGTTACATGTGTACAGCAAAGTGATTCACAATTTTTAAAGGTTAGACTTCATTTATAGTTATTATAAAATAGTTATGTTCCCCATGTTGTTCAATATATCCTTGGAGCTTATTTATTTTAGACTATTTTTCATTCAACAAACTTCACTGAGCCCATGCTGTGAGCCAAACCATGTGCTGATCATCTTTGTGAGCTGGAATCAACTCAGCCCTTCAAGGTGACAGCAAAGATGGTGCCCAAATCCCTGGGCTTGAACACAAAGAGTGGGTTCGCCCACCTGGGAAGACAGGACCTGAAAGTTCATTTCACACCGAAATGCTAATGAGCCACCCACATGCTGTTTCTTTCAAAGGCATTTCCATTCCCAAACTCTTCCGAGGGAAACAGGGGTGGTCCTGTTCTTGGCTTTCTCCACCGAGCTCTGTGCAGAATTTAGAAGTTGAAATCCAGTCAACATAAATTGTAGCTCCAATTATTTTCATGAGACCAGCTGTTCTTTCCCCATAAATGAGGACTGGGGGGGAAGAAGGTGATGCTTAAGCCAAAGTTATTCATTTCTTGATGGTGGGATGTCAGGCAGTGTAATCCCTGGATTGGAAAAGCATCTTGTGGTGCTACAGCCTCCCTGCGTAGTACCACCTACTCCTGCACCCGCCTGCCTGAAACCCCTGAGGAAGGAGGGCCCCGGAACAGCCAAGCAGAAGTGGATGGAGAAGTCCTCAGCCTATTTGTTCCGAAGCATGACACTTACTCATCCCAGCTGAGAAGAAGCCAACCAAATCCACTCCGAGAAGGATCCAAAACGACCCGCGCTTTTCTCCTCCGGGAAAACCTGTCCCTTGTCCAAGTTCCAACTTCCTTCCTGCAAAGTGTGAAGTTGTGATGGAAACAGTCAACCCTGTTTATTTTGCCTGTAATATAGCCCTGGTCAGAGGAACGAGCCCTGACAAAAAGCTGTGTTCCAAAGGCAGCTGCTATGAGACCTGGATCTGGGATCTGAGAATGTGACTTTGGCTACTCCGTGAATCCTGATAGCACTGGGACAGTTTGGGGTGTCTGTCTGCTTGCCTTGCAAGTGACTTCCAAGGGCTTACCAGCCCACAGAATCATTCCACCAGCCTCTCGCTACATACACCGCAGGAAAAAAAAACAACATAAAAATTGATAGGATTGATGGTGATGGGAGGTTAATTTACTAGTCAGAATAGAGCTTTAGCCACTATAGCACAGGCCAAAATAAATGGGGCTTCCGCAAGATACAAGTTTATTTCTCTCCGTGGTAATAGTCTGAGCGTAAGTGGTCCAGGGCTGGTGTGGCAGCTTCACAGAGTGAGAGACCCAGGCTCTTCACGTTGGGTTTCTCTGCCATAGTCATCAGGACGCTTCCCCACCATGGTCCAAGAAGGCTGCTGCTCACTCAGCCAATGGGGATGGGGAGAGAGGAAGCAGAGGACAAACCCCTGCCCTTTGATGGCATAACCAGGTAGTTGTACATGTCACTCCTTCTCGCATCACATGTGATGTGAGAATTTAGTCACATGGCCACGGACAGCTGCAAGGGAGGCTGGGAAATGTAGTCTTTATCTGAGTGACCATGTCCCCAGCTACCACTTGGGAGTCCGTAAATAATTCTTTGCCAGTGAACAGTCTAACACAGTGATTAAAAGTGCAGATTTTAGAGGCAGGCAGTCCAGGGTTTGACTTCCAGCTCCCCAGCTTTCTTCCCGTGGTCAATGAATACTGAAGCAGAAAAATCCACATAACCCTGATGGCCAGAAAAGAGAATGTGTAGGAGAGGAACGGGAAGATTTTGGAGCGATGGGATGGAGCCTAATCACAGAAGAGCACGGATGGCCGGCTAAAAAGTCCTGTGGGCACTGGGAAGCCATCAGAAGTGTTCAAGCAGGAGAAGGCGGACATAATCAAGGCATGAGTGGAAAAGTGTGATTTTAATGGGTCATTTCCTGGTTTGGGTGTGGTCCGTCAGAGAACCTCACGACTCCTCCTGACAGCTGTTTGGAAAAGACATTGATCAAACCTCTTATGGGTGTAGACTGCCGTTAGCCCTCTTTGAGGAGTCTATGGGATAGAGCAGAGGTCAACTTTCTTAGTAAAGGGCCAGATAGTCAATATTTTAAGCTTTGCATACCAGATGGTTTTGGTTGCAACTACTCAACTCAGTGCTGCTATCAAAGTAGACAGCAACCATAGACAATATGCAAACAAGTGAACAGAGCTGGGTTCCAATAAAACTTTATTTATAAAAACAGACAGCAGGCCACATTGGTGCACAGGCTGTAGTTTACCAATTCCTGGTATAGAGGATTCTTTAAATATCAGTCCATTTTGTTGTAAAATGAAAACTCCAGTCAATACAATGCTTGAGAATGTGCCCCACTGTCTTCTCTTCATATACCAGTGAGCCCTCCCCTTAACTGGGGCAGATTCAGGGTTTGTGGGCCCTGAGGTTTATATTATTCAGGGGGCCTATTTAAGGAAAATAAAATAAAATTATGGATGCACAATTCAGTATGAAAGTGAATATTTATTTAGCATGAGAAAAGAGATGACAGCAAAGTTTCGAAAGCTGACGAATATCAGAAATGGCACAAAATCCATTAAGATAACACAATATTTGTAGTAATCAATTGCCTGATGTGCTGTATAACATTTCCCCTACATTTGGGGGCGGTGGAGCTCTGCATATTCCGCCTCTTCATATAAACAGTTATTTTTTTTAACATTATTCACTCTAGATAATTCTATCTTTCCATATATGTGGGAAATATATGTCCCACATATTTCCGGGGACAGGTGACGTAGGACATGTTCACACCACAACTAGGCATATTCCCAGAAGCCACTAGCACAGCCTAGCAATAACTATGCATAGAATAACTGCAAACCACAATAAAATATACCATTAAACCAAAACTAAGCATAATACCATTTCAACTTCCCCTTAGATGGATCCCCAAAATGCCTGAGGCCACAAATGACATGAGGGAAAGTGTAATGGAGAAGAAGTTGGAATAGAAAGAGAAAAGGGCCTTAACCTTTCCTTTTGCAAATTTTGTAAAGCTTATGACCATGTACACACACTGCTGGGCCCTTCCTAGCAGGGGAAGGAGCTTATGGGAGTGAGGGGCCTTGAAGTTTAGCATCTGGTAAACCTACTTGTGTGCCACAGTGCCTAGCACGTGGTATGTTCTCACTAAAGGATGGATATAGGAGCCCAAGACTCCCAGACTCCTTTGCGACTGCTTTATGCCCCACCCTGGAATAGCAAATCGTCCCAGGGCAGGCCCTGTTTTCCTAAAGAAATTAAATCTGAACAGCCCACACTTGGTAACAAAATTGGGGTTATGCAGAGAAAGTGATTCTGCTTTGGCTTCCAGGAGTCCCTGTGGAAAATATATATGTGTCCATTTTTAAAGACAAAAAACTTAATAAGCCAAATAAATAATTTTACTAAAGAAAAAAACTTGAACCTTCTTCCAACAAAGCCTTCGCCAGTCATCAACGTCCCCTGCTGCCCAGAGGCACAGAGTATTCAAGTTCCAGTTTAAATTTAGATGCTATTTTGTTCTGATGGTGTTTGAAAGTCAAAAGGAAAAATCAAGTTCTCCCTCTTGGATTAGAAAGCATGCACGATTCCATTTCCTGAATTTCACAGAGAGGATAAATTATTCCTGGAAAGGTAGCAAACCAGAAACCAATACACTTGCTTCAAAGAGGGGATCTCAGATACCTGGGAGGAGAGAATGTGTCTCAACTGTGTGTTTCAAAATCCCAGGAAGAACCAAACGTCAAGAAACATTTATCTATGTCAGAAGCTTAGCGAGATGTTGAGGGGGAATGGTCAAGTCTCTCGAATACATCATCCCAAAGCGAAGCCTTTTCAACTGTTGTTAGGACAGTGGCCGAACAGATTGGAGAAACCAGTGTGAAATATTTTACAGCCACATCAAACGATTAGACTGTGAAGCTAGAGGGAAAGTAGATTTATTGGTTAAGATATAGATTAAGCCATGTTAACAAAGAGACCTCTAAATACAGTGGCTAGAACATGATGAAAGTTTGTTTTTCATTAAAGTAGAAATCTGGATAGGTGGTCAAGGGTTTGGGGGCTCACCCATGTCAGAGACTCAGCTTCCTTCCATCTTGTGACTCTGCCATCTCTAACATGTGACATCCATCTTGTGATCCAAGGTGGCTGCCCCAGCTCCTGACATCAAGTCTGCATTCCAACCTTCTTTCTGAGAAGGTTGAAGCAGAAAGGTGAGGGTACACTTCTTCTTTTCAAGGTGTTACCTTAAAAAGCACACATCACCTCTGCTTTGACTCAATCCCATTACCACACGTAGCTGCAAGCCTGGCTGGGACATGTAACCTTTATTCTAGTTAGCCAAGTATCTAGCTAAAATTGGGAAGCTCTATTACTAAAGGAAGGGAAGAGGGGCAATGAAAGATATTTAACAGTCTCTGCCATGGTAGTCAACTGAGGGTATCTTTTTTTTTTTTTTTTTTTTAATGGCTGTGTTGGGTCTTCGTTTCTGTGTGAGGGCTTTCTCCAGTTGTGGCAAGTGGGGGCCACTCTTCATCGCGGTGCGCGGGCCTCTCACTATTGCGGCCTCTCTTGTTGCGGAGCACAGGCTCCAGACGCGCAGGCTCAGTAATTGTGACTCACGGGCCCAGCTGCTCCGCGGCATGTGGGATCCTCCCAGACCAGGGCTCGAACCCGTGTCCCCTGCATTGCCAGGCAGATTCTCAACCACTGCGCCACCAGGGAAGCCCCCCTGAGGGTATCTTTTATATGTATTCGTCATCCCCACCAACCAATAATTCAGATCTCGATTTCCTCAGTCGCCAGGCAGACACTTTTGATTCATTTATTGAATAAATTTTGAGTGCCTAACACATCCTGGATGCTATTCTTGTAGCAAAGTCCTTCCTCTCATTGAGTGCACATTCTAGTGGGTGGATGATAAAGGTAAACAAATAAATGAATAAGATTTTCAAAGAGTGATGAATGCTGTCCAAATAATGGAACAAGGTGATGTAGATGCAGGAGTGAGTGTCACAGGGAGGATTTTAGACTGAGTAGTCCTGGAAGGCCTCTCTGAGGAGGGGACATTAAAGTAGAGACCTGCATTGTATAAAAGAGCCAGCCGTGTGAAGACACGGGAGACAGAGGAAACCTTCAGAGCTCTAGGCCAGAGGTGGGAATGAACACAGTTTGAATAAGAAACAGAAAGAAAGTCAGGGCAGAGCTACGAGAGAGGGAGCTGAGAAGTAGGCAAGGATTCGATTACACAGGGCCTCGAAGAGGAGAGTAAGGGGCTTTGTATCACTCTGACCTCTGAGCAGGAACAAATGAGTAGTTTGCCCTGGCTAAGCCGACTCTGCAGAAGTTGCTGTGACTTTGAAGAGGAAAGAGCTAAAGGGTGTTGGATTATAAATTCCTGATGAGGTTTCCACTAATACGTCTGTCCACTTTACAGAGTGTTCTATACCCTGAGAAAACATTGCCACCCTTTCTCATCATTCCTTTCCCATCAGAGCTCTCAGAAGAAACCAGGGCAGGTGGTAGTAACCCCAGGTGACAAATAAGCATGGCGCACCTCAGAGAGGGTCAGTGGCTATTCCAAGATCACAAAACTAACAAGTAGTAGTAGAAAGACTGGACACCTGTCTTCAGTTTCGAAGCAATCTATCTCAGAACCCCTCCAAAAAGAAATTTGGCCTGAGGAGAAAGAAACAAAAAATAACAATGACATCACTTAAACAAGAAGCACATATTTTTCTTATATTTTATACATATATATATACATACATATATATACAGATAGAAAAATAAGAGATAGATAGATAATAGATAGGTAGATAGATAGATAGACATGTTACGAAGTTCGTGTGATTCCACTTTCCTGAGTGAACGGGATTGAGGCACTTCTATTACTAGCCCTGTGGTATTACACCCTGCCCACATCATTTAAGTAGTTCATTTATTAAACTCTCCTCAATTACTTGTTTCAATGTGCCATGTCTGTTTTACCAGGACCTGACTGATACAAATATCTAGAAAAAAATTCACACCAAAATATCATCTGTGATTATCTGTGTGATAGTGAATATATAGGATATTTAAACACACATAATTATGTATGTATGTGTATAAAATGTTTGTCAGTGTCAGTTATTTGAATACTTGTGACATTGTTATTTGTCTCCCACTATCCATTCTCTCCTTCTTCCTTTAGTAAGGGAGGCCCTCAAATTTTAGCTAGGTATATGGTCATCCAGCTAAAGACTACATTTCCCAGCCTCCTGTGCAGTTAGTTATGGTCATGTGACTACGTTCAGACCAGCGGGATGTGAACAGATAGAACAAGACTGAGCACATGACAGCATAGAGCTGCCAGTTCAGCCCTGGATGGCTCATACTTGGACTGATATGAGAGGGAGAAATAAACTATCTTATTTAAGTTACTATCAGTTTGGGTCTTTGTATCAGTGATTGCACCTACATCTTGATTAATTCAGGTGTCAGACTAAGTCAGGATGTCTGTGCTGAGAAAGAGAAAGGAAAGTTCTCAAAGCGTCTGTGTGTGGAGGGTGTGGTGAGCATGGGAAGAGGGCACATGAACTTCCATCCCTGTCTGTTCCATCTTGGGGATCCTTTGGCTCAGACTCCCTTCCCTTTTGCACCTCACTCTCTCCTCCTGTGAAGCGCAGTGATCTTCCTGTTGTCAGTGTGGGCTTATCACAGCAGTCATCAACACCACGAGCAGGCATTAGCGCCCATGATGGGCTGTAATGGGTACCAGCAAGACACAACTTGAGTCAGACAACTTGTGTTCGAATCCTGGCTCAAGTCACGTACTAGCTTTTAAAGGAGATTAGTGAGATCTGTTTGATCATAATTGAAAAAATGGTTTGAGAACCAAAAGAAAGTGCTTTCAAATTCTGAAAGCAGGTTAAATGACATAGATCTGTCTCCTGGGAAAAGATGATCGGGTGTGTGAAGAGTCCGCGGAGGGGTGGTCAGAGCCATCAACACCTTCCTCAGTATTCTATTTATTGACTTCCACTAGATTCAAGTGAGTAAGGAGGGATGGAATTATTCCAGGATTTGAATCAGCCCCGAAGTCAAGTTCTGCCTTTTGTTAAAGGGGAATCTTTGCTTCCTGGATATGCTCATGCAATGATTCAAAGCAGATATGTCTGGGAGATGGCAGGAGAGAGGGGAAAGTGGTCTCAACTAGAGCTCTGGGGAGAATAAACACAGAGGAAGTTTCTCCCCCAGGAGAAAAAAGAACGTTTAGTGAGTCATCATAGATGCTTTCTTGCCAAGATTACAGGGAAGGGTTAAATAGGAGGAGGCAATTGAGTCAGGCTCATTGTGGAGCTCAGGGACCAGGGGGAAACTATTGATTTCCTCTGAGCCACTTTGGGCTGACCCATTAGTTCGGGCTCACTGAGAAGGTGGAAAATATGCAAGTTGCACTTGGCTGCATTTTTAATGTTCCCTTACTAGAGGACTATCCAACATCTTCCAAACGAATGTGTGGAGGAGGGGTTTGGAATAGAGGGTGCTAAGTGAGAGGTGGTCCAGGCACAAGTGAGTTTCTGACAGATGCATCTGTGAAATCGCTCTCCCCAGTCCTGGTGACACAGTGGACCCTCGCTTAGTATGGATCAAATCTTGAACGGAATGCTGCTGAGGAAGGAAGGGGCTAACAATTCTTAGCCACGTTACAGCTCAGACTCCAGAACCCAACCTTGAACTTCCCATCTCTTAGCCACAAAGTGAATCTGGATTCACCACCATTTTTTTTTTAATTGAAGTGTTGATTTACAATGCTGTGTTAGTTTCAGGTGTACATCGAAGTGATTCGGTTATGTACATTCTTTTTCGGATTCTTTTCCATTATAGGTTATTACAAGATATTGAACAGAGTTCCCTGTGCTATACAGTAGGTCCTTGTTGTTTATGTATTTTATGTACAGTAGTGTGGATTCATCCCCTTTTAATCTGGCCTGAAATCGTTTCGTTCATCACCAAGGTTGTTTCAGGACCACACTGCGTGGGTTAGAATCCCATTTCTACCACTCGCCAGCAATATGTCCACGAGCAAACGACTCAAAACACTCTCAGTCTTTATTTTTCCTGTCTCTAAGATGGAGATAATTATAGCACTACCTTATGGTTTGGCTTGGTTTTAAGGTGAAGTGATAAAGTCCATGAGAAGGGCTTGGCAGTCAGCCCTCGTTCACAGAAATGCTCGATATACTTTAACAACCTTATGATTGTTTTATATATATGTTGCCGTCTATAACAAGCAGATTTCAAAGACTCAAGGGCGAAGAGGAGGAGAAAACGGAGCTATATTGGAGTAAAGTTTTTACATTTTACCAGAATTAAACTAGTATGGATCTGAAGGAGATGGTGATAAATCAAGTTGCATATGGGGACTTCCCTAGTGGTCCAGGGGCTAAGACTCCACGTTCCCAGTGCAGGGGGCCCAGGTTTGAATCCTGGTCAGGGAACTAGATCCCACATGCTCCAATGAAAAGTCCACGTTCTGCAACTAAGACCCAGCGCAGCCAAAATTAAAAAAATAAATAAATATTCTTCTGAAAATATGCATATTGTAACCCTGAGAGCCACCACTGAGAAAATAAACAGAGTAAAAATATCAACAGAGGGATTAAAGTGGCCCACTAAAAAATATGTATTTAACACAAAAGAAGGTAGTAACAGAGGAGAGAGCTCTCCTTGTGTGCCGGTCCTCACAGGTCATTGGTATCTTTTCAGACAATGGGCTGTGTTGGCCTTTAAATGATCAGCTGGGGCTTTAGACGGATCGCATGATACAACCAGCTTGGCATAATTAAATCAGCTGGTCCATCAGAAAGACACCACATGGTTCATTGCCACTTAGACTAACTGTGGATGGGATTCTTCCAGAAGGGGATATGAGTTCAGCATCTGAAAACATTGGAAGAGGTGGATAGACTAGCTGTCATAGAGACATTGTTTCAGTAAGGGACTGGGACACAGTGTTCGAGAGACAGAGAGGCAGGGGACAGATAATTGGCCCTGCAAGGTTCAGTGAGGAAAAGGAAGGGACAGCTCCATCTGAGCATCTGGACCCCTTGATCATTCCAGTGGCAAGATCCATCTATCCAATGGAAGGAAAGACCAGGGAGACCCATAGGGTCTGGGAACCACGGCTGGGATTACAGTGCCATCTCTGGGACCAACCTGGTGGATGGCCCCTCTCCCCAACGCGCACACACACACACACACACCCACACGCACACACAGCCTTCACTTCTCAAACTAAGGGCAATGACTCTAGTACCAGAAAGAACTGAGATCCACTACCTATGCAGCCTCTTACCCTGGGACTTGGGCGAGTTATGTAACCTCACTGAGCCTCAGTTTATTTACCTATAAAATAAAATGAGTCTCGGGACTTCCCTGTTGGTCCAGAGGTTAAGACTCCGGGCTTCCACTGCAGGGTTCTATCCCTGACTGGGGAACTAAGACCCCACCTGCTGTGCAGCATGGCCAAAAAAAAAAAAAAAAAAAAAAAAAAAATGAGTCTAATAATCTCTTGATGGTTTCTTTGAGAATTACACTTTTTAAATATGTAGAATTCGGCATCATATGTGGGACAAAGAAAGATCTCAGTAAATCACAATTTTGAGGACAATGACGATGGTGAAGATGAAGAAGCGAGTGGTGATGGTTGTGACATGTCCCCTCTTCTGGGAAGCTTTCCCTGGTCCCAGCAAAGACGTATCCTCAGTGCTCTCATGGTCCTCGAGCATCTCCTTATCATGACACATATACAGCATTGTCATTGCTTTTGATTCATCTCTCTCCATCAGCAGACAATAAATTCTTTGTAGGCAGCAACTGTGTCCTATTCACCACTATAGCTCCGGCACCCAGCCTAGGGTTTGACATACACTGGGCGCTAGGGTATCCACCCAAAGACTTGGCCTCCTGAAGCACTTTCCTTGTTTCTCCCATGGATTGTTATCGGAATGACATAGACCTGCGTGTGCGTCTTAAGATCTCCCACATACAAAGCTGTGTGACCTGGGTCAAGTTACTTAACCTCTCTGTGCTTCATTCCTCTCACCTATGAAATGGGGGTTAATAACAGTTCCTACCCTAATCAGGTGGTTGTGAAGATGAAGTCACAGAATAAATGTGAAAAGATCAGCCCACTCGTTCATCAAGTATGTATTGAGTACCAACTCTGGGAAAGGCCATATTCTAGAAGCTGGGGTACCACACAGGGAAAGTTGCTGTCCCCATGAGGAAAAGCAGATCACAAACAAAGAAGGATCCAGATGAACGAGTAATAGGTTAGTACCAGATATGGTAAGGGGAGGCAGTCGAGGATAGCACTCAATAAATATTTATTATTCTCACTAACATCCCACCCTGAACACACCCTCCAGGGAAAACTGAAAAGCAACCAAACCTTGGGACCCTGGGGCGTTTGGGTCCCAGGGTTTTTCTCCAGTCGTGGGCAGAGGCTCGTTCTGGCTTTCACACCCCTGGAGCTGATTACGCCGTCAGAGCCTGCCCTCTCTTCGGGGGGAAAGAGCAAAAGCCCACTTTTCATGACACCTGTAGTAATCCTGGGTGGAATGTATCTGAAAAGATGCAGGAGAAATTCTTAAAATATATTTCCCTCCAACCACAATATATTCCATATGCTTGGAAACGGTCAGGGAGGGAGCCTGGTGCGCTCAGTTACCTCTGGTAAATGTTTCTCTCCCACACTGGGAAAACCCTTATCAGGGGTGCTCCTATCTGACAGCTGGAAGGAATTTAGGAGAAAATGCAAAGTGCCGTTTGCAGAAGAGGAATCAAAACCGCAAGAGGACTTGAGGGCTTCTCTCAAAGTGAAAGGGTTTAAGGCTTCGGACTGCTTAGTCTGGGGGTAGGGGGGGAGCACTTTCTGGGGAGGGGGGTGTTGAGGGACCCTCCCCTACCAGGGCTCGCTGGGTGACCTGGGGAAGTTCACAGGCCCCCTCTGAGCCTCGGTTTCTCCCTTGGTAAAATGACTGTGAGCTCTACGTTCCGAATTCTGTTAACCACAGAGGATCCATTGAGGATCCACATCTTGTTCTGTGGTTTCTTCCTATGGACAGCAGAGGAAGCACCCTCCAAGCTGGTGGTGGGCACATCATGGAGCAGAAATAAAGGCGGGAGGTGGGAGCCAGTCTCCAAACTGAGAAGGAAATTCTCTTTTTATGTTTTTACTGAAGTATAGTTAATTTACAATGTTGTGTTAGTTTCAAGCATGCAGCAAAATGATTCATTTATATATATATATATATATATATATATATATATATATATATATATATATTCTTTTTCGGATTCTTTTCCACTATCGGTTAATACAAGATTAACTGAGTATAGTTCCCTGTGCTATACAGTAGGTTCTTGTTGTCTAGGGACGGAAACTCTTTAAAGCAGTGGTTTTCCATTTAAGGGCGCGTTTGGATCACCGGGTGAGCATTAAAAGTGTTGAGGTCCCACTGCCCAGAGATGGTGATGCCTGAGTATTAGGAAGTTTAAAAAAACTCCCCAGGTCATACTGATGCTTAAACAAAGGTGAGTTTCAGCGACTAAGGTTTCCTGACCTTGCTACATCCAGTTCTTTCCCCTTCCCTTGTGCTTTGGGGCTGACAAGTGAATCTCTCCAAGAGAGCCAAGTCTATGACATGCTTTGCAACATACAGATCCAGGTTCAAGTCCCAGCTCTGCCATTTAATCGCTGTGTGACATTGGGCAAGTGAACGGCTCTCTGCATCAGGAAAATGGGAATGAATATCACAGCACCCACTTCACAGGTTTTATGGGGATTCATCAAGACACGCTGAAAAGCTTTCAGCACATGCCTGGCTTATGGTCAGTGGGCAGTGATATTGGTAACTAATGATGGTTGACAATGACCTCTTGGCAACATGCTCCAGGTGCCTTAGAGCAGTGGTCCCCATACTTGAATGTGCATCAGAATCACCAGGAGGGCTCCTTAAAACACAGGTCGATGGACCCCAACCCCAGAGTTTCTGATTCCCGGGCTCTGATGTGGAGTCTGAGAATTGGCATTTCTAACTAGTTCCCAGGCGATGCCAATCCTGTTGACCCAGGAACCATGTCTTGAGAACCATCATATTAGAAGGAAATCCAAGAACAAGTCGCCCTTCACGCAGAGTAGAGAATTCCCCTCTTCATAGGGCACCCATCTCTCTGAGGGTCTAAGGACCTGGAGCCGTATAATAATTCTGGAACTTACATAATACAAACTAAATTTTATGCCTGGACAGGCTTCCAAGATCTATTCCTCTCATTTTGCACTTGGAGAAATAGAAGCTGGAGAGAAAATGACATTTGCTCAAGATCTCACGGCAAGTTGGGAGCAATTCTAGGATGACACTCTTCCAGAGACAGTATAGCAATGAATTGGGTGCACACCCACCAGCTTCCCCAGCACTCTTTCTCCTCTCCCCACGGCCACATGCTTTTAAGAAAGGCAACAAAACTCAACAGATCCCTTCTCTGCAGGCCTTCTCAGAGCCTTTGTTATAGTCATAGGCATTATAAATAGTGGTGGGAAGATGATGTATCAAACAAGCAATAATATTGATTTTCCCTCTTTCCTCAGGCTCTAGTGCAGCTTGATAGGGCACTTATGTTATAGTCTTACCAAAAATGATGTACCAAAAGTTTGTAATATTTTGCTCATCATGGAGTTTTGCATTTTTAGTTTTAAAACTATTTTATTAAAATAGTATTCATCTTGATTACTGAGATTTGGGGCACCCCTTTAGATTTTGCACCCTCGGCAAATGCCCCATTCACCTCCCCTTAGTCCTGGCCTCAGGAAACATCCTCTAAACATGTATGACCTTGGACATCTCACCTCATGGAGCATTTCAAGGGAATAGCGTTACATAGAGAACACTCTGTGAAATCTATTTTATCATGACACATGGTTAAAAGAGGTGAGACGCCAAGAGGATTTTTTTTTTTTTGTCTTTTTTTTAGCATCAGAAAGAAGGACTGGAGGGAAGAGATGAGTGATTTTTTTTTTTTTTTTTTTAGTTCGAGATTCAATAGTGTTTTGGAGCAATCTTTACGACGATATGGAATTCTCAGATAGAACTCTAAGACTATAGCTATCAGATACTTCTCGGTTATCTATGGCAACATAATGCTCTGTAATAAATAACACAAAGCTTCAGCAGCGTATAAGAATCAACAGTCATTGCTTGTGGGTCTGAATGAGCAGCTAGGCAACTCCGTCAATCTCGGCTGGGACTGATCACATGACTGTGGTGGGCTGGCAGTTAGCTGGGGCATCTGGGGTGGTTTGGCTCCACTCCACTTGCCTGTCCTCCCCCAGTGGGCAAGCTTGGGTTGTTCTCATGGAGACCGCAGAGGTGGGGTGGGGGAGAAAGGGAGAGAGAAGAAACACACGAGGACTCTTGATGCCAAGGCTCAGCTCACCATCATTCCTACCACAATCCACAGGTCTAAGGAGACCATGTGGCCAGGCCAGTTGGAAGACATGGAGAGATAGACTTTTCGTCTTTAGTGAGAAAATCTACAAAGGAAGTCACATGGCCAAGGGCATGCAGACTAGGAAGGGCAGAAAAGCAGGGCCATCAATAAATGCTTATTTCCACATATACTCCCTTCCTCCAATGGGAGGAGAGCTGCGATCAGACTTTCAGTGAAGACATTTATTAAAAGTGTTTCTGATTTCAATCCCAAATACTACCTTGAGGCCAAAGTCTGGGGGTGGGGGGTCGGATCTTTTAGAATTTATGGAGCTGGGGGGAAGAAGGAGGGTTGACCTTCCCCAAGCAAAAATGCCCATGTGCCTTTTTCTGCCGTTCACAGGGATCCCCTCAGTTCCTGGAGTAACAGAAAAACCACATGGGGTGTGTGTGTAGTGCATACTTCCTCTTGGAAAAACAGAAAAGAAAAATCTTATGGCTTTGATTTTCTAATGTCTTGTTATTTCATTAGCATTGGGAACAGAACTACAAATGAATCCAAATTCAGGAAGATGCTCAACTCCCCTGCTTGGATTTTAAACAGAATATATTCTGGGCTATGACTTCTATAGTGATATGCACAGTTTCCCACAATGTAGGTACTTAAGGACCATAGGACTCTTAAAAAATCATTATTCATTACTACTCTTCACTTACCTACAAGCCTACAGTAAGAAACTGGTTTCTTGGATGGGCCACGCTCTCTCCCAGCCCCAGGCACTCATGTAGGCTGTTCCCTCTGCCCAGGATACCTTGTCCATCCCAAACACCATCTCCATCCCCTCAGCCTTCAGGTAACTCAGCCAGATCATCACCATTTCTCAGAAGCTTCCCCTGACCCCTCAATCCACGTAAAACCCTTATAAGCTCCCATATCACCCACTACATCCTCCAAAACACTTCGTACCCTTAACATCATTAATTGTCTGTATTTCACACTCACTTATAATATCCATAACCACAGGAACCCATTTACGTATATCCAGCACCCAGCTGTGTTTGTCCTAAGTTGTTTGCTCAATTAATATACATGTCTAGTCCCACCTGTATGAATTTATTGTCGTAAAAACAAAACCCCAAGGGGAAGAGGCTTGACGGTTCCAAGCCTCTAAAAACAAGGTTTCTAAAAATGAGCAAAGGGGGAAAAACATTTTTAACAAAGAATGTTTTGACAAGCACCGCTTAAGTTTGCATTTTCCAAACCTCGTTCCCTTGCCTGGATCACCTTTCACTGCTTCCCCAATTCTTGCTCTAATACCCAAACCAGGGAAAGGTCATAATTCACAGGAGTGATATTTGCAGATTAAAATAAAAACAGCCACATTCTGCAAGTAACGCTGACATTTGGCAAAACGTCTCAGCCAGAAAAATATGTGAATGTCGGATGCTTCGCAGGACATGGCCAGATTCCTTTTATTCTCCCAGAAATATAACAGGGCAGTCCACATTCTGGTTTGGATGTCTTCCCACTTTCTGGAGTAAAGGGAAATACAATAAAAACCTGGACGATGAGCTCATGGACTCCTCCATTTGTCAAGATGTATCTCTTCTAAGTGGCTCTTTTTTTAAAGGCTTGAGATGCTTCCAAAATATTTATAAAAAGCAGCAGGGCTCTTCAAGGTTGGGAGGCAATCACAGACCTCCAAGAAAGGGAGGGAGAACAAGGTTGCTTTGCAACCTCCAGCAAGAAGGGGATGGGAAAAGGTGTCAGGTCTGAGCCACGGAGGGAAATTGGGAAGCAAAGATGCACTCACTTCCGGGTACCACCAACTTTTCCCCTGGAATCACGTGCTACCAGAGTTAACATTTGCCTTTGAACCTTAGTCACCTGGCTGGTGACTAGCTCTGGAGTGTGAGGACTGGCAAATAATACCTGACACTTAATACCTAAACCGTTTTCTTCTTCTAAATCTTTTTTCCTTCTGTATTACACATGTTCAAGAGAATATACTACTAGCTATAAAGAAGAAAATTTTACTATATTGCCTATTACCTTACGACCCCAAAAGAACTTTTACTATTTTAACATATGTCTTTCTTGTCATATTCAAGTGCACGTGCGCGTGGGCACACACACACACACACACACACACACACACACACACACTTATTCTTACCAAAATTAGGTATTATCACAGGTACTGCTTTGCCAACTGACTTGTTTTATCCTTTTTTTTTTAACACCAGTAGACAGACGGATGTCCTGCCTGCTACCACCTATGTAAATTTGGAGACATCACTTAAACACTGAGCTTCAACCTCCTCATCTCTAAAATGATGATAAAAATAGGTACTAACATAATACCTAGCAAATGCCCAGCACATAGTGAATATTATATATGTGTGTATGCGCTGTGTTCGCATTTCCATGTAATTAAGTTATCTTTTTCCATATCAATTTTAAAATCCTACATAAAATTCTATTGTAGAGATAACTGGTTTAATAAACCATCCCTTTCTGTCAAACATAGGCTCATTTAAAACATGTTTAAAATTCTTTGGCATATTTATCCTCATTTTATTCTTATAATATCCTTGTGGAATTGGTATGAGGAATGTAGATGATAATGGCTAATCTTCTACAGTAAGGATTAGCGAACATTTTCTGGAAAGGGCCAGATGGTAAATCTTTTTGGCTTTGCAGGCATTAGGGTCTCTGTCCCGACTACTCAGTTCATCCCTTGCCATAGAAAAGCGGCCATAGACAAAGCATAAACAAACGGCTGTGACTGCGTTCCCATAAAATGTTGTTTACAAGAACAGGTGGGGGGCAAATTTGGTCAGTGAGCCATAGTTTGCCAATCCCAGGATACCGAATGGCAGGCCCTGTTCTAAGAGCACCGCCTGGGTAATCTGATTTTATTCTCCCAGTGACTTTGGAGGGGTAGATCTGAGTATTATACCCATTTTGCAGATGGGAAGACTCTACAGGGTTACAAAGCAGATACTTGGCTGGGTCGGAGCTCACACTCGTTTTTCCCCAACCGCCTGTTCGTCCTGCCTCTCCCTTCTTAATTCTACTCCCTGCCTCTTGAACCCTTTCTCCAAATTGAATCCCACCATCAATTCTTCAACAACCTGGGACAAACTGCAAAGTCTTGGTTTATAAGAGCAGCAGCAGTGACAGGCAAGCCCTCTGATTCGCTGCTTCCAGGGCAACAGCACACTCGGTTAGGAAGTGCCTCTGGGAGTGGGGCTGGGGGGATTGCAAACCCTGTTTTCAGTCCCTTCCTTATCCATTCCAGCAATAAATTCCAAAAATGATCCTGCTCCAGACCCAATGATGTCAAGATTTTCTGCTTTTCTGTGGAGCTCTGGTCTCAGAGATCAAAGTTAGAGGCACAGCCCCTGGGGACCCAGTGGAGAACTTCCAGAAAGATTCATTCACATCCAGTAGGAACTTGCAGCGACCCCAACTCACATGTGTGCCTTTTATTCTCACCAACAGCCTCTGAGCAGTTCTCTGCAGCCGAGCAGGAGAAAGTCCCTGCGCCTTCTCTTAATTTATTGCCCAAAGAGGCAGGGTTAGAACTTCCGCGAGGATTTCTTGCACAAAACCCATCTGAGAGAGTTTCAAAGTTCCAAGGAAGGGTCAGGCAGCAGCCTTCATTTACATTTTCCAAAATGCAACACCCAATGGGTTTTTATCCCGGAAAGGAAAGAGGCACCATAGGATGGCTGTTTCTCTCTAGTCAGTTTGTCCAATTGATGACAGGAAGTGACCGCAAAGTGTAAATGTCACAATTAAACCCTGTCTAGATGAGGAAACTAATCACAAAACAGTAAGTCTAACCTTTAGTCTTATAACTACTCACTTAGGTGGCCTCTTAAGAGTCAGGCATAACACAACTGCTGAGCCTGCGCGTCTGGAGCTTGTGCTCCGCAATAAGAGAGGCCGCGACAGTGAGAGGCCCGCGCACCGCGATGAAGAGTGGCCCCCGCTTGCCGCAGCTGGAGAGAGCCCTCGCACAGAAGCGAAGACCCAACACAGCTAAATATAATAAATAAATAAATTTATTAAAAAAAAAAAAAAGAGTCAGGCATAAATCTTTAGGCCAAGCATCTATACAGGAATTCCTGGGGGTTCTTTTTTCCCTCTCACCCTTAGGTTTATAGATTGGTGAACATCTTTAATTTCATCGTGTGTTAATATCTGTGGGTTAAGAGGAATGATAAAACACAGTACCAAAGGATGTTTCCAACTTGATGTAACGTTTTGCAAAAAAAAAAAAATAATAATAATGATAAAAAACAGGAAAAAGAATGTGCTGTGGTCAAATGAGTTTGAGAAATGCTGCATTATCTTTACCCTTCTGGAAACTCACAAAGTACATTAGCGTAATAAAGGCTCTGAGAAGTCCTGCAGAACAAAAAGATACTGGTGGCCCTTTGTTTAACCCAGCATTTTCTATGAAATGTGCACATGGCAAATATTAGCATCCCACCAAACTAGTTCAGTGGAACGCATTTTAGGAAATCTCATTTTAGAGCAATGCTCTTTGCACGGCCAAATGACCTACTGATGGTAGGGTTACAAATGAAGTTTTATTGTCGCCTTTACACTTTCTCTGTATACACCAAAATTTACCCATAGAACATGAATTTCTTTCACAATCAGGAGGGAAAAAAAACAATAAATGTGTAGATAGATAAATAGATAGTCGCTATTCACCTCTGTGAAAATCAATAAAGAGAAATCTTGCTAAAATGAAGTTAGGAAGCCAGAAGGGGGAGCTCTCACATACCACTCAGGTCAGTACAGATCCCAACAGGAATAGACTGGACTTGCATCTCTGGCAGAATCCAACAGGAAGTGACACTACTTTCCTCCTGCCAGCAGGAGGAAATAAGATTTTCCCCTTGCCTGGCAACAGCTCAGCCAATGAAAAGCCACTATACTTCCAACTTCCAGTTTCCTCCAATGGATTCTTTGTTTATAACAGCCCCTCCCAATTTCCCCTTCTCCTCTGTAAAAGAGCTTCCCTCCTTTGAGAATCGAGCTTGCATGTGGTTCTCCATAGCTGTATGTCCCAAACTGCAATTGTTTCCTACTCCCAAATAAACCCATTTTGCTGGTAAAAATAACTACCTATTTTATTGTTCAATAACCTAATTTATTGTTCAATATTGTTCTGAACCCATTCTAACAAAATAATCCGAAGTCTGAAAGCAACTTCGTGCATAAAAATGTTCATCTCTGGGCCAGTTATATAACCAAAAAATGTAAAACCCCATGTACATCCATGCAATGGAATATTATTCAATCATTTTAAAAGGCAATGTCAGAGTTTTTAATGACATAGAAAATACCTATGGTATAATGCTAAGTCAAAAATCGTGGTACAAAAGTATGGTTTTTTTCTCAAAACAAAGAAGTGTCCACAGAGAAAAAACTAAGGCAATTGGATTAACTGAGATTATCCCTTAGATAGTTGAACTGTGATTTACTTCACATTTGTCTTCATGCTTTTAGATTTTCTGCAGTAAGCTTAAGTTTGGGGGAAAAAAACTTTGACTTTACAATTTATAGTTTCATCTAACAGGGATGGGGAAATATATTTGCATGCCAGATTAAATTAATTGTGCTATAGCATTATAGTGTCACCAAGCATTAATTATGATTGGCCTGAGAAGAGGGAAATGAGGGAGCTAGGGATTCTTTAAAGGTCAGATCATAGTCTTTCCAGATTAATAGAGGATAGGGTTACCAGATTTAGCAAATAAAAATATAAGATCCCCAGTTAATTGAATTTAAGATCAATGAATTTTTTTTTCCATTTGTAAAAAATGTATTAATATTCTGTTGGAGCAAAAGGAGACTAATAAAATCCATAGAAGTTGGCTATGTGATTACAGATATCTTAGTGACAATATAATGGAGTGATCCTAACAGAAGAAATACACTTGTGTCATGCTTTTACATCATTGTAAAGGTTTATTTAGTAGCCAAAATATATATGAGATGTATATGGTTTTCAAAGAATATTTTAGGTGAGTATGTCCCATGCAATATTTGGGATCTGCTTATGCTAAGAAAAATGTTGGTTATTTAACATTCAAATTTGACTGTACATCCCATTTCTTACCTGGTGACACTATGGGGGTGGGCACATGCCATCTGGTCTGGGAAGATGACTCCCAGGTGGGCGCTCAGATTGATTTTGATTCCTTCCCATTTTTTTTTACATCACAAAGGTGGGTGGAGGCTGGGTTTAATCAGTTGAGTATGTAGCTCCACCTGGGAAAGTTGGATTTCTTTTGCAATTAGGGCTCTTAACCTCTTGCCCATTCATTCAGTCAACCAACCTTGTGGACCACCTACTCTGCACTGGGCACAGTGATGGCTGCTGAGGTGGGAGCATGGATGTGACAAATAGGGCAGTTGGTGTGTTTAGGTGAACTTGACCACTTCGGGCTCTAGTCAACCTTTCAGGACGTGCTTGTGCCCCCATCATATCGGGGGGCTCCCACTGTCCCATTCTTCCCTGTACATTCAGAAAGAAGGAGAGAGACAATACCAGGGAATGCATTTCCCCTCTGGACACACACACACACACACACACACACACACACACACACACACATTCACACACTCACACACACACACACCATTTTCATTTCCACCATCATGCCTACATTTGAGGGGCTGGACTATTAAGAATCAGGCCACCGGACTTGACCTTAGGAAGACTGGAAGAAGGGAGGTGGAGGACATCATGGCAAATGTCATCCACATCACAACAAAACTTCGAGCGTGTCCTGAAGTGGGCACTGGGCACTTTATCCTCTACGAGGTCAGGGAGCAGGTCTCCTGTGGTCACGTGGTCTGAGGCCAGGGAGACTGGATACCTAGTCAGACAGAGAAAGGGGGAAGGGGGAGGGTGACTCAGCATGGTTGTCACAAGGCTCTTGGTCAAGGGACAAGCCCCCAGCTAGCTCACAACCCATCTACAAAGGGAAATGGATTAGTGGCTCCCTTTCAATCAGGCTGAGTTACGAGCTCAGCGATTTGTGGGACGTTTACATGAACCAGAAGATGTGTTATCTGATGAAAATTGCTTAATTTAATATCCTAGCTTGACAGGCAAAGAACTGTACCTCTTTGGGAGAATCTGCCAGGGTGGATGATTTTTTTTTTTTTAAGTCCCTGGACATGTTTATCCTCTCCTTACCCATCAAAGAACAGAAAACCAGTTTGGGGGTCCAGTGGGTAGTCTGCCATCGGGCTGTGGGCCCAGGGAGCCTCAGAATATCCACTTTCATTGCATGACCCAAAGGCAGCCGCACTCAACCTATACCCTGGGATGCGAGGTGGTCTGATGGGAGGTTGTTAGAGAGAAAGCCAGTCAAGCACAGCTCGACGCCTGGCTGTTGATGAATTGTGATTCAGCACAGAGCTAAAAATTTTTCTAAAGACATAAAAACAGAGGTTTACCATGAGGGCACTGTGTTTCCATAAGTTTTTTATTCGTTAATTTCACACAAAGCTACTGAGGGCTTAACATGCCATTTGCAAATTTATCACGCATCAGAATCACAGGGAGGGTTTGTCAATTGCAGGTTGCTGGGCAGGACTGTCAGAGTTTCTGACTCAGTGGGTTTGGGGTGGGGCCCAAGAATTTGCATTTCTAACAAATTCCCAGGTGCGGCTGCAAACCATACTTTGAGAACAACTGTGCCAGGAGCGTGGAAAACAGTGTCACCTGGCAGCTGCTTGCCCCATAAGTTCTATACAAGGCTGGCTCAAAGTCCCCATTCCGTGCCTTATAGAAACCCAAAGCCCTACCCAGAATGTCTGCCACTTCCAGGGGACTTATGATCTCATTGCAACCGTTCACCTTGAATGTCAGGGATTGTTTAACTTGCTCTGTTTGTTAATCACTATGGTTTTTTTTTTTTTTTCATACTGTCCACCCATTTATGAATTTTGCCCTTTTCCTTATTTCAGATCAAGCAAAATAAAAACAAAAATAATCTCATAAGATTTCTGGTTATGTTCAAGCTTTTATCTAAGACTAAAAGATACCAAGGGGATTTACACTGCAAACATGTAAAACATTTCAAATTAATACTAGACATCCCTGTTGTCCAATGTCTCTGACCACCCCCGCGCTGGGAGATGGCTTCCCTGGCCCTCCACTGTATGTGGCAGCCTCTCCTCACGGCCTTCCCCCAGCTCCTCCCTCTGTTTCCCCTTCCATCTCTTCTTCTCATCCCTACCCCACCCCACCTCTAGGCTCCACCTCCTGGAGCTCCAAATTCTGCATACTCCATTTCACAGAAGATCCCATTCTCTCTAGCTTTACTCCCATATTCAGATCCAGCTCCATTTCTGCATATCCAAAGTTGGGAAAGTTCTAAGCAAGACAAAAAGCCTTTAATTTAGCAGGATGGCTGCTAGAGTCACATACAGTCAACCCTGTTCCCCCCTTTCAAGGGTAAGGAGATGAATAATAGTACAGATCTGTGCCAGGCTGGCACTCTTGGGCTAACAGAGAGATGACCCATGTCACACTATTACACTATTAGTGTGTATTTTCAAGTACTAGAACCTAAGTAACTATTATGGGCTCTGGGATGAAGGTCAGAGGACAGGAGCAACAGCTCTAGCTATAGAAACCATGCAGGGCTTCCTAGAGGAGGCAACACTTAAGCTGAATTTTAAAGGATAGCTGGAATTCATCTCTCATGTAAAGGGGTGAGTGTAATCCTGGAAGAGGGAACAGCATGAGGAGAAAGATACAATTGTTAATTAACAACCTTCTTTAAGGAAATTCTTACACTCTTGTTTTCCCTCCGTGTTCATCACCTTGTGTTGTGGGTGACAAGAACCAGTTTTAGGCCTCCTGTTGCACATCCTGTCAGTAGGGTCTAACCCCTTTCTTTAGAATGTGTGAGCACTCAACAGCCATTACTGTTTTCAGCTCTGAAGTTCAGCTCAAATTCCAAGATAGAGAAATCCTTACTTATAATCCCATTACACTGGTAAGCAATTATGGAGCACCTACTATTTAAGAATCTGTGCATGCTGAGTATGTAGGGAAGAGGTATTTGAGACTTAACACCTACTCCAAGGGTCTGAAATATAACTGAGGGGGCCAGGTGTCTCCAGTCTTCATAGCCAGTGAGCAGGATATGAAGCTATGTGGTCACCACTGAACCACAGCGCTGTACTCTGTTGTCATGTGTATCATGGAGAGAAACTGTCTTTGGAGATGGAAAGAGGGGGAAGATGATAAAATGTCTGTATATTTATCACAACCCTTTCAGTTGCACATAACAGAAATCCACCACCCCTCCCCTCAAAAATAATATTGTCTTATACAATATTATTTCCATACAAGAGGAAATCAGGCATGGATGGATCAAGGTGATCATCTGATCACTGAACTGTGATCATCTAGATCATCTAGATTCTAACTCTCTCTCTTTTTTTTAATTGAAGTATAGTTGATCTACAATTTTGTGTTAGTTTCAGGTGTACAGCAAAGTGATTCAGTTATACATACATATATATCTATTTTTTTCAGATTCTTTTCCCTTATAGGTTATTATAAAATATTGAGTATAGTTCCCTGTGCTATACAGTAGGTCCTTGTTGGTTATCTATTTTATATATATAGTAGTGTGTATATGTTAATTCCAAGCTCCCCAATTTAACCCTCCCTTTGGTAACTATAAGTTTGTTTTCTGTGTCTGTGGGTCTATTCCTGTTTTATATATAAGTTCATATGTATCACTGTTTTTAGATTCCACGTATAAGCAATATCATATGATATTTGTCTTTCTCTGTCTGACTTACTTCACTTACTATGATAATCCCTAGGTCTATCCATGTTGCTGCAAATGGCATTATTTCATTCTTTTTTATAGTTGAGTAGTATTCCATTATATAAATATACCACATCTTCCTTATCCATTCATCTATGGAGAACTCTCTTTATCTCTAGCCTCTGTTTTCCTTTGTTTTAGTTTCCTTCTCAAGCAGGCTCATTCCTTTGATTACTCCAAAATGTTAATGCTTACCTCTTAGAAACATCAGCAGAAAAGAGACCTTCTCTTTCCTGGTAGCTCCATCAAAAATTCATGGACTAACCTCTGAAACCAATCTCCATGTGCAGGGGAATGTTGGCTCTCATTAGCCAGGTCCGGGACACACACCTTCCCATCCTGGGAGACAGTGGTTGCAGCTGACCCTATGTGAACAATCAGGACTGAAATGGGGGTGGGGGAAGGTTAGGGAGGTGGTCCACCAAAGAAAAGACATCAGACAGGCAAAACCAACAGGTGTCCATCCACCTGAATGTGTAAAATGTGAATTTTTTTCTATCAAGTGTGAGATGTTATCATTACTCTCACAATGAATTATCATCAGGTCACTCCCTCCAGAGTCCCTGCACGGCAGTGTGAGGTAATGACAAGAAACATGACCACTGACCTCAGACTTGCAGGTTCATGTCCTAGCTGCCCCACTGAGCACCTGGGTGACCTTGGGTAAACAGGCACGGTAATAAATAGTATTTACCTATGAGGTTTAATAAGGATTGAATGAGTAAACTTAAGAGCGTAGAACAGTACCTCTGCTGTTTTATGTTTTATTTATTTTCATTGCTAAAATGATATGTGCAATTTTATGCATCCACGTGGGTGCATTTTTTCCTGGTTAAAGGATCCATACCTTTTATCAGATTTTCCAAGGGATTTGTGATGAAAGAAAAAAAAAAGATCCCTTCTCTTTTGAGACAGTGGTCCCCCAATTTGGACCTACCCTGATCACGTGCACAAGGAGGTGTTTGCCTACAATCGTTCCCAAGCAAGTTTCAGTTCTCTTGCAGTTTTCCCGGGCTGGTAAAAATCTCAGGGCTTCTTTGCAAGGCAGCCTTACAGCCCAGATCCAAGCCTTTAGGTGTTTCTCAGGGCTGTCCGGTCACCCGTTTCTCTTCAGTCGTATTGGGTTCGTTAGCACAAGACTGGTGTTTTGGATGAATCTTCAATTGCCCAGCTTGAACAAGAGACGGCCTCCAGACCTCTGAAGAAATAGCTTCGCTGAGTATCCATCACTTTGTCAGATTCCTGAGAACATGAAACACCAGTGCATACTTTGTGGTAGCCCACATTTGAGAGCAGACTGTGTAGGCACACAGCTAAACAGGTCTTCAATTTCAATTAGACACCCCGTCCAGATAAGCCGGGCAGAGGGAGGGAGGGGCAGGGCAGTATTAGGTGGGCGTGTGGAGGGGGTGTTTGATGGAACCGCGGGGTCTCTGAAATCTCCACCGCTCTGCCCTTTGCCCTTCCATCCCTGCCTCCCCTCTCCCCTCTGTCTCCCTCCCACTGCCACCAGGGACAGCCCCCTCCTACCACACAATGGAGGGGAGGCTCGGGGGCGGGGCCGAGGGGAGAGGCCTCGAGTGGAGAGAACACCGCACCGGAGGGACCAGTGCAGGGAAAATCAGAGAAGGGCAGGCTATGCTGTCTGCTTCCCACACAGGGCTTCTCCAAGAATTACCAAAACACCCTGGTCCCTTTGGCCTGTCCAGGCAAGAGGATCATCACGTCCAATTCTCCACTCTCTCCCAGAATCAGAATTGCATAGCGATGCCCTTTGCTATGTGGTTTTGCAGGTCTCTGCCGTCTTCCCAGTGCCTAGAACTGTGCCTGGCACATAATACGTGCACATGAAATATTTCCTGGGTGAATGCAAGGCAGAGACGCCACCCTCCATAAACAAGGACATGGCATCGTTTATTTAGAATCACTCAGCTAGTAAACACAGGCAAATCCAGATCTGATTTCAAGCCTATGATCGGCCCCCTATGTCACATGACCTCTTATTTAAGTATATATGTATGTTATGAGAATTCTGTCCCTCAAGCCAGGAGCCAACAAAGTAGGGGGTGGGGCGTGCGTGATCCACTAGGATGCAGAAAGAAAATATTAAAACTTCTAGATTAGCTCATCTTTCAAAATTACTACCTACTTCTATATGTTTTTCAATGTATACAAAGTTTACTACTACAGCAGTGCATATACTGTTATATACATAATATATATTCTATATAGGGCATGTTCAAAGATTTCTTAATGATGAGGTGCATGATCAAAAAGTGGAAATATCAATAATAGAATGGATGAATTGCAATATATTCATACAATAGAATACTATGAAAATTAATAAATACTGTCACACTCAACAACGTGGATGAATCTCAAAGATAATATAAGGTAAAAAAGGCCAGACACAAAACAGTGTATGCTCTATGATTCCACTTATATAACGTACAAAAACAGGCCAAATGAAATTCTAGTGTTAGAAGTTGGGATAATGGTTAGCTTTGGGCAGGAAGGTGGGTGGAAACTGGCAGAGCATCCGAGGTGCTAGTAAAGTCTTATTTCTTCATCTGGATGGTAAATACTTGGGTGAGTCTACTTTGTGATAGTTCATTGAGGTATACATTTGTGCCATGTGAACGTTTCTTTATATATATACGTACCGTTGAGCACTGATAAAGAGAGTTGATGTAGTAGATGAAAGAGAGCTGCACAGGCTTTGCTACTCCTGCCACTGAGCCGTGGACTCTAATTCCTCATCCCTTGCACCTGATCTGATAATGTCTTGAGCGACTCAACGTGGAGTCCCGGGGCAAAGATCACCTGTTAGAAGAATCTGGTTTTGCCTGAAAATGGCCAGGCCCTAGAACCCCAGCCCTGCTCAGTCATTGGCAGGACACCCCCTTGGCTGGAATGCTGCAGTAGGTCCTTTATGCACTGCAGCTGGAGGCTGCCGTGGGCGATACTGCTTCCAGCGGAAGGACAAATTCTTCCTTGAAGGGAGTTCCAAGTGGCACATCTCTTGGCTGCTATGCTGAGGACCTTGGCTGACCTCCTGGGATTTCCAAGACCAGGTCATAAGAATCTTTGTAGTTTCTGCCTGGGCCTCTTGGAACAAGGGCTCTTGGAGACCTGAGCTTCCGTGTAAGAAGTCTGGCTACCCTGAGATCACCATGCTGTGGGGAAGCCCAAGTTAGCCACGTGCAGAGGCACATGGAGGGAGAGAGAGATGTGTGGGCAACAGCCTCAACTGTTCCAGACACACTAGCCTAGACAACGTGACATGAAGAAACCATCTCCGATTTTCCAGCCCCAATAGATGCCGTATGGAGAGAAGAAACAAGGAACCAAGATGACAGCCAGAACCAAAGCCCCAGACATATGGCTCCAGGCAAATGATCCCAGCCATTTTGGGATTTGAGTCACCTCAGCTAAGACCTCAGTTGTTTTGGAACATGAGCGAGCCCTCCTTACTCTGCCACGACTGAATTTCTGACCCACAAAATCATGAGAATACGAAAATGGTTGTTTTACTTGAGTAAGATGGGGGGTAGCTTTTTAGAAAACAGCAGATCACTGGCACAGTTTATTTAAAAGAAAAAAAAGCATTTGGAGACCTTGCTAGTCTAAGCCACGTGGGTGTGCAATTGGAGGGAGGAATCGTGTTCTCACTGAGTAATCAGAACCTCTAGTGCCGAAGGTTTAAAAAGAATGCTTGCGATTATGAATAATAGCGTAGCACATTCATTGTGCTGTTTACCAGCTGTGTGGCCTTGAGCATGTGGATTTACTTTGCTGGGCTTCAGTGAGCTCATTAGTAAAATGTGAAAAAATGAATGGGCTTGAAGGAGACAAAGCATCTGAAGCACTTAGCATGTCGCCCCGCACGTAGAAAATGCTCAGCAAACATTAGTTATTATCAGCGCCGTCATCATGATCTCCGTGCTCCCATCTGGCAAAAGGAAAGAATAAAGCTGGTTCCACCCACCTGTCTGAGTGGAAAGGATCAGATGCGGCTCAGAGGGGTTCAGTGCACACAACCAGCCAGCCACAGAGCCTGCGCCGCCAACTCAGAAGGCCAAATTCTTTCCATCCACTCCCCTGCCCCAAAGGTACTGGCCTTGGTCCTGTCCAAGAAGGGAAGTTCGTGCTACGCCCCAGGCTTCAGACAGCAGAGAACAAATTGGGAAAGATCAGGAATTTCGGGAAGGATCTTGAGAATTGGCACATTTTCCAAACTGGGCCAAAGAGTCTTGACCAGTAGAAATCCACATCCCAGTCTCCCCCCCATCTCCCCCCAAATCCAAGCACCTGTCAGACCCCGTGATCAGCACGCCCCGATCCAGAGCTGAGCTACATGACTCCAAGCCGGAGTGTTGATCAGAATCATATCCTCACATGTCAGAGCCACAGAGCTGGGCTGGGAGGCCTTCAGGCATAAGCTCCTCCGGCCAGATCAGCCTTTCTTTAATCCTGAGCAAACCCTCAAATGTGGCTGTGGTACTTTAAGACCCTCCGGTCTGGCTCTCTCACTGCTGAGGTCTGCGTGGGGGAAGAAAAAGAAAAAAGCTGGCCAAAGAAGTTGGCTGTAGACAGTATACTCCAGATTTCTGAACTGCTGTCTAATCCTTCTTGCCGGTCTCCCCTCTCAGGGGCATCGTGAGGTTAAATACCGCACTTGGTTATTATTTATTTTGTCTTGTTTTTCTGGCTTTGAGAAGGTAAGTGTCGTAGTTTATCCTCCCAGCAGGAGGAAAGGGGATTGGAAATGGCTGTTTAAGGCTCATCGCGTGGATTACAGGTTGCAATGCATCACTCTCACTCCTTGCCTCTATAATTTGCAGAGCAGGGAAGGAAAAAAAATCGTTTCTGTGGTCATAGCGGGGGAATAAGAATAAGGATAATACTAGTTACGGAAGCCAGCACTCATGGAGCCGGGTACCAGGCCAGGTGACAACTGCTTCACACCGGCTGTCTCCCTTCATTCTTACAATAGCCCTGTGACATAGAAGCTATTATGAGCCCTGCTTTACAGAGGAGGTAACGGAGGTTCAGAGAGGGGAAGTGGCTCGCCCATGGTCACACAGCAAATACCTGGCAGAGCCTGGATTTGAATCCAGGTCTTAGACCCCCAAGTTGCGAGTTAAATACTCCACTGACAGTTCTACATTCCTAGCTGTAATTTGGGCCCCATAAAATGAAAAAGAGTTTTGTTTCACTGCAGAGGACAAGAGACAGATGGATAAAGGTGAATGCCAAAGGGTTGGCATTTCTAGACCACGTCAGCGGTCTATGCTGACAGTGGAGCAGAATATTTGAAACGGGGACCAACCCCAAATGTAGGCTGTATAGTAACTGGTAGACTCTTTGCAAACGTGGGTGCTTTTATCCCCTCCTTTGCAATGTGACTTTTCAGCTCCCCCAATGAAAAGGCAGAACCTAGTCTCCATCCCTTGAATAGGAGCTGGTCATGTGACTTGCTTTAACCAATAGCATGTGGCGGAGGCAATGCTATGTTTCTTCTGAGCCAGGGCCTCAAGATGCCTTGCAGCCTCTTCTCCTCCTCTGAGAAGCTGCCCAGCTGCTCTGAGACCAATTCCAGGCTAGCTGGCTGGAGGAGAGACTACTGTTCCCAGTGGGAAGTCATCCTAGACCCATCAGCCCCCAATCAACCTGTAGCTCACAGTGGATGCATGAGAGAGGCCAGAAAACCTCTGGCTGGCTGAGCCCTTCCGACTTGCAACATCACAAGCTCAGTAAATGGCTGTTGTAAACCTCTAAGTTAATGCTAAGTCACTATTTATGACACTTGTACAGACTGTTCTGTCCTGTGTTCAGTGGCCAAAGGATACCACGATTGTCATCACCACGGTGAGATTCAAATGGGTGGGAGCTTTGGGATCCATTGTATGAAGACATTTGTACAAAACAACAATCAAGGCTGTCAGTTATGAAATACCTACCGCGTGCCAGTCCTGTTCTAAGAACGTCACCTGTGCTGACTCATTTAGTCCTCTCCACACCTCTCCATGGTATTTATTATCAACCCCTTTTTACAAATGAGAAACCAAGGAACAGAGAGGCTAAGTAATTTGTCCAGGGTCACACAGCTAATAGGTGGTACAGCTAGGAATCAAACCCCAATCTGGCTCTAGAGTTTGTATCCTTAAAAGCCAAGCCACGCCATGCTGTTCTAGGTAAGCCTACGACTTGCTCCAACTGGCTCCACAGTTTATTATTGACATGAACTTGGCAAGTGAGTTAATTTTCCTGAGACTAAATTTCCCCATCTGTACAATGGGAATGATAATAGCATCTTCCTTATGGGGTTATCGGGAGATGAAATGAAATAATACAGACAATGCACCCAGCAGTGTTCAACGAATATCAACCATAATAATAATGAATTGCTATATATATACTTATGCAACTGTTTAATTACAGAAAAACTTGATTGCAATAATAAATTGTTCATTGATTTACATATGGGTACAGCATAATTATCAGTCACACTCTTGAATCATACAATTCCAGCTCACATGATGGCTGTCCCCACAGTTTCTGCCATTCTCAGTTTTGAATCTGCCTCCATCGCCAGTTTATTTTCTGGGTTCCAAGGCTGAGTGGTTTTTCTTAAGATGTTCCAGAAATCCACTGAGTCTGCCAAGTATGCTGATGTCCTTCAACAGCCTGAGGAAACGGACAGGCAGAACTTAGCAGGACCTCAGCTGACTTCTCCATCAGCCAGCAACCTGAGTTCCTGTAGGTGTCCCTGAAGTCCTTGGGTTCAGCCCTTCCTATTCTGTGGTTCCCCAGAAACAGCGTGCTTTGCAAGCCTTGTTCAGCCATGGGTTGGCCTCTTATGTGCTCAGATGTTGAGGACTGAAGGACAAATAGCCTCAGAAGCTTCCATTTCAAGCCTCTGGGCCATGAGGAGGCGAGTCGAGGACTCTCGGAATTTCCAATTTGGCTCCGTGATGACTGTTTCACCAGCATCAGGGTTTCCATGGAGATGAGAGCACCTTGGCAGTCACCTGGGGAGGCGTCGTGGAGCGTTCTTGGTGGTCACGTAGGACTTGGACAACGAGACACAGTGTAGGGGGAGTCAGAGGGGAGCAGAAGTCGTCTAAACATGCGGTTTGTCTGCTCAGCCCAATGACCTCATCGCCCCCCTCCTAATGCCCTTGGCGCCACCAGCCTAGCAGGCTTGGTAGACAAGGAGATGCGCCTTCCAGATCCTTCTTCAAGGAAGGACTTGCTGTCCAGCTGTAGGGAATGTGGTCAACAGATGAGCCCCCAGCGGCCAGCCCCCCCCCCAGGTCTCTCTCAGCTGCCGCCTCGCCCAAGGCCACGTCCTTCTAGGGGCAGCCTACAGTGGCGACTGAGCGAGATGAAAATTATAAATGCCTGGCCAGTGTGGCCTGATACAGGCCACTCAGGTGTCTGCTTCCAGAATACCCAACCTGAGACACAGATGCTTAAGTTCTTCCAATCTCCAACCTACCCGACTCCTGCCAAACGAGGTACCCGTATTTCCTTTGACATGAGTACGCTCCCATTTACCCGGGAGCGTAATTCCACCTTGCACGTGCCAGAAAGATCACCATTGTCATAAGTCAGGCATTACTTCCTTGGGTAGTTTGGGCTAAGAATAGAAACACTAGCAAGTCCTTGTTAACCCAGCACCTTGCACACCTGATCTTATTTTATCTCCATAGCAGCCTCCAGCAAGATGAGATTATCCCCATCCTACCGAGGAAGAAACTGAGGCTCAGAGAGGTGGAATGAGTTATCCTCAAGGATTCAAAGGTTACTTTTCTACTTCCAAACTTGGCTGCCCGAGCACATTTCTTCCAGAAGACCTGCTCAACAGATGTTCCTTCAGGTAGAATCTTGGGAAAGTGAGGTCGGAGAAAGGCAGTATGGCTAAGAACTCAGCCCTGGTGCTAGACAGCCTCAGTCCCAATACCACGGTCATCATGTCTAAGCTCTGCGACACTGGCCTGTGATGTAACCTCCCTGAGCCCCATCTACTCACCTGTAAAACGGGGGGTGATGGCAGTTCTTACCTCAAAGTATAGCTCTGAGGATTGAAATGCTCAAGCAATGCCTGGTACATAGAACACCTTTAATAAGTGCTGGATGAAATTATTAGAGAATATTTCTTGGAGACGGATTACTCCTACAGTTCTCAGCCAGAAGAAGGTGTTGTGAATCTCAGTTTATGCATCTGTATAGAGGGACTCCTTACAGGATTCTTATAAAGATTATGGAAATAGTATGTGTAAAGGGTCTTGGGCAAACTAGCTGCTCAATAAATGAGTATAATAAGTGAGTATAATGACCGTAGTCTTTGTCCTCTGTAAGTCTAAGAAGGTACCAAGACTGAGCCTCAACTTTTGTTCCATGTTTCCAACAGAAGAACAGAATTGTTCATTTACCAGTGATTTGGCTTCACAGATTAACAGAAATGTGTTTATTTCCCTTTGGGACAGAATATTTACAAGTCATCACGGAAGCATTGATGATCCCATGATCAGTATGGTTCTTAGTTCTAATCAAGAGGGAACCCTAACCCAGGCCCCCCACTTTGGACCACCTTCCTTGAAATATTCAAAGTCCCCTCTGGTGCGTGGGACCAGCCAGGGCTGGCTCTGCTGTCTGAGCAGAACACTCTGAGTCTGGATGGGACCCACATGGGTCCTGGTCCCTGACACTCCCCGTTGTGACTCTCTCTGATCCTTGAACCCATGCGTGAGGTCAAGCAGATACCTTGAGGAACCCCAGAACTTGCACCTCTGGGGTTGTCACAGGGCCCCATGGCTGGTCCCCATTCTAGGAGGGCAGCCTGGAGTACAGATCACTCCCACAGGCCTGCGTGGTATTTCTTTCATAGAATCGTGCCACCAGAATGGTCCTGACATGTTGATTTCAGGTAACTCAGATTGTTTATACAGACAGGGCCCTGCAAAAAAAATATTTGCCCAGGGCCCCATATACTCTGGGTGCAGCCCTACCTGGGGTGTTCAGAATTTTTAATCTCCAGTTGTGTATTCCTTTTTATTTATTTATTTTTGCTCGTGCCTCGCGGCTTGCGGGATCTTAGTTCCCCAACCAGGGATTGAACTAGACCACTGGACAGCCAGGGAATTCCCTGTGTATTCCTTTTTATATAAAGATAATTGTCTTTAATAATACTAATGGGGAAGAGAAATAGGTGTTTAAGGAATGCCAATTGCTGGGGAAATCGTTTTGAAACATGAGATAAACACAATCGAAGTAAAATAAAGGAAGTAGACTTTGGTAGTGAGAAGTGTGGGAACCTCTGATCTAGTCCAACTCTTTACAGATGGGGAAACTGAGGCACAAAGAGTAGAGGTGAATTGCCCAGCGTTGCCCATAGTTATCTGGGCCAGATTCTGTGCTGGCAGGGTGCTTGGGACTTGCTGACAAGCACAGTAATTGATTGATAATAAAACCAGTCACCCATGGCCTAAGACCGAGTTTACAACCCTAATGTTAATGGACCCAAGAGAGGCAAAGGGTGCTGGTAACCACTTTCCCCTCATCTCCCGGGGCTAATAGCTTTATGGAGGTCATAAACTACTGAGTATTTCAATGATGAGTGTGACCTCCCTTTGGCCAAATGACCCACCCTGCCTTGATTGACAAGGAGGCCTGGCATTCCTTAGAGCTGCAAGAACGAGCCTTCCTCTGGGCCTGTGGTCTGAACCTCAGGACCTCAACCCTCTGGGAAGTTCCCAGCTGTCTTTGGGAGTTGTAGGCCCTCATTTGCCTATCCCGACTCAAGACAAAGTTCAGACCAGCAGCTTCTACAGCAAATACACAGCTTAGTCTGAACTCAGTTCTTTGATAATTATCCCATCGCTGACACAGTACAGTCTGGAAAGCAAGGAAAAGGCCATTAGCCTCTTCTAATCCAAGGCAATTATTCATTTTCTTAATCATGTTTTCAGCTTATTTTAATAAATGTGATGGCCTGCATCCAACATGGTCCCCAGTGATCCCTGCTGCCTGGAACTAATGCCCTTCTGTAGGACCCTCCCACACGAAATAGAGCCGACCTTGGTAACCAGTAAAATGCAGGCATACCTTGTTTCATTGCACTCTGTAGATATTTCTTTTTTTTACAAATTGAAGGCTTGTGGCAACCCTGAGTCAAGCAAGTCTATCGGTGCCATTTTTCCAACAGCATCTGTTCACTTCACGTCTCTGTGTCACAGCTGGGTAATTCTTGCATTATTTCAAACTTTTTCATTATTCTCATATTTGTTATAGTTATCTGTGATCACTGATCTTTGATGTTACTACTAAGACTCACTGAAGGCTCAGATAAAGATTAGCAATTTTTTAGCAATGGAGTACCTTTTTTTTTTTAATTTAAATATTTGGCCGTGCCATGCGGCATGTGGGATCCTGGTTCCCCGACCAGGGATCAAACCCACGCCCCCTGCATTGGAAGTGTGGAGTCTTAACCACTGGACCTCCAGGGAAGTCCCTGGAGTGCTTTTTAATTAAGGTGTGTGTATTTTTTTTTAGATATCATGCTATTGCGCACTTAATAGACTACAGTATCATGTAAACATAAATTTTATATGCCCTGGGAAACAAAAAAATTCCTGTGACTTGCTTATTGCAATATTCGCTTTATTGTGGTGGTCTGGAACCCCACCCACAATATCTCTGAGGTCTGTCTGTATTGCTGAATTAATAACAGAAATAAAATTTGATGAGAAATAACAACATGTGACTTCTCAGGCTAGGTCATAAAAGATACTACAACTTCCACCTCGCCCCCTCTTTTGGATCACTTCTCTGGGGGAAGCCAGCCACCATGCTGTGAGGACACTCAAGCAGCCTTGTGGAAAATCCACATGGCAAGGAACTGAGGCCTCCTGCTAACAGCAAGCATGCCTTGCCAGCCATGTGAGTGAAGCACCTTGGAAGTGGATCCTCCAGGTCCAGGCAAGTCTTCAGATGAGTCCTCAGCCCCAGACAACATCCTAACCACATTCTCAGGAGGGACCCTGAGCCAGACCCACCCAGTTAAGCACCTCCCAGATTTCTGACCCATAGAGACTGTGTGACATAATAAATGTTTTTTGCTTTAAACTGCTAAGTTTGGGGGTAATTTGTTACACAGCAATTGATAACTAATACAATAAACATCCACTGTGTGCCAAGCCCCTGAAATAGGCAGTAGCATGCAAAAGTGAACAAAACAAATATAGCCTCGGCCCTCCCAGAACTTAAGAGTCCAGAAGCAAATCTTATGAAGAAGGTGGAGTTAGTCTGGCAGGATCAAGATTGAATGGAAATTGGGATCTGATAACAGTGCAGTAAAACTATGATCTTTTCTAGGAAGGAATTAAAGAAGCAGCTTTCAGTTTACATTTCTGTATTTTTTTACAAGCATATATTGCTTTAAAAGTTATTTCTATCAAGGCATCTTCTCATAAATACTTCTCATGAGAATTTAATTGATACACATTTTTAGAAAGTCTTCCTGGCAGCATATACCAAAAAATCATTTAAAATGTGCGTGTCCTTGACCTAGCAATTCCAGTTAAATTAATTTATTCTAAAGAAATATGCAGCATGTGAAAAGAGGGACATGAAAGGTTGCTGGTCACTGCACTGTTATTCAAGGTGCAAAAAATTAGAAACGGCCTGAACGTCAACAATGGTAATTTGGTTAAACTACTCTATTTTTTTTTGGCTGCATTGGGTCTTCGTTGCTGCACGCGGGCTTTCTCTAGTTGCGGTGAGCAGGGGCTACTCTTCATTGCAGTGCGTGGGCTTCTCATTGCGGTGGCTTCTCTTGTTGCGGAGCACGGGCTCTAGGCTCACGGGCTTCAGTAGCTGTGGCACGTGGGCTCAGCAGTTGTGGCTCACGAGCTCTAGAGTGCAGGCTCAATAGTTGTGGCGCATGGGCTTAGCTGCTCTGTGGCATACAGGCTTAGTTGCTCTGCGGCATGTGGGATCTTCCCGAACCAGGGCTTGAACCCGTGTCCCCTGCATTGGCAGGCGGATTCTTAACCACTGAGCCACCAGGGAAGTCCCAGTTAAACTACTCTTTAATCACAGGCCACCCATCATTGAAATCTTAGGTAAAAATCAAAAACGATGAGGTAGCTCTACATTATTTTCAAGGAAATATGTCCTAACTTAACGCTGAGTGAGAGAGACAGGTCATCCAACAGTATGTATCGTATAACTTCATTTTAATAAAAAGCATATATATTTATGCATGAAATTATTGGAAAGCTAAACCACAACTTATTAGTGATGTTATGTCTAAGTAGAGGGATTATCCATATATATATATTTTTTGTTTCTTTGGGCTTGTCTGTGCCCTTCTATTGTTATTCTAAAAATATGGATTACTTCAGGAATATATAGGGTTCCAAATATACTTTCATTAAGTCCCCCTGAATTCTCATTAACGATGCTCGCCTTTACTGTTCTTAGGCTCTTTGTCTTTCCCTAATTTGCCAGGGCAGACCAGCCCCCAGGTCCTGACCGGCCTCTCCTCCTTCCCTTGACCAAGTCCTGGGGATTGGAGAGAGCCCCGTGTCCTTAAACCAAATAGAGAGCACAGATCTCCCTCAGCGTACCCTAAGCACCCCCTCCAGTTTCTGAGGAGGGGTCCACCTCTCCAGAGCACCCCTGGCTTGTTGACTAACTCTGGCAAGCAGCTCCTATCTTTGGCTCCATGGGCGGAGGGAACCGAGGAGAATGAATTACTGCCCACCAAGGGCCCAAGCAGAAAGCAGGCCAATGGCGTTCCCCATTTGGGCTGGCCCTTGAAAGATTTGTGGCTCTGGCCGAGAAGCTTTTCAAAGACCATAAACCAAGCGATCAGGAATTTCATCTGATTGAAATGAACGTCAGGGGGAAGGAAGCTCTACCTTCAGACTTGGCCTAGGTCCACCTCACAGTAGATTGGCATCCTCCTGTACCTCAAGCAAGAGATATCCACGTGGACCGTTGCCATCTCTCGAGTTCACCCACGCAGCCCCTGGCTCCGGCTGAGATGGTCTTCTCCCCGTTCCCGTGACTGGTATGACCCCAGCCAATAATTTCAGGGGTTATTTCCACTCTTCCATTTCATATTCCTCTAAATGGTTCCATTCATCCATTTGCCAATAAGAGGTCTGCAGTAACACACCGCATCCCAGACTTTATTCCGAAGACAAGGCGGAGTTTGTCTGTTCTCTCCAGAGCACTGAGTACCTTGTACAGAATGGAGGTGGGCCTGGCCCTGGACTAAGCACTGGGTATGGGACCATGAACAAGCCCACCTGGTTCTACAGTTGTGGGGTTCACCTTCCAGGAAGGACAGAGATGTTAAACTAGTATATAAACAAGGAAGACAATTTCTGATGGTGATAAAAGGGAGGAAATAGATTCGCAAGTAGGAGAATAATTGAGCCTTTGATCCAAAGTCAGGGAAGACCTTTCTGAAGAGTGACATTTGAGCCAAGACCTAAATAAAGCTAGAAGCTCAGAGACCAGGAGAATCTTTTACAACTGCCGCAGCTCAGTGACCAACTTGAGCTGGTCCTGTTCAGCCCCACCTGGGCACAGCTTGTAGGTGGCTTTCTGGTCCTCTGGATGACCACCCATCTCGGTGATGTTCAGGGCCCCAACCTCCACCTCCATCACCCTCCATTGTCTGGGACAATGGAAGGAGAGTTTGTTCAGAGGAGAAAGTCACACTGTGATCTGGCAAAGTCTCAGGGCCTTGTGGACAGATGTTCAACACGGGGCCTGCTGGCTGTGGTTGAGAGGAGGTCCTAGCCAGGCATCACCAGGAAGAACACCCATGTGGTCCCCAGCATTCACTGGAGCAGGGACTGGACAATTTCATACTGCTCAGATCCTACCTGGTTTGTGGAGCCACCTTCAGGAGGAGGCTGATCCAGCCCCTTGTATCTGTTCAACCTCTTCAAGCTGGGTATTCTCCTCTCAGCCCCCTTCTCTCTTTCCCTCCTCAAATCTTCTCCATCTTTTCCCCTCCCTCCCAGCCTGGGCATCCTTTTCTAACTCAGGGAGATGAAAGCATACTATTATTCATAATAAATACCAAATATACAGCCTATGACCTGAGTCATAGGGTGTAGGATTTTGAATTTCAAAAGCCAGGATGAGACTCAGGTTTGTTTTCTGCTGTTTCAACTTTTCCCCGAGGCAATGGGTACCCAGAACCTTGCTCAAACTGGGGGTAGGGAGTGGTCAAACGGGGAGAGCAGTCACAATCTGAAGCATAACATTAAATAGCAAAATAACAAAAAAAATTTCACTTCGCGTTTTGAAAATATTCCCCCACCACAAGTATAGAGCATCTTACCAGGCACAGAGAACTTGGGATTAGAAACACAGCAGGCACGTGGACCAGGCCTCACCCTCATGAGGCCAGGGAAAAAGAATACAGAAAGAAGCAGAGTGGTGGGGGCAGGGTGGGCGTTCCAAATGCGACTCAAATCCGACAGTCCCAGTCAACACAGGGGGCGCTCCAGAGCAGAGACTGCTGGACAAAAGTGGCCAGGCCCCAGGACCTCTGTCACAGTCATATGCTGGGGCTGCAGATGTGGCCTCAGCTGAGAGCCAAGGTGGATCCTGAAGATGCCGCAGTTGGAGGCTGTGGGCTAGCATGCTTCGTGCCTTGGAACAGGGAGCTCTTTGGAAAAGGAAATCTGAACCTGGCACCCTGTGGCTCTCTCACACCCTAATGAGGGCAATTAAGTGGTACTAAAGAGATCAGAAGAGAATCAAGTCATCTGGCATTTGAGGCTGAGAGCATCTCTGGTCAGGAAAATCTAAGTAGAGATCTGAAGGTACAACAGAAGTATAAGAATTCTGTAGCTTAGCAGTTAAGTGCATAGCATTTGGAGCTACACTTGCCTGGTTCAAATCCTGGCTCTGCCACCTATGAACTGAGTGGAGTGGGTTGGTTATTTCAGCTTCCCCTTTAGCATAACTGGAATAATCATAGTACCGACCGGATAGCTTTATTGGAAGAATTAAAGAAGTTGATGTTTTAGAAGGACATTAATATTTTAGAGAGCACTTAGAAAACGCCTGGCCAGGACACAGTATGAGGTAATTGTTAGTAAATTTCCAGGTAAAAAAAATGAGGAGAAACAGCACCCTAGGCAGAGGACACAGCCTGGGTAATGGCCCAGAAGACAAAAACAGAACCGCACAGACTGTAACCCACATCATCCGGCTGCATCCAGCCAAATAGCCCGTTAACCAAAACTCACCTCAAGCAGTATTTATTTTTTAGGTACCCACTTGAAGGAAAATGACATTCTTTGGTCTTGCCAAACAGCCCACCAAGACATCCTGGGTGATTTTTCTCTAAAATCCATCCAGATCTTAACCCAGATGGACTCAAAGCTGAATAACTCCGAATGCTGCCCTCCCCACACCCCTCTCTAGTTAAAGCTGCCATTTCTTTCGAAATGACTGATGTTGACACACATTCTTGCTGCCACGCACAAGAAAAATGGGGATGACTCCTGTGACGCCCACCCCCTAGTCGTCCAGGACTCAGCTCCTCTCCCTCTGTCCCCGCTCTCTCCTGGTCCCTCCAAAGTGGAGGCCAGTCTGCCTGTCCCAGCTGGTGGGTCATTCATCAGACCCACGCAGCCCTGCACACTACGGACCCCACCCGCCCCTGCCCGCCCCTCTCACCGGCCCATATGGAATGAGTTGCTCGGTTTTTACTCCTTATCAGAGATGGAAATATTTCCCCCGCGTCTTAGTGGAGTTTTTCTGCGTTTGTGAGCTGGACGGATGCTTAACTCTTATAGTTCCAAAGCGCTGCTGGGCTTCTGGCTCCCAGGCCCAAATCCCTGGGTTCAGAATCCTCAAAACACAAGAGAGGAAGGGAGGGGAGCCCTGGAAGGGAGGGGCAGGTCAAGAGGACACTGGACTTGCAAATAATTCATGCTGCAAGGAATTCAGTTACATCTTTCTGTAACTTTATGTTTTTAATTTTTTTTATTTTGGGGGGCCTGCTGCGTGGCTTGCGGGGATCTTAGTTCCCTGACCAGGGATCGAACCCTGGCACTGGCAATGAGACCGCCGAGTCCTAACCACTGGACTGCCAGGGAATTCCCTCCTTCTGTGACTTTAGAAAGAGGTCCTTGAAGTAACTCCTCCTCCGTCTTGTTGACCTTGAACCTGCACCTCTAGGATGGCAATGATAGCAACCAGCATGCTTTGGGTGCTTGCTATGGGCACATTGAATCCTTCTAGAAACCCACTGAAGGAGGTCTGTCACTATCGATCCCATTTTACAGATGAAGCTCAGAGAGGTAAAGTAACTTGCCCAAGGCCACACAGCCAATGAGCGGCAGAGCTGACCCATCTGACCTCAACTAGAGTCTCCATCCGTCATACTCCAGGCCTGCAGAGGAACATAAATGATCAGGCCCCTGTGACGTGGGCCCATCTCTTCACCCCAACCCAGCAAATTTTACAGATTCTCTAACTCAAGTGGGAGTACGTGACAGAGCCCATGTAGAAACAGGCCAGGGCACACCCATCTACTCCTACAAAAGACGGAGTTGAGGCCCGGTTATCCATAAAGGAGGAACAAATACAATTTTGCAGCTAAGAGCCTGGGTTCTGGAGTCACGCAGAACTGGATGTGAATCCCGAAGCCACCATTTATGGACAAGCTGTGATCAGGAACACATTGCCTCCCCTCTCTGAACCTCAACTGCCTCTGCTGCAAAATGGGGGAAACAATAAAATCTACCCTAAAGGGTCATTGTAGGGATGATTTCAGATGATAAAATATGTAGCACCAAGCGCAGAGCCTGGTCTGTGATCTTCGTCCTTAGTGAATATTAACTATCATTCTATTGATATGAATGATAAATGGTGTAGGTTGATTTAACCCTCAAGGCATCCAACAAATACCTGTGGTGCAATCCCCACATGCAGTGCCGTGGACCAAGAGCTGTCAGTGACGCAAAGAGGAATCAAGGAACTTTAACTTTATATGGGAAATGAGAGCTCAGTTTGTGACAAGGTCAAGGGCAATTTCAGTTATGAAATAGGTCTGAAAGTGAAGCTTTCTCATCACGGGCAATATATTGTATTATATTTATCTGTTTAGGTATCTGTCTCCCTCACAGGATTGTGAGCTGCTTGAGACCAGCAGATGAGCCCTAGGTATCTTTGTAATGTGCTGTCAGTTCTCTCTCTGTAATATATCCCTTATCCCTCTACTTCTCTGCATTTCTATGACCTGAACCACTCTCTCTTCTCTTGCCTGGATGACTACAATAGGCTCCTAAGTGGTTTCCCAGACCCTCCTCTTTCCCCCCTATGATCCACAATCAGGTTAAATGTACAAATCTCATTATATCACTCCTCTACTTAAATCCCAATGGCTTCCCTTTGCATTAAGAATATCTAAACTCCTTACTCTGGCCACAAGGATGCCCCCTGTGGTCGGGTCTCTGCCCACCTGTCCAACATCATCTCCTGCCCTCTCAGCCTTGCTCCAATCTGCTGCCTTTCTTGCCATGACTCAAAACACACCAAGTTCATTCCTACCCCAGGGCCTTTGCACTTGCTCTTCCTCTGCCTGGGACGTGCTTCTCCCCAGACCTTCCCATGAATGGTTCCTCCCGTCATTTATGCCTTAGCTCCAGTGTCAGCTGCTCAGAGAAGCCTCCCCTGATGATCATTTCTAGACTTGCATTCCCATCTTCACTTTGTATCATATTATTCTATCGTGGAGTTGCCTTGCCTTTTTGTTTATGTGCTTGTGCTCTGCCCTGCCCCTCAACCAGAACATAAGTGGATATTCTGGAACTTAAGTTCCATGAGGGCAGGGACCTCTCTGTTTTGTTCACCATTGAATCCCAGAGCCTAGTCCTGTCCCTGACACATAGGGGCCATAAAGTATTTGTTGAATGAAACAATGGATGGAGGATTGAGAGCTCCTTGAAAACAGAGACCATCTGCTCTTCTCTTTTGGATCCAAAGAACCCAAAACAGCACCTAGCACCCAGTAGGTGCCAAATTAGGGTGTATCCATCCCCTTTAAGGGCACAAAGAGAAAATTACACAAATTACTTCTGCTCACACCCCATTAGCCAGGACTTAAGTCACATGGCCACATTTAACTGCAAAGGAGTCTGGGAAATGTATTTTTATGCTGAGTAGCCGTGTGTCCAGCTAAAGATTCTATTACTATCATGAAATGGAGAAATCAAATAATTAAGACTCTCTGCCACAAGTAGCAATAGTTTTAAAAACAATAATTTCAATAACAATAGCTAACATTCATTGAGTGTTTACTCTTGTCTCTGAATCCTGACAACCATCCTTTGAGATAGATTCCATTACCCCCATTCTACAGAAGAGGAAACTGAGGCTCTGAGAAGTACATGTGACTTCCGCACAGTTGCACAGCTACTAAGTGGTGAAACCAGGATTGGACTGATTTGGTAAAGAAGAAAAGCCCAGCTGTTCGTAGCCCAAAGAGATGGAACATTATTGCCCTCTAAGCCCTGGGGAGTCATTGAAGATTTAAAACCAGGTAGGTAAACTCATAATAACAGTGCCTGATCTCATTTCAACCTCAATACTACTAATATCCCCATTTTGGCTGTGTCTGTTTTGTTCACTGCTGTATCTCCAGTGCCGAATGGTATCTAGCATGCAGAGATACTCTACAGACATTTGTTGATGGTTGAAAAATTGAGTTTGCAATTAAACTACTTTATGAGGGACTTCCTTGGTGGCGCAGTGGTTAAGAATCCTCCTGCCAATTCAGGGGACACGGGTTCGAGCCCTGGTCTGGGAAGATCCCACATGCCCTGGAGCAACTAAGCCCGTGTGCCACAACTACTGAGTCTGCGCTCTAGAGCCCGCGAGCCACAACTACCAAGCCCACGTGCCACAACTACTGAAGCCCGCGCGCCTAGAGCCCGTGCTCTGCAACAAGAGAAGCCCGCGCACCGCGACAAAGAGTAGTTACTGCTCACCGAAACTAGACAAAGCCCACACGCAGCAACAAAGACCCAATGCAGCCAAAAATAAATAAATAGATTAAAAAAAAAAAAACACTACTTTATGAGTCATTAATGGTTTAACGTTTGCTGCAAATTCCATTTAGGAATTCCTTTCAGGGCAGGGCATGAGTCATAGCCATGCTGCGTATTGTTTCCCCAGTTCTAGCTCAGTGCCTGGAACACAGCAAGCACTTGTTAAAGGCTTGGTGGATGAATGAGCGATCATCCTCGTCACAGAGAACGGAGAGGTTGGGAGAACCTCTTTACAATACTGTCCAGGGACCCATCCTCTTCCCAAATTGGAAACAAAATAAAAAAACAAAGACGACAGCTGCCAACAATTGACAAGGCTTCGGACTCCAGGGCTCCAAATTCATTCTGGAGCCAGTTGAGAACGGGCAGGACACCGCTGGCTGCTGAGGCTGCGGAGATGGTGGGGTTTCTTGGGTATCTAAGGATGCTGCCCGGCTTTTGAAACCAAACAAATCTGTTCTGATGAGTTGCGTGCCAATGAATCGGAATCACACAAATTAAAATCCCCTGGAACACGAAATGGCTTTGGAATGAAAAAGGACTCAGCTGCAGTATTGGCTGGGTCCTGGAAACAAATGGTTTGTTAAACTTTAAGGTCTGTTCCAGAGCTGACCGCAGGCACTTTTCAGTAAGTAGCTGGGACTGCTTTTGTTTGTTTTGCTTTTGTTTTTGTCTTTGTTTTTGGCAACCTGGAATAAGCCATAGGGCAGCCCCACTGCATCTGAGAAAGACTCCTCCTTAACTGACATTCAGTGGCAACAAAACAAAACAGTCTAGACCACTGAAGCCTTGGGGATAAAGTACTCTCCGATGGAGCAAGTCAAATCGTTGAGCCAGGAAGACAAAACTCTGTGCTTGGCCAAATAAAGTTTTAAAGTGGGTTTTCATGCCTTAGTCAGTCTGGGAAGAGATTACTTCTTGAGGAGAGCACTGGAAATCAGTACAGTGACGACTGTCATCAATGATCAGCAACTCACACCCCCATCTGGCATTATTCCAGATACAAGAAATCATTCTTTGCAATAAAATACCCCCAGGAACCCCATGCTGTTGCCTGTACATCCTTCTCTGCCTTTCCTCCAAATAAATGGAAAGTAAAGAATAGCTGGAGAATCTTCATCTTGTACAACTCCTTTTGTACACTGTCCCCACCATGCTCACTTTCATACATTTCCTTGATTCCAGGAAGCTCGCTCTTGCCCTGAACTCTTAGCACCCACTGTTCCCTCTGCCACCGATGCTATTCCTTCCAGTTTTGCATGAAAGCTGAGACTCCTTCAGGTTCAACCCAAATGTCCCTTTGCCTGGAGAAGACTTCCCTCTGCCCCTCCTCTCCCCAGCTCTGATGTGTTCCCTCATCACATTCACCAATATTTGTAATGAAATAGTTCTCCTTTTTACTTACTTAACATTGCAATCCTCTACTTGTCTATAAGCTCCCTGAGGAGGGGGCTTGTGTGTTTTATTCATCCTTGTAGACCCCTCTACCTCACCCACTCATCTTCCATTTAGAAGCCCAGACTCTGCCAGCCAGAGAGGCTGAATTCAGAGCCTTTAGAGGGAGAGACAGAGACCCAGGAAATGCTAAGAGAGTCAAGAGCCATCCATCACTCTCCCACCCATGACAGCTGGATGGATTAATAATCCTGGTTGGCCAGAAAATAACTGGTAGACCCATGTGGCCCAAGCTTTTCCTCTGCTCGTGAATTCCTGTGGTGGCAAGGACTAGAGTTTGTCCACCTCATCTTTCAAGCTGTGCTCAAACCCCACCTCCTTCATAACACCTTTTCTTCTCTCCACAGGTTGAAGTGTTTGCTCCCACCTCAGATTTCCCAGATTAAATCCTGTCTACTCCCTGCATTTGGCAACGACTCATGCACGGGCCTGCAGTGACCCTTCCAGTCTTGTCTGGAACTCTTACTTAAATCTCTTTTTGTTTAACTTTCAATATCCGTTCTTTCTTTTATCTTCTCACATTCGCTCATCCTCTGGCTGATGGGGGTGATAAAACATATCCTATCCCATCTCTCTTCTACTCAAAACATTCAATGGCTCTCAGCTCACTCAGAGTAAAATCCAGAGTCCCAACCATGATCCTCAGCCTCTACAACACCTGCTCCCACCTTGGCTCCCACCATTCAATCCACTCCAGGAACACTGGCCTCTGCTCTTCCTCCAGCATGTAAATCATGTTCCTACCCCAGGGCCTTTGCACCTGCTGTTTGCTCGGCCTGGTATGCTCTGCCCATGGCTCATTCACTTAAATCATTCCCGTCTTTGCTGAAATTCACCTTTCTAGACAGACTGCCCTTGACTGCACCCTGCCACTCTTTATTTCCTTACCCTGCTCTTCTCTCTATTCTCTATAACTACAGATTTCTTATGGACATATTTGTTTCCTTGCTGTGGAAGAGGGAGAGAACAGATACTGGTGGGGGGGGGGGGGAACCAGCAGTCTAACCACAGACGTTGTTCAAAGAAAAATCGAGGTGCTGCTATCTGAAGGAGACGGTGAACATACAGATCAACACAGTCCACTAAAAGCACCTACTATGTTCAAGGTACTCTGGGTTTGTAGTTTCATGTAGGGCACCCTTACTATTAAATTAAGGAAGGAAGGAAACTGCTTCAGACTGAACGTTTGTGTCCCCCACAAGATCACATGGTTCCCCAGTGAATATAAGTTCCTCTCCCAGTTGTTTGCAGTTTTGCTGGGACTATCAGTCACAGTGCCCTGGGCTTTCTGGTCAACCAGTGGCCATGGGACCCAAGCTAAGGCCATGAGGGCCTCTCTCTTCCAAGAAATGAATCATGAGTGCCAGGAAAGCAGTTGAGCTGATTTATCTCAAAGGTTGTATCCTAAGGAGACTGTCCTATTAGTTCCTGCTCCCTAGAGATTGGAAACTTCATGCTTTCTATTCGTTGTGGGTCTCTTGTTCTGTTTTGTTTTCAAATCACAGGAAGAACCTGTGTCCTTGTCATACATTGTTTAGGTTAGCCTGAGTCATCGAGTCCGGGAGTAGTCTCTGAATACTTACTCATTTGACAGCATTCAAGTTGCTGCTGCCAAGTCTCAACGTTTTTTGGTAGTCTCTAGTCTGGAAGACGAAGCCACCCCATCAGGCAGTTCAAGAGAAAGGATTTAATATAGGTCACTAGTGGCAAAGGTGTTGGAAGAGCTAAAAGGGCAAACAGGGCATGGGAGACGACTCAGATTAACAAGAAGCAGTAAGTCACTAACATCTGGGACAGGAGGGACCAAGGGAGGAGGGGGCGTCGCCAGAACCTGGGAGCTGTTGCTACCATGCAGTAAGTTGGGACCATGGAGGGACATAGAGAAACACAGCCACTGCTAGAGTCACCACTAAGCCCAGAGAGGTCCCTCAAATCAGAGGGAGCATGGAGTGTGGGAGAATGACCTTAGCATCTCCCATCATCCCATCCACCAACCCGCCATCCCCCCACTGGATATTCCCATTGGCTGAACCTAACCAGAAGCAAAGGACACTTGGAATTGTAGTTTTCACCAGCCATCTACTGGCCATCTTAACACCCTGTTGGCTTCCAACATGGCAGCCAAAGGGGCAAACTCAGATGGAGAAAGAAACAATCACATTCTGCCACTGGGCCGTGCAATCCTGCCCTCCACCAGACAGTCACGCTGTAGTCCCTTTCACAGTCTTCATTCTGAGCCATTGGCCTGGTCACCACGCCCCCTTCCACTCCCGTAAAGTCCACTGGGCCGGCTGGTAACCGAAGACCTGGCTTTGGCTGTGTCCCCACGACTAGAGGTGACTCAACTCCACTCCGAGCTCGGGGAAGTGCCAGGGTAGCAGAAACCAAGCCCTTTCCCTGTCTAGAGTTTGATGAATTCTCCAACAGTTGCTTCTACCCTCAGAATGAAAAAATAATGTTTGTGCAGCCCGGCCCATTAGCATGCTTCTCTGGTGACGGGGCCCCTCCGCCTCTCTGCCGCAGGCCTGCCTTTCTGTGTTGCAGCCAGAGCTCTTGCTAACATGCTCTCTGAAAGTCATTCTTGGACCCGAAATGAGGAAGTGAGGCCAAAGCTCATTTTGTGGAAAGATTTTATTTCCATCTGAGTCCACTTCAAGAACAGCGAGGGATTCGTTTTGTTAGCTTTTTTACCTCCAAAAATATTGCCAGGCCTTTCCCAAGCAGATTTATGGAATCGCTCGGCAGTCATGTTTCATACGATGGAGACCAGCAGTCCTTTCTTTGAGGATGTCTCCAAATTGGCTGGCATCACTAAATCTAGGCTAAATGAGACACATTCAGCAGGCTTGGCTTGGGACAATCTATTCTAAGGTTTACAGAACTTGGTGCCATGTCACAGGGGGCCAGCGAATTGCCTAGATGCCAGTTGGACTGAAGACAATGAGAAGAACTCATTCAACCTCAGGTAATAAGGAGAAGGTCCAAGACTGATAAGGAAACTGAAATTGAGGGAAGCAGTGGTTCCCCAACTTCAGTGTGCACTCAATCCCCTGGGAATCCTGTTAAAATGCAGATTCGGATACAGCCGGTCTGTGGTGAGGTCTGACATTCTGCATCTCTAACCAGCTCCCAGGTGATGTTGATCCTGTTGGACCAGGAACTCCACTTTAAATAGCAGGGACCTAGACTGTGGTATACGAAGTAGGGTACATAGAGTAATACTTTAGGATTTGGGGGGAAATATCAGAACATCTCTTTATATTCATTTTTTAGCTCATCCCTCTCATTTCTAATTTTTGCATATAGTTATAATATTTATAATATGCTAACATTACATGGATATATGGTATATGGATAAGTATGGATATAATCCATCCTCTTTTTTTTTCTTTTTTAATTTCAAAAGTTTGGAGACTTCTGGCCAAGTCCACAAAGAGTGGACTTCTTTGAACATTTGGAGGAAATCTTTATAATGTAGAAACCCCTTCTCCAAGCTGACCATTAGTTTTTCCTCTAGTCCCAAGCCACCTTTATATGAATGGGAACTAATCATTGAGCACCTATTATGTGCTGGGTATTTTGCTCTTTTACTCTGTGAGGTAAATAGTGTGACACCCATCTCACAGATGAAGAAACTGAGGCACAGATAGGGAAAGGAACTTACCTAAGTTCCCTCATCTGACTACCAGTAGAGCATCTGACTTACGTTGGAGTCAAACAGAAAAAATATGAGCTAAGGAAATATGCCGTGGTTCCCAATTCGTCATTACTGAGAAAGGGTGCTAGGACATCTGGCATTGTGGTGTCTGAGCTTTTACCTGCTTTCCTGTATCATTCTGATTAAACAGGTGGTATGACTTGTCTTTTACACACCTATGGCAGCTTCTCAGAGGCAAATTCCCAGAATGCAAAAAGCAGCCATACGCTGAGATTTGCACACTTTCTCATTTTTCAAGGCCTGAGAGAGATTAGTCATATGCATTCTGTACTCGGAACTTTGAGTTCTTCTTCTTCTTGCCTAATTTCTTTTAGAAATAAACTCCCCCTTTTCCCTCAGAACTAACTCTGGGACAGACACTGGACTCAAGTTTTTATGTTCATTGCCTCAATTATGCTCAAAGAAACTCTAAGAAACTTCTATTACTATTCTTATAAATTGATCAGGAGATTGAAGCTTTAACAGGGTAAGTGCCATGCCAAGGCTACCCAACTTTAGGGCCAATGTTGATTCTAGGAGGATCTGATTCCAAAGGTCAGGTTTTGAAGCAACTCGGGGTCTGTCTCGCCCACTGGATTTTCAGCCCTTTGCTAGCCCCACACGAAAATGTTGATATTAATGGGTTCGTTACTCTGACACCCATCCAGGTTTGAGGAAAGAGAAAGAACCTGTCACACCTCAACTCTGCTTACCTGGGTCAGGCAGGTGCCAGCCAAGGCCTCAGACACAGCTGTTCTGGTGAAACACACAGAGCATGTCTCCATCTTCCCCACAGGTGACAAAGCAGATGTTCTGGCTTCCCTGGGCCCTGGTGAAGTCTTCTTTGGAACCCATCACGGTGTGAAGTTTGGGGAGACCAGCAAACCCAAGGTGCCTAAAGCTGGTGGGGTTATTTTTAAGTCATAAGTCAAAAAGAGCCTTGAGCAGAGATGTTCTCACCTGCTGTAGAATCGAGTTTAGTTGCCTTCATTTGCCAAGGGTGCCCAGAAGTCTCCTGGTGTCACTCAAGACGTGTAGAGGTGTGAGTGTGTGTGAATATAAGTGTGTGTGAGTGTGTACGTGACAGCGTGTGAACATGTCTGAGTGTGTTTGTGAGACAGTGTGCGAGTGTGAACATATTGAGTGTGTGTGCGCGTTTGTGTTTAAATGTGAGTGTGTTGAAGGGTTAGTATTCACAATTTGGGGTAAAAGAGATGCCAGATCTCTTGTGAACACTTAGGAGATGCCACTGGTCTCCTGTGGGCACTAGAACATCTGAGAATATCCTAATAGACGCTGAGCTAGTCATGACAACCACAGTCGTGGTTATCTCTATATTCAAGCCAGAGACAAGACAGCATCGTCCTTGGCGTGAACACTAGCATTAGCATTGGATGACCCTGGGTTCAAGTCCCAGGTCCACCACTCCCCGAGCTGTGTGGCCTTGGGTAGGTCACTTCACCTGGGCATAGAATGGGCATAAGACCTACTTCACTGCGTTGTGGTGGGAATTAAACAAGACAGTATACATAAAGTGCCCTCTGGGGGTGGCTGGAATGTAGTGAGTGCTCCTTGCATGATGATTTTTACGATAATAATAATAAACCTGGGCACATGTAAGAGTAGAAAAGGTGCTAGGATCGTAAGAGAGGGAAGAGTAGAGGCTCAGGGATGTCTAGCTGGAGAGACAAGCTGCAACAGAGAATTGAAAGGGACGTCCCAGCCAAGATGGGCTAGGAAACTGTACCAGTCAGGGTTCCAGTGACATTCCCTGGCAGGAAACAGGTGGCCCACTCAAATGGGGTAACTGGGAGAGTTGAAGAGAGGTGATATTTATTAAGATGTGGGCAGAATTAAGGAAACCAGCAACGGATGGGAAGCACCCAGAGTCTAGTGACATCGGGAAGCTGTTAATATCGCCAGTCCTGAAGGAGCAAAAGGAGGGAATGTCATCAGAATCCAGAGACAAAGAGCAAAGAGAGGGCTTCTGATGAAAGCTGAGATTTTGGCCAAGACACTGCCAGCCCTAGATGCCATGGCAGGGAAGGAGGCAGGAGAATCAAGACCGCATCTTCACTGTCCTCCATCCCTTGCATCTCCTGCTGGTACCTCCCATTATCTGAATCCAGTTGGAAGCCAGAGACAAGGAGTCCATTGATGGGGTCTATATAGGAAGATACCTGGCATATGAACCTGGTGGAATGACATATCCATCTGAATTGCATTCAGCTGCTAGTCAAAGAGATATGGAATAAGCAAGACAGAGATTTATCTTCTGTCATGTAAAAAAAATAAAATAAAAAAGCCATAGGAAGCTAAGGTCACCATGTTGCATAACTCCAGGGACCATCACTCACAGCATAAACAGTGAATGGCACCCACTGGGGTTAAGCAACCAGGGCTGTTAGTGACTCCATGATGTCATCAGTATCTCAGGTTACTTGTGTCTCTCTGCCCTACCATGCTTAGCACTGGCTTTCATCATTAAAGTTGCCTCATAATCACAGCTGCTGCTGGAGCTCCAAGCCATCATATTGGGAAGAGGAAGGAAAGAAGAAAGTCCAAGAATTCTCTGGAAACTCCAGTCAATAACTTCTGCTAAAATCTATCTCATTTACCACCCCTATCTGCAAGGGGTTCTTCAAGCTATAATTTCTTTTTATCTTGGCATAATGCTGCTTCCAACAACATAAGGGACTTTTATTAAAGAGAAAAAGGAAGCATGGTTATTGGCTCTGCTTCAAATAAGTACTAAATTGGGAGTCAGAAGGCCCAGGTTCTCATCTCCACTTTGACTCTACTTGGCTAGGTGACCTTGGGCAAGACACTGATCATCACAGATAATCTGTTGATTCTCTGGTTCCCAAGACAGCTTCCTTTCTTACGCTGATCTACCTCTTGCCTGACTACTTCTCCATCCTGGCATATGCCTGGATGGTTTAGTTCCACTATCACCCGCTTCCCTTGGTGTGGCAGGGATAAAAGAATGCAAAATGAATTGTTCACCTTCCAGTCTCTTCTCTACGTCAACAGGCAGTAGAGCTTAATGCTTACAGCCAACTAGCATCAGACAGATTTGTGTTTGCGTGATGGTGCCATCCTTATCAACTGGGTAGCCTTTGGCAAGTCCATTCAGTTTCTCCAAATCTCACTTTCCCCCTCTATAAAGTGGGGCTAACAAAGCACTTGCCTTGTGGCATTGAAGGGAGAATGAAATGAGATGGTATGTGTAAAATTCTTAGTACATGACAAGGCCTTGTCCCAAATGCTTTACATTGTATAACAGTCAGCTATTGTTGTGATAATGTTGCATAACAAACAACCACAAAAATCTCAATGGCTTACATGAATAATATTCATTTTCACTCATTGGTCTGTGATTAGCTGGTGTGCCTCAGGCTGTAGATTGAGTTCAATTCTGCTGTATGTGTCTGTAGTTCTAGAATCCAAGTTAAAGCTTCATTAACGACCTAAGGCATGATCTTCTCATGGTTCCAGGCAGGAATACAAATGAGTAAATCAAGACTATATAAGCACATTTAAAGTCTCCACTCAGATGGAGCATATGTTACCTCTGCTCACATCTGTTTGCCAAAGAAAGCCATATGGCCAAGTCTTAAGTCAATGGGACAGGAAGTATACCCCTGACACAGTAAACCATGGCAAGGGTGGGGAAAAAAGAAAGAATGCTAAACAAATAATATAACCTATAACTATTGTCTGTAGGCACTACTGCCCTTAATTTTCATGACAGCTGTATGTGATCAATATTCATATCATTTGACAGGTTAAATTTTAAAAAAACATAAAACCAGTATTCATTTGACAGGTTAAAAAAAAAAAAAGACAAAAACTGAATCTCAGAGGTTAAGTAACTTATTGGAAGTCACACAGTCCTAGGTGCCAGACCTAGAACTTGAACCATCTGAATCCTGAACCCAGACTCTTAACTTTTAGGGTAACTATAGAAACCTCATAAGACTTTATGGTTCCTTAATTTCACATTTCCTTTAGGTCTTCTGCCACATTTGCACATATTTATTTTCCACGCAAAGAAATGTTTTATGATGTTTCATCCCAGAGGCTCACCTACAAGCCCACAGCATTTATGTAAATACTTATATCATTAATATTACATGAGCCCCGTTCCTAATTTACTACAAAATCCAAGCTCATCATCTTCAGAGCTGTATCTCCCCCAAGTAGAAAATTGCACTGAGCAATGAAACAAGTAAATGTGAATTTATGGATGTAGTAGACGCCCGTGGGGAGTTCACCCATATGCTCTCAGCCCACACCCTTCCTATGCAAGCTGATGGCTTCCTAGAGCAAGAATTTGCAACTCTCCACCTGACAGTATCCCCTGGCCTTAGCTCACAGGGTAGACCAGAAGTCTAGGAGTAGCCCTCAGACAAGGACAGGCTGGAGTTGGAAGTTATACATGCCAGCTTCTTTTCCCCCCGATGAGGCAACTTCTGCATTATTTCTCAGAGATCCCCAGCAGGACTGAACCTCAGTTTCCCACAGCAGTAACCTGCTCATGAATACATTCTGTATTGACCGCTTTCCTTCAAACTTCTCTACACCCTTACTGGTGTTTACTGGGATCGCCTCCAAAAGCAAAACAAAAATTGCTGACACTCAGATCCTTATCTCAGGGTCTACTTCTGGGGCCTCTCCACCTAAGACAATAGAAGAATGTTAATAACAAAAATATAGTTTGCATTCTCCACCAACTTGCTAACAGCTTACATTTTTTCATTCATCTATTCCAAAAAATTGTTACCTTTTCCAGAAAGGGATCACTGAGGCTCTGATGCAAGCTCTGGATACTCTCAAGAGAGAAATGTATGTTCACATAAATTGCACCTTCCAGGACTCTGTGGGCCCCAGGTTGATTTACTCAACGTGGAGACAGAGAAAGAGGAAGCCATGGCGAGTCAGCCACGGGGACAAGCAAACCAGAGCTCTAGCCCTGAGGAAAGCTCCTCGACAACTGCTGAGCCCATGCTGCCTTCCGTTTCTGGCTCAGCTGGGTTTGGGAACATCACCCCTCATAGCTCGAAAAACTAGACTAAGCAAAACCCAGGCCAGGACCCGCTGTCGGAAATTCCTCATTCTGAGACTGGGAGGGCGCTCGTGGTTGTTTAGGTTGCTTATCTGCTGGCCCCGTGTTCACCTCTTCCACGGTTCCCCAATGCTCTCACCTTCCACAGCGCCACCACTGACTTAACAAGGCTTCTCCACCCTTGGACGTGACTCGTGGGTATGTGGGTGGCAGGAGGAGGGAGAAGAAGCAAGGCTGCAGCCTGTGGCCTCTTGGCGAGAGAGGAGGGCTATTGCAGAGGCCAGAATTCCTCCATCCAGCAAGGGGGCCAAGACATCAGGATAAGTCAAGTACGCACCATCTGCCCCCCACGGGGCTGGGCCTCCCTTTCCTTAGGATAGATCTTGACGGTCTGCATTCTTCATCCTGGCTTGGCAATTTGATAGCTGCTGCAGGGATGAGGAGTGGGAGTGGGCTTTGAAAGCAGCTAACCAGGATTAAACTGGAATCTAGGGCTCAGTAGAAAATAACTTCTCTAGGACTCACTTTGATCATCCGTAGAATAGGAAATTACTATCTTTCTTGCCTGATGTTTTGAAGGACCAAATGAGAAAATGAAAATCAAGGGCCAATGACGGCATAGCACACAGTAGGTGCTTCAGAATTGCCAAACTTTATTGCTGTTCCTGTTATTAATAGCTCCCCAAAAGGCCCTTGGCTGATTTCCCTTACTAAGCTTAATTCCATTTTTATGTTTTCCTCTCCTTTCCTTGCAAACCAGAGTAGGTAATTCATCTTGCTCCCCTCCCAAATCCTTCCTCGCTTGAATATTCTCCTGGGATTTCCCCAGAGCTACCACCTGGAATTATCCCAGTGGCCCCTATGTGAGGCAATAAGATCTTTCTTTAGGAAAAAGACAACCTCAGCAAAAAAAAAAAAAAAGTGGAAGAGTTTTAGATGTGCCCTCTGACCCACCCAGAACAATACCCCCTCTATTGAGGCTGTGTTGTAAATATCTTACTTGCTTATCCTAGGCTAGATAGTTGTCTCCAGGGCCAAGAGATTGCTTTTTTCCCATTTATTTATGGGGAAGACTTTTAAAATCCTACTCTTCGGGTCTGTAAAGTCCATTATTGACATGAAAGATGGGAAGGTTTGACTAAAACAAGTTACCATATCACTCAGTGCCTCAGTTTCCTCATGGGGAAATATGACATAGCCTACTGTTACTAATTCTGAGTACTAATGATAAGACAATTATAACCATTAATAATTATAGTAAGAGTAACAAATCTTAGTTATTACATTCCAAGCGCTTTGCTTCATCCACCTCCAACAACCCTCTGAGATGCAGGGCATCATTAACATCCCCATTTCTCAGATGAAGAAACTGAGGTTCAGACAGGTTGCATAAACCTAATCAAGGTTATATAGTAGTAAGAGCTGGAGCCAGGACTTGAACCTAAGTCAACGGGACTCAAAACCTTAATCACTGCAACAAACCACCATGCAGAGCTGTAGCCATAGTGACCAAGGATCCAATAAAAAAAAACCCATAGAGCATGAACAGTACCATTGGGCTGGATGGGGTTTGTCCTTTCCTTCTATTATTTTTATTATAAGATTAGATTACCCTAGTAACTACCAGCCCCCGCAGCCCAAACAGGCGGTAACCAGGGGTCAGTGTGTATTATCATCAGCCTCACCCAAGAACTAATAATACAGCATCTGTGCCTTTCCATGACATTCTAATCCCTTGCAGCTATGAGCAAGCTCATTCCTCTATAAAAACACAGAAGCCAAATTGGTTTTAAAGCAGCTGTCTTTATTATATGGAGGCGAGGAAAAGCTTACGGTAACCCCCTTGGGATCCAGCCTGGTTTGGCTGTTCCTCTGTGAAAGACTCCGGGATGGGTGACTGACAAGTGAATTCTCTTAAGGCCAGTGGAGGGTGGGCATGGGCCGCCTCCAGCCTTGGCTCCAGGGCTGGCATGTCCCCCAAGGTCCTCTGAGCATCTGTAGACTGACCTCTGGAAGAACCAGTGGACAGAGGTTCAAATGCCCAGCTGGAAAGAGCTCCCTGGGGTCCCAACTAGGCAGATCCAATTCCCTGTGCTCTTGGGCTAGTCAATAAAGTCTCTCCCCTTAGTGTGCTCAGCTTGAAGCTAGGAGCACGATTCTTTCATCTTTCCCTCCCGCAAGGAAGACATGGCAAATGGGTGGTCTTGCAGCCAGAAGGCTCCACCAGACCTTCACACAGGTGCCTCCTTCTCAACCATCAAATCTCAACCCAGTTGTCACCTCCTCTGAGAAGCCGTCCCTGACCATCCGACCTAAAAGAGGCTGTCCCCAGGTATGCTCTATTACATCAACCAGTTTATTTCCTTTTCACCATGAGAAATTACCTTCTTTGTTTAGTTGTTTGCTGGCTTATTGCCAGTGTCCCCCCACTAGAATAAAAGCCACAAGAGGGCAGATTCCTTTTCAGTCTCGTTGACTTCTGTGGTTCCAGAATCTAGAACAACGCTTGGCTTGTAAACAAGATTTGTTGAATGAATGAATTCAACAAATGAAAAACTGCCTAAATGAGAGATGGGAGATGAGTACCTGCTGCCATTGGGCTGGTGAAGGCAAAGCAAAATAGACAGGCCAGCAGTCTTGCGAGCTTCCAGAACCTTCCTTGCTTCTTTACATACCATCTGGCCCTTTTCTCTGTCTCTGTGGGGCAGTCAGTCCTGCAGACTCAGAGCTTCTGTAAACAAGAGCCATTGTTTCCTCTGGCTTTTTTTATTTTTTTAAATTTTATTTATTTATTTATTTATGGCTGTGTTGGGTCTTCGTTTCTGCGTGAGGGCTTCCTCTAGTTGTGGCAAGCGGGGGCCACTCTTCATCGCGGTGCGCGGGCCTCTCACTATCGTGGCCTCTCTTGTTGCGCAGCACAGGCTCCAGATGCACAGGCTCAGTAGTTGTGGCTCACGGGCCTACTTGCTCCGCGGCATGTGGGATCTTCCCAGACCAGGGCTTGAACCCGTGTCCCCTGCACTGGCAGGCAGATTCTCAACCACTGCGCCACCAGGGAAGCCCCCCCTGGCTTTTTTTAAAAGGAATATATATATTATTTTTTTATTGAAGTATAGTTGATTTACAATGTTGTGTTAGTTTCAGGTGTACAGCAAGGTGATTCAGTTATACATACATATATATCTATTTTTTTCAGATTCTTCTCCCTTATAAGTTATCACAAAATATTGAGTGTAGTTCCCTGTGCTATACAGTAGGTCCTTGTTGGTTATCTATTTTATATATAGTAGTGTGTATATGTCTTTTTTTTTCTCTTTGAACTTTTTCCAAATATAGCTTTTTAAAAAAATTTTTTATTGGAGTATAGTTGATTTACAGTGTTGTGTTGGTTTCAGGTATACAGCAAAGTGAATCAGTTATACATATACACATATCAGTAGTGTGTATATGTTAATCCCTTTGGCTTTTATCCCCAGTGCCAGAACTGGGCTGGGCACCTCGTGGGGTAAGAGCAGAGCTGGAGCCACAGACTTTCTGGATTTAAATCCCACTTCCTCATGCCTTGGATGCCCTGACTTTCTAGCCTAGGATAAGCAAGTAAGGTATTTGACCATTGACTCGTGCTCTCTAAAGCTCAGCGTCCTCATCAGTAAACGAGGATCAGAGTAGAACTTTCCTTGTAGAATCAATGTGAGGAGTAAATGAGGCAGCTATGTATAGTCTAGGCCAAGCTCAGTAATTATAATAATAATTATTATCACTAAGTGTTTTAGTAGGTATAAGTGTTATATAAATGTTTTAGATGTGTTATTATTTAGCTATTTTAATAATCATAGTAATCATGCAGTGCCTAGCATGTAGTCAAGGTCAATCAATAGTTGCAGAATAAATGATGTATTAGGATTGCTGTGATTGCAAGCAACAGAAACCCCATTCAAACTGGCCAAAGCAACATAAGAGACGTATAACTCAAGTATGCAAAAAGCCAAAGCATGTTGATGCCGTCAGAACTTGGTCTCTCACTCCTTTGCTCAGCTCTGTTCTCTTCCCTATTAGCTTTCTTCCCAGTCCAACCTTCTTCCCAGAGTGGCCTCCTAGAACTCCAGTCTGACATCCACCCAAGTTCCAGACCTGAAGAAACAGAGGGCCTCGATTTCCCAACAGTATCAACAAAGGTGCCAAGGCTGACTCTTATTGGCCTGGCTAAAAGTCACATGACCATCCCTAAACCAACCACTGTTAGGAATGGAGTTCTCTGACTGCTCAGGGTTGGGACATGTCTACACCCTGGGAACCAGAGAACACGATCAACCACCTCAGTCACAATGGGATCAGAAGATAAGTGGTTCTACAAAGGGAAAGGGAGATGATGATTCTGCCAGAAAAAGACAGAAGGAATGTGGGACAGCAGAAACCATAAGAGAGCTACTACAAAGAGATTGTACAAAAAATGTCCAGCTCACAACTTTAGTAATTTAGTTACCTTCTTTCCATCACCCATGCTTGCCAGCACTTGGGCTTCTCTGGGGACCCTTTCGTCTTCCCTGAAGGTATAAATGATGCTATCAGCCAAGAGATTTTAAAGGCATCCTATTCATCCACTGACAGAAAAGATTCAATAAGCAGAAACCTAAAAACAAAAAAGTGCCTGGCAAGCTCCTATTATCCTTGCAAACCCAGCTCTAATGTCACAACCTTCTGGAATTTTTTCCTGGATCATTCCAGAAAATGACTCACTGATCACTCTTTTCAGGGTTACCTCCATTCCTCATTGTACTGAGTCCATGAGGAGCCCTTATCAGACTATATTTTTGTTCATTTGTTTATTTAAACCTCTCCTCCACTGACCTATAAAGACATATACAATGGAACTTTCCCGAAGACTATGCTCTAGACAATAGAAATTCAATATGGATTTATTCAGGCTCAGTTCTCCAACTGGCTGATAGGAGTTTGGCCGAAATGTGTGAAACCTGCTAAAGGAAGCCATACAAACGTTTGCAGAGATCCTAGAACTTACCTCTTTGACAGAGCTGGGCACGATCCTTGGGTGTGTAATCAACGGTAACAATGTGTTTGTAAACACTTTCTTGTGCATGCCCTTTAGCCATCCTTAATATTAATATTATCAGTAGTCATTATTTGATGTCTCATTTGTTGACTTCATGCTGTGGACCAGCTCCTGAGGTAAGCAACTTACCTATATCATCATATTAATTCTGTAGGACATTAAGAGGTAGCTGTCACTTATTTCATAGGCGAGTAAGCTGAGACTCTCTCAGAGGGGTCAAGTAACTTTCTCAGGGCTACACAGCTAGCAGGTAGTGGAGCCAGCACTCCAACTCATGTCTAAAACCCTTGCCCTTAAGCATTAAACTAATATTATGCTTATATTCTTGCAAGTGATGCAAGCAAAGAAGACTCACTCCTCCCCACTTTCCAGATGGGAACTCAAGGTGGACAATTACTAGGAAATTCACAAGAAGTCACCAATTCGTCCAAAGGCCACAAGGATCAGCTAAGCTCCTGGAAGAGAACACTCTTACGAATTCAGAAAAAGAGAGCGAGGTTCAGAGGGCAGCAAGCCGGAGGAACACTCCTTCTCCCGGAGATGTGTAGTTTCAGACACTGTGTGAATGAGTACTTGGCACTAAGTAGACATTGGATGGACGTGAGCTGGAGCTGGAGCGATGGATGCCAGCAAGTGCGGAGGGCTCCTGACAGATGTGCTATTTCACGCGGGACCATTCATCCACATGATGAATGTTGAGGCAGCAAGGCTGAGCCCTGGGTCCCACCGAAACCAGCATCCATGGGAGAAGTGCATCCCACAGCCCCCTCCGCACTTGGCTTTGGAGCCAGCTGTCTGGCCCTTCTCCCTCCCTCAGCCACGAGCCCCACTCCCACTGTGGAACACTATCAAGTGTTTCCTGACCCAGCAGTAAGTACCCAACATCCCTTGTGCTCACCCTGCCCAGCCCCCTGCCCGCGCACCTTGGCTACAATGTCTCCTCCTCATAAATCATGCAGCCGTGGTAACTGTCTCTCAATCAATCTCTTCCAGGTGTTGGTTCAGACAGTCTCTCAAGGCGAGTGTCTCTCCCCTCGAGGCTTAGGTGCTGAGAGCCCCTTCGTCTGGAAATAGTTTAAAGCCAGGTAGCTTATCTTCCTCCCCGGGGTCTCTTGGTTCCGACCTGAGGCCCTCAGGATCCACAGACTGCAGAGAGCGTCAAGAAACCCGGGAGAGGGTCAAACCGACTCAGAAGGCCTGAGACGATGGTCTTTATCAATGCCCAAAGGCTTGGTAAATATAGGCCATTTGATTTTTTTCCACCAGCAAATATTCCATATGGGGAATCTAAAGTCCAAAGCTGGAGCTTGAGGCTTAAAGGGATGGGCCTTCCAAACACAATTGTAAATATTAGTTAGTTTTAGAGAGTTCACATTTCACGTTGTCTGCCTCCTTTTTGGACACATAGATGGGTGTGGCAGGGATAATGCTATGTATTCAGAAAATGCCATTTCAATCTTTTATTTCCCAGGATCCCTTGTTAGGTTAAAGACATGTGACTAGGTCCAGACCAATGGGAGGGAGGTAGATGCATATCTACTGCTTCCAGGTTCAGCCACGACACTTCCTGCACATCTATAACCTTTTGCTCTTTCTTTGGTCACCTAGGAGACTATGTATTTAAGATGGAAGGAACCTGGATCCCTGAAAGACCACTTGGAGGAGAACAGCCAAAAATGCTCAACCCATAGTAGACTCTGATGCAGGTGAGAGTATTAAGCCACTGAATTTGGAGAGTTTGTTACTGCAGCATTACTTAGCCTACACTGACTAATGCAATTAGATTCAGAAAAGTCTATTAGCTTTCGAAATATAACTGCAACCCACTTATGTATCACCTTCCCTAGCTCACTTTTACTTGTAAATGCCACAGATGCTGTGATTAGCGGTACACTATACCTGGTGGCAAGGAACATCAACTATTGGGATTATACCTAGGTAATTGCAAATCAGGCTATCAGTTTGCTCCACAACTAGATTTTAAATTCCATCAGGGAATAAACCATAAAACGGGTTAGCATATGGGCTCTCAAGGCAGGCAGACTTGAGTTAGAATGTGGTTTAATTACATGCTAACGTGGGGACCTGGTCAAGTCTTAACTTTCACCTCCTCACTTGTAAATAGTGATAATGTCTGCAGCACATCCTGTTGGCTGTGTGCTGTCGTGGTTGCTGTTGCTTCTCCATGCCCCCTTCAGGACTCCGCTCTGGAAAGATTGCCAGCTGATAGCCCTCAGCTGTCAGAAATTGCCTCGTCAGCAGAAAAGCATCTCATCCGAGGTCACGACCTTTTCCTGGGACAGCCCACATCCAATGACAGGTCCGTGGGGAAACAGAAAGACCTGACCCCCTTGACCCAACTCAGGACAACTCTGAAGGGCCATCCCAGCTTCAGAGTTTGTGGTGGACAGACTCTGAGATGGTTTTCCCATCATTCCTGCCTCTGGGTCCTCACGTTCTTGTACAATCCCCTCTCCATGAGCATGGGTAGAACCCGTAACTTGCTTCTAACAATAGAACGTAGCAAAGGTGACATAATGTCACTTGTTCAATTACCTCACATAAGATTGCAATATCTGTTTTGCTAGCAGACTCTCTCCCTTGTTGGCTTTGATGAAGCAAATGGCCATGGTGGGGGGGGCCCCACACGGCAAAGAACCAAAGGTGTCCTCCTGCCAACAACCAACGAGAAACTGAGGCCCTCAGTCCTACAACCTGCAAGAAACCAAATTCTGCCAACAGCCACGTGACCTTAGAAGTAGATCCTTCCCCAGTTGAGCCTTGAGATGAGACCCCAACCCTATCCAGCATCTTGATTATGACCATGCAAGAGACGTCGAATCAGAGGACAAGTGAAGCTGTGTTTGGACTCCTGACCCACAGAAATGGTGAGATACTAAATGTGTGCTACTCTAAGCTGCTAAGTTTATAACTAATACGAGGTTCTCTGTAGGGTCAGCTAAAACTTTCATTAAGACAGCATCACAGCCCAACTCCTCCTTCTTTTTTTTTTTTTTTTTAATAAATTTATTTATTTATTTTTGGCTGTGTTGGGTCTTCGTTTCTGTGTGAGGGCTTTCTCTAGTTGCGGCAAGCAGGGGCCACTCTTCATCGCGATGCACGGGCCTCTCACTATCGCGGCCTCTCTTGTTGCGGAGCACAGGCTCCAGACGCACAGGCTCAGTAGTTGTGGCGCATGGGCTTAGCTGCTCCGCGGCATGTGGGATCTTCCCAGACCAGGGCTCGAACCCGTGTCCCCTGCACTGGCAGGCGGATTCTCAACCACTGCGCCACCAGGGAAGCTCCCACTTCCTCCTTCTGCTCGTCCTGCTTCCTCTCCTTCCTTTCCACAATAGTCCATCCCAAGAGCCCTCCCTGATAAACTTCTTGCACACTAAACGCCATCTCAGGGCCTGCTTCTGGGAATCCAACCTGTGACATCCATCCAATACCCATGCGTTCCCTTTTCCACTTTGTTGACAAAACCCTGATTTTGTTGACTTGATCCTCCTCCAAGGGACCCTATGCTAACGGGGAGACAGATCTCAGCCCCTGGGCTGCATCCTGCTTAGACTAAGCCTATTATGAAAATCCTCTTCTTGCCAGTGATCCTTTTAGGAAGAGACCCCTGAGCCAATTCTGACCAGTGAGATTTGAGGTGTGTGTCAGGGCTTCTAGGAAATACACACAGGAGGGGCGGCTCCTGCTCTGCTTACCCTGGACGTTGTTAACTCACTGTAGAAACTGTAACTGCTGAAGTCAGCTGGCACCCATGCAAAGAGCTGGTCAGAAGGCTCAGGAGAGCAGAGCAAGACAATGGATCCTTCGTTGGCTTGACATCACTGAGTTAATCGACCCCGGTGCTGCCCTGCCTTGAGACTGCTATGGGACAAGTTTTCTTTAGGACAGCCTAATGCATTCTGACTAAATCAGTTTAGGTTGCCACTTCACGGGGGAGATTGGAGAACTGAATGAAATGATGCTGTGGTAGCCATGAGAATATACCTCACATAGACCCCAAACTACAGAGAGAGTAATTGACCAAGGGTTCCAGCTGCTGCATTTTGAAATCCACCAACAGATTTGCACCAAAGCGACACTTCCCTTGAGCTGCTTCTCCAAGGACTGAGCACAGCAGAGATACTAAGGCAGATGTGTTCCTGGGAGATGTGGGATTCCTCTGATGAATGGCTTTCATTCACAGACTCCCCACTGACTTTGCTGAACCTTTCTCAGAACGTCACTGGAGGCATGGATGAATGTGTATCTACTTAGATGGATGACTGACAACACTTCCTTCCTTACTGCCTCATGTCTTTACACCCAGATCTGATGTTTCTCAAACCCTGGCCCATAGGCTTAAGCTAATATACATGGTTGTTTTAAAGACTTTTTATTTCCCCTGTGTCAATGACAACAAGAAACCTGAGACATCTCTGGCTTCTTCCCTAATGTACCCGACGTCTCTGTAAATGGGAAATGGAGTGAGAATGTACATTTCCTGAGTGTTCCTGTCATCCACTGAGACCTTCGCATGGAATCACAAACAAGAGTGCCAGGCTGGGATATCTTAGGTTTCCGTTTGGACCAGTGAGGCAGAAGTTCTGGCCTTCAGCTCTGCCAGTGATTTGCTATGTGACCTGTACCAGCCCCTCTCCCTCTCTGAACCTTAGTTTTCTCCTGTGTCCAAGATGAGAATTGAATGAGATGGTCTCTGAGGCTCCTATCCTTCCTATCATGCTCTGTCATTCGGGATATGTTCAGCTGCAAGAAACAGACAAATAAACCATAACAGCATTAAAATATATTGTATATTACAATGTCACTTAACAAGAAATCTGAAGGTAAAAATTTCCAGAGCTGTTGCAGCTGCTCAATAATTTTATCAAAGCTACAGACTTTTTCAATCCTTTCTCTTCACCGTATTTAACATGTTGGCTTTCAATCTCATCCTTGTTGTCTCATGGTCACATGATAGCTGCCAGAGCACCAAATATCACACTTCACTCCAGTGTCTGACTCAGAGAGGAACGGGCCAACAGCAAGGTGTTTCCTTTTAAAAAGAAGGAAATTTTTCCCTAGAAGCACCCCCAACAGGATTCCTCCATGATTTTTTGGCCAGGACTGAATCACATGGCCACTTCTTGCGGCAAGGGAAGCTGGGAAAGCTAGTACTTGAGCAAAAAAAGAATGGGATTGCCATGGGCATATTGCTGCCTTGATCAGGGTAAAAAAAAAAAAAAGGCAAGGAATGACAGTGTTTGCCTGAGAGGCCTCAAAGGTGGATATCCGGTCATCCATACCCCAGTCTACTCAGAGAGACAAGCCTGCCATGCATGAAACAATTTGAGGCCACATGTGGGCACATATCAGTAAACAGGGCAAAAACAGAACACCTGAGTGCTGAGTGGGTGTAGATATTCCAGCAGCATTTGGGGAATGGGGGGGAGTCAGAGGTGGCAGCTGGAAAGGAAGGAGCAGGAAGAGAAAGGAGACCCCGATGGGTGAAGGGTCCCCTCCTTCTGTAGCCACCTTCTCATTTACTGTACTGAAATGCCCCACGCCCTCCTCACTAGAGCCAGAGTGAGCTTTTCACAAAGCTCCCTTGTTGGAAACCCTGCCATGTTTCTCCATGTTCTGAAGAGTTAAGACCAAATTCCTTACCCCCATCTCCAAAGTCCCCTGTGACCTGGCCCCTGCCAATCCCCTGGGATTCTCTACCCACTGCCTCCAGGCCCCCTGTACTCCAGCTGCACTGACTTTTTCTTTCTCTTCTAAGAATTGATTAAGCTCAGTCCCACCTCAGGACCTTTGCACATGCTGTTGTTCCCTCTGCCTAGAGAACAATTGTCCCCCTATTTTGCTAGTTAACTCCTACTTACCTTTCAGATTGCAGCTGAACAAACTTCCTCAGAGCAGCCTTTGCTCCGGTCCCCACACCATGACATAAATTAACCTTTTTTCCAGGTGGTTAATCTGAGTCTGTCTAACTTTCCCACTTCCCAGCACACATACACTTGTCTTTTAGCTCCAAGAGGGCGAGGGATGGTGTCCACATTCCTTACCAAAATCATAATGGAGTGAGGAGCCAAGCTACATGGATTTAAATCTCAGCTATTCCACATATCAGCTGTGTGACCTTGAGCAAGTTCCTTAACCTCTCTGTGCCTCCTTTTCTTCATGTATATAAGGATAAGAATAAAATCTGCTTCATAAGGTTGTCTTAAAGATTAAATGATAACATATATTATTAACATATAACATATAAAGCTGAGCACAGTGCCTGGCATATTATGTATTAAGTATTGTGTTATATAAGTATTGCTATTAGAGTAATGGGAATGTGGATCCCTAGTACCTAGCAAAGGCTGGCACATAGTAGGTGCACAACAAATACTTGTTAAGGAGAGAAATGAATGTTTATTCATCTCCCAAAAGGCAGAGATGATTATATGCCTTTTCATTTTTTTAATCTTCATCACTCTGCACGGGACCTGGCACTTAGTAGGTGTGCAAGAAATTCCTAGTCATCCCCACTGCCTGCCACTGCCACCTCAAGCACTTCCCTTCTTCCTTCTCGAATGCAGGTGGAGCTCTTCCGCTCCTTGCGGTAGGGCAGCCTCCCCAGCCCCCTCTGATCTTTCCCACTTTGCCCAGAGACGAAGAACAGCTTTGATCACTGACAGGAGCCTTCTAGGAAGAGAGAGAGAGAGAGAAATCCGGCAATTTAAGCTCCCTGGACATGACACTTATTAATAAAACGAGCGACTCTCAGCCTCTGCTCCAATCAGCTGTCCGTTGCTTGGGGCAGATGCGGAGGCTCGGGGCAGCCGCAAAGCTGGGGGTAGAGGAAGGCGAGCTGGGGAGAAGCCGCTGCCTCCAGATATTAAATACATAAATAAGCCCAGGCCACAACTGAGAAAGGCCCGATGCCCTTGGCAATATCGGACCTCTCTCGATTTCGATGGTCTTAAGTGACTATAAACCCAATTTTCTCCTCTGATTTCCTCTTATAATGAAGTTTTACTTACACAATCATGAATACATTCTCCTTGTTGAAAAAAATTAACCTTGCAGATCAGGTCACATGGACCTCACCCTCATCTTGGTCCATTCAGCATCTCCCAGGAAGTAACCTTGGACCGCATTTCAGGATGTATGTATCTTTCTAGAACCCATTTGATGCTTGTTATACCCTGTACGCCATACAATAGGTAGCCTTATTTTGCATGTGTATATATTACTGGTATGTAGACTTTTCCAGTGGGGTGTGTTGATTTGCTGTGTTTTGTTTTTTTCTGAAAGGCACCACGTTGAATCTACGATTCTCTAACTGGTTTTTTTTCATTTAGTGACGTGTCTGGGAATCTTGCCATAGAGCTGCATACACATCAACCTCATTCTTTTTCACTGCTGCATAGTACTCCTGAAGGTGGAGAGAACCTAGTTTATTCAACGCTAGCTGCATGTTGAAATACCAAGGTGTGTGTGGGGGGGGGGAGTCTTTTACAATATGAATGCTGGGGCCCCTCCCCAGACAAATTGAATGAGATGTGAAGGCAGGAACTAGGTATCAGAATGTTACAATTCCAGCGAGTTTAACTTGCAACCAAAGTCAAGATTGATTCATTTAGCTAGTCCCCTATTCATGCATATTTAAGCTATTTCCAAGTCCTTGCTGATTTAAAAAAAAAAAAAAAGCCTGCTGGGCACTTCTTTGTACATCCTCTCTTACGCATCTGTGCTGGTATTTTTCCAGGGCAGGGTTTCTCAGCCTCTGCACGGTTGACATTTGGGCTGGGTAATTCTTGGTTGGGGTGGGTTGCTGTCCTGTGTACTGTAGGATGTTGAGCAGTATCCCTGGCCCCCACCCCCTAGACACCGGGAAATCACGCCAATCAAAATCGTCTCCAGATACTGCTAAATATCCCTTGGGGAGCCAGATCACCCCTGGCTGAGAACAACTTCTCTGGGGTGGGAACCCAGAAGGGAAGGGTTACAGAGGATATATACTTTTTCTTGGAGTCCACATGGCTCTAAAGTTCCTGCACTAATTCACAATGTCTAATTTTCCAGGAATATCCTGAGCCAACAGCCTGTCCCTTTGTCTCTGTGAGTCTGGACTTAGAATTTGGGCTTGAACCCTGAGCATCTCTCCCTTCAAATACCTCCTGCAGCCCCGAAGCCCAGGAATCCTATCATGTTTGGAACACAATTCTAGAATCTAGAATATGAGCCCAGAGGTCTGGAGTAGAAGGGACTATCAAATAAGGGTGAGAAGGAACCGATTTCTTTATTTTCTTTACATCTTTCCTTCCTTCTTCCTCCTTCCTTCCTTCCCCCTCCCTCCCTCCTTCCCTCCCTCCTTCCCTCCTTCCTTCCCTCCTTCCCTACCTCCTTCCTTCCTTCCTCCCTCCCTTCTTTCCTTCCTTCCTCCCTCCCTCCCTTCCTCCCTCATCCCTCCCTCCCTTCCTTCCCTCCTTCCCCCCTCCCTCCCTCCTTCTCTCTCTCCTTCCCTCCCCCTCCCTTCCTTCCTTCCTTCTTTCCTCCCTCCCTCCTTCCCTCCCTCCTTCCCTCCCCCTCCCTTCCTTCCTTCCTTCTTTCCTCCCTCCCTCCTTCCCTCCCTCCTTTCCTCCTTCCTTCCCTCCTTCCCTCCATTCCTTCCTTCCCCCCTCCTTCCCTCCCTTCCTTCCTTCCTTCTTTCCTTCCTTCCTTCCCCCCTCCCTCCCTCCCTCCCTCCTTCCTTCCCTCCTTCTTTCTCCTTTTCTCTTTTAAGGTAGTTCTGCTGAGGGGAGGGGAGGATACTTCGCTCATCCCCGTCCCCACCTCAAATTTCCAGCCTACACTTTTCAGGCTTTTTAAGACCACAGTCTGTGTCTCGGTGGCTCTCTGAGTTTTATAGCTCATGAAAAGGATGGACAAGAGGGAGGAAGGCGAGGTAAGCGGTCCTAAGAAACAGAAAGAAGATTCCCAGAGGCTGTGTGCATGTGCGCTTGCGTGTGCTTGCCTGTGTGTGCGTGTGTCTGTGTGTGTGTGTGTGTGTGTGTGTGTGTGTGTGTGTGTGTGTGTGTGTGTGTGTGAAAGAAAATTAAATTCACAGGCTGGGAAGGAAGAGGAGGGGGAGAAGCAACAGACCCAGCCAGCTGTGTCTCTTTAAGCAAGATAAGCGGCGGCCCCATCCATCTCTTGGACACTATCAGCCTGTTGTCTAAAGTACTTACAGCCCCTCCTGGAGAGGAGTCCTAACCAGGCAATGCTGGGGGAGGGGAGGAAGTGAGTGAGGCATTTAGGACCGGGCACCCTGGCGGCCAGCTTCCCCCAAGAGCAAGACACAGCTTGCAGAGGGGGAAGGTCACCCCACCCTAGGCCAGGCCTGTTTTTAGCTCAGCACTGGCTCCCTACCTGGGCCCCGTTCCCAGGGGAACCACTTGAAACTGAAACTTGTCTTTCTCAAGTGGCTGGGGGAGAGTGTGAAACGCAGGAAAGAGAGAGTGAGCAAAAGAGAAACGCTTTCTGCTGCTGTTCAAACGGACCTCAGCCATCCGGCCCCATGATCCTTTAACAACCAGCTGTGGCTCTTACTACCCTGTGAAACAGGGGCTCTGATTCTCCCTGTCTCAGAGATAAGGAAGCCAGGCTCAGAGACATTAAGTAACTCACCGAGGGCCACACCGCCAATCAGAGGTGTCGGGGGAATTTGAACGTGGATTTCTCTCAGCTCCAGAACTGACTTCTTACCTCTTTAACCAGGGTATTTTCTTGCAACTCCTCTGGATGAAGGATTTGTTCTGTATTCATTCAACAAATACTTTTATCGCCTTGGTGCCAGATTCTGCTCTGGGTACTGACAATAAAGAGTTGACCCCAACTGCTTACTGATCTCTGCAACATATGCCCTACGTTAAGCCAGACCTGCAGAGAACTTAAGAACCGGATTTTATCATTTTGGCCTCTGTGCCACTTGATTTTGTCCAACTTTTGTGACTTAGGGTGGTAGCACATCCAGGGAACCCAAGAGAGACAGTCCTGTAATATTTGCTATTGGGCTTCATTAACACGATGGTACCCTCAAGAAAATCACCAAAACACTACACAGCACTACATGATCTTTATAAGAATCCAAGGACAATCTCCCTCCTGGTGTTTAGCAAACATCTCGATGTATTTGTCTTTTATGAACGCTTAGGGCTCTTGTAACTAACTATAATTCTCTCCTCGTTTTGGCAGCTCGAAAACTCAGAGCCAAATATATTTCTTTTATTTTTATTTTTTATTTTTTTAAAGGAACTCCTTTATTTATTTATTTATTTATTTATGGCTGTGTTGGGTCTTCGTTTCTGTGCAAGGGCTTTTTTCTAGTTGCAGCGAGCGGGGGCCACTCTTCATCGCGGTGCGTGGGCCTCTCACCATCGCGGCCTCTCTTGTTGCGGAGCACAGGCTCCAGACGCGCAGGCTCAGTAGCTGTGGCGCACGGGCCCAGTTGCTCCGCGACACGTGGGATCTTCCCAGACCAGGGCTCGAACCCGTGTCCCCTGCATTGGCAGGCAGATTCTCAAGCACTGCGCCACCAGGGAAGCCCCAAATATATTTCTATTAACTACACAGGATGTTCCAGTTCCGAAGGCTGAGAAGCGACATATCCTAAAACTTAGTGATGTAAAACAACCTTTTCTTACGTTCCTGGATCCCGCGGGTCAGTGATTCAGACAGGGCATGGCACGGGGCAGTCTCTGTACCGCGATGCTGGGAGCTGAGGGCAGAATGATCTGAAGGCTGTTCGCTCGCACGTCTGGGGCTGGGTGCTAGCCGTGGGCTTGGGGCTTCAGCTCTTCTCCACACGGGCTGCTCCTCATGGGCTCTCCCGGTAAGCTCATTTGGGCTTCCTCACAGCATGGCAGCTGGGTTTCAAGAGTGAGTATCCCAGCGCAGGGGCAAGTTAGGCAGAAATTGTATCACCTTTTATGACCTAGCCTTGGGAGGTCTTCCAACTGAAGGGGCCACCACCCGTCGCCTACCCTGGGCCCGGCCTGTGTCTAGCTCAGTCCTTAGTGCCGGGGAGCATTACCCCACCAGCATCACATTCTATTTGCCAGAAGTAAGTCCAGCCCAAAGTCAAGGGGAGAATCAGACTCCATCTCTTTTTTTTTTCTTTTTAATTAATTTTTATTGGAGTATGGTTGCTTTCAAATGTGTGTTAGTCTCCACCGTGCAACAAAATGAATCAGCCCAGACTCCATCTCTTGATGGGAGAAGCGTCATGGCCCTGGAAGACAGCGCGGGACAAAAATATTGTGGTGGCCACTTTTGGAAAATATAGCCTATCACACGCGACCAAATGGAATTCACGGACATATGCTAATCACTCTTGGCCTCATTATTTTATTATTTGCCACCTGTGGATTGCATGCATTTTTGCAGTCAAAGATTCTTGATGGAAATAGGCAGGAGATAGACAGTGCCTGTCATCAATGCCGTTTTCTGAGTGTTTGTTCTATGCTGAGAGCCGTGTAAACAGATCCTTCCTTATGCCTTCACTGCTTTAATTCACAAACAATCCTCTTATCAATATTTTACAAGTAGAGAAACCAGAGCGCAGGCAATTAAAGAGGTTTACCAGACCTGGCATCGTGGAGAAGTGGCAGAGGCGGGGTTCCATTCTGGGCAGTCTGACTCAGCTGTCGCAGGTAGAGTCACCCCACGTGCCTCCATTCTCAACCTTTTGAAACTCATTCCACAACAAGATCCTGACATGGTATTGTAACATGAAGGCTCTACGAGATTCAGCTCTGTCCTCCCTCAAATGTCTCCTCTGACCACCGAGCGTTCTCAAGTGCAGCTTTCTCTGAGAAATAAGAGAGTATTCAGTGACTTCTGCATATATATCAAGATTAACATTCTCTCCAAGTTAGATCAGCCAGGCTGTCGGGAATTGGGGAATTTGGCAGGAAGTCTAAGCACCCACTTCTTGCCAGGCTCTGAGCTAACTCTCAGGAATCTAGGCACAAGACATTTAATGTCACACTCGACTGAGATCTCTTGTAGGGCAGGGACTGTGCCATTTGGGCTTTGCAGTAGGTACACTGCAAGTGCCTGGCGTCAGGGCTGGAGGAAGTAGAAGTGTTTGTCTAGTCCAGCTATGAAAACTTGGGCGAGTGACAGCCCCTCTGAGCCTCTATTTGCTCACCTGTAAAATGGGGCTAAGAATGGTCCCTGCACACCTCCCAGGGCTATATTGGGAATCTTGTAACTGAGTAGGTCTCCCTTTTGGCCTTGACGTCTAACACACTCAATAGCAAGTTTGGAGCCTATGCATGATAATCATATAAAATGCTTAGCATACAATGGACCCTCAATAATCGGGACTGTAAAGCACTCTGGGGCTTGAACTCCAAACTCAACCGAAGTTGATAGCAAGAGGGAAAAAGAGAATGGATGAAATCAAATGGAAATCTCCTGAAAACCTTTTTATAAACCTTAATCCTCCAAACCAAAGTTCTTGACCAAATGTCAGAGTTAGTATGTATCGATCTAACCAAATGCTGTCAATGGCTCGGAGCTGGCAACTTCATTGGGGTGTACCTGGCTGAGGAGTGTCAAGAGGGTAAAGTGGCAGCCTGTTTGGAGAATACAAGAAATTAGCTCAGCTGGCCAGGTGTTGCTTTATCTGTCTCTGCCCAATTAGCACCGACCTCTTATTTTTATTTTCCGTGTAGGATGTGGCTGAAAGAAAGGAGAGCTTCATTATTTGCTCTTTGCTAAGTTCTTGGAAATATCAAGAATACTTGGCCCTCAAGACAAACCCCAGCTCTGGGCCTAAAAGCTAAATCCAGATATGTTATATATTTATTCAAGGCAGCAATTGGCCAGGAAACGACTATAAAACACACATTTTGAATAAAAGAGAGAGATTTATGGTGCATTTTCGAATCTGAGTCATATCTCTCTGCCTCCCCCTAGGCCAGGAGTCCTTAATCACTAACATACCCCCAGCTTGTACATTCGGTGGGCACAGAATTGCTTCCTTCTGGTCCTGTCCCAGTTAAAGATGTGATGGAGATTGTGCTACTTTATCTGACAGTCAGTAAATGAATTGCCAATTCATTCTGAGCTTAGATGGGGCTGGTTTTTTCCTTGGGAAGGAAAAAAGGTGAGCTCCTTTCATATGTATCTTTGATCAGTCAGGACTTGACAAATTATTTTCCCAGGAATTTCTCTATCCTCAATGCCACAGGGAAAAAAAATGGATTTACTCTAAAAGAATAGTTTTTATGTTTCAGAAATTAGAGTTATGTAAAATCTTTTGTCAGGTTCCTTTACCTCTCTCTGTCTCTGTCTGTCTCTCTGTCTCTCTGTCATTCTCTCTCTCTCCCCTTCTTTTCCTTCAAATGTTTTTTCCAGAGAAAGGAAGCAGATACCAGACAGAGTTGGGAAAGTCTGCTGGCAATAGCTGGGCTTCGGGCTGGTTATTTCAACTTCATGAAAGTAACAGAAATAAGGCTCACTCCCTGAATACAGTTGGTATTGGGAAAGCAAAGTCAAATCTTCTATCCCCAGTTTCCCTTGTGATACCTGGTTCTTTCTCCTCTGGACTCTTGTCTTAGAGACAAACTTTAGCCTGAAGAATACCTGAATGGTGTTTCAACTATCTCATGCCCATAGTTTAGACATCCGCCTCCACTTTGGAGTTACAAGGCCTCACTTTCCTCTTCTCTAAAGGTCTGTAGAGTATTAATATCTGACATTTCCAGAACCCTAAAACTCAGGGTAAAAATGGGGCTCCTCGGTGCTTTGTGACCACCTAGAGGGGGTGGGATAGGGAGGGTGGGAGGGAGACGCAAGAGGGAGGAGATATGGGGATATATGTATATGTATGGTTGATTCACTTTGTTATACAGCAGAAACTAACAGACCATTGTAAAGCAATTATACACCAATAAAGATGTTTTTTAAAAAAATGGTTCTGAAGAACCTTGGGGCAGGACAGGAATAAAGACACAGACATAGAGAATGGACTTGAGGACACAGGGAGAGGGAAGGGTAAGCTGGGACGAAGTGAGAGAGTGGCATGGACATATATACACTACCAAACGTAAAATAGATAGCTAGTGGGAAGCAGCCGCATAGCACAGGGAGATCATCTCAGTGTTTTGTGACCACCTAGAGGGGTGGGATAGGGAGGGTGGGAGGGAGATGCAAGAGGGAGGAGATATGGGGATATGTGTATATGTATAGCTGATTCACTTTGTTGTACAGCAGAAACTAACAAACACACCATGGTAAAGCAATTATACTCCAGAAAAGATGTTTAAAAAAAAAATGGGGCTCCTCTGGAAAAGAATATGAAAAATACTATATATATATATATGATTATATAGAGAGAATATATAGTCTGTATATATAGAATCACTTTGCTGTACACCTGAAACTAACACAACATTGTAAACCAACTCTACTTCAATTAAAAACAAATAAATAAGATTTTTTAAAATGGGGTTCTCCGGGTAGTGAGCTGGGGTTATAATACAAAGCACACCATGTTCTTGGACTTCCCAGCCACCAGAAGCGTGAGAAAATACATTTCTGTCATTTAAGCCACTCAGTTACAACAGCCTGAGCTGACTAATACACTGCCCTTCCTAATGGCCTGCCCTATGGATTTCAGACTTACCTACCAGCTCCCACAAACGTAAGCCAATTCAATAAGGTTCTTAATACATATCTGTACATCTCTTACTGGTTCTGCTTCTCTGGTTGAAGCCCGGCTATAGAACTATTAAGGGAAGACCTGTAAATGACTTATAGGCACAGCATACACACTCCTGGCTTTGAACGTAAATGTGAGGATGAGAAGTCACGTGGAGCAGAACCGAGTCACCCATCCAAGGACATCCTAGACCAACCTGCCCTCCGCCGAACCATCGGCTGATCACGGCACACAAGCCCAGCCAAGACTAGCGGAACTTGGCCATGATCCACAGAACCGCTCAGCTGATTCAACAGAACAACTCAGTTGCTCACTCAGTTCATGAGCAAAAATAAATGTTTTTCCACACATGCCTCTGAGGTTTTGTGGTTGATTGTCCTGCTGCCTTGATTGTGGCTAAAGATCTCAGGGGATGTTTGAGGTGGCATGCTGTCAGCATGCACTCAACTGTCCCCCTTCACTGCATCGGAAATTTGAGGTGGGCGGAGAGGATGCAAAAGCGGGCACGAGAATCACCAGCCACAGAGTCCTTGACTTGCTGTCCTCCGAGATGCACATCTGGTGAGTCATTCATTAATTCACTCAGGACATAGACGGCGAACACCTTCTAAATGAAAATACAATCAGACGAGACTGGAATATTCCTGCCCTCACAAAGCTCTCCTGACCCCAGGAGAGAAAGCCTGCAGTGAACGAAGGAAGAAGGGTAAACTGTGATGAAAGTTAAAGAAAGAAGTCTCTCTTAGTGTGTCTCTCCTACAAACACATTAAACTCTCTCATTTAACCCCTACCCAAGCCTGGAGGCAGATCTGATTGCCCCCATTTTACAGAGGTGTAGACTGAGGCTTGGGGAAGTAAGTACAACTTGCTCACACACCAGAGGGTTAGCTGGGCATCTGAGACCAGGAAACCACCAAGTCACAAAACCTCCTTTACTTTCCCTGAGGTTGAAGTCTCCAAGGACACGCCACCTGAAGGCACACACGCCCTGGCACACTCCAGCTGCCCATCTTCTCCTGTTCCTGCAGGTCCTGCAGTGGTGGCTTGGATCCAACCATCACATAAGGGAGTCTGGCAGCATGCAATGGTCACTCGTAAGCGGAGTGACCTTGGACATGTCACCTAAAGTCTCTGCTAAGGTGCTTTCTCATCTGTAAAACAGGAATCAGATTGGCCCCTACAATCCCAGTTATGGGACCATATAGGTATGCTGCTTGGTACAGGGACTGGCACATAGTATATGGTCAATAAATGAAAGCCACTCTTACTATCACTGGTACTAATATCAACAGTAGCAGGGGTGTCAGTCAGATATTAAAATTCTGTCAGGAATAACCCTCAATCTACTCTCCAGGCTGTCTCTCACCCTCAGCCCTTACAGTTCCAGGAACAGGGACAAAACATTCTTAAATTCATATCTTCGGTAGGATTAACATGCCTGACTGCTTTTTGAAGAGGTATATAAGAATGCATTCTGAGGTCAGAAAAGGTGCTGGCTTGTCAGCCTTCTAAGATGTAGAAACTTCTGTTCCTTCTTTGTTGCCATAGAAAATTCAGGGTTGATAAGCCACTTACAAAGCCAGCTATTTAAATAGTCTTCAATGTGGAGCCTGCTCGGGAAAGCTATGCTTTAATTATTGTTGAAGGTGATGATGGTGATGATGCTGATGGTGGTGGTGATGCCTTCCTAACCCCCTAGTGAGCTTAAGTCTACTATAAAAATAGAAGAAGAACATAGGGGTAGATTTCCCAGCAAGAGGAGGAAGAAGGGGAGGAGGAGAAGGACTCCTAACAACGATGATGATAATAATAATAATAATTAATACTCTTATTAGCTAAAAGTTATTGCATATTTCCTCTACACCAGGCACGGTTCTCAGCACTTTACACTCCTATCTCATTGAATCCTTACAAGAACAACTCTTTTAGGTAAGTACTCTTATTGTCTTCGATTCATAGATGATTAAATGGAGGGTCAAAGAGGTTAAGTGACTTGCCCAAGGTCACAGAAGCACTAAGTGGTAAGGTGAATTTTATAAGCTGGGTCAGGTAGAGAACAAAGGTGAGATTCTTACAACTGCCTGATTCAACATACGTGTGTGTGTGTGCTTGTGTGTGTATGTATGTGTGTGCTTGTGTGTTTGTGTGTATGTGTGGGTGTGTATCTGTTAAGAAGAGAAGGACAGTTTTCCCAGGACAACAGTTTAACCCAATAAGAGGACCAAGCCTGCAAAAAATCAATCCCAGAAAACGGAGCCAGAGATACATTCAGATGCCTCCTTGTTTCTGCCAAGGAGAACATTCCACGCTGAGCAGGCAGCCGACTGGTACTGGTACCCAGCTCTGTCACTGCCAAGGCCAATATCACCCCTGATGGAATCTCCAACCTTTCATCCTCAAAGCAGACACCGGTGCCTCACCTTCCTCACAAACTCGATTTGGTCAACAAACAAAAAATAAACTAGATTTTATTTTACTAATTCTATTCCTAATTATAAAGAGAATTCATCTTCATCACAAGAAGATGGAAAATATTCAAATACACAAAGAAATTTTAAATGCTCACAATTCCCACCACTATTATTATTGTGTTACACATCCTGGGTTTTTTTCCCTCTGAGCATGAATGAATGCTGTTGTTATTTAGTAAAACTGAGATGCTGGTGGGCATGCTTCTTGTAACCTGTTCTTTCACTCATAATGGATCTTGAAATCTTCTTCAAATCGTCTTCACAAATGTGGTTTTTAATGGCAAAGTGATATTGCTCTGTCTGGGCAGATGTTAATTTATTTTCCCCAACTCCATATTGTATAATAAGGCTGTCTCCAGTTTTGTATGATTAAAAAAACACGATAAAAAAACCAATCATGATGAACATCCCAGAAAATAAATATTTATGCACACCCCAGATTATGACCTTAGGACCGATTCCTTAAAGCAGAATAGTCCAATTAAATGATTGGCACCTTTTTAAGGCTTTTGATCTGTTTTACTAAAGTCTCCTCCCAAAGAGTTTATCTATCTTCATTCCAGCCAGGAGTTTATGAAATTTCCTATTTCCTCATTAGCAACATGTATTATTCTTATTTTTTTGGCCATGCCAGGCAGCTTGTGGGATCCTAGTTCCCCGACCAGGGATTGAACCCGGGCCCTCGGCAGTGAAAGCTCCATGTCCTAATCACTGGACCACCAGGGAATTCCCTGTATTATTATTTTTAAAATATGGATTTGCTGAATCAATGAATAAAAAGTTTTATGTAACTTGCATTTCATGGATCAATGTCTTTCTTTTTAAGTGTTTATTGAGCACGTACTGTGTTAGGTACTTAACTGGACATTTCCAGAGATATTATCTCATTTAAACCTCATAACAGTCCTTTGAAGCAGGTGAAATAGCTCCTTTTAGTGACCAAGGAAGCTAAGGCTTGGACAAACTTAGGTTCCATGCTGAGCTCTGCCACACACCAGCTGTGTGATGTTATGGGTGTTCCCAACCTCTCTGAGCTCAAGAATACTAATGATCAGAGTCTCTGATGGCTCTGGTGATCCTCTGCCCCACAATTTTGAGTCCCGCACTTGCATACTCAGTGTTGGGCAACGCAGCCAAAAGAATGCTATAACACTCCTCTCCCAAGTATTATACAAAGAAGCCTACTGGCTCACAAATCCAGTCTGCCATATGCAGCTGTGGGAACTGGGAAAGATCTCAACACCATTAGTAGGTCCTCAACAAGTAAGGGTGTCTATCTGTCACACAGGCTTGGACTCCAACACATGCTTGTTGAACAAATGAATGAATGCAGACTCAGTGATTACTACCCATTCATGAATCTGTTATCTCATTTCTCCATCACCATTTCTGCCTCAGGACCTTTGCACAAGCTGTTCCCTCTGCCTGAGATGTTTCCCTCCCAACTTTTCACCTGGCTAATTCCTACTCATCACTCAGGACTCAGTTCCTCTAACCCAGGTTAGGACTCCCTGTCTTATCTCTTTATGACATCATGAATGCTGCTTTCATAGTTCTCCCCGCCTTTGCAATCCTTTAATTACGCAGATGATTACCTAAGGGCTGTTTTTCTCAGTAAACCATAAGCTCCAGGAGGACACAACCTCTATCACTGTGTCCTCAGTAATTATCACATGTCCAGTCCAGAGCAAACATCCACTAAACATATTATAGAAATACAGTAATTTGTGTTGTGCCTTTTGACATCTAAACGACGAAAAAACCACATGAATCTTTGGATATGACATCCTTAAACCTACCAATTCCCTGAAAAGCTCCTTTATTACCACTGTCTGGAACACAAAGAGGTCAACCTGCATCTGTTATGGAAGGACAGTGTCCCTTTTTTGATTTATGAAACTTGCTGTGGACATGCTTTTAATGATTTTTCCTATGAGGCAATTGTTTGAGTGCTGGGGATGGGGACGTGAATTCTGTATTCTTACGATGCTCTTGAGAGAGAGTAAGACTGCCTATCTTGTAGAGTTGGTAAATTAGTTTAGAAGTTAATTTTTTCGAAGATTTTTTTTAACCCATCAAAGTATGTATCTGTTTAGAGTATAGTCAGAACTCATCCAGTGAAACTTTCCTCATTCATTCTCTGTGGGGACAGGAAGGCCATTGACCTAGTTTCTCCATTGTACTTGAAAGAAGCTGAATTGTCATTTCTGTATAATTAATTCACACTTCCTGGGAGTTCTTTGCCTAGGAAAAGTCCAGGGGGACCTGATGAAGTGAACCATTTGGAATTAACAAGCCAGTTGTTCCTGTTTTAAGGGGATGTGACATATTCAATGGTTCTAGATCATTTGAAAGGTGTGGGAGCTGAAATTATAAAAATAGGAAAAAAATTGCAGCACTGATTTACTTACCAATTTGCTGCTCTGTTCTGCCCTACACGTGTTAGATGGGACAAACTCACACATCCTAAATTCGTGGGTTTTAAGTAAATATCCATTGAAGGTCTGTAAAGCTGCCTATATTGGGACCTCCAAAACCCTTGATTGCAGTAAATTAACTCAAAGAAGGAGATCCTTCAGGAAACCAAGGATTAGGTGTTACGTATAGTATGGCCGATATCATTTTTTGATCAGCTGGGATTCCTGATGATTTTTCCTTTCCGATGCCAACCCAAATTCAGTTAAAACAAATATCTCCATTCCAGAGACCTAAACCAGTGGGTAAACGTACTCAGCTCCATTACACTCAAGTACAGGATTCCAAATACCCCTGAGAACAACCAGAGAAAGCAGTTTCCTCCACCAAATTTCCTCTCAAATCAGTCCGTCGAAAGAACAGGGGAGAAAAAATGGGTGTTCAAGTCCCTGTACTTTTGTAAGCACATGGTATTTATTAGGCATTAACTGGCACACAAATATACGAAACGAGTACTTAATTCTCACCCCCCCCCGCCTTAGCAACATAAAAAGACATAATCGAATAGACACTCACATGACAGACACACGCCCTCACGTACTTGAACATACGCAGTCTCACATATTACCCTGTTCTCTTTATTAGGGTCAGTTAAAAACAAAACAAAACAAAACTTTTTTAATCAAGAAAGCAAAGCACATTTGAAAGAAAAAAAAAAAAACAAAAAACGCAAACTTGGTTTTGAGTATCAATAAAATTAAAAGCTTTTGGCCAGCTCCCATGCTGGATTTCATTTCAGGTTATTACTTAATTAGAACTCCTATTTATAAATAAATAGTACCAGTAAAATATTACATCTGAAGAACCCTGCAATAACATTTTACTTACACACTTTTTTTAATACTGTTTTCGGCTTTCAATAACCACAGTTTTGGCCTGCATTTGGTGCTGGTGTGATGTCTCTGGAGAAGACTCCTCAATAAGCACGTCTGGCTGCTTCTTTAGGATGGTGGCTTTTGCCTTTGTATCCAGATTGGGTCGGCAGTGATGGAGGTTTGGAAGCTGGGGGCTGGCTTTGTTTTCTTATCAGGACGAATATTTATTTTGGCTTTTTCACAGCTCTTGTCAGCACAGAGCTTGCGCCTTGCTTATCGCAGTTCTGCCCGCATGTAAACCGGGGCTTTTTAAGTTTTTCAAAGCAAGCTTTCCGGTCGGGAAGCTATAGGCCACGTTTTAGCAGGCGGGAAAAACACGGAGCCGGGAAGACAGGGAGGGCCGAGGAAGATAGGATGCCAGATGGAGTCTGGCGTTACCCTGACTCCACTGGTTGGTAGCAGGCGAAACTGGACTTCGTGAGGATGGGGAAGGGAGGACAAAATCGGAGACACCACATGGCAGAGGTAGGTAATTTCTTAGTCAAGGCGGAGGGTTGCGGATTTAGGTTTGGGGGTGGAGGAGTATTTGAGGGCAACCCCACAAATACATATTTTGAAACGTACTTGCCTCAGACCTCCCCCACAATAAGGGACTGGGTCCCGTTAAGAAAATGGAAAGAAAAAAAAATATATTATTATTTATTATATAACAACGTCAACATTAACACCAAGACAGGGAAGGACTCTTAACTATGCATGAGGATCAAACACTCCAGGAGTCAGGACTTTCTGGAGACCAAAAGAAAAGAAATCAAGGAGGGCATCTGGAGGTGGTGTGAATGTGGCCGGTTGATGAGTGTGGTGGGGGGGGGGCGGAGACTCATCTCCTCTTGTCGGTTTTTTAAGTTTTGAGACAAAACAAAGTCACATTTTTTGAATTGTGGTTTCAAGCGACTGATTACATCAGTGTTGGGGCAGGGTGGGGGGTTCTCAAGTGCAGACGTGAACATGGGGTGAAATGAGACATCTCGTCCGTGGGGTTCTCCCTGCGACTGTCCCTCTCCCTCTTTCCCCTCCCTCTGGAAATGGCAGTGAAGGAGTAGGCCTCGCCTTAGCTGCTGTCATTCCACTCTGGAACCATGCCGACTCCGTGCACGGCCGAGTGGTACTGATGCGGGGACAGGGTCCTTGGCACGCCGTGAGAGTATAGGAACTCCGACGCCTGAAGGCTGCCGGGGGACTGGAGGCCAGTCTGAGGCCCACACTGCCTGACCACAGGCTGGTGGGCCATGGAGGTCTGGTGCTGGAACATTCCCTCTCCGAGCTGCGGGGAGCCGTGGTTCGCCATGCCAGCCAGCCGGGGGACCAGGGGCCCCGAGGTGAAGTGGGCAGAGAAGTGTTGATAGGGTAGCCTGTCCATGGGCTGCACGGTGGTGACCGTGCAGCTGCTGTATGAGGACATGCTGGGCCAGGCGTTGCAGCTAATGTCCTCCAGGCTGGGCACGGGCTCGCTGGGCGGCACAGAGCTGGCATACATGCAGGCCTGCCGCTGGGCTGACTCTGTCCTATAGGAGGCACCCAGGCCCTGCTGCTGGGGGTAGCCGGAGCGGTAGAACGGGTCCTCTTCACTGGGCGACGTCTCCATGTAGGGCTTCTTATAGGGATGGTCTGTGGTGGAACATTCTTCATCTGCTGAGACAGGAGGACAGACACCCGTGAGGCCAGGATCAGCCACCCCATAGCTCAAGGCAGAGACAGCCATTTGGCCCAAGGATGGAAGAATTAAGTCCGGAAGATGGTTAGCTCCAACCTCCATTCTGATAAAAAGGGGGTGGACTGTCACGGCTAAGACTTTGGGCTACAGAGTTCTAAGCAAACAGTTTGACCTTTCCAAGCTCAGTTTCCTTTTTTTTTTTTTTTTAAATAATTTTCAGTATATTCCCTCAATAGAACATTAATGCAATCATTAGAAAAGATGTTTTGTATAGTTTCTAGCAACCTGGGGAAATTGAGCTCAGTTTCTTCATCTGTAAAATGGAAAGGGTCATGACAGCACCTTCTAGAAAGGGAAGTGTTGACAATGAAATGGGAAAATATAGATTAAATACTTAGTCCAGAGCTTGGTACAAGGGAACACTCAATAAATCACAATTATTATTATTATCTTCCATCCTCCCCAGCATGTGAACTTCATGAAGGCAAGACATGGTCTGGATTACCCATCACTGTATTCCCAGAACCTGGGACGTACCTAGTAACAAAAATAATAACAACAGCATCAACAATAACAGTAAAAACACATACGGCATTTACTCTGCCTGGCACTGTTCTGAGTACTCTCCATGAGGTCACCCGTTTAATCTTCTCAACAACCCCATGAGGTGGGTTCTCTCAGTATCCTCACTTTACAGATGAAAGGAGACACACAGAGGTCAAGAAACGTGCCCAAGGTCTTATATGGCTGATAAACAGTGGAGCTAAGGTTAGAATCCTAGGAATCTCGTGACAAAATTCCTGTTCTTCCATGCCATGCTAGACAGAAAGACACGCAGCAAATACTTGTGCAACGGATGGAACAGTGGATGGACAAGTGGATAAATGGATGGGAGCCCGAATGAATCCCCAAATCCTTTCCTGATACCTTATGTGAACAAGGACCCAGTTACGATCTGTTGAGTTGGTACCAATTAACGTGTCGCTGTTTCATCGCTGAACAAGTCACTTCCCTTCTGTAAGCACTCATTAATCCCTAGTGGAGAGCAGTAGAGAGAGTTCTGTCTCTGAAAGAGGGTCTTCCTTAACCACTTTGAGGTCACTGACCCCTCTGGGGACTAACAAAAGAGCTGGGTTCTTTTCTCTCCTAGAAAAATAAACTGAAACACGAAGTTTTGAGAAGTGTATGTATAGACCAAAGCGATGCACACAACTTCAGGGGGCTCAAGGACTCCCTAAAATGCAGACCTCAGGTTAAGAAACTTAGACATGCATGAGTCTGAATCCGGCTCTTTTACTTAATGTCGGTTTGACACTAGCAAGGCATCTGCCATCTCTGGGACTCATTTTTATCACCTTTGAATCAGAGTTAGCAATACTTACCTCACTGGGCAGCTAAGGAATAAAATCGAGCATGTAAATGTCCTGATATCCATCACCAAGGGCAGCTCTTGTTACCAGGGTAACACCATCTGTGTCATGGCAGACCTCGTCTGTAATAACACACCTCCAGGTGTTTCCTTCAAGGGAAGCAATACTTGGGAGTTTCTACCAAGATGTAAACCTCACACAGATTCATTCCTTGGCTGGAATTTTACTCCCCAAACTGGAGATTTTTCTTTCCTCACTTCCAATCTCTTTCTAATGAATAACGTTAAGAAATATGCCTGGTCTTCCCTGGTGGCGCAGTGGTTAAGAATCCGCCTGCCAATGCAGGGGACACAGGTTCGAGCCCTAGTCCGGGAAAATCCCACATGCCGCAGAGCAACTCAGCCCGTGCGCCACAACTACTGAGCCTGCGCTCTAGAGCCCACGAGCCACAACTACTGAAGCCCTTGCACCACAACTACTGAAGCCCACGTGCCTAGAGCCCATGCTCCACAACAAGAGAAGCCACCACAATGAGAAGCCTGCGCACCGCAACGAAGAGTAGCCCCCGCTCGCCGCAACTAGAGAAAGCTCGCGTGCAGCAATGAAGACCCAATGCGGCCTAAAATAAATAAATAAATAAATTTATTTTTAAAAAAAAAGAAAAGAAATATGCCTGAGTTTGGCAAGTATGAAGAAAAATGAAACACTGGGACAATCCCACAACTGTCACCACTGTGATGGTTGACGGCATGTGGGCAGGATGCAGGACTAAATAAGGGAAGAAAGAAGAGCTATGATTTATTGAGCACCTACTAAGTGACCTGACTCTAATCTCCTAGAGTCATTCCTCAAGGTGGCTGCTCTCCCTCTCATCTCTTAGAGGCAAAAACTGAAGCTCAGAGAAGTGACTTGCTCAAGGCCATGCAGCTGGGAAGGAGCAGGGGCTGGAATCAAAGCTGGGTCTGCTTCACCTTGCCGACCACACCTTGCCTCCAAGCTCTCTCGATTTCTACTACGCAACGCCACTCACTCAAGTCATCCAACAGATACTGACTGAGCCCCTACCAAGTGCCAGGTGCTGGTCAACTGGTAGTTGCGGTCCTGCTCGGCACGCACACATCCTTGGCCCCTCTCCATCCTCCCCCGCACAGGGGCAGGACCTGTAAGGGCAGGAGGCTGACACTGTGTGAAGAGCAGGTGGTCCTTGGATGTAAAGCTCCAAGTCAGTCATCCTCCCCACAGGAAGCCCTATGGCTTCACAGTGGACTATAAACCAACAGGTGTGGGTTCCACCAAACACCTCTACTGGCATCATTCTCCGAGTGATACCCCCAGGTAAGTCAAAAATCTCCCCAAATAACACATATCTACACGAAGGTTGTACCCACCTAACTTATTTTTAGCTAGACTCTTTCTGGGACACATCTGGGACCCATAGGATGCCCAAACATTGGTCCAAAAAAAAAAAAAAGTGAAAAATGCAGTCATCACTCTTCCAGGTGTTCTAGCTACATGATGCCAACCACCCAGATGTTTGAAGACATCCAGATGAGCAAGTGTCCACATTCTTTCACTTTTCAACCGGGCGTTTTGGGGGCGTCTTAAAGACACTGCTTCTCTCGACTTATTTCTTTTTTTTTGTCCTGGCCACCTCCTCCCTTGATTCCTTCCCTCCATTCTTCCTTCCACCCGCCCCCCAAGATCCATAAATCTGAATGTTCCCATTGTTGCTGGAATCATAACCTTTGGGTTTTCCATTTAACCAGGGCGTTCCCCTTTTCAATAATAGAAAGTACAGCTGCAGGGTACCCTTGGCAAGAGGAAAAAAAAAAAAAAAACAAGGCAAACTAACCATTCCCGAGTTTCTGATCCCCTTCCAGACTGGTTACAAGTAAAAAAGGAAGAATAATATGAAAAAGGCCAGAGCACATTTTGGAAAATCGTAAAATTACACATTCCAATCCTTAATACCCCGAAGATCTGATGCAGAGTCCTAAGAAAAACTCAATGCTGGCTTATTGATGGAAACAGGACGTGAGCATTCTCCAGTGCCTCTTGGTCCGCATCACACTGTAAAGAAATTCCAAAGCCAGGATCCAAATTTCACGTCGGTCGTGATAAATGCTTGGGATGTAATCTCTGTGTTTATTTTCGTGATGGTTTGGTTCCTATCTTTTTATTGGGAGCCTGATAGCTGATCAACAGCAAAGACCTCTGTCCCAGCTGAGTCCTGTTTCTCTTCCACGGTTGGGGAATGGGCTGTAGTCAAGGGTCAAGTCCTCAATCAGATGAGTCCACGGCTTGGTTTCAGAAAGTTGCGTAAGGGTGGTCAATTATATTGATGTAATGTCCAGAACCCCGAGGAGCATCTTGGACAATAGTAAACCTCTTCCTGATTCTGACCACTGGTCACCACATAGCAGTGTGAAAACCCCTGATGCCTTGCGTGTTTCCAGAGGCTGTCGATTCTGGATAAAGTGACTTTAATGATGAATCCAGGACACAGATCTCAGGGCACGGTTATGTCTCTGACTCACTGGCTACGTGACCTTGGGTGAACCACTGGACCATTCCAGTCTCAGTTCTTGTTTGTACGTGGGGATAAGACCTAAATTTCATGTAGGAATTGAGATAGTAACAGTGCAATCTAGTTTCTATCTTCCTTGTACCTAAAGTAAGTATTCAAATCCTATCTGCCCAAGTAATGTGGGTCGACTCTGTTTTCCCTCTTGGAAGATTGGAGAGATGGCTCTGTGAAGGTCATCCAATACTTGAAGGTGTTTGGGTGGATTCCAGAGCTAGAAAACTCACAGAGCTGCTTTCAAATCACTGATGCCATTGAGTAAATATTGTCACCATTCCCAAATGGGTCACTTCCCTTGCTGATGGAGTTCATTCAGACGAAAGACCGTGGTGGAGTCTTCACAGACAGAGACCCTGGAGGTAGAGCAGTGAGCACCCACTCCTTAGCTGAGTGACCTTCAGCAAGTCAGAAGTAGGACTCTAATTCAGGCCTTTGGACTCCTTAAACAGTGCTCCTTCTGCTAGACGGCCCCAACCTTTCAGCCTTCATGCAACCCACTGTGTTCAGAGAGTAAGACAAGGTGGTAACCTTGACACTTATGGATGGATGGATGGATGATGGACAGATGGATGGATGGATTTGTGTGTGTGTTTGTCCTCACGCTGTTAGCTCTTAGCTTTGAAGTGAAAAGAACTGGGATGGTACTGTGGGAAGATCCTAGACTGGGAATCAGAGGACTCCAGTTCAGATCTCAGCCACTATCTGAAGCCATGAAATGTACTGACTTGCTTACTACCTGTCTCCCCCAGTGAGAATACAAGTTTCCTGGGATCAGAGACCTTTTCCATCTTGCTCTCCCCTTGTCCTCAGCACACAGCACAGTGCCCAGTACAAAGTAAGTGTACCGTTAACATTTACTTGATGAACGCATCCCAGATCGGCCACTCACCAGCCACATAACCTTGGGAATCCAAGCTCCTAGTCCTCTATTTTCCCCCCTGCAAAATGGGGATGGGAGGGCATCTCCCATGGCTCAAAGATTGCAGTGAGGATCCAGTGAAGAAAAGGAGGTAGAATCGCTCTACAAACTACGGAGACTGAGAAGATGCAAAAACCCTTTACTATATCCAATTCCCTCTCCATACCAGTGCAGAAAATGGCTTTGCTAAAATCTTTATTTGGGTTGCCTTTGGTTTCTAATTGTGGGGAGGGTAGTCAGGGTGGGTAGGGGAAAGAAAGACAGACAAGTGCTCTCCCAGGCCCTGGGGTCCTGGATTTGATTGAGTGGCATTGATAAAAGACCTTCCCAGCTTTTTTGGCTCCAACCATCGGGAGAGATAGTTTGGAGACAGCTGGGTCCAAACACAAGGGGCCCTCTGGCCGGCCTGGCCCTTTGACATTTCATTGGGGCTGCCTCCTGGGCTGGTTGGAAAGGAGACAGACAATGAGGGGAAGTCAGATAGTGGGGCAGTCAGGGGCCGGGGTCGGGGGAAGCCACCCATGGAGTTATCACTTAACGGGAGTCCCAAACTGGAAGGAAACCTCGGCTGATTCCTTATCACTTTACAATGGAGGCTGATGATGAATTGCTTTTTGTCGTCTCCGAGGCAGGCAGGCAGGACAGACCGAGCTTGGCTGGAATGTTCTCTGTCCCTGGGAGCTCCCTTTTGGGGGGTGGAGGGAGGTGAGAAGGGCAGAGGTTTCTGCAGAGGTGAACAGAGCCCTGCACCCCGAGTGCACAGACCTCAGTATGTATGAATTTGGGGCGGAGCGGCTCACTAGCTGGGTGACTCTGGGCAAGTTTCTCAATCTCTCTGAGCCTCAGTGCCCGCATCCGTGAATGAGGGGCAATTCTTCACCTTGTTATCTTCAACCAGTCACGAGGTCCTGACTCTCCCGACATCGCCAGCTCTTCTCCGCACACCCTGGCCTGAGCCACCGTCATCTCACACCTCAGAGCCTGCAACAGCCTCTGAACGGGGCCCTGGCATCAGTTCTATCACAGCAAAGTGACTGCCTCAAAACATAACCTGAATCCTGCCACTCGGGGGTTCAAACCCCTCCAATGGCCGCCCATCGGTGTTAGGCTAAAATCCGAACCCCCCAAAATGGCTCACAAGGGCCGGTGCCGTGCTAGTCTCTGCCTTCCTCGGCAGCCTTCCCTCCCATCACCTTCCCCTGCTCTGTGCTCCAACCACCCTGGCCTTCTGTCCCCTGCCCCAGTGGGAGCGGGCTCCCCATCTTCCGAGGGGCTGCACGCATGCTCTTCTCAACACCTGGACACCCACTCGACTCCCCAATCTCCTATCCAACTCCCACTCTCCGCAGACCTCAGCTGAAATTCTTCCCTGACGCCCTACCCTAGTCCAATCGATACCCCACTTTGCTTTTTGTTAACACTTTCCGTATCTCCGTGATAGCATTCGAGCATTCGATCACCACTGTCATCAAACAAATCTATGGTGAGTCGTTTCATGTGTGAGCTGCCTGCAACCGTGTGAGTTTCCCAAGGGCAGCGCTAGCTCACGTTCCACAGAGGACTTAACGGGTACCAGGCACTGTTTTAGGTGCTCTACCTGGATTATCTCATTTCATCTCCTAACAACCCTGCAGGGTAGGTGCTACTGTCATCCCCATTCTGCAGAAAAGGTAGTTGAGAAAGCTGAAGCAACTGACCCATGGCCACACTGCTGGAAAGTGTCAGAGCTGCTGGAACATACTGCAACGGACCAGCCACTGACTCAAGCTTCCCCAGGGGCCACCTCAAGTTGATCCCAAGTTCACTCGAGGACAACACCCCACGCAAACCAAGTGCTCACATCACCCAAAGAGGTTCATCAGGCTTGCATTCAAAGCCTGCACCCTGCATCCTCCAGGAGCGGATTTACAAGGACGCTGCTGTAAATACTGAACTCAAAACAGCGCCCTGATTCTCTGTAACTTCCTCCTCTTCTGCTGGTCTGGCATTAATTTAATCAAAAGAACTCTTTAATTCAAACCTGGTGAGCTCTTAATCAGCATGTTTGACCCAGCCTCAAGAGCAGATCTCTGGTGGACGATGAAATTTGGAGACCGTAGCCCATAAGCAAAGGTAATGGAGGCAGATAGGGCGGTGGTTCAGGGCCCAGGCAGAGTCTGCAGACCAGGCTTGGGTTCAAATGCTGCCTTCAAGAACCATTAGCTCACAATTTTCCCTCTGTGGGCCTCAGTTTCCCCGTTTGTAAAGTGGGTTAATAAGAGTCCCTACTTACTAACGTTCTTGAAAAGGCTGTGGTCTGGAACCTAGGCAGGGCACCCTTAAATATAAAATAAAACAGAATCTCTGTGCAGGGACCTGTGTTTCATGGGACATTCTTAACCCCTGCTTGTGCCTGAAGAGGCATGTTTGCAGGCATCTGGTCTCCAGCCCATCTGGCAGCGGTCGTGCTGGGAGTTGGGCCAGGGGGCCTGATGGGGTGATATTGCTCAGGACTTCCAGATCCAAGGAGCTTGGATGGGCTTCAGGTAAGTCAGGAAAGCTCAGTCTCACCCAAGTCAGCTCCCCAGCCCCAGGCTTGGACCCATGATAGCTCTTCCCTCTTTCAAAATGTGAGTTTGGTAAATGTCAAATCACCAAACCGTGTTCCTTTCCTCATGTCACCCCTGTTCCAGAGAAAGCTGCCAAAGCATCCTTTTCCATAGGTCTGGTTAGTGAGTTGTTGGGTTTTGTTTGTTTGTTTTTTAAAGAAAGTCCATGGGGGACTGCCCTGGCGGTCAAGTGGTTAAGACTCCATGCTTCCACTGCATGGGGTGTGGGTTCGATCCCTGGCTGGGGAAGTAAGGTCCCGCATGCCACGAGCACAGCCAAAAAAAAGGGTCCAGTCACCAGGCACTGGGCTTTGACAGGCGTCGTGTTGGCTGCTAGGGCTGTGAGGTCCAACAGGCCACTCTAAAGACGGAGCCGTGGGCCTGGCGGACCGAAACAGGGCCGGTTTATTAAGTCAACCCTGTGCTGAACACAGGACAAGCATGATTTCATGACATCTTCACACCAAGTCTATGAGACAGGTCCAATCACGGGCCCGAACCTATAGATGACTTCTAGTGATGTTTAGAGTAACTTTTAGTGATGTTTGCTAAGTAACTCGCCCCTAATCATAAACATCTGAAAATGGCAAAGGTAGGATTCATCTTGCTTTTCTGACTCTGAAGACCACGGGCGTAAGCACGAGGCTACATGGCCCCCTCCCCTTATGTCTGTTATCCCAAACCTTCACCTAGATGAGCAGCCTTCTCTTTACTTCCTCCCAGGACTCACTTTCTGGAGGGATACCTGCCACTTATTCCTTCATAGCTGTCACCCAGCTTACCAAGCACCAACTGCTCTACGGAACTTAGCATCATTTACAAAGCGAGAAACTGACACACAGCAGGGCTAGGACGCCTGCCTGAGGTCACACAGGAAGCTGGTGGCAGAGTTGAGACTCAAATCTGTTTCTCTGGTCCCACTGCCCGCATCAACGCCTTTGATTCTGCCTTGAAAAACTGCCACCAGAAATTTCCTTCCTTAACCTACCCTCTGGACTCAGATACCTTAGGAAAAAATCATCCAGGTCTCATTTGGCAAAGAAAACAAGGTTGTGTCTCAGACAGCAGCCTAGTAGATTTAAAGAAGGAATGCACAGGAGAGAAAAATCTATTGTGATTTTGTTCTCTCCCTCCCTGCCTTTTTCGGTATTGATTTGATCTGGAAAGGAAAGAAGAGCTCAGAATCCACCTGGGACAAACCCTGCACATGAACTAAAGGGCACATCCAATTCCAAGGAGGTTCCCTGGAAGCACACTCCCTGACCACTAGTGGCAACATAAACTCAGCTTTATCCTTTTGGGGCAATACTTTCTCTTCAGCAGCTAAAAAGAATGAGGCCACTCTAAGTTCATGAAAACATATCTACAATGCATTCTAAAGTTTAAAAAAATGCAAATTGCAAAATAGATGCAGTATGATATCAACTGTTAAAACTAAAAGCAAAACTCTTTGTATTTGTAGGTGTGTGCAAGTGTAAATAAATAAATGGGTCTGAACATTTCAAATAAGTTTTCCCCAAGGAAGGGGGGGGACGTGTCAAAGGAATCTTTAGCTCTACTTGAATGGTTTGAATTTCTTACAATCTCCATGTAGTTCTGTATTGCTTACATTTTAAAAATAAATACACGTAGTTATGTGTACTTTTTTTTTCAAGGAAAAGAAGGAAGAAGTACAGACAGTGGCCAGGAGGGCAGGGCTGTCACACTCACCTTTCCTCTTGGTGCAGTGGTAAATTTGGCCGTGCTCCTGGGGCAGCGGGTACGGGTTGGGTGGGGGCAGGAGGTCCTGGGAGGGGCCAGACACACCATTCTCACACTGGTACTGGGACCCCAAGTTGGACGAGGCGGAGAGAGCTCGAGGCTCACTGCTGAAAGGACTGTGGTTGGAGGCCACTTTCTGTCTCACTGTGCTCCTGGGAACCACGGGATATTCTTTACTGAAAGAGAGAAGATGCGAAGTAACACTGGTCAGTGGCCTGATAGAGATTCTTCCACTGGCTGAACCACAGGGTCAAAGACTCTACCAGAAAACTCACAGAATAAGAAACAAAGGGATCTTTGATGAATGAATAGATCCAGTTATACTCAAGTGCATCCAATGCATCCTATCCTATATGTATATATTTAGTCACCACCTTTTCATGTCTTATACATTAGGCAAGTAGATTTATGAACAGTTCTATACATATGCAGAAAGGTAAATGAGCACCCCCCAGTTGAGAACCCCTCTCAATAATCAATAAACACACATGGCAGTTGAAATATTTTAACCTATTCTAGACGTCTTTGAATTCCCTAATTCAAAAGCTAAAGAGCTGAGAGCTCACTGAGACTTAACATCTGGGTCTCCATCTTTAAAGTGGGGCTGCGGTCTTTGCCCAACATTAGTAAAGAATGGTAGCTGACCACCTGGGGTAGTCACGTAAGAACCTAGGTTACCCTAATCTGAATAGTTTGCTCCTTGTGCCTTAGACTTTCCTTTTGAGTTGCTGTACTTGTCGCCAATGACATAACACTTAACTTCTCCGTGCCTTGGTTTTCCCATCTGTAAAAAAGGGATAATAAAACCCCCCAGGTTCAAAGGGTTATTGAGAGAGGAAATTAGTTAATACACGTGAAAGGCTTAAAATGGTGTTTGGCACAACAAATGGTAGCCATCAGCAGGACTGTCACAGTTTTGGAGGCAGAGTAGAGGGAGGGAGAGAGAGGGAAGGAAAAGGAGAAGAAAAAGGAGGACAAAGGAGATAGAGAAAAGAGCATGGAAACTAAGACCAGGCAGATGCAAATTCAGGTCCCATCTCCACCACTTACAGACTTCTGGACCACAACCTTTCTGAGCCTCAGCTGATGATGCCATAGGTAGAGCCTCCTCCAAATTGCTCAAAATCCGGTCCCTCACACTCTTATGATACGTCCTCCACATTCCCTTCCCTTCAGCTTTCAGACCATTTTTTTCCTCCTAAGAGTTTGGGAAATTCAACAGAAACCTCTCCTGGAAAGGAAGAAAGTGGTGCTGAGCATCACAAGAGTCCCAAAGGAAGCCAGGTGGGTGGGAGAGGGATCAGAGTGTGAGTTTGCAAAGGAGCTGAGAGGAGGGACAGCTCAAAGATAACAGGGAGAATTGAGAGAAACATCCGGGGGGGATAAGAAGAGAACGGCCCGACCCATAATATTCCCACATGCACAAAGAGGAGGGGGCTGCCAACGTTTGGGATGGGGAAAGGAAATCTTGTTCAGGAGAGTAACGAGTACAGTGTGTAGGCTGATGGAAGGGTGATTTGCCCATCTTTTCTGGAAGGCAATATGATATCACCCTTTTTTTTGGGGGGGGGGGGCCACGCCACGTGGCTTGCAGGATCTTAGTTCCCCGACCAGGCATTGAACCTGGGACCACGGTGGTGAAATTCCCCGAGTCCTAACCACTGGACCACCAGAAAATTCCCGAGAGCATCCATTTTTAAAAATATACAGGGACTTCCCTGGTGGTCCAGTGGTTAAAACTCCACGCTCCCAATGCAGGGGGCATGGGTTCCATCCCTGGTCAAGAAACTAAGATTCCGTTTGTCACAAGGCGTGGCCAAAACAATAATAATAATAATAAAAATAATAATAATATACAATGACATGGAGCGAGCAATCCCATTACAAAGGATTTTCCCAAGAAGCCATCAGGTCAGTACCCAAAGACGTAAGTATGAGGATTTTCTCTGCAGCACTGTCTGTAACAAGGGAAAAAACCAGAAATAACCTAAATGTCCTCATTAATGGTAGCGTCAACTTTGATAGAGCTAAACGATGGAATATTATGCAGCCTTGAAAAGGATGAGAAGGCTGGATATGCACAAATTCAGAAATCTGTGTGAGCTGAATTAAGTTAAAGAAGGAGGAAACAACATGGTCTGGATTATGAAATGAATCCCAGAGGTTCCCTCCAGAAGTTGGGGTTACGGGAGACCTTTTAGATCAACTTATTACTTTCTGCACGTCTGCACGGCTTGGCTCTTTTTACAGTGAGCGCTTACGAAGTTTAGATGAATACTTCCATGTTGAAAACAATAATTACTATTACCAGTTATTAACAGAATTATTATATGAATTATTAATATAATAATTATTATTACAGTGGAGCGGGAGGACTAGTTTAGGAGGAATACACAAATAAAGGAAGCGCGTACAGCCTCCCAGAGCGACGTATGACCCTCCAGGCTCTCCATCCATCCTCCCCCCATCCCCACCCACCGCACCACCGCGCCTGGCAAAACGAAATGGAAACAGAGCTGAAACTCCCAGGGGAGGACCTGCTTGGCTGGAAAGCAAAATGAAAATGAAGCTGAAGATACTCCAAGTTTCCCCCGCATTTCCCCCAAGATGGGTCCCTAGACGTGAGAGGGGCAGAGCAGGATTTGAATCCGATCTCCGGTCATCTGTGGATCCAGCAAAGCTGCTAGCGATACCCCTCAGGAAACGTCCCTTCTTCACGCAACCCACAGAAATGGGTTCTCCAATCCACCAAGTCTGTAGCACAGAGCTCAGCTAAAGGTCATAGAGTTGGCAGGTGACCTAGCTAAGCCTCAGTTTCCTCATCTGCAAAATGGGAGAAATACAGAGATAGTTTGGAGAAACCACAGCAGTCAGCCCTGAGTCCCCCGGACACCTTCCCTTCCCTGATAACCCACTGGGCTGTGATTTTTACTTGAGTATCTAAGCATCAGGGTATAGTGGGAAGAATAAAGGTGTTAGATTCAGGAAAATATATGTTCTATACCAGACGTACCATCTAACAGCTGTGTGATCTTGGACAAGACACAATCTCTCTGAGCGTCAGTTACCTCTCAAGATTGTTGAAATTACCCAACAGTACACTCTAGAAAATGTCTGGCACATAGTAGAAACTATCGTGACTGCCGTTACAAAATGACTCGTGCTTTCAGCCCATAAAATTTCTCGGGAGGAAGCAGTGCCATAAGCCTGTCTCCTTAACTTGGAGATCTTAACTTTGGGGAAAAACTTAGGGGTGTAAACTTAGATTTTCAAAATGATGTCTTTGTTTTCACTCATCTTGAATTGGAATTTAGTATTTCTTTCTGTTTGGGTGTCGGCAACAAGCCACGGTTCGGTTAGCAGCCCTAGCGACTGTCATCAACAGAAACAAAATAGCTTCACATCCCGTTGCAGCTGTATGTGTCTCCAGACACCATTTATGCTCATGATGACTACAAAAATACAGTCGTTTTTGACCTGCCACTAGATCCTGTTACTTAAGACGTTCATAAAGTGCGCATACTACTATATCACCATTTAGAAAAGATTTTGACAACTGTGTTTTAATATAACTGGCTTCCTTGGCAATCGATGCATCTTATTTTACACATTTAATCAGATTATTCTAAGAAGTGATCCCTAAGCTTCACCAGACTGCCAGAGAGGCCCATGGCCTTAAACAGAGTAAGAACGCCTCTCTAGAAGAAATATGTATCCGGAGATCCCGAACTTAGCTGTGATTTTTGCCATGAACCAACTGTTCTTTAACTTATTCCATTTTTAAAATGAATTCTTTATCTAAATATGTTTTGCCTCACTTTGAGTAGTAATATCCATGAAATTAGGGGTTTGTGGTACTAGTTATAGTTATTCTAATGCAATTTAAAGTAAATACCTATTAAAATCAAAAGGTAGACCTGAAATTATCTTACATTCAAAGAGCACTACACCTAGCACATTTTGAAGAATGCTGCATCCGCCCACTTCATCCTCTCCATGACCCTATGAAGTGGGTACTGCTTTAGTTCCCATTTTACAGATTAGAAAACCGAGGCCCAGGCAGATTAAATAACTTGCCCAGGATCACAGAGCTACAAAGAGACACCACCAGATTTCTAACCCAACTGTCCCCGAATTACTTCTAGCCAATCTCCTACTGACTTCTTTCAATTTTAAAACATAATATGCTTTTGGGGGTGCGGGTGTTTGGGGCCCAAGACTCCTCTCTCACTTCTCCCATCCCTCAGGGGGATGACCATCTCCACCCTGGGCCCCTGCCTTTGTCATCTGAAAGTACGTCAGAGTAACCAGACAGGGGACAATGGAGTGTCTGCCAAGTTTCCATGAGGCTACAGACACCCTCACGACACCCAGGGGTCTCCTAGCCCAGCTTTCCCGTGGCCTGTGTCATCTCAGAACTAAAGCTGGAGCCATCCTGAGCAGCTCCACTGCTCAGACTCTCCTTCTGGGGCCAGGAGGCTGAAAGGAATGAAATTAGCTTTATAGTTCTCCCTTGGCTGCTGAAGCTACGTAATGGAAAAAAAAAAAAAAGAAGAAGAAGAGGAAGAAAAATTATAATAATAAAAAAACAAAGAAGTTGTCAAATCTCACTGGCAATTCTATTTAGGTCTTGCTTAGTTCAAGTACTGGACTGTCAGAGATCCAACAGGAAGGGGGGAATCTCTTTTAGTTTGATATTCTTAATGGGGACCGTTATTTTTTTAATTAAAGAAAATAACTCTTAAAAAATGTTGGCTGAGGGAATTTACAAGAGAATGTATCAATGGACTCTGTGGAATTCTCCCTTCCAGCACTGCCAAATTGCAAAATTACTCTCTGGAAAGGCCAAATTCTGCTTTTGATTACTAACACTCACAGAAGTGGGAAAGGCATATTATCTCAATAACCACTTGTCCCTCTCAGTTTGTTCCTCTCTGAAGAACTTGAAACATCATTCCCACCATCAATCACGCACATCTTTCTTGATGCCTGAAATGCAACATACCCAAATCCATCTGACAGGTGTCAAAATTGAGGCATGGAAGAGTAGAGTGACTTCTCAATCAGGATGGGGTTACAGAGGCAAAGAGAAGAAAATGGTACCAACAAACAACATTGGCATCTTTTTTTTTGGCCACAGTGCTTTCGGGATCTCAGTTCCCTGACCAGGAATCGAACCCATGCCCTTGGCGTTGAAAGCGCCGAGTCCTAACCACTGGACCGCCAGGGAATTCCCGGGATTGTTTTTCCTGGGCTCATCAATGGACCAATCAAAGGAACTCAGTGAGTAGCAACACAGCAAAAGCCTCTAAAGTCCCTGTGATGAGTAGACTATTTTCCTCCACAGTTGGAGAGCATCATTGAAGAATCCAGGACACCAGAGAATTAAAGTGAAAGTTGAAAAGCCCTCGTGTGTCTGGGAAGAGGGCAGCAACTGGGGACTGTTTTTCCACCATCCTCATCCTCATCTTCCTCTTCATCATCCACGTTGTTCTCTCTGTACGTCCTAACGTCCCAGCCACTGTACTGGTTGACTGACACGCTTTCCCTCACCTGATCCTGGCAAGAATCCCATTTCATCAGTATGATTAGATTTACTTTAGAGATAGAGAAAATGAGGCTCAGAAAGGTTAAGCAACTTGCCCCGGATCACCCAGCTAAGAAGAGGTAAAGCTGAGCTGCACTCCAGGTCAGGGTTATTCCAAAGCTCTTGCCAACTTATACTTGATAATAGGGAATTGTTGCCTTCCCATCGCTGCTGAGATGACACAACCATTCTGTTACATATGACATCCTCCTCTATGATGCCAGAGTTAGATATTGGCTACACCAGGCACCATCAACCTTTACCGGTCAAACTGTCAATCAATCCTGCTTTACCAAATGTCAAATCCCACCGCTCTCCGCTGTCTCCTGCAGACACGGACGCGCTCTGTCCAGTCTGGACACCAACCAGGGTCCTGAGTACCTCAGCTCGCCCTGGGTGCCTGGGCTGCAGACCAGCTTCTCCCCAGCTCCGCCTCCCTCTCACATTCTGTTCCACGTGAGCGGATGCAATGAATGACACCATTGTCGCCGGGTCTGGGTTGTAAAACGTTACAAGGGAATATTGAAATCCACGGCCAAACGGCGTCGCAGCCTGCTAACGAACGGCCCCGAGAATGTTTTCCACTGCAGCCGACTGAATTGGCCTTTTCACGGGAGCAGGTGGCAGAGGTTCTGGGGTGCTGGGAGGTTTCGGTTGTTGTTTTCCCCTGGCGAGGCTTACTCAGTTTCTGGCAGCCTTTCTCAAACGACTAAAGCCGCGCACTGGGGCAAGGCTGGGGACTGTAAGATCTCTGTTCTCCAAGAGCAAATTCCTCCTCTCACTAGCACTCACTGCTATTAAAATGAAAAGGGGGGGGGGGGCCAAAATCCCATGAGAGCCTTCCCGGTTTATTAACTTTCTGATAGGCTTGGGGAAGCGACTCTGATCTAACGTGTGTGGACACTCAAGGGACAGGAGGCAGCTCACCCCAAGTGGGTTTTTGCTCTGCAAATAATGAATCGCTCCCTCCTCCTTGTCTACAAAGTGCTTCTCGACCGTTTTATGACTCAGATCTCACCACACCAGTGAGCTGGAGAAAAGCACGGTGAACGCTGGCTGTTCCATCTCGCTGGCAAGGCCAGGGGGGACACAAAGAAGTAACGTGAATTTCCCACCATTGATTCAATCAGGGCTGTCTGATGTAAGGGACAGCAAGAAACTCAAAGACTGCGACTTCCCTGGCGGTCCAGTGGTTAAGACTCTGAGCTTCCACTGCAGGGGGCACTAAGATCCTGCATGCCACGCCAAAAAAAAAAAAGAAAAGAAAAGAAAAAAGAAACTCAAAGACACTCCCCTCTCTAGCCATGAGCACCCACCATTTATGACAACCTTGGTTGGCAACCTCTTAAATCTCTATATAAGTTCATACCAGGGTGGTCATTTCAAGTTGCAGCTCTGAAGTCAGGTTATGTGGATGTGCCTTCCTTTGGTACCCAGTCACCAACTTGGCCACTGTGGGGCTGGCTAAGTTCTTCCTTTCTCTGAGCCTCAAGTCTCTTGTCTGTAAAATGGGAATATCAGATTCACCGCCTCTCAGGATGGTCAAATGATACAGTGTTTGGAAAGGCTTAGCATGTATTTGGGACACACTGCTCAATAGACACGAGCTTATAAACCACACAATTATGTTTTGAAGCAGAAGTTCTTACCTTGCAAGGGCTTCAACTGATCTATGAATCGCCTCCCCCAACCCCTAATATCAGATGAGTAGAGCTTGTCAGTTTTTCTAGGGAGAGGTCCATACTTGCATCGGTTACTCTGAAGGGGCCTGAGATTCACAAAAAGGTTTTGAGTAACACTACAGAAGCAGCTCCAGAATCAAGAGAAAAGTCCTGGGGCTTCCCTGGTGGTGCAGTGGTTAAGAATCCGCCTGCCAATGCAGGGGACACGGGTTCGAGCCCTGGTCCGGGAAGATCCCACATGCCGTGGAGCGGCTGGGCCCGTGTGCCACAGCTATTGAGCCTGTGAACCACAACTACGGAAGCCTGCACGCCTAGAGAGAGCCCACGCACAGCAATGAAGACCCAACACAGCCAAAAATAAATAAATTAATTAAAAAAAAAAAAAAAAAGAAAAGTCCTGGACCAGTTATGTGGATGATTCAGGATATCTCCCTCTGTCTCAGTTTCTCCCTTTGCAGATGGGGATAACAAGGCCCCCGTCACAGTTGAGTTGTGAGCCCCAAGGTAAAAGCTGGATGTGAAGCTACAGTCATGAAAGATCAAAGCAAACTAAACCTGTGGCGGGCTCTTAGTAATAGTACATCAGATAGTATTCCCAGGTATCTAGTACTAAATTGAAGAGCTCAATACTTTACTGATTTTAGTTTTAGTTTTGTTTTGTTTTGTTTTGTTTTTAATGATTTTGGAGGGAGAATGAGAAGGTAGAGGGATGCCTTCTGAGGCTGGGCCTCGGTCCTTCTGGAAGCCAGAGTGCAGAGGGACCGGGACTAACCTGGGACAGGGACCTTTCTGAAACTGCTTCCTGTACTCAGGGGTTGTGTTAAGGCCTCCTGTGTTCCGAAAGGAAGCACGGGGGCCCCTTGGTCATATGCAGAATGACCGTCAGTGAAATGATGACCTTGACAAAGTCACCCCCAAAGCAGCCACTTCTGCAGGAATACTAAATGTTCTGTGGGCTAATATAAAAGTCTGCCTCTCCCCCGTAAAAAAAGACCAACCAACCAAAAAACACCTATGGGAGGATGGGTCTCTAGGAAAACAATTTCCTAATGTGAGAACGTTAGCCGCTATGATGGGACAGTTGAGAGACAGGGCTTAAGGTGGGGATGGGTAGAGATAGGGAAGTCTCTCCAGAGAAGTGAGTTTCAAACTTGGCTGCATCCTGCAGTCCCCTGGGGAATGTAAATACTGATGCCGTTGTTCCGAGGTGCAGCCTGGACATTGGGAGTTTTTAAAGCTGCCCAGGAGGAAAAAGCCTTAAGCAAAAGGGTAAACACTGTATGATTCCTTTTATATAAAACTCTATAACAGACAAACCTAACCTACAGTTTGAAAAAAATCAGAATATTGACTGTTTCTGGTGGGGAAGTGGAGGAGGAATTAACTGGGAAGGGGCGTGAGGGAACTTTCTGGGGTGAAGGAATGCTCTATATCATGATACGGGCTTGGGTTTCATGGGTATGGGCATTTGTCAGGAAGTGAATGGTGCACTTAGTTGTGCATTTCACAGTATGTAAATTTTACCTGAAATAGAGAATCACGAACAAAAACTGAATCCTAGTTAATGGTATGCATGTTGAAGTATACAAGGATGGAAGGTACTCATGTCTGCAACTGAGTTTGAAATGCATCCAAAAAAAAATAATATGGATGGATGGATGGATGGATGGATTGGTGAATGGATAGACTGGTGGAAGAATAAATGTATGTATGAATTGATAGATGGAGAGATAAATGGATAGATTGGTAGGTGTATGGATGGATGGACAGATGGACAGATTGGTGGATGGATGTGTGACGGAGCAAACATATAGCAAAACGTTAATTGCAGACCCTAATCAGTGGGCATATGGGTGGTCACCATACAATTCTTCCATGTTTTCTATATGTCTTACATTCTTCATAATGCAACACTGGGACACACTCCAGGAACTCCTAATGTTCAGCCAAAGTTGACCACCAAGTAGAGAAAAGGGTTCTTTTTTATAAAACAGCCCAGCACAAGAGCTCTATTTCCAGAAAATAAGATCACACATTACCTGCATGTCTTTGCTCATTCTGTAGGGCCAAAACAAATTATCCAGGTGTGACCAGGGGACCCTTCCATCAGATAACTTGCTAAAGGGCAGTTTCGGACCCCTTCCCTAGAGCCACTGATTCAGAACCTCTGAGGTGAGACCCAGAAATCTGCTTTTTTCACGAGCCTCCCCACCCCCAGCTAATGTGATGTCTGCCAAAAGTTTGAGAAGCACTGCTTCCATGTGGTTTGCCCTTAGACACTATCCCTGAAGAGCAGGTTCACTGGGGCAGAGGCTGGGGAGGGCAGGGGTGGGTACAATGTTGCAGATGAATGAATGGGAAACCTTAAACGATGGTAGACATGATGGACAACCAGGACTCAGGATGGGACCCCTTGGGACAAACCTCCATTCACAAGTTAGGCTGGCTTGGCCTCCCAAACATAACCCCCCTCTTGTTTTACATAACTTCACAATTTCCTGAGAGAAGCCACGTGCCTAGTACAGCAAGAAGTGGGGATTTAACGCCATCTCCAGAACACTGTCTTGGAAATCACACCTCATTAATTGGACTTCCCCATCACCTTTAACCACAAGCATGAGAATACAAGAGCGCTGAGCCTTTCATTTGAAAAAGGCCATCTGAGGTTAGGGAGCTGAACATTCATTTGAAATCAGGAAGGAAGGGCTGGAAAAGGAGGGACAGCTCCAACAGAAGCTTTTAAACTTTGAAGGGTCCCGGACCCCATGAATCCCTTGAAATTCTTTGACATTTTTTTCTATTTATATATTTTGAGTTTTTCAGCATTCCTTGCTTTAATCAGATTTTCCAACAGGATCTTAGATTCTGATTAAGAAGCCCCGGCCTAAAGGTAGAAGAGGAGGAGGTGACATGCACTGCAGAGGTGGGGGACAATAGTGGGTTTCTCATGTGGGTGGGCAGAGACGTCCACGGCCTGGGGCTGACAAAACCAACCTATTGGCTCTACCTGGGACATCCTGGATTCTAAGCTTTTCTATCTGCTCTCTGGTTGAGGGGCTCAAAATCCAGGCCAGCCAAACAGAGACTCCAAGTACCCCAGCTCTGGAGATGACTTCCTGCCAAGGTATCGGCAGTCCAGTAAAAAAGTGAGGAAGGAGACGCAACCGCAATTCTCCCACGAAGAGCTCTGAAGCCCCCACCGCTGCACTCTGCTAGCCTCCCAATAATACTCAGTAAATGCTGTGTATGCCCCAGAGACCAGGCATTGCTCACGCCCACTCTGTGTGCATTAAAGCAAGAAGTGCCCAAGGAAGCACTTTGCTGCTGTTTGTTCAGATTCTGGGGTTTGTCATTCCAAAAAGACCAGTGGCGGCCTGGCGGGGCGGAGGGGGGATTCTCTCCATCCAAAAGAAACAAAGCTCACAGCCAGGCCTCTGCGCCTTAACTGGCAGTCAACCTGGCCTCTGGCTTCACGAGGGGAAGGATCCCATCTCAGCACCTAACGTGATCCAGGGTCACTCCAGGCCAGGGACCGCGCCAGGCACTCCTGGGCACCCTGGGGCAGTGTTAAAACATGTGGGCACACTCCTTGACCCTCCTTCTATCTAGAGGAAGGATCCCTGCCCTCCTCCTGGAATCTGGGTCCGCCTCGGTCAGTCCCGTTCAACCAACAGAACGCAGCAGAAAAGACACTACAGCTTCCCGAGGTCTAGTGAGCAAAGGCCCTGTGGTTCTCCAGGGGCAGCCTGACACCACAGGGGGAGTTTGATTCCCCTGAGTGCACCATGCTGGACAGGTCACATGCACACGCTCCAGTGGACAACGCAGATGGGCTCCCAGCCAAAAGCCAGAGTCAATTGCGGGTGTGCCAGCTTGGATGTCCAGCCTTGTCTGGCCTTCAGATACCTGCCCCGTCCCCACCAACACCAGACGGCGAGCAACAACTGCCCAGAGGCACCCTTCCCAAATTCCCGACCCACAAATCCTGAACTAAACCAAAGTGTTTCCCTGGGACTTCCTGCTTCACCTCATGCATAGTGACAGCAAGCGATGCCTGGTCTTTCCACCATAAGTAGCACGGAGGGAGCATTCCCGAGGGCTAGCGGGTTGCAAGTGGATGAAATCTGGCGCACTGTGACGGCCTCTGAGCTCCCCATGGAAGCACCGAGGCTGCCTGTACCTCCTCCCCCTTGAGTGGGCTGTGGAGGCGTCGGAAGCTAAGTGCTAGAGCTCTGGCTGTCCCGGATTTAGTCTCACACACAGCTGATGGCACAGCTCAGAGCGCAGGGCTTTGCAGCTGGTCCATGTGAAATTGAGCAGTAATTTGTGTCGTAGCAATAGTAATTAGGACGCCCGCTTTACCTCATCTCATCCTTGCAACAGCTCTGGAGGTAGGTTCTATAATTATCTCCCATTTTACAGATGAGGAGATAGAAGCTCCATGGAGTAGGGGAGCCCCGGGGCTAATCAGCGTTGATAGCCTGGACCCCAGCTCCAGAGCCTGCTTTACCATCAGTGGACCCTGCCCCTCGATGCATGGATTCACCTTTGTATCCCCAGGACCTGGCATAGAGTAAGCCCTGAATCAATGTGTGTTAGCTGGAGAAGCAAGCAACAGATCAAAAACTGAATAAAAGAGTGGCTGGGCCGCAGTTTCCCCTTCCACAAAAGGAAGAAGTTGGGACCAGATGCCACCTCCCGGGATCCCTTCTACCTCTAGAACCCCACGCTTCTAAGGAACGGTGTTCCCTGCCATAGTGCCACGCCAGCCGGCTTTCAGAGATCTTTAGAGTCTGACGCCTCCTCCAGAGCCCAAGACAGGTAGCTCCCGGTCCATTCCTTCCCTGATCCAACCCAGAAAACCCTTCCTCCCAACACTTTCAAATCCCATTGCTGGGGCAATGCCGGGATCCCATCCTCTCCATAAAGGTGCCCTCCCCAACCCCAGGGCCCTGGCCTTGGCCCCATAAGCCAAGGAAGTTCCTGTTCACCTTTGACAGTGAAGCTCCCACACTTTCTCATTAAGGTGAGCATTTATTTAGGTGCAACTCCCAGATTTCTGCGATGTGCATATCACCTTGACAATGTTCACCAGCTGTCCTGCCATTTAGTTAATATTTTCCTTAAATAATCAGCCTTAACTTTCCATCCTTCCTCCCTCCCTCCCTCCCTTCCTCTTTCCTTTCCTTCTTCCCTTCCTTCCTTAGAACTTAGTCTCGGGAACTTCCCTGGCGGTCCAGTGGTTAAGACTCTGCGCTTAGTGGGCGCAGATTCAATCTCTGATCGGGGAACTAAGATCCTACATGCCGCACGGCGTGGCCAAAAAAAAAAAAAAAAATGAACTTAGTCGCATTCTAAGCAATACTATCTATGAAATCAGCCTGATGCAACTGTGTGTCTGTGGGCACCCTCTAAAATCATCTCATCTCTCACCAGGGGAGGGGACACTGCAATTTGGGAAATATTGGTTTTTAGGGATAAGAGGTTTTTAAGCCACAGACTAACCTTTCAAAATAACCTTGGCATGTATTTTAATCAGCCGGCTGGAGGCAGGATTTGTGGAATGATTTTATTTTCTTCTTTGTGCTTTCCCTTCGTGCCCCCATTTTCAGAATAAGCAGTTACTACTTCTGTAACTAGAAACCGTACATCGATGTTGGAAAACTAAGACACCCTCTGCATGTTCCAAACCCAGACTGCTGGGTGAAGAGAGAGGAGGGGGCGGTGAGTGCCCAGACATTGGCCAAGCTAATCCAAACGTTATTTATGTGGGATCACTGCGAGTGAAGGCTCAACCCTCCTTAACCCCACCCTTCTCCCTTCGTCCGATTGTTGGAATTAGAGGAAATTTCATTCCTCCCGCTTTGCTCCCTGAGCCAGCTGTCACCGGGTGTGTGGGGGACAGGAAACAGGATTACAAGATCAACAGTGAGCCTGCCGTTCCAGCCAGGCTGTTATCACAGCCGTCTCCGGAGAGCCATCTTCCCCACTTGTCACTACCTACTGCGAGCTGGGAGTTGGGACCACAGCCCAGAATAAATTCTGAACAAGGGCAAAACTGGGAGTCATGAGGAGTTTTCCCCAGCTTGGATCATTTTTTGGAGCGTGGTCTAGGAACCAAGCACTCTTCAGGCATTTTCTCCTATAATTCTTACAAGAACCCCAGAAAGGGGAAGCTATATTTACTTATGCCCATTTTACAGATGAGGATACTGAGGCTCCGTGGGGTGAAATTGCTTGCCTGAGGTCACATGCCGATAAACGCAGAGCAAGGATTGAACCCAGGTTTGTCTGACTCCAAAGCCTATTGCAGCCTCTCTGCTTTGCTCCCTCTCCTCCCCAGGGGCCATCTCTAGAGAACTGCGCGCATGACCCTGTCCACTCCCTGTTCCCCAGCAGAACTCCTAACGCGGCCACAAAGACACACGTGGCTCGGAGGCTGACAGTTTCGATCCAACACGTCAATCACTGACTCCTGAGGACCAACCACCTTGCCTTCCTTCCATCTCCAAGGGCCTACCCGGAAAGGACCCCTCAGCCAATCTGCAGTAACTAGGGGATGGTTAGGGCAGCCCGTTCAGACCAAAGTACAGTCATCTGCCTAAACATCTAACCAGCCGTGTTGTTCAGAGCTGTAATAGAGAGTCCCCAGGATCGCTGACGTGTGAGCTCTCAAACACCTGCCCTTCCCCACCTGCCTTTCCTTTGATGTCCATCATCTGTCCAACCAGCTTCCAGAGCACAGGGCCCGGGCCTGACAAAGGAAAGCAGTGAGGGCTCTTGGGAATAGACACACCCTGACTACGCAGTCTGTGGCCAGGGGAAGCTCCTTGGAGGAAGAAATAGCTACAAGGAGGCTTTAGTGATGGGCAGGAGGTGGAAGAGGAGGGGAGAAAGACAGAGGCAGACCAACTGTGGTGTTCAAAGGGCCAAAAATAATGGAAAGAAGGCAGACTTGGAGCAGCTCCTTCAGCATGATTGAAAGGGAGAGGGGACGCTGGTGAGCAACAAAGCTAGGGGGCGTGGCAAGGCTGGATGGGAAGGGCGTGGTCAACTACACCAAGGAGTCTGGACCTGACACTGAGAGCAACAGGAGGCCTGGGAGTGTTCTAGGCTGTGCAGTAAGCGTGTCTGATTTGCGTTGTACAAAGATGTCTTTGGCAGCTGCCTGGAGCACGTCCGGGAGGGGAACAGAGCTGACGTCAGGTCTAAAGAGGTTAGGAGGCTGCAGCAGGCGAGGTTGGTGGTGGCTGGAATAGGCAGCCTGGATGGAGAAAGGAGGCGACTTGAGAGATATGATAAGAAGGTAGCATCAACAGGATCTGGTGACTGGGTAAGATTGAGGGGGCGACTCGCAACACCTTAAACCCATGATCCCACCTGCTCTTGACCTTGTGGGAAGTAGGGAAGAAGTGGGGGAGGGAAGAAGGTCTTCAGTTGCAGGCTGGAACCAGTCCCTACCTGCAGGAGGACCAAGATGACACTGTCCATCAACGGCGAAGCTGCTGTGATGACAGACGACCATCAGGATAGGATGGGGGTTTAGACACCATAGAAATAAAAACTTGGCATCCCGAGCCTACGGCTGAAAATAGTTTGGCCTCTTTCACCTTTAAGTGGTATTTGTTGTCAACTTTTCCAACGGCTATAGATTAAACCCAACTCCAGTTCCCAAATGTAGACACGTAAAGCCAAAAATGTTTCTAAATAATCATTTAAGAACTTGGTTATTTTCACCACAAAAAGCATCTTTACAAATCCACAATTGTGAAGGAAACCAGTTATGAATGCAGGAATTCATATGAGTGTGGTGTACGTGTCCCATCTGAAGATAATGGCATATTTATTTTTTAAGAGCATGCAAAATTAGATCTGGTAAGCCCGCTATCTGAAAACAATTTCCATGGCATGTATTTCTAAACCCAATGTTCAAACCACAAAGCTGCGGCCTTTCTCTCTTTCTCTTTCTTAGGTCTCCTGTCCTCCTTTGAATGACTACATCTGTCCATTTGCCCAACTCTCCCTTTTCGTGTCTTCCAGAAGGGATAAGGAAAAGCTTCCTAAATGACCTCATTTTATTTTGAAATACTAAACCCACCAAAAAGGGAAGAAAAAAACTTTCTTGGTCAAAGGGATCAAGATGTATTTCTAATTCTCTTGCCATATGGTAAATTATTTTGGAACTCTACCAAGAGGTAGAGAGAATATTTAACAAAATTGGCAACGCTTGTACAATCCTTTCAAATCAGACCAAATTCCCATTCTCCACAGCCCCTTCTATTCATCATATCAGCGACCGTGACCACAGGATATGTAAAAACACCGAGCAATTTTTATCACCAGCTTCCAATCCCCCCATGCCTGGGACACCACGTGGTGTCAACTTTGTCTGTATATCACCCCCAGGCACTCAAGCCATTAACTTCCCTTTCATTTATCAAGAGCTGTTGCCAAAAAGAACATCATTCATCGGCTGTGACTTACGGGAAGAAAGAGAGAGCGGACTTCACTTGAGGGAGAGAGACAACAGAGAAAGAGGACAAGATTGTAGCTTTTGTTCCCCGAGGCAGATGGAGACCATCACATTCCCTCCGACGTGCTCTCCCCTAAAGCTACGCAACTCCACGTTGCCTGATAGAGGAAACCACCCGGAGGGTTACCAGAAAGTGGGATTGAAGAGGCTCTTTCTCCTTTTTCTTGATGGCAAAGAGGGCCCCATTTCTCTGTGCCTGCTCTTCTGGTGCTGCTGGCTCACCTGGGTTATCAGTGGGGGTGCGGAGTGCAGAGGCGGGGAGCCGATTCTTACCTTTGCATTCTCGACATTCTGTGCAGCTCCATGTCATCGCTGCCCCGGAATCCTTTGGCAAAGGGATTATTTTCAATCTTTAACTGGGTGATCTGAAGGAAGGGGGGAGAGAGAGAGAGAGAGTTCCGTTTTCACTTGATTGTTACAAGACTACCTCGGGACCCAGCTAATAGTAAGTGTCATGGAAACGCAACCTCTGGCAACCCAAAGAAGCAAGTTAAGCCAGTCACATCAACGGGACCCACCATGTCATTCGAAAGGAGGCTTTGAAAAATGTCCTAGATCAGATTGTATTTAAAAGGGGAAGAAAACCTGGTTTCAGTTTGCCCATTAATTGGAGTCCTACTCTGCATCATTCCGGCTGGAGTGGCTTTTTTTTTTTTTTTCCTAAATCGTAGCATTTTGTGTTTCAAACAAAATCTCGGCCTCAACACTTGGTACACCCCCTGCTCCTTGGAAGATTGTACCATGTTGACACGGTGTCAACTTCCTGCAGCGTGGCAATCTCCATTGGGAAGGTCTTGATTATTGCTCTCAAAATCCTACTATGCCTCATTTCATGTTCATTTCATAGCTTCACAGATACAGTTTGCTAGCTCAGGTGGAAAATGGTGTCTAATTAAATAAAGACCAACATATAAAATTATAACATATACGATAGCTACCAAACAGCTTCAAACCTCTTTAATTGTCTAGGTAAGGGGACTTCCCCGGCGGTCCAGTGGTTAAGACTCCGTGCTTCCACTGCAGGGGGCAGTGGGGTTCGATCCCTGGTCGGGGAACTAAGATCCTGCATGCCCCACGGTAGGGCAAAAAAAAAAAAAATTGTCTAAGTAAGGAAGAGAGAGCCCTCTTCTTGGAAATTTTTGTTGCACTATACAAAACTTAGTGATAGAACAGGGTCTTTGGTTCAAGGTCCAGAACCTTCATGGAAACCATCAACACATATTCTGTTAGCGTGAGCGTACAAGTAGCAGGTCTAAGTAAAAGAGTGCATCCCTATGGAGTTTGCCAGAAGTATTTCCTAAAAGCTGTGTGTGAACTGAATTTTTACATATCAAATCACTTTCTGGAAACCCGGGCAGCATTCATCAGAGGCCAGTCATTCAAAGGTCACCTTCACCATCATTATCGTATCTATATGGTCCCTGTTCACTGGTCTGCTTAATACTTTTATTTAAATCAAACCACTTTTGATTTAAATTTATATTATAAAAATAATTATATCACTTCTCTGTATGTCAAAGTGGAATCACTTGCTAGTCAATAAAAAGAAAATAAGTATATCAAATTCCCTCTACTGGGACTTCCCTGGTGGTCCAGTGGTTAAGAATCCACCTTCCAATGCAGGGAACACGGGTTCGATCCCTGGTTGGGGAACTATCTCGATCGTTGGTCGAGGAACTAAGATCCCACATGCCACGGGGCGACTAAGCCCGCACACCACAACTATAGAGCCCGCGCGCTGCAACGAAAGATCCCACATGCCACAACTAAGACCCGATGCAGCCAAAAATTAATTAATTAATTAAATTTTTTAAAAAATTCCCTCTCCTGGTACCCACGGAAAGTTCCAAACCTAAGGCCTGCCTTCTCTTTGTTGCAAGGGGAAATTCGACACTTTTAGAGAAGTATTTATGATAAACTGGTATTGAAGTAAGACTCCTCTCTGATAAATGAATAGAAAGATAATTGGAACAAGAACCATTTTTTCTGTGATTCCATCATCTTCAAGTACCCAACAAAACCATCTCCTCTACCCCCAGTAGTATCGTTATAGACTTTGAGAAACCAAGTAGCTGCTTTGAGAAACTAGGCGTAATTAATGAACGCACCCATAATTTGTCCATTTGGGGGCAAGCATTCTGGTCTGTTCAGTTTTCTGGCAGAGGTGGTTTTATAAAGTTTCCTTCTAACTCCAAGGCTCTACCATGAACATAAAATTACTACATATGTGTGTGTGTATTCACAATAAAATATATATGTAAAATTAACATTTTTTAAATGTTATGTGATTCCAACCGTATGACATGTTGGAAAAGGCAAAACTATGGAAACAGCATAAAGATCAGTTGTTGCCAGGGGTTAGGAGGAAGGGAAGGATGAACGAGAGAAGCGCAGAGGATTTTTAGGGCAGTGAAACGATTCTGTAGGATACATCGTGGTGAAGACATGTCATTATGCATTTATCTAAACCCACAGAGTCTTGGGACTTCCCTGGCAGTCCAGTGCTTAGGACTCCACGCTTCCACTGCACCACGCTGCCACTGCAGGGGGCACGGGTTCCATCCCTGGTCGGGGAACTAAGATCCCACAAGCTGCATGGCACAGCCAAAAAAAAAAAAAAACAACCCACAGAGTCTACCACTCCAAGAGTGAACCCTGACGCAAACTACGAACCCTGGGTGATGATGTGTCAATGTAGGTTCATCAACAGTAATAAATGTCCCACTCTGGGCGGGGGGGAGGCTGGGAGCAGGGGAGGCTGTACATGTAGGGGGACAGAGGGTATACAGGAACTCTCTGTACTTTCCACTCAACTTTACTATGAACCTTAAACTGCTCCAAAAAATAAAATCAATTTTAAAACTTCTAAAATGTCTGGGTATTTCTATGTATACACATTCCCTCCTCCTTCATTTTTTTAACTGTACTCATTCCTGCAACTTTCTGATTTTGAATTAACTCTTCAGAATGAGTAGAAACGTCTGTAAAATCTCTTTGGAAAACAGCAGAGATTGGCACATACTGTAGATCAACGATACTGCAATAAAAAATAAAAAATAAAAAATCTCTTTGGAAAACAGTCTTGAACATGTGTACTCCTCAAGCCAGTTCTGAGTCCAAAAGCCCATCACCTAGTGGGGTTTTCTTTCTCACTCCGGTTTTATGACAATAAAATGCAGCCCAATTGACCATAACTCATTTTTTAAAGGGGGAGAGGGGAATTCTCAAAAAGTTAAGTAAAAATTAGATCATTTTTTAAAGGGGTGGAGGGAATCCTTACCCCGCTTTCTGTACCTCCCACCCACCCCGTGACGGAAGGCAGCCCCTGAATATACTGAGGACAGTAAGACAATGAGGGTGTGGCATCAGGGCTGAATTAATGCCTATTCCATGACGTCACTGTTTCACCAAGAGTTCAGGATAAAAAAAATTACCCTGAGAAAAAAAAGAAAAGGGTGGCTTTGGTATTTTATCAACAAAATTTTTTTGCTCAAACCCATTCTTTGCACCTCAAACAGATTAACTACTACCTAATTCTTGCTCTTATCACCATAGCTTCCAAAAATACGCACAGTTTGCTAGATGTACACTTAGGTGTGTGGATCTTACCTATGTCTTGGTGCAGATGCCTATTGGACATAAGAATTACCCGTGAGAAACGTTAACATGCAAGCTTAGGTGCAGATAAAAATGTCCATCTGATTTCATACTTATTTCATACTTGGCCCCTCACTTACCATAACCCTGTCTCTGATATTCCCTTCCTAACACAGAGCTAGTCACTCACGGGCACATAAACCGATACACCTGGATGTCTGAGTTCTACCCAAAGGCTCCACTAAAATTGACTTCCATTCGTCATACAAATATACTCCCTCCAAAATAAGCATAAAACCGGATATCCGGAGGAGGGGCACGGGTGGGGGGGGAAAACAAATATAAATGCCAGCTCCAACCAGTGAGACAGAGGTTGTAAAAATTAATGAGAATAATTGTTGTGAATTCTCACTTTTGAAAAAAAAAAACACAAAACCCTCGCGAAGGCCAGAAGTCTTAATTATGTCTCTCTATTAGGCGTTCATTTCCTGGTCCCAAGCAGAAAGCTCATACCTCATAAATACAGGCTCCATACACAATGATTTAAGCAGGAGGAAAATGCCTTTTAATGGCAAAGTAAGTTAATATCGGGGGAGAGACATGCTTGCATACAAAGCCACTGTTGCAGAAGCAGGGAAATGAAATGCCCACGTGACCTTTTTTTAACACCTAAATATTTCTAGGAATTGCTCTGGGAGCTGCTGACAACTGCAGCGCAAAACTTACAAAAACATGTTTCACAGAGTAAACGTCGCTGGGGAAGAGTCGAGCGTTTAAATATCTTTCTCAAGCTGTCAACCATCTGGGGAAATAACTCCCAAATCCAGCTTGGGATCACAGCTGGGATCAGGAAATATGTCGTGTCATTGGAACCCCGTGGTATACAGGTGTGTGACAGCAGCGTAAGAAAAGAACCCGGCCGTGTACCTGCCTCCACCTGGTACCTGGTACCTGCCTCCAAATCAGTCTGGAGGCACTAAGCCCTTTGGACCCAAAATTGGTGGCTCGCATTTTTCCAAATTGTCCTGGCAATTTAATCTCATAGACTGCTTTTCTTTCCCTGCGCACTTATCCAAAGCATAACGCTGGGCAAACAGTCCTTGGATTGACAATGCAACCACGGAATGAAGCAACTAAACCACAAACATTAACATTTGTAGTTGTGTTTCAACCACAGTATTGAGAACTTATTTAAAAATCTCAGTCTTTCAGATTCTAAAATAGGATAGGCAAAGAGTTTTCCAACACGCGCGTTTTGGATGGAGTTGCCCTGTTAATAAACTGATCAGTTAAGTAGTCGATCAATGGAATCATCACTAACACTGTGCTGATTCTGTACCAGGTTCTGCACAAAACACATTCCACGGATTATCTCATTTTAATCCCCACAAAGACAATAACAACAACAACCAAAAAATTCTCTTCTTATCCCCATTTTACAGATGGGGAAAACTGAGTTAAATAATCTGCCCAAGTCAAATGGGTTTGAACCCAGGCAGTCTGCCTGCAGACTCTCACCCTAACCCTACAGGAGGGTGAGGAACAGCTCAGGTGGCTTCTACCCATGAAGTCAGGAGTCTCAACATCCCGTCCAGGTGGGACAATAAAGTAACAAAACAGAGTCCACAAATCACACTCAACCTGACCCGCTTATTTAAGTCACACATCATATATCCATGTGGGGAATGTCTGCAAGGGCCTGGATTCTACTGGAAAAATCCATTGCTTTAGACTTCCTCCTGACAAAGAAAATAGGTGTCTTTGGTACTCAGTAACTAAATACTGGGGAAAACCTCATACGGGGGAGAGTGATTGAAAGTGGTCTCCTATGAAATCCCTCTTCTGGATGTCAGGCTGGCTAAAAAGACCTATATGTACAGCACAACCAGGCTCCCTGGTCCAACCAATGAAGAAAATCAGTAATTCCTGTGTGATCCTCAAATATACCTATATCCATCACTCAACTGATCATGGTCATCATTTCATGATGTAGGTAAGTCAAAGCATGATGCTGTATACCTGAAACTCAAACAGTACGTATGTCAATTATATCCCAATAAAACTGGAAGAAAAAACAAAAACAAAAAAAATACATATATCCAAATGCATACTTGGAGACCCACGTTTTGAGATCTGTGAGTGTTTAGATACACAATCTCCTAGATTGTGTTCAAAACTCACACATACACACCCCATTAGACAGGCACTCCACTCACACAGATCACCAAATATATTCATTGGAGAAGACTTTTTTTTTTTAAATAGAAATCTAGGAGGTGTTGAGTATGTCCCTAAGTGGCTACAGTGATAGTTTCATGGGTATACACATATGTCAAGCTTAGCGAATTGAATACTTCAAATAGTGCAGTTTACTGTATGAGAGTTATGTCTCAATAAAGCTATAAACAGAGAAAGAATGCGTGGTCCCCCAGACCTACCCACTCCTGATGGACCCCCAAGATCTTTACTACACAGAACTTAGGAATTTCCCCCAAAAGACCTGAACACCCACGTGTTTCTTTAACAGATCACTTTCATGTGTCTATCACTTCCTTTCCTCTGTGGATGAACATGGGTTTCCTTGGCAGAAAAACAAAAAAAAATCCAACATATTTTTGGATCCTCTGTCAGAACTAGGAGGCTCTAAGCATACATATATATGGGGAACTGAGCGTCCTGGTTGCTATTTTTTCCTTTTTTTTTTTTTTTTTTTGCCCTGTGGCCATCACCACAAAGTTAAACATAGGTTTACAGCAGCCATCCAGGAAACAGGTTTCTAGCAGCCAGTCTCAAATAAGCCTGAAACAGTGCTGGAACTTTCAGGGCACTTGACCTTACTTTTTCACGCTTATTGGTTCAACGAGTGGGAAGAACTTAAAAAAAAAAAAAAAGAATCCTTCTTTCCCTTTAAAAAGTAATTGCATGGGGGTGGTGGGGGGAGTGAGTTTTCTGCTGAAAGGAAGCTCTCTCAAGGCCTGGGATCCCAGACAGGCCGTGTGGCCTGGAAGTGACCATCCGTCACAGCTTGCCTTGGTCACTGACAACCTGAATTTGGAGATTACCCGCAACATTTCGTTACTGCCCTGGTTTCATGGGGGCAGGGGGTGGGGGGGGATTAACCAACACACAGCCTGCATGAAATGACCTTCAAGGGGTGACTGGAGGCTTTAGGGTGCTAAGCCCATCTCTCACCCTACCCTGGCCTCTCCTACTTGGCTCCACAGTCCCTACACCTTCCCCCCACCCCACTCTTCCCTTGCAGGTTGAGGAGGGATAGGAGCTGTAGAGGCGGAGGGGCGCCCCATCCCCATGTCCATCTCGGTAAGTCGTCCACATGACCCGCCCTCACTGATCCCATATGGACCCCCTACTTTCCCCTCCCACAGCCCTCTAACCCCAAATCACTTCCTAATACTCCCAACAGTCTACAGTCCCACAGCAGCAGCTGCCTCTCCCCAACCCTATATCTTGCCTTTCCCGATTCCAGATCTTTCCATGACGAGGCTTAGGAATCATTCAGTCCTGCCCTCCCTCCCAATAAAGTGAATCCACATGCACTCAGGTTTCTAAAGAACAGACATGAACCATGACGAGTCAAGACAAGCCCTTTCTCTTGAGCAAGAATAGAAGATACTCCCCCCAACCTGCGGTTATGGGGCACCCTGTTCCAACATCACGGTCAAGCCTTGAATGGCCCAAATCGGGGCCTGGATTTCGAACAGCGTGGGGGTCTGACAGTGACACAATCCACCTGAGACATCCCACCTCTATACCACACTACGGCCACCAAATGATGCATTGGTCGCGTGCATGCCTCCCCTCACCAAGCTGTGTTTTTGCAGGATCATATTTAAGTCCCCAGAGCTTTGATCCAGGCAGCTGGTGACACAGGTTGCTCAGTTTTTGCTTTTGTTTTAGCAATGCCAACCTCGCTTTAGTATGTGGTCCAGGGTCAGTAATCGCTGAAACAATTAAGGAAGCATCTGGGAAAACCCAAGCTCAAGGTTTCCGGCAACTTTGCCACCTGCCCCGATTGGAACTGAAATGCATCCAAAAGGCAGAGTGGAGGAGGGAAGGAGACTGACCCCCCACAGAAAAGGTGGTCCCAGGAAGGGTGGCACCAGGTCCCCACCCAAGAGCACGGAGCCAGCCAATACGGGGACCTTTCTTCTCACTGATCACTTCACGACTGCAGCGAGATGCCTCCTTGTTACATTTGAGTACCGAGCATTGATACCACGTGGTCATCTATGGTTTGATAATTTCGTCTCTATCTGGGCTGTGTGTGTGTGTATGTGTGACTTTCGTGCCAACCGCATGAATGTAGTACAAACAGCTGTGATCCTTAGGCTGCAGCTCTGTCCCTGCCCCAGCCCACTGAAGTAGAAGTTGGTGCCCATAAAGCTAAAGGTTTTAGCAGGAGACCACTGCGATTCATGCAAACAAGTGGGCGGCCCCAGGCCCGCCGGTTCCTGGGTACTGGGCTTACCTTGTGGTTCTGGTAGGAAGTCACCGCAATAAATGCAGTCTCAGGAAAGACGTGGGTACAGAACGCAGTATTTTTTGAGCCAAATCCATTATTTTCGTCCGCTTTCACGATGTGTAATCTTGGCTGGTATTTGTGCATGGAATTTAGAATAATCTAAAAATAATAAAGAAAATGAGATTGTAAGAAAAATCAAACCCCTTTGTTTCCATAAAACCCCACTCTCCACCCCAAAATTATGTTCCTTATATAGGTTCTTGGAAAAAAGGTCCCATTTCTTTTCTCCTGTTTTTGAAAAGAAGCCAGTGATTTCATTAAAAAGAAACATTTCAAAAATGACAATTTCCATATGAAAAAGCCAGGGTAATATTCCAGGAATCTACCCAAAGCACACACAGCAGTAAATCAGAATGCTTAATAAAGTTAGTTTAATAAATTAACTCCCTGCGTAGGGCATGTCCCCCCCCCCAGTGGGAGTGAAGCAAGTTTGGGGCAAGGAATTGGTGCCCCCCTCAAGGAAGCCTGGGCAACAATTTTGGAATGAAAGGACAGCAGAAACAAATAAACAAACATATATATATATATATATATATATATATATAACTACCCCCCCAAGAAAAAAAGGCTCAAAGAGATGCAAAGGAAGAGACCAAGCATTTGCAGAACTGGAAGAAATATCGCAGGAAAAAGAGAGGAAAACGGTGGGGAGGGGGAGACTCTAAGGATGTGAGTTGGGCAGGAGGGAAGCACCGGCCCCACCCCTAACATCAAACAGGGGTCTGGTTGCCCTTGAGATTCCCTGTCTCCAACTTCACAATATTTCAGGATCTGCCACCGGAATTATCCCCAGACCTGGCCCCGGACAGCACTGTGGCATCTGCTTTGGGGGGAATATTTTTCTCCTTCCTTTCTATCTTCTCCATGTCTTGGGGAGGGGGGTCCCAGGGACTAGTGGGGGGTCTCACTGTTGCAGCTCTTATTACAACCACCACTGTGAATATTAGGAGGGGGTCTGCAGTCACCACACTCTTGCTGGAGCGGAACTATCCAGAGAAGATGAGCATCTTTACTAAAAAAAAACTGAGTTTGTTGTTCTTATGGCGCCCTGCTTTCGATGCTCCCGGGAAGCTGGTAGCTCAAAACGTTCTGATCTATACCCACCGAATGGGCGAACTGCCGCGTTTCACCAGCTGAAAAATCTGGCCTGCTTTTTCCCCCAGGACCGCAAACTGAGCGGCGGAGGTAGTCTCAGCGTCTTTGATTGGATGACCCTGGGGCAGGGTTCTCGGGCCAACTCTTGAAACCGACCTGGAGGAGGGGGAGGGGAGCGCGGCCCGACTCGGCCGGGGGAGGGGCGAAAAGCTCGGGACCCCGCGGCTCCCCGACCCCGAGCCGCGCGGCTCTAATCTCCGGCCGCCGCGGCCCGGCCGCCTCCCTGGCCGATAGCGACGCCGGCCGGGGCGGCGTGGCGACAGAGAGACGCAGCGGGGCCCTGCGGGCCGGCGCGGCCACCGTCCCGGCTTAGCCAAATTGCTTTGACGGCTGGGGACAGTGTGGAGACATCAGCGTGAGGGCGATCTAAATGGCCCTTAATTTCATTAGGGCGGCTCTGGACTCAAAGTCCGGAGTTTGGGGTGGGAATACGTGGCAACTGGGGAGTCCGAAGAGGCCCAGAGCACCGCGCCCTCCTCCGCGGAATTGGAAGGACTTGAAACTCACACGGGCGCCCAGGGCTCGGGACCGTGCGCGCGCCTTCCCCGGGGGGCCACCCCAAAGGCACACCCGGGGCCGCAGAGGGAAAGCTAAGGAGCCCAGAGCAAGGTGCCACGGAGGCCCAGCCTCCAGAAGGACGCGGTCCTGGGAGATGCACGCAGGACCTTTACAAAATGGTCCCTTCTCTCCCCAGCGCTTAACCTAAAGCATCCGTTCAGCATCCGCAGGGACAGCAAGTACACCGTCAGCCAGCCAATACCCACGCAAGGTGGAGGTCACGTCTGCTCTGGGATGCACCACAAGCTGGACGCTGCAGGCAAAACACCCTGGTTTAAACGCAAAGGAGACCCGGCATTTTGCCTAGAAACGCCCCCCCCCGCCCCTTTCCTCTCCCTTCCTACAGCGTAGAAGGGGAATAGGCCTTCCTTCTCTCATCTCCAGTGGTCAACAGTCCGCTCTCACACCAACCACGTGTACAGTGGCATTGAGCACGTCAGTGGAGGGCCCTGGTCCCCTTCCCAACACAGACTCAGTGCTTCAGCCCTAAGGCCCCACAAGAACGGATTTCTCATTTGGACCTTCACAAACTGTCCTCCCTCCGGATCAAATGCATTCGTACCCCATCCCCTCATGTCCCCAAACTGGGAACCCTGTGTGTTGATTCTCCAAAGTGGCAGGATGCAGGTCACTTCTGGAATTAGAGAGACCTGGCCTCAGATCCCTGTTCCCAAATACAAGCTGTGTGACCTCAGGCAGGTAACCTCCCCTCCCCTGGACTCCATATAAAGGCTGTGTATTTCCATTCTCCTCTCTAGGCTGCTATGAGGATCAAATGCCCTAAGACGAACCAGCCTACTTGTTTGGTGGAATCATCAAACTAAGGGTTGTAAACTCTGAATTCAGAGACTGCGTTCTGTCCTGGTGATTATTTCCAATGAAGAGATTTAGGGATGTTTTCCCTCAAATCAGTGTTCTGTTCATTTGTTTTTCTTTGGGGGAAGAGAGGATGATACCCTATAGAGAATCTACTAGAAGCTACACATTCTCTTGGAGGGTGGGGGACTGCACGCTCAATATCCTGCAATTTCAGGGAGTTCATCAGGCCCCTCTGTCTCGGGGCCAATCCAGATTCCAGGTGTAGGGCCCTGATCTTGGTTTGCCCACTCTGGGCATGGTGGGAGGAGGGGGGAAAGCTGGGAAGTTGGGAAAAAAAACAGATAAACCCAAGAGTGTCGAGCTAAAAGGGGCACGAGTACGGGAGTTCGCCTCTGGTGGGTTGGTTTCCCCATCTGTAAAAGAGGAAGCAGGGGGCCTAAGGTCTCCCTTTCAGCCGGAACATCCCCATAATATGGCAGGATTTGGAAGGAAGCAGGTAAGGTATACAGCTCCCATCGTGGTCCAGCCTCTGCAGTCTGTGCTGAGTACCTGCCGAGCTAGAGGGCCCATGTTTTCGGCAGGACTCAAACACCGCTCCCCACCGCTCATCACAGATGGGGCTGAACGAACAGGAATTCCAGGCCCAGAGTGAACTGCCTTAGTCACCCCATGACCCCTGTCCCTCAGCAAAGGCAGGTGGGTTGGGTGCTGGCAGCAGGGATGCAGGGTGAGAGCCCCAGGCCAGGAGACCTAGGGGGCTCGATCGCCAGCCACCCAGTAAAGACACACCCAGACCGTGAACTAGTGGACCACGGGGTGGACGGCAAGGGGCAGATGTCTGGGTAGGAGAGAGGTGGACACAGCCAGGAAGAATTAGAAGGTGTGAGAAATAAGAGAAAAGGAAAGAGAGATGAGAAGGAGGAGAGAAAGGGGAAGAGAAAGGAAGGCCAGGTCAAGAAGGGAGAGAGAGTAAAAGACCAAGGCAGGTGAAATTGGAGCAAAGAAAGAAGCGTGGGTGGGCGGCGTGAGGAGCCAAGAAGAGAGAGAAAGTCCTGGAGAAGAGGGAGAGGAGAGTCAGGTGAGGAAGAGAAGGTGTGAACCTGAAGATACAAGGAAGATCTGCACGAGGTACTCACATGCCCAAATGGGTCCAGGTGGTTGTTGGTGAGCTTGAGTTTCTGGAAGGAGACGAGCTGCCGCATCCAATGCGCCCCAGTGGCCGGCGAGTCCGGGTGCACGTAGAGGCGGCCCGGCATGGCGGGCTCCGCTTTGCCCGTCACAGACCTAGACCAAGGAGAGGCGCCACCCCCCTAGACTTAGTGCACCGTGGTGCCGGCTGGTTCTTGAGCAAAGCAACGGCTGCTGAATACGAGAATGATCTGGAAATGGCCTGACCCTCAGGTCTTGCTTGGGCATCTGCAATGCCAGATGCGCAGAAAGCCTGGAGCTGGTGTCCAGGCGAGCGCTCCCACCACCACCACCGCCGCCCGGCTCTTTCTCCTTCCACCTAATTACTCCCCCAGCACCAAGGGCGCCGTGGGGAGCCTCGAAGCGTCTCTCTGCCCATGAACAACTGGCGGGTTCTGGAAGCCTGGATGTGCAAAAAAGTCTCGGGAAGACTCCTTGAGGGCTTTCCAAAGGGGCTTCGTCTTCAAGCCTCTGCGCTCTTGGCAGCCGCCGGAGCAATGTACCCAAGGAATGGGCGTCTCCTCTCTTGCCTGTTTAACTCAAATACCCCGGACTGATTTTGCAATTTCATAAAAGAGGCATGTTCAAAGCAGGTAACTCATAAAAAATAACTGTTAATGGTTTATGCCCCCAGAAATAGCTCCAACGCTTGGTAACAATACCCTTTTTAAAAATCCACAACCCTCCGATGCAGCAACAGACATCGACACTTTACTTCCTCTGAGCCGCAGTTTTCTCGTTTATAAAAGGGGGGCTAATGGCTGCTCTTTCTTTTTCTCAGGGTGAGGTCAGGAGGATGCAGCGGAAGGGGCAGCAAAAACCTCTAGCACACAGTAGGAGCTCAAAACAATGTTTATTGGTTCCGTGGGGAGAGGGAAGTTTGGTTTGCACGGTCCTCCCCGCCCCCCCCCCCCCGCCAGCCGCTACGGTGCCTACCATTTATTATCTGCGAACTTGTATCTGTGGTCGTCGGCGGGAACGATGTCCATAAGCAGAATGTACTTCGTTTTGGGATTAAGGCCGGTCACCTTCACTTTGTAACTGGGAAACATCCGCCTAGGAGAGACGGGGAGGAGGAGGAGACACAAAGGCAGAGGGAATTAATGCAAATATTCTGAAGAGCGCGTCCACAAATTTTGATGGAAGAATCGATCTTTTAAGAAACGTGGACGAGAAACGCGGCCCCTGCTCCGCTCTTGCCAAGATCCATCCCAGGTTTCCCTCCAAGTTATGGGGAGGAGAAAGGCCAAGAGATGAGAAAGCAGGCTGGGACTATACCTATCTATAGGAGGAAATAGAAAGCAGACGGCGAGGACTTCAAGAGACCGGTTTCGAGGAAGCCCTGAAAGGGACCCCTCATTTCAACTCTTGCTAAAGACTCTTTTCAGAACCAGACACCTACTTTTTTATTTGGGGGCAGGAAAAGGCTTGTTAAAAAAAAAAAAGGAAAAGAAAAAGAAAAAAGTTGGCTTCCTCCGCCCAGCCAGGTGCTTTGGCCGCTCTGAGCAGCGTTGCGCGTCACGTGGGCACCCACCTGGGTGCTCCCTGGGGCTGCCCGCGCGTGGATACCCACGGCACGTCCTGGCTTCACTCCGCCCCCAGGGTACAGCTCGGTGCGTGACCTCTGACACGAGTGTCGCGCAGGAGCTTCTTCCTAAATGTCCCCACCACATCTCCGAGGCGCCTGGCACTCCTCCTTAGAGAGTCCAAACGCTTTGGCCCTCCTCAAAGAAATTTAGTTTCGGACGGAACCGGGCCCTGCGCGAGGATCGGGTGGTTGCAAGGAGGTTCCGCCGCCCCGCGTGTGCCGGGCGCGCTCCCCATCTCCATCCGGCCTCGGGAGGAGGGCGCCCCGGAAAGCAAGCCTTCCCAAGGCCGCCCGGGGCGCAAGGACCAGTTGCTGGAACCTGGCTCGCTCAAGGATGGCGGGAAGGGGTGAGTGGAGACCTCTCCCTCTGGCCTTGGAGCCTCGCCTCGCGGTGTTTATCTGCCCGAGCGAGCGCGCCTGGAGGCGGAGGCGCCGGAGGCTTCGCAGGCCTTTTATAGTTAAATCCCGTTGGCTCAGGCTTGGGAGGGAAAAAGGAGGCCCCGGCCGCCCTTTCCTTCCTCGGCGGAATGGGAAGAGGACCTGAGTTCTTTGGTATAAACAGAACTCGCCTCCTGCTCGCTCGGGCCGAGCGGGGGAGCACACATTGTTTAATTTCAAATAATAATAAATGTCACTGTTGTCAGTTTATTGCGGGAGGCTTGGGCTGCACAAGCGGTGGGCGTCTGGCGAGGCGGCTCCACCCGCCCCTTTCACACACTCGGTGGCTTCGGCCTACCGGATCCTCGGCTTCACACGCCTGCTGTGCGCAGACTGGGACTTTCTGCCCTCAGGGACGCGGAGGGCCAGTCCAGCGCCGGTAGGGACGTGGCGGGGTTGTCCCCGCACCCGGGCGCACTCAGACGCTGAGATACCGAGTTGCACGACCCTCCTACCCCCTCCCCCAGAAGTCTCGCATTTCTAGCTAAAACTGTGAGCTTTTAAGAGGAACTCCGGGGTGAGTGTCTTGATGAAACGGCCGTGTTTATCGGTGTCTGTATATAGAGACCTGCCGAGCCCCGGTTCACTTTCAAAGGCTTCGCCTGCTTTCTATAAACAATGAAAGAGGTAGCGAATACATTCAACGATTCCGAGTTTGGCGATCGGGTGGGACTCTGGAACCGCTCCAAGGTCAGGGAGGGTGGGAAGGAGGGTCTGGGCCAGGAATCAAGTCTGAGATCCCATGAAACCCAAACCCCGTCTCATCTCTGTGTGTCTCTGCAACTCTCTGTTCTCCCGTTGGCTCTCCCACCTCATCCCTCCTTCTCTTATTACTAATCCATCCAGATAGCACAGCCTCCCAAGCTCTTGCTTCTTCTTATATACGAGGTGGAAGAAACACCCAGTTCCCTGAGTTGAATCTTTCAGGTATTTCCCGTCACACCGGTGGAGATCACTGGAGGAATTCACCGTTCTCCTCTTTAACCAGAATAGAGTCAAATAAAATATATTCATATTCTCTCGCTCTCGCTCTCTGTCTCTCTCCCTCCCTCTCTGTTTCTATTCTCCCCTTTTTCTGGTCTCCCACACCTTTCTTAGTCTCTCCCACAAGTTCCCTGTACCTCCTCCACAGAGGTGACCATCTCACCTGCCAGCCTTGGTTATGATCATTTCCGTGCCCACTTCGTGGAATTTCAGCCACAGTTCTCTTTCATGGAGAAACACCTTGATCCCTTCCATGCCCTATAAGAAGGAGAGAAAAGTCAGTGAGGCTTGCCTCCCCAAACTCCCCCAAAACACAGAGCTTTCTCTTCCTTCCCCCTCGAGGCAGTGGGCTCGTAGGCTGAAATCTGCCCCCAGCCCACTGCAGCAGTGTCTGGGCTCTGGAGCAGCCCCTGCCCAGGAATCCCTGTGAATGCTCTCTCCCGGGCAGGTCTTAATCCCACAGTGCAGAGCTGTCTCCTTCTAATGCCACCAACACAAGGCTAGAGAAAAAACCCCAGCCATCAGGGTGTTCCAGAATGTGCATGGGGAGGAGGGGGACTGAGAAAAAAATGGGACCAATCCCAATCCGCTTTAGCCAAGGGGCAGCTAAAAGGAAAAAAAAAAAAAAACCCTCAATCTTGAAAAACCCACCCAGGATATTCTTATGTAGACACTCAGATGTCCACACGAAAATAGACAGATGTGCACTGTATACATGCGTGTTTATTCTCACCATGGCGGTGCATATGTAGACATAGGTGAAATATAAAATTTTAAATATTTATATAATAGGTTTCCACAATCCCAAACAAAAATTAATTCCCAAATGTCTATATTAACATACCTCCTAGGCCCTCCTCACATCCAGCTTCGTTCATTTCAAGCTGTTTGGGTTATGGGCGAAGCGATTTAACATTTCTACTTTCAACTACAAGTTATTTTACAAAACCCATACAAAAAAATTACATACAAAGTCTTCGTTTTGCAATAATTTGTAAACGTCTAACAAGTAGATTTGTTTTTCCCTGAAAGCAAACCTCTTTAAGTTTCTGAAAACGCGTGCCCACTGTCTCTATACAAATATACGCGCATCTTCCTGAGATGTGAAGGGCAAAGGAGAGAGACAATGAAAAAGCCAGGAAGGACATCGAAATCCCAAAGAAGGGTTTTAGCTGTGTGCAAACATCTTTTCTTGTCAAGACACCCCGTTTCCAGCCCTCTGACACCCTATTCCAAAACCATCAAGGTCTGCGGACGACGCCTTGAGCGCCCAGGGCGCCGGGGGTGAAGGGCACAGAGCGAGAGGCGAGGCTTCACGCTCGGCTCGGGCCCAGCTTCCAGCCAGGCGAGCCCGGGCTCCCCGCGCCCTCCCGGCCCAGCCGCGCGCGCTCCCCGCCGCCGGCCCCGCGGAGCCAGCCCACCAGGCCCCGGCCGCCAGACAAACGGTGCAGCGCGCGCGGCTGCGCGGTGACGCGGAGGAGGCGGGAGGAGGCGAAGGCTACGAAAGATCTGAAGAGGGGTCAAGCCATCGCTCATGCCGGCCTGAAGCGGCCGCTGACCCGACCCTTAATGAGGCGTTCAAGCCGAGTTTACACCTAGTGCAGCAGGAAAGAAATGATCTGGGCCATTGTTCGCTGGCCCCAAAGAGCCGGATCTTTGAGGCTCCCCTAACAACTTCAATGTATTTCAAAAATCCTCTGGCCATAAAGATAATCGTCACAATAAAGTGGATGGCACTATACTGGCATTCAGGGAGGCACGGCAGAGAAAGGTGGAATTGCGCAAGGATAAAAAGAAAAGGGGCAAATCATGGGCACTGCCCGCCCCCCTTGCCCAAACACTCGAAAGAGAGGCTTTGGTTTCTGCAAAGGTCCCCAAGGCCCTTCTTACCTGCTGGGTGAAGGCGGCCTGCGGGGACGACGGGGACTTGCTGGGGGCCCCTAGCGCGCTCTCGGGTTTTGAGTCACAGGGTAGATCCTTGGAGTCTGGTTCCAGGGGTGTGTGAGCCAGGCCAAAGCCCTCGTCTGCGTCGGCCATGGTGAGCCCGGGGCCCTGTGACCGCTCGGGGTCCTGCTCTGAGGACGGGAAGGAAAGAGAAAGACAGATGGCGGGGGACGGGGTGGGCGCAGAGGAAGAAAAAGAGAAGGTTGGAAGCACAGTTCTGGTGACAGGAGGGAACAGTGAGTAGGCTGCCAGCCGCAGTTTCCAGCTACCAGCACCTCCGTCCCCAGCTGAAGGAGGCTGCAGAAGGTCCCGTTATGATTATCATTACTATTACTTTAAGACCACGCACAACCTCTTGCGAAAGACCCGCGTCACAGCGGGAGGAGGCGAGGCCCGCATCTCCCCTTCGCAGGCTCCCCCGCGATAAGCGAGCTGCCCGTCAAATTTGTCTGGACTTCTGGAAGAGCCAATAAAGATAAGGCCTGGGTATTTTTGGAAGCCATTGGGTACGAACCAAAAACAAAACAAAACACAAACCTGGTGCCCTTCTGAGATTTTTTTTTTCTTCGTCAAATTACAAGAGGCCAGCAGAGCCCTGTTTATGAAAACTCACAAGAGGAATATTTTTCTGCAGCAGGCAAAATGCCTGAAATAACCCGCCTCTCGCAAAAACCAAAAACATAGGAAAGATCTGCTGATCGAGAAACCAGGTCTTGAGAATTCACGTTCATCTTCTATCGGTCACAGGCCTTGAAATTAAAAGTCCTTTAACATTGAGTCCTCCCCTTTCCCCCAACTGTAAGCAACATGAAAAGTAAAAAGGAGCCAAACAGGGCAGGAAAGCGGCGGCGCAGCGGTTCGGAGGGCGGTGCGCGGCCGGGTGCCGGAGGCCAGCGCTGGGGGCGCGTTCTCCTCGTTTTCTCGGCTCTCCAGCCCGAGACGGGCATTTTGTCGAGCGGCCTGGCCGAGGGGAGCTTCTCCGAGCTTCCGTCGGGCCTGGCTCGCTGGAACTGCAGGCCCAAGCTCGGGGTTGGCGACGCCAAAGTGGTGCCCGGATAAATCCTGGGCTTCCGGCGTTGAACCGGCCACTGAGGTCCGACACAACTTGCAAAATGGCCCGGGGTTACAAGCATGTGAGGTTGGAACACGCAAAATAACAGCTGCAGAACGGTTCAAGCCCGGAGGAGCCTGCCTCCTGCTCTGATCTCCTTCCAACATCCTCTACGTTCCCAAGTAGGGATTTCCTCCCTCAAAACCCGGGAAGACTGGGAAGGAGGCGCAAGAAATGCCTCCCCCCTCCCCCAAATCTTAGCAGCCGCTTGGGCAAAAGGCTGGATCCCACCCCGGGTCTGCAATGGCAGGAGACCCAGAAATGGTGCCGAGGAGAAGATCAGCTTCTGAGGCCCGACTCCCACCCAAGCCGCCTCTTTCACCACGCCCTTGGGGTTTGGGGTAGGCGGTGATGGGAGCCCCGAAGCCTGCTCATAACAAAAGAAAGTGGGGCTGGCGTGCCCCACGTGCGCTCCCATTTCACCGCCGGCCGCGGGGACAGTCCCACCGCGAGCCCTGGCCGGGGTCCCGGGGATCTCGGGGCTGGCGGGGCCGAACGAGATGCGGCTTGACAGAACCGGGCCGCGCGTGCTGCAAACCTCAACGCCTCTCCCCCAGCCCCGGCCGCCTCCTCGGCTCTACGCGCCGGGCAGCTCCGGGCCGCGTAAAATCTCCGCGAGCCGGGCCCTGCAAAATCCGAGGCCAGGCTTCGAGTGCCGCGTTCCGCGCCTCCCTGAGCCGGCTCGGCCGGCGGGCTCCCTCCCCAGCCCCCCGGGCCATCTGCGGAACTGTTACCTCGCTCGGTGAAGCCGGTGCATTCACTGCATGCCTTCTGGCTCCTAGCAGGGAAGCCGGCGGCGAGGCGGGGGCGCGGGCATGGTGGCTCCGGGGTCTACGGGGGGGACTGCTTCCCCAGACCAGCGGCTACCGCTGCCTACAAAGGAGGACCCACCGCGGGAGCCTCGGCAGTGACTGCCCACAATTCAACTCACACACCTCCCCCGCTTGCGCTCGCGCTCCCTAAAGACTTCCAAGTTGTCAGGCGCCAGAAGGGCTCCGAAGAAAGCAAAACAGCAGCCTCCGGGAGCACCTCCAATAATATAATCTCAGTGCCCTGCTTCTCCCTTGTACCCACAGGGAGGGAAAATTGGGAGACAAGAGGGAGCCTGCGAATGGTAGACGTCCTTTCTGAGCGCAGCTTTCAGGGTTAAAGTTCCGGAATCCGAGGTAAGAGTCGGTCTCTCTCCCTCTCTCTCTCTGTCTCTCTGTCTCTTTCTCTGTCTCTCTCTCTCTCTCTGTCTCTCTCTCAGAAATACAAGCCGACTCAGCTGAGCTCGGTGACGTTGGGCTGCCTTGATGCTTACAAAGTACTGAAATTGCCTATCCAACTAGCTCCCACTGCACGCCGCCTGCCTCTGTCTGTCTCTCTCTCTCTCCCTCCCTTCCTCCCTTCCTCCCTCCTCCCTCTCCCTTCCCACTCCCTCCCCCAACCACCTTTTCCATTAGATTTCCCGAACACTCAAATCACAACAAGACTCTCAAACCCAGACCTCGAGATCACCCCCTCCTCTCCACCCGCTCTCCAACCTCCATCCATCTCTGCTTCTCTGAGCGCGGCTCGGTGGCTGCAAAAAATCCTGCACAAATCATCGCAAACCCGCTCGGCTTCTGCCCGGGAAGTAATCTCGGTGACGCGGCTGTGCGGAGAACGGAGTACGAACGCACGAGGCGTGCACACACACGCTGGGAACCTCCTCTGCAGCCTTGCCCGCGTTCTCTCTCCACCGCTGACCTCAAGACGGAGAACTGCCTGACCCCGCCTGGCCCAGCCTGCCGCCGCTAGCCGCCCTGATATCTCCCCCCATCCCCACTCATCACCCCGACTCTGAGAGACTCCGGGGTGAAGGCAGGGTGAAGGTGCGTGGGGATAGGGGCCGAGATCAAAGATGCCCAGAAACCGCCCTGCGCTCCCACCCCCTCAGGGCCACCAGACCTCCCGTGATGGAGGTGTACACAAGGCAGTGCCCAGTTTTATTAAAATAATCAAACAGTCACTGGGGGCTGGCTGGGGTTTTCATCTCCACTCGGCTCCTCTCCCTGCCCTCCCCCTATCTGAAATGTATTATTTTGAGGGTCGAGTTGAAGAGGTCAATAGAAGCGTAAACACAGTCAGTAGGTCTTAGCCTGAGCAGACCCAGCTTGGAAAGTCAAGAATTAGTGCTTGGAACAAACGTCAGGGTCCCCTTTTTTGTTTCTCACCCATGTCTCTGTCACCCTGTTCTTTTCTCAGTCTCTGTCTAGAGATTCAGGCCTGCAGGCCAAGGTCTGCGGAGAGGGATGGAGGGAGGAGAAGCGCCAGGGAGATCTGAGGCCGCCTCAGTGCCATCCTCTATGGCCCCGGGAACTAAAATCCCAGGGCAGGCCTGAAGCATCGCTGCAAAATTCCAAAGTGGATTGTCCAACCCTAAAAGTGGGACAACTAGAGAGAAAACCAACCCAAGCATTCTCTAGAGTTCTCACTCCACCTTCCAGGTTTGCTTTCAAACAGCCTTTTGCTGAGACAGTTTATTTATTTGTGAAAACACCCTCACTCTTCCAAAATGTCAGCTCAGAGGACTTTGGGCTCGCTCAGGGGGCGACCCCCGGCCAACGACGGAAAACAGACATGGTTTCAGGAAGAGCCTGCATCTCTGGCAAAAAGGAAGGGGAAATCCAGAAAGAGCTCTCCAATCCCTTTAAATTCTCAGAGATTTGCGGATAAAATAAATTCCCATAAATAATCTGCAGGTCCCTCCCGAGAGGGAGAATCCGTACTCCCCCAAGTAATTGGCCCAGATTCACTTAGTTTGTGAAGTGCAGATTCTGCGGGTCACCAAGTTAAATTGGGATTTTGAAATCTCAAGGGCGAATCTATTCTTGCCAGGTGACACTGTTGTGAGCAAGAGAGTGCATTCTTATTTCCACGGTGGAAAAAAAAGGAGCAAGGCTGGGAGTGGAGTGGATTCAGCAGGGCCGAGGTGCGGAGGGAAGCCAAGGGGCCGTGGGCAGGCCAGTGCTAAGAGAATCCTCTACCCCCCACCCCAGAGCTCTCCAGGGCGACACTCACCTCCAAAACTCCCACCTCTTCTTTCCAGCGCAGATGCCGAGAGTAACGGCTCGCTGGGAGGGATTCAGATGAAGAGTTTGGAAAGGACCCCCCAAAAGAGACCCCTTGTAGGCCAAGCCTTCTTCCAGCGTCTTTCAAGAGTAGTGTGTACCTCCCAGCTCGAAGTTGGTTCGTGGTCTTCGACAAATTAAATATTACTGTTTATTACCAGGCATACCCCAATAAAATAAAGAGGCAATCAGGCGATACCGACTATCTCACCAGCCGCTGCACCTATAGGACTTGGAGACGTCACAAGTCACGCAACAGGCCCGCGCGCTGTCACGCTCGACTGGGGGGCAGCGGCGGGAGGTTGAGTCCTCTCCGTCTTCGCCTATCACTCCCGCCCGGGTCTGCGCAGCCACAAGTCTCAGACGCCTGGGCCACGGGAATAAATAAAGAAATAAACAAATCCAGCGCTCTCTGGGGAAATGGGGGTGGCGGACATCAGCCACAAATAAAGCCAAGATCGATTTTCTTAGGGAGGGGGAGGGGGTCTTTTGGCGAAGGGAGGTGGGAGCCCACATCAGTCCATAGATTGGAAAAAAACCGAGTTGGCGGGGGCGGGGGGGGGTTGGAATCGAGGTCTCTCTCAGGAGGCAAGAGTCTTCTCATTATTTTAAAACAATTTTTTCCCAGGAGGAGCTCTCAGCATATGACTATTGAGGCGCCTTCTCTAGCTGATTAAGTTTGGGACGTGATAACTCACTGCCCGCTTGCAGGCGTGCATAGAAGTAATTACTGGGTTAATCGCGGAGGGGAAAAGAGACAGAGACGTTTGGAGGAAGAGAGAGTCGTCCGCATCGTTTCTCGCTGAGAAAAAGTCCATTCTGCGAATCCTCCTTTAGCTAGGTCGGGGGATGCAACTGGTCCCAGCGTGGCCCGGCGGGGGCGGGATGCGGGAGGGTGATTTGTGCAGAGAAAAATTGTAGTGCCGGGTCCTGCAGAGGGACGAGGCGCTTCACTTTGTTTTGTAATGACGATTATTATTATTAATATTAGTCTCGTCAGGGGGCATAACTTCTAAGCAGCCGCGTGGCGGATGCGCACAAGCTTTTGCGCGCAGCTGGAAACCCACTAGGTTCAGTTGCGAAACGTACCGCATAGACGCCCCGGGCGGCGCTGAAAGGAGAGCTAGGCCTACCCAGCACGGAGCGAGCGAGCGAGCGAGCGAGCGCCCGGCCTTCTGGAAAGGGTAAGTTCCCCTCCTAGGGGCCCCGAAGGAGCCGGACATCGGACTCTGGACTTGCCCGCGGCTTCGGGGTTCGAGCCTGGGTTGTGCGCGTGCCCCCAGCCCCACCCCACCCCCCCGGGCTTTCCGAAGCACGCCTTGGCTCCAGGCCCCGTCGGTCTGGGGCTGGAGCAGCAACAGAAAGTGCAGGAACGCAGTCGACCGAGCAGCCTCACGAGGTAAGGTCGGGCCCGCGGGGAGACCTGGCAGTGGTTTCCAGCGCCGGACGCGGGCGCCCGGGTCAGTCCGGCCGCAGACTCTGCTGCTTCCAGCAAGCAGAACCCCTGTCTCTCCTCTCGGCCAGGCCGCAGTGACTTTCCCGAGATTCGCTTTCATTTCCCAAATTATTAATAATTATCTTTTACCCACTCCGAGGCCCTTTGGGTGCAGCGTTTGTTCCCAGATGCCCAAGAGCGCAACCCCAAATCCTTCACCCAGAACCTGGAGATGGGTTTCTATTTGACCTCTGGGCCGAGGTGGGCCGGAAACGGAGGCCTGGGCCCCGCCGAGACTGGAAGGGGAAAGCGAAACTCCGAGCGGGGCGAGCTCTTTCCCGTTTGGCTCCTTTCTCTCGCATCCCTGGCGCGAGCCCCGCAACGACCCGGACCGACTCACAAAGGATTCCGTATGCTCAGCTTCCGGACCCGCTGTCCCAGAGGGTCCGGAGGCCGCACCACTGGTAGAATAAACTGAAGACCGCAACTAGGTTTGAGAACCTCCATTCTTTCCCCAGTCATTGGACAGTTAACTTGAAAGAGAGGCTTCGATCTGCAACCTCCCTTCCTTCTTTCGGAGGACCGATGCTTTCCCCGAACTGCCACCCCCATCCCTACCCCCATCCCCACCCCCACCCCCACCCCCCGCGCTCGGTTTTCTCCCGAAATGTATTTTCCTCATTTTGCAAAATTCCTGCCTTGATTTTAATATTGCAATGGATAGGGAAGCAGAGGTTCCTATGTTAAAAATCGAAAACAATAAAAGCAAGGGCGACCGCTGTTGATCTTTTTCCTTCACTCTTGCCTTCTGCTTTTAAGAAAGTCGCCTTCCAAACCACCGTATTTCTTTCCTCCCAAAAGAGAACTCGCTTAAGAATTCACCCCATTTCCGTTTCTCTCCGCGATGTGTCCCCGCCTGACTCGGATCTCTATCGAAGGCAGAAAAATAGGTAGAAGTGCAGATAGGACTGGGAAAATTAATAAGAATTATAACAACAGTAGAAATGATGGCGAAAGCAAACTTTGACCAACTCGTTTTGCAGAAGAGAGGGTCAGACTGAGGGTGGGAAATTCCCTCGTTTCTCAGGCGGTCACTTTCCCTGCTGCCTAGTTAATTATGGCTCTGTTGTATTTTTTTCCAGGACTGCAGTATCCTCCTTCCCAATGTTTTATTCGGTTCCTGGTTTCCTCCCTTTTGACCAGAAGTATCCGGGAATACTGGCGGTTATTATTATTTCAATATCCAATATTCTCCAATACTTCCACCAAGAATTAGTTTTGTTACTTACTTTACTGATTAGACATGTTGATGTTGTTCCCTGTGCTTTGGAAATACTCCTCTCCACTCCCCCAAGTTTGGTGGACGAGATTTCCGCACGGCCACCACCACCCCAGTCAGGTTAATGAAATAAATGGCTACGGGAACTTCATTCGAGAGGCTCAGCCTGGCAGAATATCAGCGCTGGAGATCTGCAGAAGAACAGAGAAGGCAGTACCACATCTGGATGCAGAGGAGTCCCTGTTCTTGCTTCCCTCCACTTTGGCAAGTCCCCAGTGGAAGAGAAGGGTGAGGGTCTTGAGCTGAGAAAACCTGGAGCACACCCCCCCATTCCGTAGGCTGCTCTGAGCCATGAGAACTCCAGTTGTACCCGCAGCCTAGAACCTGTAGAAAGGCCTCCTCATTTAGTCACCATGTCTGCAGGGCCACAATGTCCCCACAGCCCCGAAAGGAGTGGGGGGTGGGGAAGAGACTACATTCCAGGGCTCTGACCCTGGAAAGATAGAGATTTAGGCTAATACCTCCAGGTCTGGGATGCAGGCGGGATGGGGGGCGGAGGTGGCTGTGTGGATACTCCCTCCCTCAACTGGAGGGTGCGATGGAAACTTGGGAGCCTGCAGCTCTCCGGGGCTCTGGAAAGACAAATTTTCTTTGGCAAAGGGAACGGTGTCGCGCTGTCGACACGGCAGACTATTTTTCTTGTTTCCTCACAAGGTGGGGCGGCGGGCTGGGGGGAAGAAAGCAAGAAAGAAAGGGAAATTAAATCCACACGTGTTAAGCTTGCTCCAAGGGCAGAATTCAAAACGGAGACGAAACTCTGACTCTTCCAGTTCTGGCTGCCCGCGGGCCTCTTTCCAGCCAGCCCGGTTCTCACGGAGCGTGGCATCCCCACCGGAGACAATTCGATCCGATGTTTCATAAAGCGTTTTATTTAAGGGGGAAGGGACATGGTTTCTGTCCGTCTACCTGCGGAGAGGCAGAACACGTAACAGCAAAGAAAACACAGGAGATGGCAGTTGTGAGAAGATTTACCTCCTTTAAGAAAGCTCAGCTTGCTATCTCCCAATCAACCCAGTGATTTAGGTAGGTAACATCCACCCTGTGGCCAGAGTGAGCCAGGCCAGTGATTTTGGAAAACCCTAAGGTCTGATCAGGCTTTGGGCCTATCTGTTTTAAGAGAAACTTAGAGGCTGTTTTATAGACGCGGGAATAGGCAGATTCATCTGCAGGGCTAAACCTCACATTCCTTCCTCTTTTCTTTCTGGGAGAAACTTGCCGGAAAGGAGTTCTGCACCGGTGCAGGGGTGGAGGATGGAGGAGGCCACCCCGCCTGGAGCTGCGAGTGAAAACTCTAGTAATGACCTTGAGGAGGTGAAGGGAGATGGGTGGGGGCGTGGATGACGAGGGCGGCCAAACCCCAAACTGGAAGGATCCGTCACCAAAACGATTGCTTGGTCGAGACCTCTAATTTTTCTTCCCTTTCAGCTCGGGCCGAGAGCGCCCCAGCGGGTCTCCTCTGGGCTCCTTGTACTGGGTTCCTGGCCTTTGGGGGCAGCCTCGACAGCGACAGAAGGGTCCGGAAGCGGGGACCCCCAAACACCTTGCTCCTCCGACACAGCCGCAATCACACCCGGAAAACACTGGGGTGAAACCAACAGAGGCTGGCCGTGGGGTGCAACTGACAGAGGTTCAGGGTGGGAAAGTTCCCGGCAATTGTTTCCACAAGGGCCCTGGGTTTCCTGGTCGCCATGGCAACCCTGGAGTCCCCTCGACCTCTCTCAACCACCGGGCGCCCGGGGGACAATCGCCGCGCACTTTTGCCACGGGCCCTGAGGCCTGCAAGGCGCTTCCGTCCTTCGCTCTTGGCTTCCCGGAGCCTCTTCAGTGGGTTCAACACGGCAGGGATTGAAAAACTCCCCTCTTTTTTTTAAACTGGGGGAGAAAATCGAGATTTAGTAGAACTTCTGCTGGGTAAGTTCGGGTCTCCAGCAAAAGCCCCCACTTTGAATGGCGAATGATGACCTCGGAGACGTGCGCTTACGCAGCGGGTGGGATACTTTCATCCAAGCCCGCATCCGGCACATCTCAGCTAGGGACCTGGGACTTGAGGAATCCCAGGGGGTCTCTTCACGCATACTGCCCACCCCCATCGGCACCTGAGGCTCCCCGTGTCCGTCCAGGCAACCCTTTCTCCTGCCTGGAAAAAGTCTCCAAAGTGGGAGGAGAAAAGTCAGGAGCTAAAACTCATGGCATTAATGTCTGCCAGATCTTATTGAGAGAAAAAATAAATTATACTCCTTTTCCTTTAAGAGAGAAAAATGTTGGATTGTGGGCGTACTATAAAGAGCATTAAATAATACTTGGGGGTTGCATTGCTTTCTTCTTGAAACTGCACGGGGAAATGCCCCTCTGCGGGGTGGCCACTGGACAATACAGGACAACTTTTCTGTTCCCATTTTGGAGGCAGTAAGCTCTCAGAAAGAAACAGGTTGCTGACCAGCTTGGACGGCCGGGTTTGGCGGAATGGAGGGAGCCAAAAGAGCAATTCCTGTTCTGGGTCCATCTCCCCCTCGTTTCACTCTCTGCTGTGGACCTCATTCATCTCCCAGCTGGTCAGGAAAGACAAAACTTCTCTCCCTCTACTTCCAATGGGGCATCCAATGTCTGCAAAAACTCTGGGCTGGCCTTGCAGTGTTGCTACCCGTTTTTTCCGTCTGAGTCTGGAAGACAACCTGCAGGGGTTCCCTTAGCACACTCAAGCTCCCATTTCTTTCCTCCCCAGCATTTTGCATTCGTATTTGCAGAAGAGTCCTGCTTGTGTCCACACAGCCACAAGGAGAGAGGCTCAAATGCCCACTAGCTTTCGAGGTGCCATCAGAGCTAACATTTATGGCAGGCCAGGAGCTCTTGTAACATGGTTTCACTCGGCTCAGCTAGTTGTAAATAGCTCCATGAGAAGGTGGCTCCCGGCCAGTCACATGCTGGTGGGACCGGAACCCAGGCGCTCTGACTCCAGAAGCCAGGAGCTCCTCTTTTACAAAACAAGGCCGGGGAAAGGGAAGGAATGGGAAGAGGTCTCTTGGATTGCGGCGGGGAGGGGTGCGAAGGGCATTTTGTAAGCACCTAAAAGCACAGTCTGAAGCTGAAGTCAGTTGTTCCTTCAGTCGTGGGATAAAGGCTTAGATCTCTTTTCGTGTCCCCATCTCCTCTCCCCACTCTCACCGAGGAGGCAGAGGGACCCAAAAGAGGGCCTGTGGACACAAAGCCCCAGATCCACAGCACTTTGCAGGATGGGACAGAAGATGGGGAGATGCTGAGTCCTCCTCTCCAAACCTCAGTGTTCTGTTCCCAAACCCTGGCCCGGATTTATCACAGCTTCAAGCCAGTACACACTGTCCCCTGGAGGGAGAGAAATAGGGTGGGTAGGATAGAGGGCGAGAGGAGATGTGCCTGGCTCCTTTTCTTGAAACAAATAATTAAGCTCAGAGAGGGTGGGCAGAGTCACACAGCCTCTGCTGGAAATTCACCCAGCTCCGTGCCCATCCCTAGGCTTTGCGCCTTCAGGAGGAGCCTGAAAGGGGACCCTGGCCGCTTGGGAGTGTGCGGGGCCTGTAGGCTCAGCCTGCTGAAGGCGTGGATCCAGCCTGCAGTTCCCAGACACTCCATGCTCGGGGTGGAGAGAGTGCGCCAGTGGCGTGGGTCTCAGGGAAGTCCCAGACCTCTTAGGGGCTCCGGACCTGGGATCCGAAGGAGTCTGCGCCTGCCACCAGTCCTGCAGCCTCCCCAGCCACGCCTGCCTCGCCTGCCTCGCCTTCCCGCTTCTAGACGCTCCTTCCTGCCACCCCTTTGCCCAGGAGCACACCTCTGCCACACCGGCTCCTGGCGCAGCACCGGCTGCTGCAAATCCAAGTTAGGAAGGGAGGGACTCCTTTAGAAAGTGAGGAACTCTGACATCCAAACCCCAGGACAGCGCCCCAAAGGGAGGCGCAAGTGATCCTCACTCCAGCTTCCTCCCGGGACCTGCCGGACCCCATGGCCTTCAGGGACCAATGCTTCCCTCCTCCATGCAAAATGCGCGCTCCGTTGGGCTGCCCCATCTCCAGGATCTCCGGCACCACCTGCGCACCTCCCACTTCCAGGACCCTGGGGGACAGACACTAGCTGGGTTCTTGGGGTTTTGTCACCGACCTCTCCCATGCCAGTCCTTCTCCAACAACAGCTGCCCCAAGGAGGACTGGCTCCTGGTACATCCTAGGGAGTGCCCAGGACCCAGGAGTGGGCGCCTGACTCCACAACCCCTGAATCTGACTACAGGCAAGGGCTGGCTCTAGCTCACTCCCCAACCTCTTCCCCAGTTCCCATCTTGTAACAAAGCCCGAGATTCTACTAGCCACCTGGAGAGGTGGGCTGTGTGTCTCCTCCTTAAGGAGATGACATTATCCTTAAGTCTCTCTGATGACTGTGTGTCATTTGAGGAGGAACTTTGTGTGTCTCTCTGCTGTTGTGTTCGTGTGTGTGTTGTTGTGTGTCCCTCCTTGAGACAGAGCACTGAAAATACACATATGTTTTTTCTGTGCGTCTCCTTATGGGAAAACACTCGTGAGTCCATGGTGTCGGGGCCCCGAGTGTGTGTGGTACAGGCTGGTGTGGGTCCGTGTGTCCTTGTGGAATGCCTTGTGTCTGCGTATAGCCTGCAGGGTCGCCATCACCCAAAGATCATCGCGGGGCAACTGGTGTCCTGGGCTCATAACCCAGTGTTCAGCTACCCTCCTTTTTTATGGGCCACTTGTATGATTATTATTTTTACCAACAGCGCCAAGCGGAGGTCTGAGCGCCTGTGTCGCCTGAAAGGCAGTCACAGCCCAGCCGTTCAGCCAGGAGGCCAAAGGGGCCGTGTACAGGCAGCCCGGGCCACCAGAGTCTATATTTGGAAACAAATTCCACAGTCACTTCCTGGGGACTGGCTGGTAGATGCCTGGGAGTAGAAGGGTCAGTGTTGTAAATGAAGTCCCCTCTCAAGCCCGCCCCCCGGGGGCTTAGGGCCCACACTCCTGGCAGGTTGAAAATGTCAGGTGCGATAAATGTGCTGGCCACACACCTGGACAGTAGGCAGGGCAGTTACTTCCTCTGCAGGCAGAGTTCAGGAGGGGGGGCAGCTGATACACAAGCACGCCCCAGCCCCTGGCCCAGAGCATTCGCCCACACCCAAGTGTGCACATGCGCCCTGCACACACCTCCAGGGCCCTCCCCAGTCCCAGAAGGAAGAGGAGGTGACGCTACGTCCTAACCATGTTTCCTTCTTAGAAGTTGGTTCCAAGGGATCACGTGCTGCAGTTTGGCTGCCCCTGCAACAAGTGCCTGACCCGCCCCCCGTCCAAGTGGCCTTTACCTTGTCCCCCAAGGCCGTGGGCCTGATGGGCTCGCTCCAGGGTGGATCTGCTCCTGGGTGGATCTGCTCCTGGAGCCCTATCCATCCAGGGCCACAGCCACTTGCAGCCAGTCCTTCTGGGGTCCAGGTTGGGGCACAGCGCTCATCTGGGTTACTGAGCCCATGCTTCCATCACCCCTGCACGGAAATCAGTGAGGTTTCCAGCCCCTTCTGCCCCACGGTGCTGGGAGGGAGCTGGCTTGCCTGAGCCCCGTGTCCTGGCCCCTCGCTGATGCCACTGTCCTGGCCCTCTGTCCCCAAGGGATCAAGCAACAAGATACCCCAGACCCAGCCACTTGGGAGTCACTTGGAGCACACACAGCCATGCACGGCCACCCACTGCCTGTACAGGGGCAGCAGTTCTGTTACACACACACACACACACACACACACACACACACACTGATTCTGTCACACAAATACACAGACACCCTCCCATACTCGGTCTCACACAAGCTCCCACAGGCAAATACACACCTGTTCAGTCACACACACACTCTCAGGCTCGTCGTCACACAAAGACCGGCCCACATTCACAGTCAGACACACACAGACACACAACCATGGTCACACACACCGCAGGCTCACACCTGCACATATGTGAACGTTAACCCAGTCACAATCACAAGCGGTCACACTGGCCCACAGTCACACACAGAAAGCCACACACACAATTACAATCCTTCACCCTGAGTCGCACACACACACACACACGATCACACACAGTCATATTCACATCCATTCATCCATGGTTTGCCCTCAGTCACTGTGTCCACCCCTACCCTGGACACTCACTTCTCCTCTCCTGCAGCCTGCACACGGTGCCATTAGAGTCGGGCTGCCCCTGCCCAGCCTGGCAGTTATTGGGTGGGCACGATCAGGGATCGTTACCAAGGCACGGGGTGGTTCCTCTGGAGAGAACCCCTTGATTTAACTCCCCCAACCAGGCAGGAAATCTCCAGTTCAGGAGGAGGAAGGACACATGGGTTTTTGCAGCAGGCGAGGGAGAAGCCTCTCTCCAGCTCTGCCCTCAGCCCTGCAGCCCGCGTCTTCCCTAGCTGCCTGTCAACCCCCCACAGAGGTCCCGGGGCTCTGACATAGACTCATCTAGGGAGTGGGGCCCAACGGAGCCCTCAGCAATAACTAGTCCAACTCTGTGATTTTACATCTGGGGAAACTGAGGTCTAGAGGCACAGTTCACAGGTCTAAAGACCGGGAAGGAAACAGACACAATTCCCAAGGATTCTGGAGCAGAGCTAGGGCTGGGGCCCCCATCTTCTGCCCCTCATGCAGACCACACTGCAAGATCACTGGACACGCCACCCACCACTGCCATCACCACCCTTCCACCTACTGGCCCAAGGATGCCTGAGCGACCCGCCCATAAGCAAAAGTGAGTCATCAGACCATATCTCATTCCTGCTTACAACCCTCCAAAGGGCAGCTCAAAGAGCTTACGATAAAATCCCAACTCCTGGACTTCCCTGGCGGTCCAGTGGTTAAGACTCCGCAATTCCACTGCAGGGGGTGTGGGTTCAATCGCTGGTCAGGGAACAAAGATCCTGCAAGCTGTACCACGGCCAAAAAAAAAAAAAAAGTCAATGGTTCTTTAGGAATTCCCTGGCGGTCCAGTGGTTAGGACTCCATGCTCTCACTGCCAAAGGCCCGGGTTCGATCCTTGGTCGGGGAACTATTGATAAGATCCCACAAGCTGCACGGCACAACCAAAAATAAAAACACCAACCAACTCCTTTCTGTATCTTTAAGGCCTTGCATGAGCTGTCCCCTCCCTGCCCCTTCCACGTCATCTCCTGCCCCCTTTGTGCCTCCACATTCCATCCACTTCCTTCTCTGTTCCGCATTTGCACCAACACTTGTTCCCACCCCAGGACCTTTGCATGTGCCACTGCCGCTGCTCCCAGCTCTCCTCATGGCCGCCTCCTTCTATCATCTTTGTTATGTGCTTGTTTATTATCTGCCTCCACCATAGGCTCTAAACTGCCTAGGACAGAGATCGTGACTGTCTTATTCAACACAGCATCTGTCCCTTCTACATGGCGCTAGATAAATATCAGTTGACTAGAATATATGAAGGTATTGTAACAGATGGACTCAGACCCAACGATGTGGAGACACAGACAAAGCATATATACGGAATCAATAAAATGCACAGGACGCACAAGACTGTAGGACTCTCCCTGCTCCATGCAATAAAATAAGAATAGAAGTCTGAATACTGGTAAGTTTGGAGGGAAGAAAACGTCCCTGCAGCATATTTTTGGCTTTCAGAGCCGCTTCCTCTCTCCCTGCCCCAAATGCCCCCTACCCTGGACTGTCCCTCCCATGTCCTCTGGGCCTTTCTTTTGTGCCCCCTTCCATCTGTTCCCAGGAGCCTGGACAAGGAGCCAGCAGATAAGTGAAAGTGGTATTTTTATAGGCTGATAAAAAACCATGCTTATCTAGAAAGCTCTGTCCCATCTCCTCAATGTCCCTAATTGGCCATTTGCCCAATGCCCTCTCCACTGGGGCTGCAGACACTCTCCCCGCTTGCCTCTGTCCTTGCGTCTGCCCCATTCCCCTCTGCCCTTCCCCCTCTGACGGGGGGGGGGGGGGAAACCTTTGCCAGAAGGATTTTCGGGATCAGGAGGGAGATGAGAGGCGATGGGGAAGGGGGCGGGTGGTGGTGAGGGAGGGTTCGCACTTCTCCAAGTGGGTTTGCTATGCCACTATTTAATGGTGCCAACTGTATTAAATTCTATACTCTTGCAGCCTCTTAAATCCATTTATGGCCCATGCTAGACCCTGAGCTGTAATAATAATAAAAATAAAAGAAAGGATTTATGCACCCTGGGTGTGGACCCGTCGCCGGCAGAAAAAAAAAAAGAGCTGTTTCTCGCTGATCTTGCTGGCCTGTCGCCCGCTCCCTGACCTCCTGTTTTTCCCCGGGTGGAGGCTCCCAGTGGCCAGGGAGGAGGACAACGGGGCTCCTGGTGAGAGGGGAGATTTAGGGAGCTGAGTGAAGAGTCAGCTTAAAAGGAACATTTGCTGGGCTTTTCCCAAACTGATTTTTCTAGACTAGTCTCTCCACTTCTCTCTCTTGGGTTCACAGAGGAGGGCACTCTTGTATTATATTTCTATTTCTTGTATTCTATTATATTTAGAGAGATCTGGACCCAAAGTGTGACCAGGAACTGAGGAGAGAGCAAATATCTGGGGTAGAAAACACCTGGAGAGGAAGCTGGGTGCGTGGGCTGGCTCAGCTCCCAGGCATTGCCACAGGATCAAATCCTGAACCTGTCACTTCCTGGTAGTGGTCCAAACATTGCCCACCACCTGATACCCATACCCTTGGGTAACCCTTTCCCACACTGACACTGAACTTGGCCTCTGTGACATGCTTTGGCCAATGGGATGACTAAACACCTTGTACATTTCTGCTATCCTGTCCCTCTGTCTTCTCCGTGTGAAGCCGGGGCTAGCTTGCTGGAGCATGAGACTCAGAGCTGAGCCAGCCCAGTTGTCCCAGCCAAAGCCATAGATACATAAGAAAGACCAGCCAAGATCAGGAAAACCACCTGTTGACTGAAGGTGACCACAAGCATCTGAGTAAGCACCAATTGGCAGACATTTGCAGCTAACCCATAGACTCATAAGCAAAAATGAACGTTATTGTTGTAAGCCACTGGTGGTAGTGATTATTTGTTACGCAGCACTATCATGGCAGTAGGTAGCTGATACAAGGTCTTGTGCCAAATCCAGCCCTGACTATCCCCACATTCCAGTTTTTAAGGAAAGACGTTTTACGGTTCCAGCTGCAAATTCTCAGGCTTTAATTTCAAGGGTTGGTTATTTAAAGCATGAGAAATAGATTGGTGCTTCTGGCTTCAAACCATGGAAACTGGAGGAGACAAGGAGTCGGGGAGAGTTCCTATAAAGTCAGGTCTACATTGAAACAATTTCCTGGTTAATCTGAAATGCATAGATCTGGGTTTAGTGAGGCAGGATGAGTGAGTGCTTTCTGAGAAACACTACAGCAGGTTTTTCTGTAGAACACATTATCAGGCCAGAGTAGACAACGTCCATTTCTTCCTCTGGATACAGCACCCTGATACTCCCTGGGAAACAACCCATTCTTCAATTACCCAAGAGACAGCTAATTAGCATATTCCATCCCCCAGCTACAGTGATTGGTTCAACAATGAGCATGTGTCCAAATCCTATCCAGTCAGAGGCTATTGTGGGACTTTTGCCAGAAATACTGGAAAAAGAAGATCTCTGTCTATATAGCACAGATATATTCAGTGTCTTATAATAACCTATAATGGAAAAGAATCTGAAAAAGAATTTATATATATTATATATGTATACCTGAATCAATCTGCTGTACACCTGAAACATTGTAAATCAACTATACTTCAATTAAAAAAAAAAAAAAGAAGGTCTCTGTCTACTGGACTTAGAGTTTTAAGGATGGAAAGTCTAGCGTTGCTGATAACCATCTTGCTCCACCAAGGGAGAGCTGCCCAAAAGGACACGCGCCTGACATCCCTAGGACTTAGTATTCCCACGTGTAAGAAGAGATAATAATTGTGTCCCCTCTTAGAATTATTAGGAGGGTTTGAATGAGATAATACATGAAAAGCTACCAGGCGAGTGATCCGTAAGTGTTAGCTATTGTGATGAATTCGGTATAACCATCGGCCTAGATCTGTATCTGATATTTAACTTGTAACTAAAAATAAACAGATCCATATAATGATGCTTTCCATGTGTACATGGATGCCGGCAAACATATTGTATGGCATATACTTCCAGATGAGCTAGTAAAATTCCAAGCTGGTCTTTCTAAGCAAAGAAAATCCTAATCTTAATCAGGCATGTCCTTTGACTTGCTCTAGTGTGGGGAGGTTTGAAATGAGCCACCCTGAACTCTCCCCGGTCACCAGAGGCACAGATGTGGCCACCACAGAAGGTACTGTGTGCAGAGGGTCAGCTGAGTTTGGGTTACATTTATTCTCAGGGCCATCCTCACTGTCTCCCTCTCCTCTCGGGCTGTGTTAATTTCCTAGGGCTGCTGTAACAAAGTATCAGGGACTGAGGGGCTTAAACAACAGAAATATATTATCTCACAGTTCTGGAGGCCAGTCTTGGAGCTGAGACTTGTCAAGCAAGGTACATCACCCAAAATTTCTGCCTTAGCTCACTTGACTCAAATCTCTAGGGAAAGGTGGGGCACGCTTCTTTGTAAAGAGGAAACTTCCAGGCGCGACATTGGCTCATGCTGCGTTCCCAAGGAAGCGTCTGCAATGTGGCAGTGAATGAAGCTAAGATTGCAAAGTGTCTTCAGCAGCTCAACACCCAAAAGCAAGGGTGTTGGTTCAAACACCTGGAGATATCTAGGCACCATTTTATGACAACACAGCTACAGGCTGTTGCGGTCCAGTTTTCCCACCACACACCCACACCCACCCCTGTAGCTCATCAAGTAGTCATGACTCAATTTACATAAAGAGACATTGAATGAATGTGTGTTGACCCATCTGCCAGGAGACCTCAGTCACTGACCTGGAACAACTTACATTTCAATGAAGGAAGATGTTTGCACAGCCCACGTGGGTCACAAGGACAACATCCTCTTTTCCCAAGAATATTAGTCTCCATTTATTTATATCAAAGCCTTATTTCCCCTTTCACACCCCTAAAAAGGAAAAGACCACTGGGGGAAGCAATATACCGAGAGACTCACAGGAAGTTATTAAGCAATAATAGGGGATGGTCTTGCTCGGAGCTGACTTATAGCTCCTCTCACGCTGGATTTTGAAGACAGTTCAAAGAATGGTTCTAAAGTCAAGGTGGCTGGCTTAAGGGTTGGGAAATGTGAACTAAGGCCTTTCATCTCTCTGTCCACATTCTGGCTGAAAGTCATTACCGTCTGTTTGGATCTGGATGGCCAGAGGGTCGAGCTAGCGGTCACTCGTACCAGCCACTGCCCAGTTTTTGCATCTCAGTAGCCCTGGGCAGTTGCCTTCATTCACGTACCACCCATGGATGATATGAAGCACGTTTCCAGTGGAGCTCAGTAGCTGGATCCCCTGTGAAGGGCATTAGTGGACTTGGGTGACTATGGGTGAGTTACTAAACTTCCCTGAGTCTCATTTCCTCTTCTACAAAATGGACATACTTGTACCTCTCTTCTAGGATTGCTAAGAGGATTAAGTAAGATATTCATGTTTATCACTTAACACGCCACTGACAGAGGGCCACCAGATGTGATAATATCATCCTTCTTCCTCTCTGTGGTCCATGTGTAGAATGTGTAGAACTGAGAAAGCTTGTTTCCTTTAACCCACAACAAAGCGTTCAGGCCTTTTAACAGGAGGAAAAAAAAGCCAATCCTGAGTAGATTGTTTCTCTGCCTCACGATTTATCTGAAGCCTTGAGACTGTGAACACCCACCTTGCAGGGAGATTTTGAGGATTATAAGGAAGGCTTGTGGCACGCCTGGCACAGTGCAGAAGCACAATGGCAGGAAATCGAGTATAATTTCAATCCTAAGTGGTGAATCACATCAAGACACCCGTGAGACCGCATTTACTGCGCTTTAGTTCACTGCTGTTCCCTTTACACCCCCCTTCAGCTCAAATACTGGCACTTAGTTAATGCTTCACAGGTCTAAGGCTGAGAGCATCTTTTCCACCCCTTTCTCCAGACCAGCTGGAAGAGATCTGAGCTATACCTGGAATTCATTTAATACTCTAACCCCATCTTATTCCAACCTCCAAGGTTACCAAGGTGGGGCTTGCAATTTAAATAAATATTGGTAGTGTCTATTATGTGCCCAGAACTATTCTTTGTGCTGAAGTTGCAACAGTGACCAAAATCAGTAAACATCTCTGTGTTCAAGAAGCTCATATTCTAATGTCATGCTGCTCAACCACAAATGAATAAGGGGCTTGGACCACTCTGTATCAATTGCATCCTCCCTGGTTTTCTCTCCAGTGCAATTCTGGAAAGGATCACGTGGGTTTTTACTTGCAAAGTAAAGGGTGGAATCTACACATATGGAGAGGTAAATAGAGATACAGATACACATACAAATACATAGCTCGAGCTACAGAAAAGGATTTGATATGGGCATTGTATCAGGCATTTTACTAAATGTGGCACTTGCTTTAACTCAAATTTAATCCTCACAGCAACCTATGAAATAGATACTGTTATTGTCTCCTGTTTATGGATAAGAACACTTGAGGCTCAGAGAATAAAAGTGATGTGATTTAATAAAGAATCGCTTCAGAACTCCACCATAATTGGTATAAGGGCAGCCTGTGAGTAAAACCTCAATTATGGGAATGGATTAGAGGGTACGAAGTCAATTCAGACAAGTTGGAATACGGAGCAATGGAAATGGTCTGAGTGTAAATGATTCAATAAAGGAAACCAAAGACCTTTATGTTTTTTACAGGAAGGCTGCCTTCCTGAACAAATCTTAAGAGTGACCCAAACCTGTAAGCAGACACACCTAGATGAAGATGACCTAAAATGGCCTGTGGGCTTAAGGTAGCTCCAAAATGTCACATGGTCTTTGAAAACCCAGCACCCATAAAAGTCTGGCCAACGAGCCTCAAGAAACCGTGAGCCAGTAACACAGGAATCTTTGACGGGCTTCCTTCACAGCCCACTTCCATGGAGTTCACAGGAGCCAAAGGTCTGGGGTAATGCCATATTAGATCTCTAGTGAAAAAGCCATCGCTATCCAAAGGATAATTTCCCTCCCACCATCGCAGTGCCGGGGATGGTGGGAGCGAAAGGAAGAAAGAAAGAAAAAGAAAGGAACATTATGTTCACAAAAATATACATGGAAACATCAGACAAACCCAAATGGAGGGACATTTTCCAAAACAACTGGTTTGTACTCTTCAAAAATGTCATGGTCAAGAAAGACAAAGAAAAGCTAAGAAATTCTTCCAGATTGAAAGAGAGCAGCACATGTCGACTAAATACAATGCATGATCGTGGGTTGGATTATGAACTGGTTGGGGCAGAGGAGACTGGATGACTACAAAGACCATTACTGGGGCAACTGATGGAAATGAAGTGTGGATTTGGTAATAGTATTGAATCAATATTGTATTTTCTGATTTTGGTAGCTGTGCTGTGATTGCATAAGAGAACCTCCTTGTGTTTAGTAAATGGTTGCTGTTGCATTGAGAATAAAAGGAACAATGTCTCTAACTTAGATGGTTCATTAAAAATTATGTGTGCGCATCTACATGTGTACATAAAGGTATCCATATATATATATGGACAGAGAGAGAGAGAGAGAGAGAGAGAAAGTGAGTACTGATTGTCTATAAACCCAGAGCATCCAGTAACTACTATGTGGAAAGACCTTATCTGATGATGAATCCAACAGAGAAGGAAACAGAGCCAAAAGATGAAGAGGCATTGTTGAGGTCCTTGATGCAAATATGCCTGAAGCCGACATGCCCTTAGACGTCCCAATTTAATGAGGCAATAAAATCCTCTCCTTTTGATTTCTTTTCTCACTTCAGCCACTTTGAGTTGTGTTTCTGTCCATTGAGTGGACTAAGTTGAGAACTCCATGGGTCCTGACAATTACTGCTATGCTATATGGCCACTAGGTTGCCGACACTCTGCTTGGCAACAGGTGTACGAAAACGAATAAGATCCAGTCCCTACTCTCAATGGCCTCACCATGGTCTAATAAGGAGATGGACATATAACAAACGATTACAATATGATGGCATCTGATTTTTCTCAGCCTCTCCTCTCTGCTTGAAATAGCCTCTCCTCTTTTTTTCTGCCTATCCAAATTCTCATCTCATTCTGGCCTGGAAGGGCCTGCCCAAGCACTCTCCTTCAAGAGCCTTCATTGACCACTGTTTACAGAAAGCTCAAACCATCAAACATCCATGGTGCATGACACCGCATGCCCTACCTTGCCAAATCTGTTCATCGCTCATGGGAATAAAGTGTATAGAGACTGGTTTGTAATCACAATTAAGAACTGTTTTGGAATTCATTAAATCATATAAATAGTCTAGTTGGTGATTGGAAGGGCATGTGGTAGTGATGGGGGGGCGGGGTTAATGACATTTGCCAAGAGAGAGTAGCTGAAAAAAGATTCTTAGATGAACATGAATTTCTCAGGCCTGAGAAACCATCAGAAACATCTGACAACATGAACTGCATCTTGAACCATGAATCTGGGCCAGAAGCTCTTTAGAACATTTCAGCCTGATTAAAAATGACTGCATTTCACCGAATCCAAAAATCTTTACCTAAAAATTATGATGAGTTAGAATCACTGGGGATTAGTCACCCTTCTCGTGTGATAACCACATTTCTGGATGACAACATTTCTGTGAATTTGCCAAGAAGGCAACAAGAAGGCAGTACTTCAAGCCAGTTTCCACTATTATTTTTTTGTGGTTTGTGTGTCATCATCTTGGATCTAAATAGAGCCTAAATCCATGTCTGTATATGGCTAATCACCAGGATTATAAAGTAGAGACTTCCGTGAATAGATATTCTATATGCTTTATATTAGTTTGCTCAGGCTGCCATAGCAAAGTACCACAGACTGAGGGGTGGGGGGGAGGGGCTTAAACAGCAGAAATTGATTTCCTCACCATTCTGGAGGCTGGAAGTCTGAGATCAAGGTGTTGGTGGGTCTGGTTTCTTCTGGGTCCTCTCTTTGGCTTATAGATGGCCACCTTTCTCCCTGTGTCTTCACATGGTTTTTCTTCTGTCTGTGTTTTTGTGTGTCCTAATCTCTCCTTCTGTGGGGACACCAGTCATAATGGACTAGGGCCCACCTGTATGACCTCATTTTACCTTAGTTACCTCTTTAAAAGACTTGTCTCCAGGGTCTTCCCTGGTGGCGCAGTGGTTAAGAATCTGCCTGCCAGTGCAGGGGACACGTGTTCGATCCCTGGTCCGGGAAGATCCCACATGCTGCGGAGCAACTAAGCCCGTGCGCCACAACTACTGAGCCTGTGCTCTAGAGCCCGCAAGCTACAACTACTGAGCCCGTGTGCCACAACTACTGAAGCCTGCGCGCCTAGAGCCTGTGCTCCGCAACACGGGAAGCCACCACAAAGAGAAGCATGTACACCACGACGAAGAGTAGCCCCTGCTCGCTGCAACGAGAGAAAGCCTGCACGCAGTAATGAAGACCCAACGCAGCCTAAATAAATAAAATAAATTAAAAAAAAAAAAAGACTTGTCTCCAAATACAGTCACATTCTGAGGGACCAGAGTTTAGAAATTCAACATAAGAATTTTTAAAGGACACAATTCAGCCTATAACACACTTTTACTTACCTGTTGAGGACCGTAGGAGGTGCCAGGCACTGTGCAGACCCTTTACATGCCTCATCTTACTTAATTCTCACAATAACCCCATAAAGATGACACGATCATCCCCATTTTACTGATGAGAATACTGAGGCTCAAAATGCTTAAGTAACTAGAGTGCAGTTACACAGCTGCTAAATGTTCGAGCTGGGATTTCAATCAGGTCTGACACTAAATCCTATGTTTTTAACCATCACCCTCAAGTGGCCCATACTTTGACCATTCTCAAGGTGCTTTGAAGTGTAACCAGATAAACTTTAGGGAAAAAAAAAGGTTAATATTTATATATTCATTTTCATGCATATTATTTTTTAAAAAGACTAACCCACCAAACTCATGGGCTCAGAATGAGCCCAAAGTAGATATTCAGGTCTAGAAAAGTGAATAAAAAGAAAATAGAATAGAGAGTGCTTGGATATGGCAAAAATCATGAGGTGAGCTCGATAAGGACTAGATTGGAGGAAGGAATGACTTTTGTAATATATAAATGCACACAAACGCAGTACCAAGTCCCCACACCACTCCTTGTCAGCTTGACACCCACACATCTCATTAAACTGTATTTAATCCCCAAATAATGACATCAACAAAGTAGTACTTCTGCCTGACATGATACAACTACCCCACATACCGCTGACAGCATGCTAACTCTTACCCCACCAGGGGATACAAACTCCCTTTTCTGTCTTTGAGTAATGCCCAGTCTCCTTTCTTCTCCTAGCTAATTTACACAAATAAAAAACATCTACTTCATCATTGACCTTGCTTTCAATCTCTCTCTTTTTCTTTCTCTCTTCCTCTCTCTCCTTCTCCCTCTCCCTTGCTCTCGCTCTCTCTCTCTCTCCCTCTCTCTCTCTATCTCTCTCTCTCGCTCTTTCCCCAACCCTATTATCCCCCACATCATCTTAGGAAAACTAAGCCAACCAGTATACCATTAGGACTTGGCTGAAACAGTAGGTTTGGACCATTGGTTACGTTTACTTCTGATTTTCTCCCTTCCCCCGAGGAGATGTTGCATTGTTTCCCTGCAACCAGCAGTAGCCAGCACCTTTCATCAGTTCTTCACCATGGATTCTGGGGCTTTATTAGCAAATGAAAATGGCCCAACTCCAACTGACATCAGTGGGGTCTCAGCTAGGAGCAAGGCCGGAGCATTTCCGGTGGCCTCAAGCCTCAGACAAACTACTTTGAAGAGAAGCCAGTTGGTTTGACTTAAGCTACCAGTGAGCTATCTTGATATAAAAATAAGCTGAATTTAGCTGACAACTGATTGAAGAAATTTCAAACACAACTAGTTGGAGTTATAACATCTTGGCCGTGGGGCAGAGAGGCAAAGGAAAGAATGAATTTGGTCAGGCAAGACGTTGTGAAAACAACTAATTAAATTCCATCAAGTAACCAATTGTTTGCAAAACAACGGTTGGATTGAGTTGCATCTGTGTATTTTCCTCTCGGTCTCATCTCTTTACTACCTAAATTAGTTTAAGTAGAAAAACAAAGTCTTAACATTTTCGCAAACCAGAAACTGGCACAGTAACGAGAAAAATTCCCTGACACACCATTATAATGCGCTCCTTTTATCTCCTAAGGAAAACCAATTTCAAAAGTTAAGATTTTTTTTTCTGAAATGTTTTGGATATGTATGCAACAGAAAAATGGTTTCTGGATGTCCAGCCAAATATAAGGTACAGAAAATAATATCTTTATACGTCAGATCTTTTATTTTCAATAATTCAAAAGGAATCACCTCCATCCATCTGTCTATGTTTCTTCATAGCAACCTTAGGTTGCAAGGCTAAAAAGTAAAATTATTTTTTCCTTGAGATCTGGAGAAGTAGACGCCCAGAAAGGTCGAGTGATCTGCCTAGGGTCACACAGCAGTCATCATGTGGCCCAGAATGGCCCAGTTCTGTATTTCAAGGCTCTGCTTCATTTTGCCCACTCTGGGTTGTTTGGTGTGGTTTCATATATAAATTTAACAGAAATTCCTATTGCTTATTTTCAAGCCTATATAATGATAACAACTAAGAAGAATTGTCCAGTTTGGGCCTAGAGATCACTTAACTTTGGAAAGTGTATCTTTTTTTTTTTTTTGGAAAGTGTATCCTTGATTAGAGTCTGGCCAACAATGCCATAGTCTAATGCAACAGTAATATTCTTACTACTATCATGGTTACCAGCTACTGAGTGTTTACCACGTGTATAGCTCTTTTAATCCCCACCTCAACTTTTACAAGCTAGCTCTTTTTTTTTTTTTTAAAGATTTTTTTTGATGTGGACCATTTTTAAAGTCTTTATTGAATTTGTTACAATACTGCTTCTGTTTTATGTTTTGGTTTTTTGGCCAGGAGGCATGGGGGATCTTAGCTCCCCGATCAGGGATTGAACCTGCACCACCCCTGCATTGGAAGACCAAGTCTTAACCAATGGACCACCAGGGAAGTCCCTACAAGTTAGCTCTTATGTCCCCTTTTTACAAAGGAAGAAACTGAGGCTCAGTAAAGCAAAGGCTGCCCAAGGTCACATATGCAAATGTGACACTGAAAATGTTTCGTGAAGTCAGCAGTGTACAAGTCCCAGCAATTCTTCTGGGTATCTACTTGATAGAAACTCTTGCGCACAGAAAAATGACTGATATACAAGAAGAAGCGGGTACAAAGATGTTCAAGGGAAAAAATCTACATAACCGTCAACAGAGAAAGTGACCTTGGGCTAGTTACTTAACACTGTATGCCTCAGTTTTCTTATCTGGATAATGAGAATAATAATAGCAGCTATCTCATAGGTGTGAGGATTAAGTGAATTCATTATAGAAAATGCTAGAACAGTGCTTGGCACATGGAGAGTGCTATGCATGTGTCAACCACAATTATTATTCTAAAATAAATTGTAGCAACTAAAGTGAACTAAATATTATATATTTATATAATATACGCAATTACATGTCATATCTATTTACCAATACAAATTAAACTCAGAAATATAACATTGATGGGACTTCCCTGGTGGCGCAGTGGTTGAGACTCCACGCTCCCAATGCAGGGGACCCGGGTTCGATCCCTGGTCAGGGAACGAGATCCCACATGCATGCCGCAACTAAGAGTTCGCATGCCAAAACGAAGAGGCCCACGAGCCGCAACTAAGAAGCACATGTGCTGCAACTAAGGAGCCTGCCTGCCACAACTAAGACCCGGTGCAACCAAATAAATAAATTAAATAAATATTTAAAAAAAAGAAAGAAATATAACACTGAGTGACAGAAGCAAATTGGAGAACTATGTACAGAATATGAGATTCATGCAAATTAAAAAAGTACAAACCAAATTTTTGTAGTGCTTTTGGAGAAGTGCATATTTTATAGAAGTATAAAAATGTGGACTGCTGGTATTTACCAAACTTACAGTAGTGGTTACCTCTAAGGAGAGGAAGAAATATGGAGATGAGATCAGAAAAGGGAAAACACGTCAACTTTATAATATTTTACTTGTGTTATTAAAAAAAAAAGATTTGAAATGAATATGACCACATGTTAATATGTGAAGTTTTCTTTCTGGGTGTTAAGTACACAGGAATTAGATCTATTAATCTATGCACCATGTATTTAAAGAATTTTTTCCAAGTGCAAAGAAAAAGCACACAGAGTTTTTGCTTATGTTACTATAAGAAGTTCACACTCAGCATATTTGTGATCTTTCTGTCCTCCTATGTTTTTGGATTCTTTCCTGGAAGGGAGGAGGGATAAATTTTACTTACTGATGACCAAAAAAGAAAAAAGCATCATTTACCATCCAACTGTACAATGATCTTTGCAAAGAACTATGAAATCATTTTCAAAACACATCTCCAGGGAGGAACCCAGCATTTACTGTTTGTCTCTATAAGGTACAGAGACTTCCAGCCACGCCCTAAACCGCAGACCCCGGCCTGAGAAAGCCCTCCATTGCCAACCTGCCAGTTGTCCCAAAAGAATACAAAGGAAATACCATCTTCCAATGGCCACACAAAAAAACACAGTGCAGAGATAGGATTCAATTTAAGTAAACAATGCTGGAACACACTTATGAAAGGGAATGAATTTTTATCCAGAAGAATTCATTTCAAAAGTCAATAGTTTTGGGCTTCCCTGGTGGCGCAGTGGTTAAGAATCCGCCTGCCAATGCAGGGGACAAGGGTTTGAGCCCTGGTCCAGGAAGATCCCACATGCCGCGGAGCAACTAAGCCCATGCTCCACAACCACTGAGCTTGCGCTCTACAGCCTGCGAGCCACAGCTACGGAAGCCCGCGTGCCTAGAGACCATGCTCCGCAACAAGAGAAGCCACCACAATGAGAAGCCCATGCACCACAATGAAGAGTAGCCCCCACTCGCCGCAACTAGAGAAAGCCGCGCACAGCAACAAAAGACCCAACGCAGCCAAAAATAAATTAATTAATTAATTAAAAAAAAGAAAAAGTCAATAGTTTATAGTATGTTTCAGCCTTAAATTTATTTAAATTTGTAAATGCCACTCTACTTTTTAATATGACCACAAACATTTTTCAAGTTTAATGCAGATTCCACTCCTTAGTGAATCCAACCCACATTCAAAGTGACCAGATTCTGGGTTCAGGCATTACCTTCAACTTTTGATATCACACACACACACATACACACACACACACACACACACACACGTAGCAAACACACGTAGTAACGGTAATACCAGTTCTACTTTGTAACCCCCCCCATCCCATCTCTCTATTTGGAAGAAGCCAGGATTAAAGAAGTTAAGCATCCTTTCCTCTTTTTCAAACGTTGCACATTGTAAGATTGTTCCTCTGATGGTAGAAACTTAATTCCTCAGTTATTTTTCCAGCAAAGGTCTAAGACACTATGACCTACGTGAGAAAGGAACCCAGTGAAGGAGAATAGGGCAGAAACGCTGCAAATGGAGCACAATTATTTATTATTGATTCTAATATCAAAAGCTAATATTCATTGCACGTTTTCTTTGTGGCAGGCAAAATCCTAGATGCTTGGCATGTTTTGTCACATTTACTCCTCATAGGAAACCTTTAAGGCAGGTATCAACCCCATTTTACAGATGAGAAAGCCAAGGCAGAGAAGTTGAGGAAATTGCCAGAGGTCCAGAACAAAAGTCACAGCCCAGTATGTGCACCCAGGCACCTGGGCCCTTACCCAGTAAGCCATGGCTATTCATTGAGTCTAAAAGCTTCAATTAAGAAGAAATTAATCATGCATAGATTATGTCCAGAAAATATACAAAAAAGGAGCCACACCTGGGATTGCCTGGAAAGAAGGAAACTGGAAGACTGCGGAAGGAGCTGAGATGGAGACATATTTTCACTGTGTAACTTTTTAAAGAGTTCAAATTGAATTTTTATAATATGCAAGTGTATATGAAACTAACACACATGTTAATATCTTGGGTGTGCAGTAAGCACCTTGGACATCCTAGGTGCTCAAGAGCTATTTGCTGACTTGGCCATGAGTTAGTCCCAGCTGCCAAAAAATAGGATTCCTGGTATCTTCCTGGGGCATTGCTCTGGTAGGAAAGGAATGCATTTGAAGTTGAAAGGCATCACATGCAGAGGCCCAATCCTCAGATAAGAGGAAGTTTGGTAATGGCCCCAGCACCTATGTTAAAGGGCTCCCCACAGGAATCTTAGCTCCATATCCAGATCTTAACCGAGCAATTTTCCGAAGCCATATTCTCACACCCCATTACCTTTCAAGGCTTAGAGCTGGCTCCAGGAATGAAGACCAGCTAGGATTTATGGGAACGGCTGTAGGAGTGGGAGAAAAGGACAGGACTTGGGACCAAATACTTTTGAAGCACCGAGTAGGTTTCCTGTGAAGAGCTGAGGGACGTGCCTGACTTGCTTCTGTCTCCATGTTCAAGTCCACCTCTCAATGCCATCTGCTGCCATGTATTCTGGCAAATTATCTTTGGATTTACCTTGGAACCAAGTTGACCTGCCTTGGTCTGGACTTATTTGTTCTCTTTCAAGTATTTTATTTGCCCTCATCCACTTGTGAGTGGTGCGAGATGGGGTGGGAATCACGGGACGGGAGAGGAACTGGAGGAGTTGGAAAAAGAAAAAAGTGGACAAAGAGGAGGATGCTGAAGTGAGGTCAGACTGCAGTTATTTGGTTTAGGAAACAGGCTCTCTGGGATAGAAAGCATCTTACTAAGTGTGTGACCTTGGGTAGGAGATTTGCCTCTGAGAGCCTCAGTTTACCCATCTGTAAAATGGAGCTAAGGGTGCCTCTTTGGGAGAACTGATGTGAGGATGAACTGAGATGTTTTAAAAGTGGTTGGCCCAGCCTCTGCGCATGGTGAGTGTTCATCAGATGGTGACTGCTATTCTGGAAGGGAAAGGAGGACAGAAGATGGCAATATGGGGACTACTGGGGAAATGACCATGTGGACAGCTACCACTTTTTATTATTTTTTCTATTCATTTAAAAGTCACTGTGGGTACAGACATGCAAAAGGCAAAACAACTGAAAAAGTAGAAAAGACTATACAGTGGAAGTAACTTTTCCTCCCTCAACCATGCCTCTGGGAGTAACTATGGTGACAGGGTGACAGGGTCCTGTATCCCCTTCTGTAGAGCCTAAACACACACACGCAATTGTACTTCCTCTGACAAATGACAAACATCCTTTACAAACCATTCTGTCCTTTGCTTTTAATCATTTTTTACTTACATCTCAGAGACCTTTTTTTAAAAAATTTTATTTATTTATTTTGTGGCTGCGTTGGGTCTTCGTTGCTGCACGCAGGCTTTCTCTAGTTGCTGTGAGCGGGTGCTACTCTTCATTGCGGTGCACGGGCTTCTATTGCGGTGGCTTCTCTTGTTGCGGAGCACGAACTCTAGGCGCACAGGCTTCACTAGTTGTGGCATGCGGGCTCAGTAGTTGTGGCACACGGGCTTAGTTGCTCCATGACATGTGGGATCTTCCCCGACCAGGGCTCGAACCCGTGTCCCCTGCATTGGCAGGCGGATTCTTAACTGCTGCGCCACCAGGGAAGCCCCTTAGAGGTCTTTTCTTATCAGGACATACAGAAAGCCCTCCGTCTTTTCTCTAGCTGCATAATATTTTAATGCTCCTTTTACCATCATTAGTTTAACCAGATCCCTGTTAATATCTATCAAATCGCTTACCAAATTCTGCTATTACAGCAGTGCTGCGTTGACTGTCCTTATACGTGTGTCATTTTGCCTATGTATGACTGCATCCGTAGGACCAAGACCTCAGAAGAAAATGGCTGAGTTAAAGGATCGTGCTCTCCTCTTTTTAATGGGTATACCCAATTGCCCCCGTACTGGTTGTAACCATGTATCCTCTCCCCATCCATGTTTGAGAGTGGCTGTTTCCCACACCCTCATTAGCATTGCGAGTTAATTAAATATTTTCATCTTCACCAGTCTTCTTACTGGTTTCCAGCTTCATGAGTGCTAGGCAATCAATGACTTCAGAAATAGGGCTCATCAGCCAGCTGCTTCAGTCATTCCAGAAAGCCAGACTTAAAGAGTACGTGCTCAGGAAAATGAACAGTGATGTTGCTACCAGTACTTCTTTCCCGGAAGTCACCTCCTTGATCTCCACACGGGAACACCCGTGTGTGTCTCCCCATCCCTAGAAGCACAAGTTCCCAGCGCGGGTCCCCAGGGGGCCTCTCCTTGCAGAGGCTACAATCACCCTGGTGTGGCCAGTGGCTCAGAGATGTCAACATTTTCTCCCTGTCTGGTCTGAATTGCAGGCTGAGTTTAAGGCCTGGGAGGAAATGACTTATTAATAAGGAAGCCTTGGAAAGGTAGATGGGGTGGAGGCTACTTATGGGGGCACAATGGTCAGATGTTAATATTCTCATCACTTAGGGAAAGGAGCAAGAGTGTAGAATTCCTACACTCTTTGTTAAACCAAAGAAGTCAAACGGTTGGAAGATGAATGTTGGTGGCTCTGAACAGCATATTAGGGAACATGAAGGTTTTCATTCAGGCATATTTATGGGGTTTATATTTACCTAATAAATATAACAATGGACGAATAGCTGTTGAGAAGAGGGAGACCTGGGCTCACAGGGGGAAACAAAAAAAATAGAAATCTGGCATCCAGGAAGGGAGCTAGGTGGTCTCAGAAGGATTTTAACAGTGGGTGGTTTGTTTCTCTTCTTGAAATTCTTGCTAACTTTTGGCAAGGTTTTCTCTTGAGTTCTCAGATCAGACAAAGATGGGGATCGAATGGGCGGCAGACATGCACAGACCTTGGTATGTACGTGTGGTTGATAACACACAGGGTGGACCGCTAATAACTGAGTATTTTACCCCACCCAAGTGGACAGTCAGAACTTTCGAGTTCTTATTAATCCTCCAGCCCACTTCTCCTCTCCAACACACCCGATCCTGAAGAGGCTGGTGCTAACCAAAGGCAGGGCTTCTGGAGGCTGTTATTTGTCTCCCCCTTTCTGCTTTTCTCCAGGCCAATGGGACCTGCTTTAGTTGGATTTTCTATAATCAAGAAAGTTTAAGTTCAACTGCTGCACATTCAACGCCAAGAAGTGGAGAACCCAAGTAGAAAGGAAAAAGGAAGGAAGGGAAAATGGTAACTCTATAAAAAGAGGAAGGGGTGAGAGTAAAAGGGAAATGCAAAATAGTGTAAATAAGGAAGAAGATATTACAAAGAAGGGGGGCTTGAAATATCTCCAAGGTGAGGACAAAAAGAAGGAAAAGAAAAAATGATGGTGAGAGAGAGACAAGGAGGGATGGGGAGAAGGAGAGAAGGGGAAAGGAAGCAACGTAAGAAAAAGCGATGAAGAAGGGGGAAAAAGTTAAGACATGAAGGAGAAAAGAAAACAGAAGAGATCAAGGAAAAGCTAAGTGATGAGAAATGAAGTTAAGACAGCCCGTAACTGAAATGTTGCCGAAATCGTCTCCAACGCGCTCCACTTTTGCAGCCGCACAGACATCTAACTTCTTAAATGAGGGTTTGCTGAGGGCTAAGCGTATAAAACCATTTTCGATTAGACCGAATTAGCAAGCCGGGCTAAAAGGCGTCTCCGGTGACAATGGGGGTCCGGGGTGCGTGGGGGAGACAGGGCCCCAATTCCCCCAGTTCTGGCTGCGAGACCTTAGGGCCTCGGGCGCCGCCGGAGATCGGCCTGGTCTCTTTCTCTCCGGCTGCTGGGGCCACCCGGTTTGGGACACAGTCTTTTCCAGCGGCCCGGCGCCCAGGCTGCCGCTCCTGGGAACGGAGTGCGCAAACGCCCACGGCTCATTGGCGCGCGCGGCGCCGGACTCGGAGTCGGCTTGGAACCCACAACCCGCCTTTCTCCAGCGACCGCGCTTAGGCCTCTTCACAACGCAAACCTATAATTTACACATTTTGATGCCGCCTGTAATTTCGCCCTCCGAGCGTGAGCTTCGGTGCCATAAAACTCGTGAGGCCTGGCAAAGTGACCTCCACCTCTATCCACCCCCCCAGGCCCCCGCTCTCCCTGAAGTTCCCTGCGCTGCTACAAATAATCGCGTGGAAGGCGGCCAAGAATAACCAGAAAATAAACACAGCTCTCCGGCCCTCTGAGCGCAGGCCGTGGGTCCCTCCCGGCTCCACCTGGCTCTCGGGCCCCGGGGAGGCCAGAGAGGCTGCTCCGAAGACTCGGGGCTCACAGCCCTGCCCGTAACCCTAGAACCGTTCCTGGACCTCTATTCAAAACTGGTGACCCGCTGCCTGGCCTTTGTCCCGTCCCCCACCCCGCCCCCACCGCCGTCTTTCCTAGCGGGGAAACTGTCTGGCTTCCGACCTCTGTCCGGAAAAAAAAAAAAAAAAAAAAAAAGAACAAGGACAACAAAGAACCAACGCAGACCCGAGAGAGTTTTTTCCTCCAAACCCTGGGCCTTTCCCGAGAAGATAAGAGACCTCGACCTCGCCTCCCTCTTAACACCCTGAAGTCTGCGCGTGTGTGTGCGCCAAGGGCGGCGCAGAAGCGCGATGGCCGCGGGTGTGCCCTGATTTGCGTGTATATAATGAAGTGTATACGCGCTAACGCCCGTGCAAATAATTGTGTGTGCGAAAAGGTGATTCTGTCTACAGATAGAATATAAATATCCGTGCCAGAAAGTGCAAAGAACATACGCAAACGATCATCGATGTGCAAACAATTCCGTGCCCATGTGCCGACGATCTGGGATCTGGGGTGCGCAAGTACCTCTATGTGGGTGTTAATTCTTTGGGCAAATTGTTCAGAGTGCAAGCGATTTGGTATTCTCGCCAATGCTTCTAGCGCTGCAAACAGTTGTGTGGGTGTGTGTTGCCTTTACAGGGCCAAAGAAAGGGCTCCTCCAAATCGTTTCTCGATGGTTGGTCAGAGTGCACATCTGCGGGAATGGCTACGTCCAGAGAAGCAGCGCGTAAAAGAAAAATAGCCTTGCTTCCAACCGTGCCATCTCCAAGCGGGCTCTGCCCGCTCCCCGCGTGGACGTTAAAGCAGAGAGTGGAAAGAACCGGTGGGTGTTTTCGGGTCCTCTCTTGGCCTCCACCAAGCTTCCTGCTCCCAGGGGTCGGCGCGAACCAAGCAGCGGCGGGTGTTTGCATAGCACTGCGCCGAGCTCAAGCACGAATTTCCTCCGACGCACGGTCTCCTTGGTGCCTGTGGACTACTGGATACCTCCCAGAACGGCCGGACCCAGCCAAGGTTTCGCAGTGTCCGGGAGCCTCCTAAAACCTTCGCGGGTGGGGTGAAGCCAGCTCAGAGCAGCGCCACGCGGAGAAAGCGAAAGTTCTTGCGTTTTGCCAAGCGCTGGCGCGCGCTGTGAAACCCCAGCTGACAACCGCTGGAGAAAAGGTGGGAGAGCAAGCCCAAGTGTCCCCCACAGGCACTGCAATGGCGAAGCATGTCCTGGCTAAGGCGGTCCGTCCCTCCCAGCGCGCACACGTGTGCCCAGGATTATAATACAATATAACACATCGTAATATCGGATATTATACCGCGCTTACCTTCCATTAGTATGTGTATATTGTGTTAGGCTTGCTTACGTGTTTGTTACGACGTGCTGTGATATTGTATCTCTCAATCTGCCATGTGCCAGGCACCTACTTATTTGATCCACACAACCACCCCAGAGGGAGGACTCACCTCCGCGTGCAGGCGAGGCACAGAGAGGGGAAGGCACTTGCTCAAAGTTAGCCAGCTAGAAAGGGGCAGGGCTTGGATTGGAACCCACAGCTTAGGGCTTGGCGGTGAGAAGCAGACATCCACCCACACAGCTGAGGTAGGAAGATATCCCACACCACACACTGCTGTTTCTGGAATAGCCCATCAATATATATTTATTTTACTATGTTGGCACCGTCTGGCCAAGATGAGCGCGGCTAGCCTGCGCTCTGCAACCCTCTGGCTGAGAACTCAGTCATCAGACCTGACCTTGGTGTGGCTGTCCCCTCCTCCTGCCCCCTCCCTCGGCTGGTTCCTCCTAACAGCCATGTGATGGAAGCGTTGCTATCGTGGTTCACAGAGGAGAAGGAGTTCAGAGAGGTTAAGTAGCTTGCCCACAGGCACTCAGCAAGTAAAGAGAGTAATACGGTTCAGGTATTGGGACTCTAAAACCCTGAATTTTGATAACTGCATTCCCAACCCCATACCGAGGTATTTCCGTTTAATTAGAGTCCACAGGTAGGTGGGGAACCGCTGGTGGGAAACAGATTCTAGTGAGAGTATCCTTAACATTTGGGGGCTAGGAATATCCTTGGGATGCAGTAAAAGCGCAGCATCTTCTCTCTAAGGGGGCAGAGATCCATGAACCCAGATAGTAAAGTCTCTGCAACCACGATTGTGATCTAGGGCCTCACCTGTGACTTGGGTGAACCATCACAGGCTTCCTGGGGACAGTAGAGCAGAGGATGGCCCCTTCACATATCCTAACCTTCCCTCCTCTTCGTATGCTGCTGGTGGCAGCATACAGCCAGGGGGACAACCACAGACACAGCTTAATCCCCTCTTTCCAGCTGTAAAATTCAAGGCACCACTGTGCCCTCAAAAAATGTCCCCCCGTAACTAGAGGACAATAATCAACCCCAATCCTCAAGGAGCCCCAGAGGAGGGGACTTCTGAAAAGTCTTGGCTTTCAGACTTTCCTGCTTCCGAGTAGACATCTACCTCCTTGAGATGAACGGCAGGGAGGGGAGTCAAGACCCAGCTCGCCCGGATTATTCCACCCCCGCCCCCAGCCAGCCGCGGGTTTTCCGTTCCAAATATCCAAATTGTTGGTGAAACCTCGTGCTTTGCTAGTGTAGAATCGGCCTCTATCCTTAGGCTGTGTCAGCGAGAGTTGCCAAAGAAACCCTCTTCTCCCCTGCAGGGGCCCTCCAGGAAACGGAAGAATCAGAAATTGGCGCCTCGGCTGCAAAGCCATATCCGCTCCGGGTGAGATCTGACAGTCTTTTCCGAAGCTGAAAAAGTCGACAAAATCATCCCCAAACCTGACCTGCCTCTCCCACTCCCCAGTCACCTCGGGTGGGTTTGAGGAGCTCTAGGCTGCTAAGTGCTGGGAGGGAGTTGTGTAAAACAAACACATACAGGGGTTTTGGGTTTGTCTTTTGCCTTTCAAGATAAAACTTGTCTCTACACCTTCCTTGAGAGAATGGAGATGAAAGGAAATTAGAAAATTATCTCGAAATTTTGGCCTTAGTTTGCCTTCTCCCATATACACTTAATTATCTGGATATTTGGGGAAATTTTAGAGGATTAATGTCTGGACGACCAGAAGGAGCGCCTTAATTTCCTATGTCTGTGTGTACGTGGGGGAGTTGTGTGTGCATATGGGGAGGGGGCCGAACATCCATTTGGGAAACCTGGTGCTGATTCTGAGGCTCTTCCCTAGGCCATGAAAGCACCCTGAAACCCACAAGCTCTGAGAAGAGGTCCAGTTGAGCTCTCCTCACCACCCTCAACACCACATCCATTTTTCTCTCCTTCCATCCCAACCTCGGGGCCACTGGGAAATTTGGCAAAGGAAGACACTCCCGAAGTATCTGGAAAATTCAGGAGACTGTGTATCCTTTCAGAGTCATAGCTGGTGGATGGAACCTTTTCCTCTTGCTAATACAGTCTACTCCCCATAAGAGTAGATTTTGACCGCCTGGCAAATCCAGGAAATTTTGGAAAATTCAGGATAACATCTGGATACTTGGCAATCTCGCCTGGATAATTCAAGAGACATATGATGGGAGAATTTGTAACTAGGCGGCGATTTCGAGCCACAGTAAAAAAAAAAAAAAAAAAAAAAGTGTAGTTGTTTTTCGTTCTGTTTTAATTTAAAATGCGCGGTTTGAGCTGGAATTTCCTCGGCCACACTCGCGAGGCACTGAGAACACCGTCGCGGCGGCCACTTTTTCTCGGCGGCCAACCCCTCCCCCCGCTCCCCGGGAGCAAATCGCTGGCTCCGCAGGACCGAAGTGGGGGCCACTCAGAGAAGGTCGCTGGGCGTAAGCGGAGAAAAGTTGCCCGCGCGCACCCAGAAAAGATGACATAAGTGGCGCTGACGAGAGCTGCCCGGCTGAAACGCGCCTAAATAAAGGGTCCTCCGGCAGCGTGGGCCGGAGGAATTGCCTCACACTCCGGAATCGGGCCCAGACACTTTTAGAAATGTTTTGCTGGAAGCCTGCCCCGCGAGGGCGACAGCAGCAGCCGGCGGCCTGGGCGAAGCTGCGCTCCGGGTCCCAGGCTGGCGCTGAGCGGCGGCCACCGTGGCGTCCTCGGTGGAGGAGAACGTCTCCGCCTTTTGCGGGTTTTTCTTTTTATCTTTTTGTGTGTGTGAGTTACTTCCACGTTTGTGTGCCCCATGAGAGCAGGACTCCGTCTGCATCGCCCCAGCTGTGACCAGAAAGGCGTTAAGGAAATGCGCAGGCGAGAGTTCGGCACCAAATTAGACACCGTTGGTTTCAACGGTCTCTCCTAGTGATCGGTGGGTTGCGGGACGGGACAGAGGGCCATCCTGGTCACAGCTGGGTCCCCAGGGCCCAGGATGGAGGCTCAAACTAATGGAATATTTATTGAATCAATGAATGAATCCAGAAATCAGGGTTTCAATCTTAAGTGTATCATAATTCCCTCCCAGAGACCGAATGTCTCTCTCTCTGATGTCCCCTCTGTAGAATAACAGGGCAGTCTAGTGGCCCCCGCCAGGGTCTCACAGCTCAGTCATAACAAGTGACATCTGTCATTGTTAAAAAACTCAGTCATAACAAAAAACATCTGTCATTCATTGACCACCTACTCTTTTCATCGAGCTTTACATTCATTTATTAGGGGTAGGTACTGTTATGTCCCCATTTTACAGACGAGCAAACTGGAGCTCAAACAGGCTAATTAACTCAGGCTGCCTGGTTCATGCAGGTCTCTGATGACCGTGTGAGTCCTTTGCTCTGGGGCATCGCTCCAGGGTGCTGAGCCCGTGGCCACCCATTTCTTCAGAATTACTATAATTCTACACAAGTCCTTCCAACCACACGGAGGGTCCGCCTCTCCCCTAGCTGAACACCTTAAGCTAAGCAGTCCAGCCAGACTAAGACTGGAAACTTGGAAGAGCTGTAGCCAGCTCTAAATTTACAGATCAGGCCTGGGACCCATAACTGCTTGGGCATTCGTGTGTTCCTGCGCCATTACTTTTCAGGTGAGAAGGGAAAGGTTCCCCTGCCAACCTGCCCAAGGCCGCTCTTAAATATGCTGCTCGAAATTCCTAGAGCCCCTAAAACTCTAGAATGTCCGCAGGTAACGGCAGAAAGGGTCTTAAAAAAGGTCACCCCAGAGGCGGATGTGAGCGATTTAAGCCCCCGTGCTTTTGCGCCGTGCGCCCCACCCGCGTCTTTACGCACGCACAAGCGCAATTGCGCTCCGCACATAGGCGCAAACCAGGATCCTGCCGGCTGGTCTCCAGTCCCGCCAGGCTTCGGCCGCTGCACACTAGTCAACGTAATGAATGGAGAGAGAAAAGAAGGGGCGGGGAGAGAGGGGACATTGTGAAGGGGGGTGAAATATCTTGGAAATAATACACCGAGAGAAGGAAATATGGACAACAGTTTATCAGCACCCCCGCCCCCATTGCCCGCATGTTTAAAACCCATAAGTAATTTTAGATTGTGTCTTCAGTTAATATATCTTTCTCCCTTTCCCGCGGGCTGACAGGGAAGCGCCGTTGCTGCAAGATGTCTGCAGAAAAGGGTCTTTAAGAGTTTCCACATTGTTTAGCTACACAAACGTGTTTGTGGTTCCCGAGGCCCTCCCCCTCCCCCACCCGCCTCCGAATCTCATTTCACTTTATGACTCCAATTGTTTGAGGATGCCCGCGCCACATAAATCCTGCTTCGAGATTAATCTCTCTGCTCGCTCGCGCTGGGCTCAGTGATTTTTTTTTTTTTTTTTTGAGTTCTTTAAAAGAGGGCGCCGGGCGGAGATTTATTAACAAGGAAAAATAGTTTATTTTTATAGTCGACCTCGGAAAAGATGGGGGGGGAGTGGGAGTGGGACGGGAAGGGGAGTCGTTCAGATGGATAAACAATGAGGCTAAAGGGGCCTGGGTGCTAAAGACCACTTAAGCTGGCAGTGGGCTGGCGACTTGAACTTTTTTCCTGGCGCCCCGCAGCTTGGCTGTGGGTGCGTAGCCAGGGGTCTGCGGGACCACGCCAATAGTTGCGCCGTGTGCCCATGCGGGTCTGCTGATGGATTGTGTCTACGTGTACACGTGTGTAGAGTATTCAGTACATTCCCGAGGACAAGCCTCTTCAGAGAGAGGGTGTGCAGAGGGGGTCCCCCAAATCGGCCTCTCCCCCAGGCCTGATCTTCGGATCAGTTAAAATGAAGGTTCTTAACATGATTACATGGGTGGCCATCAAAGATCTGCAGAGCACTGGATACTATTTGCAAAATTATAGACATTGGTGTATTTTTCTGGAGAAAACTCAGTTTTCATTAGCTTTTCGGTGGATCCAAAAGGTTAAAAACCCTCTAATTAAGGAAAGAGCTAAGCTGGGTCTTTCACCTTCCCCGTGCTGCTGGCAGCCGCACGCTCCACAAGTTTTTGTCCTTCAAACCAGGTTAGCTTGCTCCATTAAAGAGTAACGATTGGACTCAGGACACTCAGGATTCTTAAAGCTTTAGATTAAGATCCAAGGGGCCTGAGCTTTGCTTCCAGCCTCTAACTGGCTGTCTGACCCTGAGCTAGCAGCAAATCTTCTCTGAGCCTCAGTTTCCCTTTAAACTTTTGGAAGAGACATTTTTGAGATGTGTGTGTGTGTGGGCGCGCGCGCGCGTGAGCACCGGGGTAGTCTCACAGCCAACTGATTTTGAAGGTATATGTAGGAGAACACAAAATCTAGAATGTTCCACCTTGCATCCAAGATAAGACCCGGAGCTCCTGGTGGGGAAAGGTGGTTCTTAACCTTTGGGGGAATGTGGATCCCACTGAGAAGCAGATTTTAAAAATGGACTTCCTCCGCACCAAGAAAGAAAGAAAAAACAGCACTTAAATAGGCGATTTTGCATACAGATTTTCGGAGTCCCTGAGCAGGTGAAAGTCCCCTGCTTAAAGCGAAGAGACGGAGCGTAAACCCTGACCAGTGCCCTAGGAAGGGACCCCAGGACGCCACGGGGCTCGGGGGCCACGTGAGCTGACTCGTGCGAGCCGCGCTCAGGGCTCCCCGGCTAGCGGAGCAGGGTGAGAGGGTGAGAGGAGTACGCCCGCCCCTCCTTTGATTCGCAGACCCGGGCGCAGCCGGAGACCGCCCGGCACCGCGGCGTCTGTCTGTCTGCGCGTCTGCCCGCGGGTCCCCGGCTGTCCCGAGTGAACTCGACGCGCTGCGGGAGCGCGCGGCTAGCCCGGTGCGAGGGCGCGCGGTGAGCCCGGGCACACCCTGGAGACCACGCGCTGGGGGCCAGGCTCTGGCCGCGATCTCCCAGGGGCCCAGTCCCGAGCGACTTGTTAGGGGTGCTGGAGTTAAGAGGCCTGGAGATGCACTTGGTTGAAGTCTGCAACTCTTGCCTCCCAACGTCATTCCTCCCAAATGTCTTTCCCCGAGTCGAGTCTGGGGACACCTGCTCAGAGCAGGAGCAGGCCATGGTTCAACCTGTTTGATCCTGCCCTGGCCTCCTTCCAGGGGACCACACATCCCAGAGCCGGTTGACTCTCCCTAGACAGTACCCTAAATTTCGAATAATGATAGACCACGCCAAATAAGGCTTTTTCTATTTTATAACGATCTTCCAAATCATCATTTTACTAAACTCCAATAACCCACTTAGTTGCCTTTAGAATGTCTCCCTCCAAGATAAGGGGGCTGGACCCCAGAGAGGTTAAGCAGTCAGCCCAAGAGTGCACAGTAAAAAGTGGAGAACCTGGACTCAAACTGAGGGCTTCAGACTCCAGATCCCTGTCGTTTCCTAGTGCACCACGATCAGCCTCTACTTCAGGGCTTCCCACCCCACCACACAGGCACCCCCAAATGCATGCTGGTACGCAGCAGAACAGAACATTGTTGCCTGAGCCCAGGAGTCTCCGGCCAGCTGTGCGAAAGCGCACCGGAGGTCAGGCACACCTAGCAGACGCACCCTCACTGACAACTTGGGGTGCACAGCCTGGGTCCCAGAGCTGTCTCTCCTCTCCTTTTGTTCGTGACATCCGCACCCTGAAGCCCAGATGCTCCGAGCTTGCACTGACCTCTGGCATCCCTGTTTGGCTCTCCACCTCCACACCCCCTTCCCACCTCCCCGGTGCCCATAAATTGCCAGCATTTTACTGGCCCAGAGCGAACACTTCCTTGAGAGCAGAGGCGCGTCCGTCTCTCCCCACCCACCTGATGCCTTACCTGGCCGAGGGTGGACGGACGAAGGCCCGCACTCGGAGCCTAAACGCTGGCGCGCGCGCACCGCGCCACAAATCTCTCCATGCAGCATCCCCCGGCCTCCAGCCGCGTTTCCGGTTGTCGCACCGGGCGCCCCCGGAGTGGGCGCGATAAGCTATCGGCCGTCCGGGCCTAGGAGGGGCGGTCAGCGGGGAACCAGGGCACCTCGGGCCGGCTCCCGGCTCCCGGCCCGGCTGCCTGCCAGCGGCCGCTCCGGACAGCAGCGAGATGCCTGCCGAGGTGTTTCTGGTTACAATCACCTCACACACAGGCTTGCATTCCGCCCCCCACCCCCTCATCCTTACCATTTTGTCTGAAGTCACACCTTCTCCGGGGGACTGGGGAGCTTTGCCGGGGTCGGGGCGATGAGAGCCTGAGTGCTGGGCCAAGGCTGTTAATCTATGAAGCTCCAGCAGGTCCGCAAAAAGGAATATTTTTGGTGGTCAGAAAAATCAACATTGAATAAATATATCGCTTCCTTCTCCTATCTACCAGGAGTTAATTTCCAACCAATTTATCCAGGACTGTTGTGTATTCCTGATTATTTTCTGGAAGGGCTGAGGCATACGGTTTAATGGATTAATTTGTTTTCTTTTTGGGAAAATGGAGAGAGTTTGGGAGCTAGGAGAGGATTCTCAGGAGAAAGCTAAACTTAGGTCATGATCATAAGGATGATATAGTAGCTACCATTTATTGACCACTTATGTGTTTTAATCCTTCAGAAAAAGTCTACAAGGTGGGAACTCTTATTTTCCCCATTTTGCCGATGAATCATTGGAGGCTTGAATAGGTAAAGTGATGTCCCAGAGTCACACAGCTCTAGGAAGCTCAGCCCCAAATGGCCCTCACTGTGCCTCACCCAGGCGTGCAGAAGGCCCCTGATAAAAGTTTGTGGAACGTCTGACCCTTGACGATGGACAGAGCGGATCCCTTCACTAGCTTGTCTTGGGGACCTGTTTGCCACCTGAAGGACAAGCAGTTAGAGCCCAAAAGGCCCCATACCATTTCCTCCCCACCCTATGGAATGATTCACGCCAGAGAAGAATTCCACACAGAATGGCCCTTGACTTGCCCTGGGAGTGGGGTCCAGAGGAGTCCAGCCTGACCCGCTCTGGATAGGATGAAGTCTGGTGCTTTCCCAAGCTTTGGTAAGAATCACAACCAAACTATTATTCGGGTTTCCCTGCTAGCCCAGTGTCCCAGGGGTGAAAGCTTAGCCTCCAGCCACCGATCCAGGCTGAGAGTCTTGTTTCTGTTTGGTCAGGCCTGGGCTCGGGGGCCTTAGTCATGCCTCTGGGGTCACTCCGGGCCCTGCTGAACCTCCCTCCATCTGGAGAAGAGGGCCGCCCAGCATCCATCGAGCAGTTAACCTCACCCACCCTCTCCCTACCAGTTTCCTTAAAATAAATGTGACAAACGTGAGCCTAATGATCTGCAGGGGAAGATCTATATGCTTCAGGACCGTAACACATGGCTCCCTCCCTCCCCCGCTCCCCGGTCGGTGGAGCAGGCAGCCCTACTTCAAAGAACAGCCAGTGGGTGATATTACAGGGGTTTCCTGGCTTTCAGGAAACAAACAAACAATCAACCAGGTTCTTTGTGGGCAGAATAACAACCGCAGACACACTAAGGATGATGATGATGGTGATGATGATGATGATGGTGATGATGGTGATAATGATCATGATACCGGGGACCAACATTTATTGACCACATGCACCAGGTCGGTGCTAAGAGCTTTGCACACTCTAACTGTGCTTTACAACAACCTTACAAGGCAAACAGTCCAATCGCCCCATTTTACAGCTGAGAACTAGTGAAGTCACATACCCCATGCCCACAGCTAGTAGAGCAGGATTCAAAGCAGGTCCACAAGGCTTTAAATACTACTACTACTACTACTACTACTACTACTACTACTACTACTACTACAGATAATAATAATAATGATAATAACAATAGATTTTTTTAAATGAATGCACATAAATGCAATTTTAAAAAATCAAGCAGGAGAAGAGTCTGATATGAAATGACCCCTGACTCCTCCTCCTCTGGTTTCCTCTCCCAAACACTGGTATCCAAGTTCGTATTTTGCAAATCTTTTTATATTCTACCACCTTTTAAACTGCAAATGGAGCTCACAATAGAAACTGCTCTGAACTTTGCATTTTTATTATTTGCTTAACTGGATGAAGCACTTTAATGGTGTGGGTTTTTAATCACTAATCACTGGACCCAAAAAAGAGATCTTGCCAACTGCACAAAAAAATGGGCATCGGTGGGGCTGGGGTCCTGGGGAATGGTGCAGGGTCAAGTTTTGCTCAGGGTCATTTTAGCTGCTTAGGACAGAAATGGAGGGAGGGAGGGAGGGGGGTGGAGAGAGAGGATAAGGAAGCTCAGACAGCTCTTACATTCCGATCAGAGATAGCACACGTCCCAGGAACAACTCATGCTCATCCGCCCTTGGCACGGGGGTGTCACCAGACTTGCATTTCAGAGCAGGAGGTTTTCAAAGCCTTAAATGGTCTCCCAGAGCCCTAGTCACTCTCTGTTTTGTGTGGAGGGGCAGGCTTTCAGGATGGAGGGCTGAGCGACATCGGACCCGCTGGACAAACAGGAACCAGGGGAGATGAGGCTTGTCTATTTTTGGTCCTGGCTCCCCGTGTGGTCTTCCCTGCCAGGGTGCAGTCAAGTTTAAGGAACCATCCTGTTGATCCCATTCCTCACCTCCACCCCCAACAGTCAGCACGTGATTTTTATAAATTTCCCTTGTATATGTTTTGCAAAGTTGTTTTCCCAGATGGTATTTGTGTTTATAAATAGAGAGCATCCTCTTGACAAACCCATGAAGCTCCAAGTGAAGATTTCTAGGCTGTCCCCCCCAGTGACAGGCGGGCAGGGCCAGTGCCTGTGGAATCTGTTCAGAGAAGGTAGAGTGGCCAGAACACAAGGCAGGGGAGAGTACTTTGGTGAAGAGCTCCTGGACCACAATATCTTGTTCCTTGTTTAGAATAATAGTGATCAGTGGTTTGGGCTGCTTCTAACTGTCTCCTGCCCAACAGTTTCTAGCTCTCTAGCAAAGAATAATCATCCCCCCTTTTCTCTTGGTCTCTTCCATTTCCCACCTTCTTTTACTCCTATTTTCTCTTTCTCCCTTTCTCCCTTTCTTCCTTCCTTCCTTCCTATCTGTCATTCTCTCTTCCCACGACACCCATCGCCCTTTCTCATCCCATCTTCTCCTCTCTCCTCAGAGCTCTCTTATTGCAGGAGGGAGATTTACAATGAGAATTGCATACCAAGTCTCTGGGGCCTTCAAATTCAGGGTCGTTGGGGACCTGATTTTAACTGAAACAGCAAGTTTTCTTTGACAATGGGGACTGTACATGTGAACCAACCCTGCTGGAGAGGCTTTGGCAGTTTGCAGTTTATTTTTAAAGTACACGCAATGACTCTTTCACTTCTAGAAAAGTTCTCTCAAGAAGTCCCCAGAAATGTGGACAAATATTTATTTATAGACACAAGAGAAATGAGATATGGGGATATATGTGTATAGCTGATTCACTTTGTTATAAAGCAGAAACTAACGCACCATTGTAAAGCAATTATACTCCAATAAAGATGTTAAAACAAAAAAGTCCATGGTCTTGAAATATGTAATAACACACAAAAAATTAAGAACTTAGATGTGCCAAAATAGAAGACTGGTAAAATTATGTTTTAGCTACAGATGGAATACTACATAGCTACTAAAAATCCAATTTTAAGGGAGGAAAGTAGATTTAAAGTAGTGTATATTTTTATGATGCCATTTTCTTTATGTGTGTGCGTCTGTGTGTGTGTATTACATACACATTAAAACGATGGTGTGTATACCTCAAGGTGTTAATACTGGGAGGCAGGATTACAGAGTTTGAATGGTTTGTACTTTTCTATCTCCCTCCTCCAAAGGTCGATGTTTGAAGCTGGGTAATGAATAGAATGAATAAACAACAAGGTCCTACTGTACAGCACAGGGAACTATATTCAGTATCCTGTGATAAACCATCATGGAAAAAGATATGAAAAAGAATATGTATATATGTACAACTGAGTCACTTTGCTGTACAGAAGAAATTAACACACCATGTAAATCAACTATACTTCAATTAAAAAAATATATATATATATATATGAAGCTGGGTAATGAAATCACCATGGTTCATTATACTGTCCTTTCTACTTCTGTGTATGTTTGAAACTTTTCCATAATAACATATTTTCAATGTTTACAGTGATGCATGTTTCTTTCATTGGCTAAGAGAAAAAGACGTAATTCACATTCGTTTCCCTTTTGAGGCTCTTGCTTTAGAGCTTCCCAGAAGCTTTCTTTGCCCTTGCAGCCAGGGTTCTGGATTCTGGGGGTTCACAAACCCAGATGACACCCTGCTAACCCTGAGCAGGGCCACGGTGGGTGGGTGCAGGTGTTCCCTGCTTGGATTTCCAGTTCTGATAATGAGCTGTCCAGGAAGAGTCAGCAAGGACAGGAAAGAGGCAGAGTCAGGAGAAGTCAGTTAGGTGGGTTTGCAATAAGAGGTTGTTCTAAGGAGCTTGGAGTTAGCTTAGACAGGCTCGTGGAAAAGGGGAGTGAGAAGGAGGGCCTTTTAGGCCTGGGGGACATTTGGTTGCTATTATGAATGAACAAACCCAGCGAAGCTGAAACGGGGAAAATGGCAAAGCTGGGCATCTCCGTGGGCTGGAGAGAGGCCCAGTGACCCTGGGGCTAAGTAATTCCAAATGGTCTTTGAAACCTTCTGACAGCGGGGCCACTGAGGCCTGGGGGCTGTGGGGAAGGGGAGCAGAGGTCCCATTACAAAGGGGCTGAGGTTTGGGGCACTGAGCCATTTTAGAGAAGGTTAATTATTGCCCTCCCTTGCCAAAATCCCTAAAGGAACCACCAGAAGTAAGTGTTCTTGCCCACTAGCCTGCAGAAGACCTGCAGGCTGGCTTTTGAGAGAAGGAAGAAGTGGAAATCTGTCACAGCTGGACACAGAACCTGTTGGCTCGGCCACCAGAACAGGAGCCTGTAAGCTTCCGGGGCAGGGTCTTCCATGGGTTCTGTGTGGCCAGCTCCTCTGGGGTGCCTGGAACTCAGAGGCACCAATAACTCCTTGATGTGTGAACAAACGAATCAATTAATTCATGAAAATTTTTTGGCCTTATGCAAAACGGCCCCACTTTTATTGCATTATTGCCCCAAGTGTGTGTCTAGGCCCACCTGCTACCCTATCACCCGATGGATGGGTTCCAACACTGATTCCCAGGCCCCAGCCTAACGGTATGAATCAGAATCTCCGATACACAGCATCAGCGATTTTAACACTTACCTGGGTCGTTCTTATGCCCACTCACAATGACGGCACTGCTGGAGACATCACTGCCGCTCACTTCTAGAAGAAAGTCCTAAGGTATAGAGAAAGATATAAGTCACGTCATCATAAATATTCTTACGACCTTTTACTTGGTGTTTCTTATAGATAAATATCACTTAGATTTTATATGCGCCATTTATTTCACATGAATCCTGTGTCAGACACTGTGTCGAGAATTGTGTATGTATTATCTCATTTAATCCTCAAACAGTCCCTTCAAGTAGACAGTAAACCCATTTTGCAGGAGAGGAACTGTTGCATAGGGAGGTGAAGTGACTTGCCCGAAGCCACACCCCTTTCAACAACATCGATGGCAACAGCAACGATAGCAATAACAGGTACCATTTATTGAGGGCATCCTGGGAGGCAGGCACTATGCTAAGCATAGATTTAAAAAAATTTTTTTCATTTAATCAGTGTCATGTAACTTTACATGGATGATTTAATTTCATTCTCACAACTTTATAAGGTATGGATCATTATTATCCCCATTTTATGGATGAGGAAACTGAGTCCTAGGGAGATCCTCTTCCCATGGCCACAGAGGTGAGAAGCAGTGATGGTGGGATTTGACCCCAAGTCATAACTTCTAAAAACTCCAGGATGTGAGGAGTTGTTTAGGCTGTTTGTGTTTCTCTAACCGTTCTCTCTACGTGGCTAGATATTTTTAAAACTTAGAGCAGCTTTGAGTCTAGTAGAATGTGCAAATAGGCTCCAAGGCTTCTGAGGAGCAGAGCCGATGTAGAGAACAAAATTTAGGCATTCTGGATGTTAGCCTTGAATGATTGTGGGGTCGTCTCTTACTCAGTTTATCCACCTGTTAAATGGGGAGATTGGCCTCTGAGAGTGGTCTGGCAAGGGTTAAATAGGAAAGTCAAGGAACCATTAAGGGAAAGCGCAATGGGCCAAGAGTGAAGAACTGGGGTCCTGATCCCAGAGCTGTCCCCAACTCATCATGTACAAGGCAGCCCCCTTTCCGGGCCTCAGTTTCCATGACTGTACCATCACTCTTAAGATCCTATGTTCCTGAACCCTACCTTTCCTGATCTTCCAGTTCAGGATCTCTATGAGCCCTTTCTCCTAGCTCAGAAGCTCAATTCTTACAGAAAAAAACAAACAAACAAAAAACTCTCTCTCCCTCTCTCTCTCTCTCTATATATATATGTGTGTGTGTGTGTGTGTGTGTGTGTGTGTGTGTGTGTGTGTGTAAGATTCTGAGGACCAAAATGCTGCAAAGTGTAAGTGGAAGTTTTCCCAGTCATTAAAAAGGGAAAATCAGCCTCCCTAAGAAAACAAATTCTCCTCTCACTGTAAGTGCGGGTTATCAATCGGAATTCTGATGACTTTGGGGCTGACAATTTTAACAACCACTTAAGTCTCACCCTGCGCCTTTTATCTGAGTGCTACACAAACATTGTTAAACACACAAGCCGAGGCTAGGGAAAATGGTATCATCTTGGAGCGGAGAAGACCCGGGGAACTGAAGTGCCCACAGGCCCCTCCCTCCCCCTTCCCTCCACAGACCTAATCAATGGCCTGGCTCGGCTTAGAATTAATAAGTCTGGACTCTTGCACTTTTGACCTAGCTGTTAGATAACAATTCCTTTAGCTGGGCTGTGGGTTATTAGGCATGAAGAGTCAATTTGATAAATAGATGACATTTTATTTATCTAAATTTCTGGAAGAAGGGTGTTTATTTTAAAAGAAAGGAATGTCATTTATAAATAATTTATTTGCACAGTCTGAGTTAAAACATTGAATCCTTATTGGAGAAAAAAATAACTAAAAAGGATCTCTGACACTTTATTGACTTAAAACAAAACAAAACAAAAATAAAACCCAGGCTCTTGATACTTTTTTCTCATGCTTTCGAATCGTCTTAATGTCTAATGGAGTGGCGTTTTGATTCACTGTTCTATTTTGCATTGAATCTCATGGTTGTAAATGGCTTTCTTACTAGCCACAAAGCAGGTGTCATTCCGCAACAATTTTTAATTCTACAGTGGCAGAAACAGCTGATCATTCCCAAATTAAGGATGGGTTAAATGAACAAGGATACGTCTGCAAAATGAAACATGCCCAACATCCCTGATGATGTAGAACTTTATCAGTTTTCTCTCTGTCTTTGTCTCTGTCTCTCTCTCTCTCACACACACACATACACACACACACACGTATCACTAAGTTTTAAAAAAGGTCACAAAATAGTTTGATATAGACTTGCAAATTTGCACAACCATGTATCTACAAGGGATTTTAAATACCCAACCGTAGGGAAGTGGTTAGATAAACCAAGATTTAATCCCCACAGTGGAATAATATACAGCCATTAAAAGGAGGAAAAGGGGACCCATCTCTGAGATATATGGCTAAAGAAAAAGCTAAGACTCATAGCAGTGGGTCTAGAATATGTCAATGTGTATAAAAAGGAGAAAGATACCCAAGGAAGTGATGACTTTGGTTGCTCTGGGCTGGAGAATGGAGCTGCATGGCACAAAATTAGGAGGCAGATTTTTCACTCTTTATGCTTTTGTAGCTTTTAACATGGGAGCCATGTAATGTTTGCCTATTAAAAGTAAATGAAAATAATGAAATTATTAAATATAAATCGTCAAAGAATGCCTGTGAATCTCTATGCAGAGGAAAATGTTTAAAAAGACATTTAAACATTTAGAGTTGGTTACCTCCAGGTACCTTGGTTTGTGGGTGTTTTCCCACTTTTCCTCTTTTGTTTTCCACATTGCTTTCTGATATTTCTGAAATGCACATTAAAAAGAACTCTTTTGTAGATTTTTTTTTAAAAGGAAGGAAGAAAATGAGTTTCTCGTCTTCACTCTCAATGGGATGGATTCCTTTATATGTGTATTAAATATCTCTGAAGTCATCATTGTAAAATGACTGGAGATGGCCGGGGGGGAGGGGACATGGAAAAAGACTAATAAAAAGAGGTTTATGGGTATTTGGGTGGGATGAGAAGGATTTCCAGACGCACGAAAGCCAAGATTTGAGAAGAGGGTGAGGGGGCCCTGGACCAGGATGGAGTGAGATGCACTTCAGAAGTTTAGGGCTGCCCTGAGCCTTCGTGCTAAGGGACCCTAAATGCCCAACACTCATGACGATGGCCCAGTGGAAAGATGGAGAGAGGGAAGAAGCAGTCTGGATCCCCTTTCAAGGATGGAGAAACTCAGATGTTGAATGGGACTCCTCTAAGGTCACCAAGGACCAGGGAGAAGAGATTCTGAGCTTCCCTTCTTAGTGAAAGTCCCTTCCTTTGCAGTGATAAAGATGACAAGAAGAATGTCTAATTGCAATCAAGGGCTCACTCCATACCAGACACTGGGCAAAACACTCTACCAGCGTTATCTTGTTTAACCTCATGGGTTGCGTGAGAATTAAACAAGATAATACCCCTTGGGCTGTAGACAACCTTGGAACTGACTATGGCCACCCTGTCTATCCTATCTTGTCAGTAGGTTGGATGTAAGAGGTAACCGTGGTCATCTATGTATAGAGGCGCCGTTCGTGCCTGTCCATATCTGTCACATCTCCGTTTTCAGCGTGCTGGTTGAACTTCCAACGGCCAGCACCTGAAATTCTTTGCCTGAGGACTTTCTCTAGCCCCTGGAGCCTTCTCAGCTCGCTCACTCACGAGCAAACTGAAATTGCCAAAGAATTAATGTCCCACCTTCCTTGCCCCTGGGGTGGGTTACTCTGAGGTGTGTGCTCTACACTGATTCCCACAATTCCCCAGTGGAATTAAGCTCCAGAGCCCAGCTGGGTAACTTGCTACCCTGTACCACCGTCTGCCTCCCTTCCCTTTTCCTAAGATCATCTCCCAAACTAACTACTTGTACGGGGAACCTTCTCTCAGGATCTGCTTCTGGGGACCCTGCCTAAGACATCTATTGTAACCCCATCCAACGCCTTTTCAACAAATATCTATTCTCTTTTGCTTCCTCTCCCATCAATAGAGCATTGGATGGGTTTCAAATCTCATTCACATCTCTTATCTCAATTGAACTTCCCCCAATTCTGTGAGGCGGATATGCAGGCATTCCCACCTGACCCTCCTTTCACTGATAAGGAAATTGAGAATTAGAGACATGGTGTCATTTTTCCAAGAACACACACAGCTGGGAAGGGGCAGAGCTCAAACCCCAGGCTTCTGATTCTACCCCTCACCTTCAGTCCATTATAACAGTCTACCTTCCCCTTCTCTCATAAGAATATCTTGCATTTATATATCAATGCATATTTTTTTCTGGATAATATTTTATTGGAACTTCTCAACAGCTCTGTATTTGATTACTATCATCATTATCATTTATGGATGAAGAATCCAAGACTCGTAGAGGTCAAGTCATTTGTCTAAGGTCACCTGGCTAATAAGAGGTCTTTTGACTTTTGGTCCAGTTCTCATACTGTGACCCCAAGGCTACCTCTGTTCTCCTCTCACTTGTTTATCTTATGGTTCATGCAGAGTCAACTGTGGACACAGGAAAGCATCACAGGAGGTCAGAAGCTAAATCAGTTATTAGAATACTCTTTGACAGTAAGCTGGTACATGTCACTTAGAGGACAACTCAAACTTAAGAAAAAAAATCTCAGAGAAGATTGCTCTAGCCTCGGTCTGTTTTATGGCAGGGGATTGGCAAAAGTTCAGAACTGGGCTAAGTCTTCAGCTCTTGATTCTCTACTCTGTCTTGAGGGGAGGTGAGGATGTGTTTGAGGGAAGGGATCATCGTACGAACCAATCACAATGAATTCACAACAATATGGGGAAACCACGGGTCAGTGTACCCTGGCGACTTCTCATAATACAATGATGTTGACCCCTTATTGTGGTACATCCCTTAGTGTGATGGCTAATCCTACTAACCCCATTGTCCTTGCCAGTGGCTGGTTTAGAAATGGACCTGTGACACAATTCTGGCCAATGACATATAAAGGAGAAGTTTGCTGGAAGGAAGGGGGGCTATGGTAGCTAGTTTCCAAAGACGCCCCCTCCACCAATAAACCAGACTTCCCAGTATTCACGCCCTTGTGTTGTCTCCTCCCCTTGAATCTGGGCTGGCCCTGGGACTGAATTTTGACTCATAGGATACAGTGACAGTGATAACTGTGTGACTTCTGAGGTTTGGTCCGATTTCTTGTTCTGAAGGAAGCCAGCTGCCATATGAGAAGTCTGATTACCCTGAGACTGCCATGCCGTGAGGAAGCCCAAGTGAGCTGCATGGAAGGACTGCACGGAGAGAGAGAGAGAGATGCCTGGGCTTCCATCTTCCAGCTGTTCAATCATCCCAGCTGAAGCACTAGATAGGAAGCCATCTTGGACACTGAGCTCAGTTGCCATTTGAATGACTTCAGCCCCAGCTGTCATCTGACTGCAATCTCTCGAGAGACCCCACCCCCCCCAAATGACAACTGCCCTGCTGAACCCAGTCAACTCAAAGAACCATGAGAGAGAAGCTTCTGGGGAAAGTCATCTTGCTTCTCAGAAAGAGATAGAGAGAAAGATGACCCTACCTTCTTTCCCCTGGACATGTCAGGTCTAGATGCAGCCAACTGGGAACACAAGAGATATCATTGCTGAAGGCAAGGGCCACACACCAAGGATGGCAGAGCGATGAGAAGAAAGAATCTGAGTCCTTGATGGCACTGTGGCACTGTTGAGTCAACCCAGCCCTGAAAGCCACCCTACCTTGGACTTCTTGTTGGGTGAAATCATGCCTTCACTGTTAGCCCCAGTTTGGGCTTTGTGTTACTTGCACCAAAAGCTTCCTAATTCATCCCCAGAATAGGGAAGTTGATCTGGGCTAGAAGGCAGCAGAAGAGAGAGGTTAAGTAAAGTCCATATGGGTTTCAATACGGGTTCTGCTACTTCTTAGTTGTGTGGCCTTGGCAAACTACCTCTGACCCTTAGCTTCCTTATCTGTAGAGAGGGGGAAATAATTCTGCCCACCAAGTAGAGCTGCTATGAAGAGTCAATGGATGAATGTACATAAATGACTTATGCTAAATGCCTGACCCATAGAAGACCTCCGTAAGCCGTGACTACCTCTAAGGCATAATTCAGACAGTTCTTCAGGGCCCTGGACCGCCCCCGTATCTGACAGCTTGGCAACCGCCTCGGAGATCATCAGATGAAAGGTCTCCCCAGAACACCACGTATTCCCGTCATCGTCCTGGGGCTTCCAGGAGTCTAGGATCCAGCACGGCACATCAGGACCCCAGATGCCCCCCTCTACGCACCTGCTTGTTCCCCAGCTCCGGGGCAATATTCGCTTGGAAGTTGGCCTGTCACACCACCTGCTCACAACTGGTTTGAGACTGAAGTTTAAAACCAAACCAAAGTCTCCTCTTCTCCCTGTTCTCTTTAACTTTCCTCAGTAAACAGGAGCTCCCATACTTTGTACTGGCAGAAGAGCATCCGAGAAGCGAGACTTGGAGATGCTCGCCAGGCTTCGTTTAATCAGAACCAATGACGGCTTTCCTGCGTGTACACTGCCCTAACCAGTTGCAATAAATGCATGTGGTGTCCATACAGAGGCAGCAACAACCTCTGGTTGCCTTACTGGGGGAAGGAAAAAATGAGTAATCATTTGAGAAAGTCTCAGGTGTTTTCTTGTAGGAAAGCAGGTACCCCAGAGGCAACTGGATTCTAAGATTTAAAAATTATGAGTAGAAGAGGGAAAAACCGGGGCTGATGATGAAACTTGGCATGTGCCCATCCTATGGTATCTGTTTTTATGGGCAGCATCCGGATTCATTGATGTCCCTGCTGTTATCTGTTGTTAAATATTTCGAAAACTGCCCGTGGGAAAACCTCTTGTGACGGTCATAAGAAATTTTCTATCTTTAGAAATGGAAACTTTGATTTAACTCTGGGCTTTGGGAGAGATCACCAAAATGGGTGAGAAAATATATTTTGTTGAGTGTGATTGAGCTGGAGCTGTGCTTTTTAGGTTGCTAACCTCTGTGCTAATAGAGGTGTGTCCATGTTACAAAGGAAATAAGCTGTCCCATTGTCCTGTAGGGCGGAATGTTTTTGAGAAGAAAAGTACAGTAAGTCCCCTACATATGAACCTTCAAGTTGCAAGCTTTCAAAGATGTGAACGTGCATCTGGTCTCCTATTGCTGACGATTCTTCAGCTCTACCGTCTCCCACCTCCTCTCCCTCCTCCAGTCAGTAACTCTTGTTGCCTGTTCCCTCGATGTCAGCCCCTGTATGCCAGCTGTTGTACTGTACTACTGTACTTTTCAAGGTACTGTACTGTAAGATTTAAAATGTTTTCTTTATTTTTTGTGGGATTTTTTAAATGTATTATTTGTGTGAAAAGTGTGATAAACCTATTACAGTACAGTACTATATAGCCGATTGTGTTAGTTGGGTACCTAGGCTAACTTTGTTGGATTTACGAACAAACTGGACTTATGAATGCACTCTCGGAATGGAACTCGTTCGTATGTAGGGGTTTACTGTATATGTTAGAGAGTTGCTTGCAAAGGATGGGGATGGATGGGAAACAATGGAAATTGCTACTGTAGGAAGGTGGGTTACTCTGGGATCAAGCAGTGTTGCTTGTCGGCCCAGGTAACAAAATATGGCACAGAGTTGGTGCGAGGCCCACCCTAGCCACCTCTGCTCACCCACGCTGTGAACTTGGGAAAGGGGAAAGAGGGTTATCTCGGCATTGACCACCTTCTCAGGAGCCCCTTGCACCACAGCCATCTCAGGACAGAGGACCTCAACCAAGGGAAGACAGTTGTGCACAGTTTGGTGTCTATATTAGATAAATTGGTTTGTGAGCACATTTGAATCTCCTCTTTTGGTACCCTCAGCAATACTTGGTGACCTTTGTATCCATCAAGAACTTGTACAGTTGCAGGTGACAGAAATTAAACTCCAATTGGCTTAGCCAAAAAGGAACTTATTGGCTCATGAAACTGGGAAGTCCAGGAATAGTAATGGCTTCAGGCATGTCTTGACCCAGGGGCTCAATGATACAGCCAGTTTTCTTGCTTTCTCTGTCTCATAAAACAAATGATGCAGATTCAGGCAGTGATGATCTGTGGATGAAACCATTAGATGAAAAGCTGATGAGGAAACGTGCAATGAAGAGATCAGGCTGTCATCACCTGAATTCCTTGATCAATCGCAGCATTCAACTAATAGTGGGACAACCAGACATTGTGAGGCCTCTGTGATGGATTCTTATGAAAAGGTTGAATCTGAATCTACTTAAGCCTCGTCTTAGTTTGGGTTCCCCCTGAAGCAGCTCTAAGATGAAAATTCAAGTACACATAATGTATTTAGGAGGTAGTCCCTGGAAATGCTGGTGGTGGAGTTAGAAAATGAGACAGGGAAGGGAAGGCAGACAGTAAAAGGTGAGTTATCAAGCAAGTTACCCCTGTGGGTGATTACAGCTTAACCCTGGAACCCTCAACCCAGGAAGTCTGGGAGCCAGTGTAAACTATGCCCCTCAGAGTTACCCCACCCAAGGGATGGCACAGCTGGAGTATTTATATAGCAATTCCTCTAAGCCACTGGTTAAGGGCTATTACGGAGTGGGGAGTGTTGAATCTCCAGCACTTCTGGAAAGCGGACCCTGGTAGCTGAGGCAGCCTCTAGGTACAGAAATGCCAAAACTGTCAGTTCATACTAAAGTGATACATGCAAGAGGACAGGCATGAGGCCCAATGTCTACTACGAGTCTTTAGAGCTCACTGATATTTACAAGAAACACAAGGGACTGGAAACAAGTTAAATGACACCACATGAGCATTACATAATGATAAAGGGGTCAATTCTCCAAAAAGACTAGTAATCCTCAACATGTATGCACCTAACAACAGAAACTCAAAATACACAATGCAAAGCTGATAGAACCGCAAGGAGAAATAGACACATCCACTGTTACAGCTGGAGAATTCAGTACCCCTCTACCAGTAATCGACAGATCGAGCTGGTCAAAAGTCATTAAGGACATAGCTGAAGGGTGGGAGGGAGGGAGACGCAAGTGGGAAGAGATATGGGAACATATGTATATGTATAACTGATTCACTTTGTTATAAAGCAGAAACTAACACACCATTGTAAAGCAATTATACTCCAATAAAGATGTTAAAAAAAAAAAAAAAGGACATAGCTGAACTCAACAACACCATCAATCAACTGGATATAATTGACATCTATAGACTACTTCATGCAACAACAGCAGAAAATATATTCTTCTTAAGCTCGCCAGGAACATTCACCAAGACAGACCATATTCTGGGCCATAAAACACACCTTAACACCTGTAAAAGAATAGAAACCATATAATATATGTTCTTAGACTATGATGGAATTAAACTAGAAATCAGTAACAGAAAGATAACTAGAAACTCCCCCAAATACCTGGAGATTAAACAACACATTCTAAATAACACATTAATAGACTAATAGACTAATCTAATAATAGATTAAACAGCACTTCTAGAGAGCGCAGGCGTCAAAGAAGTCTTAAGAGAAATTTAAAAATATTTCAACTAAATGAAAATTAAAATACAACTTATCAAAACTTGTAGGATGCAGTGAAAGCAGTGCTTAGTGGAAAATTTATAGAATTGAACGTATATATGAGAAAAGAAGAAAGCGCTAATATCAATAATCTAAGCTTCCACCTTAGGAAACTAGAAAAAGAAGAGAAAAATAAATTCAAAGTCAGCAGAAGAAAATAAATAATAAAAATTAAAGCAATAATCAATGAAATTGAAAACAGGACATCAATAGAGAAAATAAATGAACCTAAATGACACACAGACAAGTCCAGAATGTGGGACATTATCTATGACTTGTTTCCACAGCAAGTCAGTGGCACGGAAAGAGAGTTGGGGCGTGCTCTACATGAAAAGATAGCTAAAAAGTACATCAACCAAATGTAATATGTGTACTTGTTTGGACCCTAATTAGAACAAGACAACCATAAAAGATTTTCTAAAGACAATCAGGAAATTTTGATCCTAAACTGAGTATTCGATGATAGCAAAGAATTATCGTCAAATTTGTTAATGTGATAATAGCACTGAAGCCATGTAAGAAAATGCCCATGTTATTTAAAGATGCCCATGGAAGTAACGATGAAATAACGCAATGGCTGGGATTTCTTTTAAAGTTCTTCAACAACAATTTTAGATAAAAACAAAGTCTGACCCTGCCCTTACTCCTCCTCATTTTAATCCTTGGACCTGTCAGGGTTTGTGTTTCTTTAAAATTTAAATAAAATGTCAAATCATAGATTATTTGGCACTAGTTTGGTTTTTAAAAAATATTGCATTAAAATACTATTTATTCTGATTACCGAGTGTTTTGGGCGGCCCCTTAAATTCTATGGGAGTGAAGCATGAGTCCTGGCACGGTGTCTAGCTCAAGTCGCCTTATTCCTTGCCTGGGGGATGCCTTGCCTTGGGGTAACCAGAGTTGGCCACTGTTTTCCAGGTAATTACCCACAGAAGATTTCGCCACCTTCCACTTTTACCGCTTCTACATATTTTACACCCTCTTCCACCCTTCAAGGAGCCACAATGGGAGACACAGTCCAAATTTAGGACATGGTGGCTTGTGGTTAATTAGGAGTCTCGCCAAGGGAGAACACGCTATTTGCCATCCCTGCCTTGAGTCTTGTTAGTGTTTTTAAATCAGCTTTAAAATATCCATAGCCAACCCAAGTGCTTGTCTCCTATTCACTCTGCCTTCTTACTTTCACCCCCTTCTAACCTGATACAAGCCACATTCTCCCACCGCACCCCCGTCCCTAGGTAGACACATTCTGCATTTTCTGGGATTGTTTCTCTGCCCGGTTTCCAGCAGGAAACAAGGACAAGATTTGAGTCTTTTTCTGACTGTGCACACATGTGATGGTCCCTGGCTCTTAAGTGCAAGAATCCTTATTCAGTGCATAGGGTTCCATTTCAAATGTTCCTCAAACCCTCTTGGAAGTGAATAAAATGTTACACTTGTAAGGGCCCTAGAGAATAACTGAATCCCAGGCTTCTTAACTCTTTTTATGAGGTACGCAATGAAAGCTCTAAGAGTCAGGTGGATCTGGGTTCAAATTCTGACTCTGCTGCTGTGGGCCTTTAGACTAGTGACTTAACCTCTCTGAGCCTGAGTCAAATAGGAATAAAAATTGTATGGACCTCATAGGGTTGTTGGGACAGTAAGTGAGATGATGTCTGTGATGTGCTTAGCATAATTCTTGGAACAAAGTAAATGCTTAATACATGCTGGTTGCAATGATTATTTTGGGGGTCACCTGTACCTCTTTGAGAATCTACAAAAAGCTATGCAAGACCCTTCAGGAAAATATACATAAAATGTTTGCATTCCTTTACATAAAAAAGAATTAAATATGTTTTAAAAATTAATCCATACAGATATTTTACATTATTATTATGAACATGTTTTATGAAAAAGAAAAAATAATAAAAATCCTTTACGAGTATACTGTAAAACAATTTAACAGACAATGTGAAAAATAGAAGGAACGCATTCTTTTCCTACCTCATACCAGAAAGGCAGTTCCCAGCATTTCCTCCATCAAGGACCATTCATGGCAACGTTCATGGCTTACAGTCTTGCAAAGCCAAGAGTAGCCATGGAAGATGCACTTTCTTATCCTGTTTCACTTACTAAAATAGAGTCAATTCTTTCCCGTGTTGTTACATAGACTTCCTACGTATTCATTTTAAAAATGCACTGTTTTTGTTCTGATTATGGAATTGGTACATGCACTATGTGTGAGTAGAGTGAAAAATCGTCTCTCATAATCCATCCCTAGAGATAAGCGTTGAGAGATCGGGGTATATCCTTCCGGTATTTGCTCAGTGCAGATAGGATGCATGTAAAAACACGTGCTGGGCTTGGTGGGGCATCTAAGAGAGGTGGTTTGTCACGTGGCTGGAGGTGGGACCGTCCACATCCCACATACCTAGGTTTGCCTCTTGGATCCAGCAAGTCCTCCAGTGACCTTGGACATCCTTTTAATATCTCCAAACCTCATTTCCGCATCTGTGCAGTGGGACAAACAATAATACCTAGCCTGAGGAATTGTTGCAAACATTAAATGAATTGACGCATGTAAAGCTCTTAGCAAAATGTTTCTCCAGCGCGGCACTACTGACATTTTGACTGAAGAACTCTTTGGTGGAGGGGGCTGGGCGGGGGTAGTCTGGCCTGTCATTGTAGGATGTTTAGCAGCATTCCTAACCTCTACTCACTAGATGTGGAGGGCATTCCCCCCACCGCAGCAGTTGTGCCAACCGGAAGTCTCCAGTCACAGCCACGTCCTCCGCCATAGTAAGTGCTCAATAAACTCTCTTTTATATTATCATCATTACTGAACCTAAAACATTCCATGGCTCAAGTAATACAAAAATACAAATCTACTGGTATTTTAACTGGCTGTGAAGGAGTCCAGTTCCTTCTTTCTATTCACAGCCCTTCCAGAAAAAATACTCAGTTTAACCTCAGATACAAACTTTTCCTTAGGAGAACTTTTCACCTGTATAATAGTAAAATACTGATGAAATACTACATACAGAACGACAGGATTCAGCCATTTTTATTGGCTCTGTGCCTCCGAATCTGTCCTCTTTCTCCCCCTTCCCCCGCACGCAGGTGACAGACAAAACTGAGTCTGCAATTAATAAGCTGCTTTTCCTGCCCCAAAGTACCTAATTTCTCGTCCCTCATTGTGCATCGAGGTGTTTTTCCGCAGAGCCCGAGGAAGATGGGATTATGTGTACGCATGCATGCATTCACAGGCTAGTTAGGATGCAAACCCCCGGGGATAAACTTGGAAAACGACTGAATTAATCACTTATGATCTGCATTCGGTGCACATTATCATAATATTGATATAATACACACACTGTTCTTTGCTTATTTCTATACTGAGAGCTTGCCCTGCAGCAATTTTGAGGAAATTTGAGACCCACGCACCTGGCTAAATGCTCTCTCTCTCTCTCTCTCTCTCTCTCTAAATAACCCGAGGTCTCCTGGTTTGCAAGGATCAGACTAAAATGAGTTACAGTTGCCAGAACATTTTTAAGTAGGGAAATAAATTAGAGTGGTAATAATCATAACAATTATATAATACATGTTAAAAATCGTAAGTTCCCCAGCGTACTTCATAACTTTATTTTGGTGGGGTGGCGGTGTGTGTGGAAATTCCATCGTCTGCATCTGGTGACATCATCAGGCTGCAGTGAGAGGGGCCGGCTTCTAAATTCCAAATGTCACCAAGGTGCCGAATGAGGTGGCACTTCGACTTTCTCAGCCGAGTTCGCTGGGCTTGAATTATTACAGACATCGCTTGCAAAATGAATTTAGGACTTCAGGAACGTTTCTGGATTGACCATCTTTCTCTTCCACTTTCTCCATCAAGGAACCCAAGGCAGCCACACCTGTACAAATCATCTACATGCCCACACTCTCAATAATTCCTCCATCTCCACCTGCAGACTGAAGAAAAATAGGACTGAAAAAAGGGATGACAGCATGTTCCCAAACCAGAGCCCCTTCCAGGAAGCCCAGATGACTAGAAACCATGTTTAAATGCCCCCAAATGCCCAAACCTGTGTTCTGGGCTGTAAGGTTTGGTCTGAGATCCATCCATTCAATACACAGATGAAAGTGAAGGATTCAACCAGTGCAAATCAGACACAATTCACAACAATGCTAGTCAACATTTATATGCCTGGCCTTGTGCTAACCACTTTGCTTGCATTTTCTTGCTTTTCCTGCCGTGGGGGACTATTAATACTCCCATTTTACAGATGTGGAAACCGAGGCTCAGAGGGCGTAAACCACTTGCTCAAGGTTACAACAGCTTTAAGTAGGAGAGGTAGGTCAAACCCAGATCTGGGTAACTCCAGAGACGATACTCTAAACCATGATGCTATATTACTAAGACAAGCTGCATCCCTGTGAGATGCAAGGTTTTCAAATCCCAGAGGCATGCCTGCAAATCTCGACATAGTCATGCATGATGGGAACAAATTCTAGCATTACCAGAGTATGGTTGCTATGGACTATAGCCCAAACAATCATCTAAATGACTTTTCTCCATGATAATTTGGAATAGTCCTCATGTCAAAAATTAATGTTGCATCTGTTATCAGGCTTAAAGACCCAAAGCAGAGCTTACCCTTTGACGAAACAGCTATTCCTTTCCGGAATATGACCAATAGACCATCACATGAAGTAATCTCCCGTGTTCTATTTCCCATCTTGTTGGGTCACTTGTTTCTCAACCTCCTAAGAGCCCTAATAGAGTGTTTGGAAGCCCAGGCTTTGGTTAGACAGTCCTAGGTTTGAAAGCTGACTTCCCCTCTAATCAGCTCTGTGGTCCTGAGCCAGGGGCTCCACCTCTCTGAACCTCAGTGTGCCTGCCACCTGTGAATGGAGGGATGCTCATTGCCACAGTCACTGCCAGCCCATATTGTTGTGCCTTTGCAAAATTAGGAAAAGGCACCCCTCCCTCAAGTCACCTTACTTCTGTGTTGGAAATTTGTCATAATATACTAATTTCATTAAAAGAGACACTTTACTGCCATCTGCTGGAAAGCTGTTGTAATAAATAGACATACATGTGTACAGGCCAGGCTGTGAATGGCATCCTCTTTGTGCAGTGCGTGACCTGCACAACTGTACCTGGTTGCCCAGTAATTCCTCACTGGATTGTTGGGAAATTTCATACTGCCTGCCAAGTGTTTACTTAGCACTTTGGTAGATATGGTCCACAGGTCCTCAGCAAATGTTGGCTGCTGTGTTAAGCTCTGGCTCAAACAGGTTGGATGATAGTATCTCTTCTGGCCACTTACTGAGAATTCTCATGGAGCATCCGTTTTGGGGCTGGGGTCTCGGTCTCTCAGTAAATCTCAGCCCATCTCTCAGCACTTGTCCCCTTCGCCCTCCATGGTTCCAAACAACTCTTGCTGCCCTGGACAGCAACTTTCAGCTCCTTACGTACTTCCTCTCTTGCCTCTTGGCCAGGAAAAGGGACTGAGAGAACTTTCTGGGGCTGGCTCCAAAAACTCTGGTATTCCTTTGATGCTTTGAATCTCTGAGTCTCCCCCAGAGAGCCTTGTAAAACGTTTGGTATGTTCCATCAGTTTTGCCCCTGGCCCAAAATTTCCTGGGATGGATGAAGAACACGGTGTCTGCAGTTCAACAAAAAACCTGGGTTTGAATCCTAGCTTTTCCATTTACTAGCTGTGTGCCCTTGGGTGAGTAACTTAACCTTGCTGTGCTTCAGTTTCTTTACAGCTGAAAGGATCTACTAATCTATCTATCACCTAGATGTACAAACAGAAAAGGAGAAAATGTGTTTAAAGCACTTAAGAGTAAGCCCTTTATGAATCAAAGTTATCGTTTTCATTGACAAATGGGAAAAATATTTCAGACTATTATAGGGTCATACATTTCCAGCTGCCCATCTGATCTCTAATGACCTTGTTTACTAAACCAAAAACTAGAACCCCAAATCTGACAGACCATCCCGAAAATGTCTTCTTCTAGCGGTTTATAGGAAAAGCTAAAAGTCTAATCACATTTCCTTCTGCATTTAAGGCATCACACAAAATCAGATGTGTCCCAGCTTCTGTGGGACACAGAGTTGCTTCACTCAGGAAGTGCTTTTAATGTCACAGCTGTTTCTTCTTCAACAACAAATACTCTAGAGATATGAATTGCCACTAGCAAGGGACCCACCAGCATAGTTTCCCCTCCATGGTACTCAGGCGGCCTATACCCAGCCCTTTATCATTATGTCCTTTTTTTCCTGGAACTTTAGGCAGGATAAGAACATCCTCTGTTTCCCAGTTTGTCCTCTTATGTTTGCTGTCCGCTCCATCCCCCATCCCTGGCTGCAGACTTCCAGAGCCTTCTCGCTCAGCCTGAGGATCTATGGCTTATTGAAACAGCTCTGGTACACAGAGTACATGCCTAGGTTGTTACTGGCTAAAAAACAGCTGTTTTTGGATGATGGGTTAGTTCATTCTGGGGGACATGGGCAGGGCAAGGAAGAATCTCCTCAGAAGGCCAATCTACGTACAGATGGTCCAGAAATGCAGGTCTGGAGGCAGCTTCTGCAGCCTCCCTTGGCTGTGTGACTTTCAGCAAGTGGCCTCACCTCTCTGAATCCATTCACATTTCCTTTGTCCTTAAATGCAAACGATGTCTTTAAATGCAAACGAGGCAAATTTTTCACAAACTTGTAGTGCTTAAGAACTAGGTCTTTGGAGGAAACCCACCTGGTCTCTGAAGTCCAACATTCAGCTGCTGTGTGACCCTGAATCAATTACTTCCCCTCTCTGAGCCTCAACTTCTTCATTTATGAAATGAGGATAAAAGATAGTTTCTATCTCCTGGACTTGTTGTGAGGATTAAAAGAGATAATGCTTTGAAAGTGCTGGCAAAGTGTCTGACCTGGGGTGAACACTCCATAAATCTTAGTCATTATTATAAGCCTTTTAATAAGATAGAGGCTTTCTGGGGATTAAAAAAAAAAAAGAAATACTCATGAGCCAAGAAGCATTTTGGAAAACTGCTTTATTTAACATGTTCTGAATGTATCTGGCTAGTCTTTCCCACTAAAAAAAAAAAAATTCCCCCAAGGAGGCCACAGTCTCGGCACAGCACACAGCCTGCTCCAGGCCACACAGTAAGTTTGATTTGGGCTCCCAGGAATGAAATCCAGGCCTCTGACCCCGAGTCAGATGGTCCAAGCTCCCTGCTCTCAATCACAGCCAGAGATGTCACAAGGAACCGTGCCACATCTTAGGGAAGGAAAATGAGATTTCTCTCTTGCCTTGATCTGGTCCCGGGCTCCAGTCAGGGGGCGAAAAAAACCTCAGCACCCTGGAAATCTCTCCTCTCTCCCTTTCCTTCAATTCCGGAGTGCCCTTGCCTCGCTGCAGTATCCCAACCCCCAAAATTTCCAAACCAAGACTGGGCCTTTGAGATCCCTCAGCTGCCCTGCCAACAAGGCGGGGCCTAGAGCAAGGCTTCCCGAGCAACACTGAAGACAGGGCCAAAAAAACAATCATCAAGATAAATAATATTTTAATGCGGTATATTAAAAAAAACAAAACTAACGCAAAAAAAAAAAAAAGTTCACGGTGAACAAAATGTCAACATTTTAAATAAAGCGAGGATCAGTGGCCAGGAGAGCCCCCTCTCACCTGCAACCCACAGTATAGCCCAAGGGAGTGAGGTTAAATTTTGCCACTACCTTAGCCCCACCCCCTTCGAATTTCCCGTAAGGGCCACAGCCATAAATTTCCACCTTCCCTCCCTGCGCGCGCCCCTTTCCCCGCAGAAGTGAGCAGGGGTGAACAGCACCGAGGCTATTTGGAAAGCTGAAGCGAGAAAGGGGAGTTGGGTGGGACATTCCAACTTTCCATCTTGCGTTTAAACTCCATCTAGGCTCCTCTCCTTAATAAAACAAGAATTAGATTTTAGCTCGAAGAGTCGCTTCCTGTTGTCCAGTTTATGACCTTGGCCACCTCGCAGCCTTTTAAAGCCGCCGGGACTGGTTTCCTCCAATACCTGAGGTCGCAAAAACAGGTAGTAAACAGATTTGGAGGCTTCCTGCGGCTCAGTGGGCAGGGCAAGTTCAACGACCCCACCCCACGCGTTCTGGGTGCGCTGCGCTCGCTCTCCGAGAACTTTAAAACTTTTCCTTTGATCCCCTCTTTTTGAGGGCTTGGGGGATCCGGGGGGGGGGGGAGGGGGAAGCAGCCGGGAAATGAGGTGCTGAAGCAAAGATTTTATGCTCTCCTGCCTCCGGCTCCAGCTCCGCCCTCGCCCAAGGGGGAGGACTTTGAATTCCAGACCCGGAATTCTTCTCTTTTTTTTTTTTTTTTTTTGAAATTGATCGATTTTATCCGGGAGCTTCAAATCGAAACCAGGAGAGGGGGCTTTGAAATGTCAAAGAAAAGTTGCAAAAGGAAAAAGGGGGTGGGGTGAGGGAGGGAGTGGGCAGGCAGAAGTTTTCTTTCCAACTGAAAAACGCCTCGCTGGTACCTTTGTAACGATGCTTAACCTTTTCACCCTTGCAGCGGTGGTGGTGAGCTCCTTGGAGCTCTTTGAAAATTTGATGAGACCTGTGGACCTTCTCCCTGGAAAAAGAAAAATGCCCTTTAGGGACGTGATACGTTTGTATTCAATTTCTGGAGGCTCCGGGAGTCCGGAGCGGACCGTTTTTGCGCAATTCGCGGAAGTTTTTTCCAAAACCTTCTGCCCGGCCGTTTGCCTTGGAATGGAACCGTTCCCAATTAAAATTCGGGACGAGTCCTGTTTGCCAGGGGTCATCTCGACCTAATTAAAAAAAATTTTTTTTGGAATTAAAAAAATCCAGCCTCGTTCTGGAAAAGGCAAGAGCTGGCAGGCACGCCTTCCAGCTGGGGACTCGGTGTAGCCCCAGACTCGGAGCCTGGAAACCTGGGCCCGCAGAACACCCCGCCGCCGCCGCTGCCGGTGGTGCCCCAGTTTTCAACGAGGCCACCTCCTCACACTGCCCCAGTCCTTTCCTTCCGGTCCCCACAGCGGGGTGCTGGGACAGGAGTCTTCTAAACTTGGCCATCTCCCTCCCCTTCCCTTTAGAATAAAGTATCAAGTCCGGAAGACCTCGGGCTGGTGCCGGAGGTACCTCTTTAAGTGTTGGTACCTTGGGAGGCCCCGGAAATGCAGATTTGGTTAATTGCAGGGCGCTTCCTGTCTTCTTCAGGTGGGCCCTGGGGCCAAGAGGATTAAAATAACTATCCTAGGAGTCGTTGAAAACCTCGTCCAAATTGTCGTTTTTAATCGTTTAATTGTTTTGAAGATCTCCTAATGGCAAGGCACCCTGGGGCAGGGCAGGAAAAAATGAGGGCCTGGCTCAGCCCAGGCAGGGCTGAGCTCACCCTACGCCTTTCCTCTCCAGCAGCCCAGGACTGGTGCTGCAGTAAGGGAGGGGGGCAGAGTGGGTGCAAAGGGTGCTGGGGTCACAGAGGGCAGCTGTCCCAAGAGACATCACCTTAGGACAGATGAGGGTGCGATGGAGAGAGATGTACTGAGATAAACAGAGAGAGAGAGACGAACATCAGAAAGAGAGGAAGAGATGCATACATAAAAGAAGACAAAGTGACATAGTGAAACAGAAGCAGGTAAAGCAGAGGGAGAGCGGTAGACCATAAGAGACGCACACAGAGAGATGCAGAGATAGCTACAGGTAGAGAGACTCAAAGCATCCAGAGTGTGCTTCACCCACAGCCCAGGGATTCTGGTGGCCAGGCTGCCATATGGTGGCCCAATAGCCTCATGACAGCCCCTCCAGCTCCTGGGTCTCGGTCCAGTTGTGTACTCACCATGTACGGTGAGCCCACATGCCCCGTTTGAGACCTGGGAGAGCTGTCGAGGTCCCCGGTGGTTACTTGGCTCCTGGGATCTGAGCAGATGAGGGCTTTACACATGATTGGTAGCTTGCTGGCAGCTGCACGACTGACCCAACATGAAAGGAAGTTACTAACTGCTGAACGCCGACACATCTGACAAGAAGGTACCATTGAGGAATGATGGACTGGTGTCAAGAGATTGCCAACCTCTCGATAGTGAGACTTCTGCTGGCAAGAGAGAGTCCTTCCTTATGCAGAAAACTGGGCTAGTGGGGTCCCCAGGAGGGATGCAAAGAGCTTCCCGATGCAAGGTGGAGCCAGTTGACCATCTGGAACGTTAGAGATGCCCCATGAATGTCTGCTGAAGAATCAGGGTTATCAGTCCAGTGCCTGCTCAATGCCCATTTAGTCCTTGCAAAAACCCTATGAAGAGGTAGCATTATTGTCTGTTCTGTCCCTCGGTTCACAGGGGTTAAGCTACTTGCGCCACATCTCAGGAAGCAAGTTCTGTAGGGTGCGAACAGGAAGGTCACTTGTTCCCTCGGGGCTGCGCAGAGGGTGGGCTTTTTTTGCCTTTGAGCTCCTGTCCCAAAATACCTATTTCTGTCTCTGAGCTGCACCTCCCAGGCAGAGGGAGAAAAACCCACTGGGTTGTAGCACCCTGGCAGACCCATCCTTAACATTGTGGAGCCCTGGGGCAAGGGTACAAATTGAGGTCCCCATACTGTGATTGAGAACTTCAGAGTTATAAATCAAGATAGCAAACTAGTCTTTTTTTTTTTTAATTTTTGGCTGTACCGTGCAGCTTGCGGGATCTTAGTTCCCCAACCAGGGATTGAACCCGCACCCCCTGCAGTAGAAGTGCGGAATCTTAACCACTGTACTGCCAAGGAAGTCCCAAGATAGGAAACTGGTAAATAAAATGTGTTCTATCATCCGACAAGTGGGCAAGTGTACCTTTCTAATAATTTGGAAGACCAAAGTGGACTTGAGAATTCTCAGTTCCTTTGAGTTCTGTCCCAGAATCCAGTGACAGAGGAAGAGCTGACACCCAGCCTCCAGCCCCACACCGTTATGGCCCACCTTGGTCTGTCTCTACCATGAGGGGCTCTGTACACAAGTGTGGACACCCCAGCCTGCACTCCCAAGCCTTATGCATATTCCCTCCTGCAAACAGCCACCTCTGGGCCATCCCGCATGCCCAGGGGTGAGCACAAGGGTAGGGGGATATACCCTCCAGTTATGCATCCAAGAAATAGGACCAAGCAGGGTCTGGATTCAGACTGGGGCCCATTTGGGCAGAAGTCTCAGTTTCTGGGTACCCTGAACATGTGGGTACCAGTGATGGAGGGATGTAGCCTCTGTCCTACAAACTCTCTGCCCCTATGAGAGGGGCATGGGCAAAAAGAGGCAGAGCGGAGCCCGCTAAAGCACAGAGGCCCTCTTGCCCAAGACCAAGAGTAGCACTGCCCTGGCACGGCTGGACCCGACCATGGATGCCCCCCAGAACCCCTCACTGTCTGCAAACCTTTCTGACACCCACAGCTTACGCACCCTCCGAGGCCCCAGCCACGCTCAGCTCCTGCCATCGCTGATGTTTCCTCTGGGAGCACATTTGGCAAGAAAATCTGCTGTGTGCAGAATTATAGGTTGTTCTTGGCCCTGGCCTCGCCCTCACCCTCGGTGCAAACACAGACATCCACACAGAGCAGAGCGGGCTTTGCAGGAGCTCCATGGGGTTTGGCTTATGGCAAAGAAACTGACCTCTCCTTTCTCCCTTGCTTGAGCTGGAACCCTCCCAGTGCCAAGGAGGAAAAACAAAAGCATTTAGGAGCAGACTTGGAGGGAAACCCACCTTCCCTCCTCCGCTTCTCCCCAGAGATACCTGGTGCTTGCCTGGCACGACTGAGAAGACCTCTCTGCTTCCCTTCCCGGATCAGAGTACATCTGGGGTTCTAGAGGTGGTCCCTGCGTGCACTTGGGCATCCTTGAGATCACCCTAAAATCGTATGCAACATTGTGCATATCTATACCTCTGCCTTTTTTATATCTGTGTATGTCTGTCTCTATCCCTCTGTCTCTCTGCTTCTGTCTGTGTGTCTGTGCCTTTGGGGTAAGGGGCCCAGCTTTCATCAGATTATCTGAGATATCCATGATCCCAAAAGGGTTTTGAGCTCCTGGGTTTAGAGGTGAAGGATTTTCAGGGGCAAGTGGTACCCATGTCCACCAGCATAGGTATGAGAACCTCCAGGACTGCTGCTAATAGCCTTACAATCGAAACAATGGAATTATCCATCAACAGTAGAACAGATGATTGCATTGTGATAAAGTCATCAAAATGAATCCTATTCTGCAGTAAAAACGAATGGACTACAGCCTCCTGCAAAAAAATGTGGATGAATCTCTCAAGCGTAACACTAAGTGAAAGGAGAGGATGCAAAAGAATCCTATAGTGAGGATTCCTATTGCTGCTTCAGTACACCTGAGGGTTCCGGCTGAAACTGAATCCTGGTTTGTCTCACCCTTTCACACTCCAGAAGCTAAACTCTTTAAACTGCTCTGCTCTGGAATGATCGCCAAGAGTTTATAAGCGGAGAACCTGTTCCTTCCATCATGCTGAAGGAGGCAGGGGCAGAGAACAGAGTTAAACAGGGCTGCGCCCTGTGTGCAGAGAGAGGGGCAAAGGAGCGCTTGGAGCTTGGGACATAATTATTGTCCAGCCTGTATTATTGTCTCTTGGAGCACATTAAGGTTTGAAACCCAATTCCAACCATTGCAAAAAGGATATTTAAAAGTTTGGCTCTACCTTCACTATATTCTTCCTTTTAAAACTAATTTAAATAAAACAAAACCAAAAAATTTTACGATCCCCCGCCCGCCTCCAAAAAAAGCCCACAATATGACGATCTGGGCAACATGAATGATCACAACTTGCCCAGAGATTACCCTAAAAATCCTTTGATGTAAAAATTTGCTTTCAATCTTTCCGCATATACAAATATTTCCCTCTGTTTTTTACCTCGTTAAATTCCTTAGATGCAGGAGCCAAAGGAAGCCTCGTGCAGAACCAAATTATCTCTGTTCCACATGTTTAGTTTTTAATAATAAAGTAAAATGAAATGAAATCCAAAGGGTGCAAGCTTTCCAACCAGGCTTTTATTACCTGATCGGAGCACATGTCTCAGCCACGCCCGAGGGAAGCTTCCTTCTCGGACCCAGACCCCAGCTGTCCAGGGCAAGCTCTTATCCTGTCCCCTGATCCCAGGCCACTCCGGAATTCTCATCCCCTACATCTGGTCCTTCTGCAAGGGCTGTGGTTTCTTCTGGCCGAGGGTGAGCCGTGGCTAAGTAGCTGAGTCTGGAAGTAACTCAGTTTGGGATTCAAAAATGAGTTTTCTTACAGTTTAAGTCACTGCATCCGGTGGCCCAAGCTTTTTTGTTTTCCTGTTGATTAATTCAAGAAATATTTATTTTCAGCGTTTATTAGGTGCACTCAGTGTGTGAGATTCAGGGATAAAACAGTGAACATGCTGTATAGTATCCCTGTTTTGGGGTGCTAGCCATTCTGGAGGAGAAGACAAACAATAAGCAAGTAAAATATATATATGTTTGTATGTGTGTAATTTTCTGCATAGTATGTAATGATTTCTAAAATTTTATATGTATAAAATTATAAACAATACATAATTTTAGTATACACACAGACTTTTCTCACCCACCATAATTCTTTCTCATATGATTTTATTTTTTGCATAGTACTCAATGATTTCTAAATTATATGTAATTTCATATTGTTATGTGATTTTATTTAATTTTATATAATTTTATGAGTATAATAATATATATATATAACTTTTAGAAATCTTTAGGTACTATGCAGAAAATAAAATAAAATCACGTGGGAGAGAATTATGGCGGAGGAGGATGTCTTTTAGATAAAACGGGGTCAGAGAATTCCTCTCCAAAAAAATAATTTTTTAAAACGTTTTATTGCAAAAATGATATAAATAAACTTATTTACAAACAGAAATATACCCACAGACATAGAAAACAAACTTACGTTTACTAAAGGGGAAAAGGGTGGGGGAAGGATAGATTAGGAGTTTAGGGTTAACATATACAGACTACAATATATAAAATAGATAACCAACAAGGACCTACTGTATAGCACACAGAACTATACTCAGTATTTTGTAATAGCCTGTAGGGGAAATATATATATAACTGAATCACTTTGCTGTACCCCTGAAACTAACACAACATTGTAAATCAACTAGACTTCAATTTAAAAATAAATAAATAATAGTTTTATTGAGTCAAATTTACATACATGAAGATTCACCCTTGATAACCTTATATAGTTCAGTGACTTTTGACAAATGTGTACAGTTGTGTAACAACCACGATAATCAAGGTATAGAATATTTCCCTCACCCCGAAAAGTTCCTTTGAAACTCTTTAGTCTCCTTTCTTTCCCCTGGTCCCTGGCAACCACTGACCTATTTTCTGTCCCATAGTTTTGCTTTCTCTGGAATGTAACATAAATGGAATTAGATAGTATGTAGTTTTTTTTGCCTGGGTTTTCTTCACTTAGCCCAATGCTCTTGTGGTTCATCCATTTTGCTGCAAGAATCATCAGTCAGTTCCTTTTTATTGCTGAATAGTATTCCACCAAGTGAATGTACCATGGTTTGCTTGTCCATCCCGTAGTTGATGGACGCATGATGTTGTCTCCAGTTTGGGGCTGTTGTGAATAAAACTGCTACGAACATTCATGCACATGTCTTTGCATGAACATATGTTTTCATTTCTCTTGGGTAAATGCTTAGGAGTACAATTGCTGGCTCATATGGTAACTCTGTTTGTAACTGTATAAGAAACGGCCACACTGTTTTCCAAAGAGACTCTACAATTTCGCTTTCCCACCAGCAACATAAGAGCATCCCAGCGGTTCCAAATCCTCAAAACTTGGTATTGTCACCTTTTTACTTTTAGCCATTTTACTGTGTTTTTCCCTAATGCCTGATATTGTTGAACATCTTTTCAGGTACTTCTTGGCCATCATTATATGAAACATTTAATTTTGTATATTACATGTTATACTATAATTATATATATTTATATGTTTATAACTTTATAACATATGTATTATATAACACCTGTTTGAATTAATTCAATGCTGATAAGAAGGCAGCCTTGTGAAGAGACAGGGGAAAACTATTCCCCGGAGAGGGAATAGCAAAGACTTGGAGGTGGGAACCAGGTAGGGATGATTGAGGAGCAGAATAGCCAGGGCAGGTGTTATCAAGAGTGATGAAGGATGGTAGGAGAGGGGATGGTAGGCAGGAGCTAGATGTAGGGCTGTGTATTTCGCGAAAGAAAAAATAGAGCCCTTGGAGGCACTATTGTTACGTAATAAAGTATCCCAAGACATTACAACTTTAAATAACAACTCTTTTATTATGCTTGTAGATTCCAGGAGTCAGACATTTAGACTGGGCAGAGTAATGATGGCTTATTGCCATTCCACAATGTCTGAGATCTTTTTTTTTTTCCACAAAATCTGAGATCTGAGCTGGAAAGACTCAAATGACTGGAGGTGACTTGATGGCTAAGGCTGGAATCTTCTGGAAGCTCTTTTCCTCATAGTTTGGTGCTTGGATTGGGACCATTTGGAGGCTGGGCTCAGCTGGGACTCTCAGCAAAGCACCTGCCTTCCTCCCATCATGGCGGCCTCAGGGATCCGTGCAGAGGTGTTCCAGGGAACAAAGCTGAGGGGGCATCGACCTTCATGTCCCGGCCTTGGAAGTCACACAGCCTCATTCTGTCCCATTTCTTGGTGGAAGCAGTCACAAGCCTTCCCAGGTTTAAGAGACAGGAAACTAGACTTTTGATAGGGAGTGCAAGGTCACTCCAGAGAAGAAGCTGGAGAATGGGGGATATGGTCGGGGCAGCCTTTGGAAACTAGAATTGGCCACAGAACAAACCCTGGTAGTGATACAGATTGTTCTGCTCAACAAATGCTTCTGAGGGGTGATAAATAAGCATGTGGATGAACAAGACCCACTCCTTGAACTTGAGGAATTCCCAAGGCAAATGGAGGAGATGGAGATGTAAATAAAAACCATACTGTACAGACCTCTACAGCATGTATCACATTAGGCTGTAAAGTCCGCGCAGGAAGCAATCCGTATTGCCTGGGAGGTGGATGGCGGCTTGGGCTCTGGGGGATGTGCAGGAGTTTACCAGTTAGGCAAGGACAGAGAGCACATTACAAAGAAGAGGATGATCAAACAGTGGAGGTTCAGGTAGGAGAGGAGATTGGAGATGACATTGGAAAGGCAGACTAAGCTCAGGTAGGTTCTAAATGAAGGCTGGGGAGTTTGACTCCATCATATTGGGGGATTAGGAGCTGTGACTGGTTGCATACTATGGAAGGACACTTGGGGGGCTGGAATGGTGGATGGATTGACCATTGACAAGGGATTATGTTAGAAGCCCAGAAGCCAGTAGGGAGGTTTCTGTAGCAGCCCAAGTGAAAAGTTATGAGCGTGCAAATTGGGGCCAAGGATGGAGAGAACGGGGACAGAGCTAAGAACATCTGGGTAGTGGGTTCAAAAGGGGTCCCGAGAATGGGGAGGAGCTAAGGGGAAGGAGCATGCTTGTCCCCTGGGCAGCTGTGGCCATCATCTGTTCTCAACCCTGACTGTGCACTTGAGTCATCTGGGGGAGTTTCCCCCCAGCTGGACCTGCTTCAGCTCCACACCAAGTCAGCTCCACCAAAACCTCCGGGTTGAGCACCCATCACTGGTGTTTTTTAAGAGCTCCCGCGGCAGATTCTCACTCGCAACTGAGGTTGGAGTCGGCGGGAATACATGATGCCTTTCCAAAAACCCTTTAGAGAATCCCCAGAATGCTGTCTTGGGCACAGCAAGGAAAGAAAGAAATGATTTCGATTTGGAACATGTTGGGCTCATGATAACAAGGATTTGAATCCTTCTCCAGGAGGCTTGCCATAGTTTAATACAAGCTGGTCAATCCATAAAAAGAGATTAGATGGCCTCTCCCACAGCACTGTTACAAAAAAGGATGCAGTGTGCTCAGAAGCCACAGAAAACATTTATTATAATCCTAAGCATCCAGGCAGAGTGCTGTGGGCTGTCGCCGCAACAGCTATTCTTATCACGCCCATTTTGCAGAGCTGGAAACCGAGGCTCAGAAAGACCAAGTAACTAGCCCCAGGTTACCAGGGAGGAAGTAAGTGGCAGAGCCCAGAGCCAAACGCAGGCAGTCTGATCTCAGAGGCAGAGGGTCCATAGCTCGCCCTTAGCACCCTCTACATGCTTGCATATCCCTAGCACTGTTAAAATGACTGCCCGTATGAAACCAGGCTTATAATTTCCATCACTTCGGTGTCGTCACGACTCCCACCAAAAACTCTCCTGACCATCACTATTGCCTTTTCACTCACATGGTCCTCCAAACCCCAAGGAGAATTTAACAGAGCCTCCCCGGCATATCATAAAACAAAACCAAATGCTTTCTCTGCCCCCCTCCGCCCCCCTTTCCCTGAGTATCTGTCAAAGCCAGCAGAGAAATAAAAACCAGAATCTCCAAACAATACACTTCCCCACAGATAATAAATAAAATCTCCAAAGAGGGGGAGAAAAAGAGCAAAGAGTCCCATAAAGATGAGGGGCTTGGGTGGACAGGCACATGATGTGCATGGGGCTAAACAGCTACCAGCAGACCCTGGGGCAAGGAATCAATTGAGATAAAAAATGGACGTCCCCGTTACACATGCCGTGCTCACAGAAGTGTGCGGACACCGGCAGGGAACACGGTCCCCCTCAGCCCATCTTGCTCTTTGGCACACAAATAAATACACATGTTGCCTCGCGTGGAGCAGATGCGCCATAAATTCTTAAGCAATGCATCAAAGTACCAATCTTCGTTTATGCATTTTTTTTGCAAGTACACATGTTTATGGGCAATAGCTTCTCCGCTCTCACAACTGTGGAACTAGCAGGAACTTTTTGAAACCTTTTGTATTTGTTGGCACGCGTTCGGTTAAGCTTTCCTGTGTATTGCTCGTGGAGAAAGCTGGAGAAATCAGTGATCCAGAGTGGCAACTGGGGACACCTCTGGGAATTGGAGGAGAAAAGGAAGCAACACTTTTCATTTCTGTTTCTTGGATTTTCATAGGATAACATTTTGCTAAGGGGTCTGTAACCATTTTTTTCATCTAAAGAAATTATTTTTCTAATGATCCCTTAAGGTCTTTATGAAAGTATTAAAGTCCTTGTAGAAAATGAAATAGAATTTTAAAATATTTTGAAGTGTGTTGTAGGGACATGGACAAAGCATGGAAGAGAAAGTGGACCCACAATTCTCCATGGCGATTGATCAGATATTTGTTTCCCTGCTCTCTGGTCCCCACCCAATCGTGACTTTTCACGTGTAATCGGAGTATAGATGACCATTAAGAAGTGTTTCTCTAAGCTCTGTGGATGAGCTTTATGACCGCTTTTAGCTGATGGAGGCCCCCCACCCCGCTTATATCCAGATGTGTAGTTGTATCCAGCGGCTTGGGGGAAGGGGGCCTGCCCTGAGTGTCAGTCCTTGGAGGGTCCCGCTCTGTCCCTCCTCCAGCCACACCTGTCTCATGGGTTGAGACCTCTGAGCCAAGGGGCATCCCACCCAGAGACCACCCCCTGTTCTGAAGTTGGCAACTACTGAATAGAATGTAGATCCGTAGATTCTGCTGGCGTTTGTCATGTGTGTTGTAAGATCCTCAAAATGAAATCTCCCTGAAACATCACCTCTGCTTCTTCCCTAGTTTAGGGATGAGGCTAGATTTTGTCTTCCGGTGAAAGGGAGATTATAGTTGGTCATTTTCTGAACTGGGTTTTTTCTTTTGAGTGACACAGCCCAGGAACTTGGCTCAGAGATGTGTGGTTTCTGTGTGTGCAGTGCTAGGCGGCTGGGGAGAAGATTTTTCCCCCATGAATTTCAAAGGATGCCAGCTTCTCTGGGTAGGTTTGCATGATCACTGTGAAGGGTGGGAGTTGAGACCTCAGGAAGGATGACCATTTCATGATCTGAGCCTCAAGACTCCAGACCTGTCTTGCCAGACACCTCCTGGATGTCTCCATGTGGTCCATACTCAACTGCCTCAAATTCAGTGTGTTCCAAATTGAATTGGCTTTCTTATCTCCAAATCCGGATTTCTCCTGGGCTCCTCATCTCAGCAGATGGCTTCTCCATTCACTGAATCTTCCAGACCAGAAGCTGGACACCGTTCCTGTCTCTTCCTTCTCTATCACACCAGTAACAATGGCAGAAGCATGAAACTTCTGCCTGCTTTGTTCTACACATGTAGAGCGTCACTTATTCCTCCCATTCACCTGTGCGGTCAGCGTTATCATTACACCCACTGTACAGATGAGGAAACTGAGGCTCAGGGAGACGAGGAGCTTCCCAAGGTTACCCACTGACAGAACCTAATTTCCAACCCAATCGGTCAAACCTTTTCCTTCTATCTCTCGTGGTCTTCTCTTCCCAGAGGAGTTCTTCAAAGGCACCCAGTAGGTGTTCAGAAAAGGTGTGTTGGACCGAACGGAACTGACCTAGAGCCCGTCTGCACTGCGTCTCCACCCTGTCGGGCTGGAAATTGTTGCCAACACGAGGTCCTCCTTGGAGAGGAAGGGGAGAAGGCTAAAAGTGGGGAGAGAATGGATGGGGGACTTCAAAGGGAAGGAAAACGATTACTGGGAAATCTGTTTATAGAGCCAGTGAGTGATGGTGAGGTGGAAACGCTGAAAAGCCAAAGGAGGGCGAGGGAGTACCTGGTCCACGAATCCATCACTGGTCCTTTTTCATCTGCTGGCCAAAGTATGTACCCCTTTGAAAGTCTCCTCATCCCCTAAGCTGGGCGGCCAGCACCCCACCACCACCCAGCTCTGGGCAGTGCTGATTAGAGCGTGGCTTGAAGGTCACCTGGGTCTGCCTTCCTGAGTTCTGAGACGTGGAGTGCTCAGGCTTAATTAGAAACAGTCTCAACGGACACTTTTTAGGAGCACTTACTATGTGCCAGGCACAATTCTGAGTTCTTTAGAGTTTTTTAAATCCTCATGACAGCGTTATGAGGAAGGACTATAATTAGCCCCATGTTTTAGGTGAAGAAACTGAGGCACAGCCTGGCAAGCCTGCCTAAGGCCATGTAGCTGGGAAGAGGTAGAGCTGGGCATTTAACCCAGGAGTGTCTCCAGAGGGGACGCTTTTAACCCCTACACTCTATGCCTACCTGGCAGGGAAGTCCTGGGTCATGAGATCAAACCCTGCTGCCGCAGCATTCTACAACCAGGGGACTTCTGCAAACTGCTTCCTCTCTGAGCCTCAGTTGCTGCATCTGTGAAATGGGGACAATAAAGCTAACTGCCTCAGAATGCTGCTGTGATGTTCCTGAGATAATCCACACCCAGCTAAGGAGGACTTAATCTTATCCATGTTATTATTTCTAACCAAACATTGGGAACCTCTTTCCCCATGTCCAAAATTTACAGAGAAGTGTGGAAGGGCTGGGAGGGGAAAATAATCCTTCCCTTCTTCCCGGCCACAGGGTTTCAGGAAGAGCACAGGACATCATGTATGAATGTAGTAGCATTTTTTAATTTGCCTTTTGAAATATTTCAGGCACACAAAAGAATAGAGAATCCTATAATAAACACCCATGTGTTCAATCCCCAGCTTAAGAAATAAAATCTTTCAGGTACCGTTTCTCCTAAGTAACTCTCCCTAATTGCATTCTTTCCCTACCTCTCCAAGGGTAGCCATCTTCCCGATGTTGAAGTTTCTCATTTATATGCGTATCTTTACACTTTTACCATCTATGTTTACATGCATGTGTTCTTAAATGATACATGGTATTATGTAACACGTGGTATTGCTGCACACATCTTAAAACTTCATATAAATAGTATTATACTGTCCATATCCTTGTACAAATTTTGCCCAACATTGTTGTTTTTTTAAAAAATATTTATTTATTTATTTGGCTGCACTGGGTCTTTAGTTGCGCCACGCGGGATCTTCGTTACCACGTGCAGGATCATCTTTGCGGTGTGCGGGATTTTTGGTTGCGGCATGCGGGATCTAGTTCCCCGACCAGGGATCGAACCTGGGCCCTTGGGATCGTGGAGCCTTAACCACTGGACCACCAGGGAAGTCCCCCAACATTGTTTTTGAGATCAATCTATGTTGACATGTGCATTTCTAGTTGGTTATTTTTAACCGCTGTAAAACGTTCCACTGAATGAATGCGCCTAGATTTATTCATTCATTTTCCTGTTGATGACCAGGTAGGCAGTTCCCAGGGTTTTACCATCACGAACAATGCTGCAATGAATATTCTTGTGCTTGGCTCCCTGTACATTTGTGTAAGAGTTTCTCGAGAGACCAGAGCTCAAGTGTTGGAGCTGGCTTGAAATGTTTATGTCCCTTTGAGCTGTTTGGCTCTTGCTTTTTTGCTCTCCAACACAGTTGTACCATTTTATCCTGCAGGAAACAGTGGCTGGGTGGTCCCGCTGTTCCACATCCTTGCGAGCCCTTGGTTTTGTCAAATGGCAGCAATTACCACTGAGAAGCATTGCTATTAGGAAGACTATGTGATCTCTTTGGAAGCCAAGGGCTTCCGGGTGTCGACAGTTGAGCCAGGCAGGTGATTTGAAGTCTTTCCCCAAAACAAGTCTACTAGATGCCTCAATCTTCTCTTCTCTTCAAGGAAGCCTTCCATGACCCTTCAACGTCTGAACCAGCATCCCCTTTTCTTCGCTCCTAACTCAACTGGACATCATGAAATTGGAAAAGGCCAGTTTTAGCCCTAGACTCAACCCCAGAACCTGGGACCCAGCAGGCACTGGATGAATTTTTATTGAATGAATAACAGAATCAATGTTACTCCATTGTAACCTAGTGCCTGATGCATATGGTCCAGGGCCGGGTGGGGGGTGGGCGTTGCTGCCCTTTGTTGAATGAATGAATGAATGAATGGGCCAGTTAAATAGGAGATAAAATAGCTCCTGCACTAAGGGGGACTTTTGTATTCATTCATTCATGAATTCATTTCTTTGGAAAAAAACCCCTTAATGAGCACCTATTATGTGCCAGGCCCATGGTCCCCATCGTTCAGCACCTCATGGTGTGTCATTCTGCAGTGTGACAGATGCTGGGACAGAGGTAAGCACAGAGAAGGGAGACTGAACCCAGCTTGGGATGGGAGGCAGCAAAGTCTTCCTAGAGGAGATGCTATTCCCTGAGATCTCCCCCTCCTGTCCTCTCCCCACCGTCTCCCAGCCGTCTCCTGAGAACCCCTCCCCACTCTTCCCCAAACTGTCTAAGAGGTCAAATTCAGTTGCTTTACCTTCAGTTTTCCCCAAATCAAAAGTCAAAAGGTCAACATAGTTGAGGTGTGACCTGAAGGGGTTTTGCATTTGGTCCAGGGAGGCCGATGAAGAGGTTTGCCTCTTTCTTTTGTGGTTACTCAAGAAAGAAAAGATGGGGAGGTGGACGATTGGGTGGGGAGAGTGGCTTTGCTGACATTGAGGACAGGGGATGGAAGCAAGGGGGAAGGAAACATCCTGAAAGAGACAAAAGCACGCTCCGTGATACCGTGGGTTTGGGATCCAGGATCCAGCATCTTGGAAAGTCACACCCAGGGACCTGCCAAGAAGGCCTGCAAACACACCTCTCAGCTTAGGCACGACCGTAAACCACTCAGCCAGCACTCGCCGCCTTTACTGCGATGGCCTCTTGATGTATTTACCCAAAGGTAGCTGCGGGCACGAAGCCATAAATATATCCCAGCGTCTAGGTGACATCATCCCAGATTCTCTGCCCAGTGCTGCACGGCTTATGAAGTCACTACAGCAGGAGACATCTCCTGGGAGGGCGGGGTGGGCAACTCCAAATGTATTTGACCTACTTCATTGAGGGTTTTGTTTTCCCTTTCACTTTGGGGGTGGGGAGTTGGGGTGAACTCTTTTCACTTGGAGAAAGTTTACCTACCTCCTTGACTTACCTGCTTCAGGGTTTCTGGAGGGAGAATAATGATGCTTTGCAAATAACAGGGAAAATGGATCGGCTTGGAGAGCAAATGGGCTGCTCTATGATTCGAAGGACCAGTCTAGACTAGGCGAACTGAAAAAGTAGCCACTCTCTCAATGTTGGCTTTCTCTTTAGATGTTAACTCTCCAGGGTGAAGATTTCTACTTGCTCTGTTCACCGCTGTGTCCCCAGTGCCTGACACATAGTTGCACTCATTTATTGAGCGGATGAACCTTTGATTGAAGGTTTTGATGAACTTTACTGCTAACTGAAAATAACAGCTAACTCCGAAATTCTTTAGTTTTGTAAAACTTAAGGAAGAATTCTTAAACACTAAGGAGTACAAATGGGTCAACCTTTCTGGAGGGAAAATTTTAAACATGTTTCAAAAAGCCTTGAACCCCAGTAACTCCCCTGCTAGGAGTTCCTCCTAAAGAACTACTCAGAATTCTGTACTGATATTTAGATGCGAGATGTTCATGGCAGTGTTATTTACAGTGGAAAGAAATTGGAAAGAACCCAAGTTTCCAGCAATAGAAAACTGGTTGTCTAGATTGTGTCACCATATTGAATGTCTTAGAAAACTACTGCTAAGAGTGAATGTACGTAGTCTGTAAGTGGGTGTTGGTGGCTCATAAAACAGTATACACTATATGACCCCAATTTCGTTAGAAAAACTATGTATCTATATGGCTGTATACTAATAAGCTTACAGAGGTTATCTCTGGATGGCGGAACTATGTTGTTAAAATTTTCCATTGTTTTATTTTATTCCCCTATTTTCTACAATAAACATAACTCAGTTGAATAATAAATGTCATGAAGAGATCTTAGGATGAGGAAATACAGTCAGGGAAGGGTACATTTAAATACATGCCCGGCATAGGAGGGATTCCTCTAAACAGAGAGGCTTGTTTTAAAGGTACAGGAGGTCTGCGAGTGGATTCTCCCAGAGGATTAAATGATTGGTCCTAATGATTTGATGGTCCCCTGAGGTGGTATTACTCATGGACACCTTTGCTGTGATCTCATACTATATTACATAGGTGGGCGGGGGGCTGGCCACATGACTTGTTTTGACCAATGGAATGCTAGCAGATGTGACGCACACAGAGGCTTGAAATGTACCTGTGAGTTGACAGACTCACATTTGGAATATGTGGCGGTTGGTAGAGTGTCAACCTGGTAACATTGGAGCTATGTTTCCAAGAGTCCCCTTAGTGTGGGGTCCAGACGGTAGGTGGCCAAAAGTGGGATTTGTGTGAGTAGAGGGTGGAATGAAACACAGCCATTATCCTTGGAAGGTCGTCTTGGTTGGACATGATGACAAAAGCAGAGGTGTCAGCACTTCTCTATTCTGTTTCCAGTTCTGCTTCCCAAATATCAACCACCATCAGCCCCAGGCTCTCCAGCAGAGGTTTGGAGCTGAACTCACAGAGGCCACAGCCATACAGAAGCAGATCGTCTCACGGACCCCTCTTCCCATCACAATCTGCACCCCCTAAGCTTCCTTTCAAGAGTCCCATTGTGGCTGGACCTATGTGGTTTCTCAGATCGTCTGGTTGGTGATTCCTCCTATTGATAGAATCCTCTAATTTCTTCCTGGACCTTCTGTTTCCCAGCTCCTCCTATACTTACCCATTTGCAAGCTCCTTATCCCAGACCTCACAGCGAAACTGCTTCTCAGATGGGCCCCCGATTGGTGCAGACCATCTCAAGCGAGAGGCGGTTTCAGGCAGAAGCGAGCAGTGTATATATCCATTCTCTTAGAAACTCTGGGTGCCTCAGTTTCCCCATGTGCACAATGGGCTCTCCACCTCTCCCCATAGTGGTGAAAATGACATGAAATGAATCAATGTTAATGAGTAGATACAAATGACTAGCACTGTTTACTGCCGGTCCTTATTGCCTCTCCTGCTTCTCCCATATTTTACAGGGAAGGCAAACGAAATTTCTCCCTCTCCAAATTGTATCTGCTTCATGTTCAAGCTGCCCGGTTCTGGAAGATCCTTCTGGCTAGCATTTAACTTGTCGGACACTGTGCATGAAAAGAAAGCTTGGCTGAAAACAATATATACAATAATTCGTTGTGGATGTTGAGTTGTTATACAGTACTTTCCCTCTCATCATCACACTCAGTTTCTTGATTCGCCCCAGGAAAGAGGCAGGTCAGGGAATGCTCTTTCCATTTTATACATGAGGGAAACAGATGTGACAGGCTCCAGGCGACACGGCTGCTTAATGGCAGGAAGTAACTCCAGGCATTCTGATTCCAGGTCCAGAGGTTTTTATATGACATTAAAATGACTATAATACCTGCAATTTTTGAGCCTGCACTGTGTGCCAGCATCTGTGGTTAAGTTATCACCTTTTTTCCTCTCAACTGCCCTACAGGTTAGATATAGTTCTTATGCATTTTTTAAAAGGAGGAAACTGAGGCATGGGGATATTAAATAACTTGCCCAGGGTCATATAACTTGTCTCTGAAGAGACACAAGGGAATCTCTGAAGAGAAATTCTGTGGCTACGAATATTGACCGTGAAGCTACATGGAAATAGAATATTCGGGGAGGGAGGGCTGATCTGAACCCCAAGCCAGACAAGGTCTGAAACCATTGATTGATTATAAGACATGGAGACACATCCATACGTAAGTCCAGAAGATTAAATGATTGGTCCTAATGATTTGATGGTCCCCTGAGGTGGTATTACACATGGGCACCCTTGCTGTGGTCTCATACTATATTACATAGGTGGCTGGGGTTTGGCCATGTGACTTGTTCTGACGAATGAGATGCTAGTAGATGTGATGCACACAGAGGCTTGAAATGTGCTTGCGCACTTGGCCTTGCTCTCTTGCATGCTGGTGACCCACCATGAAAAGAGCATGCCCACTGTAGCCAGTGCCCCTGAATGAGACACATGGGGCAGGTCACATGCCCCAGATGGTCCAGGGAAACCAGACTTGGACTCAAACTGAAGCCTGAAGTCCAACTGAGAGGCAGCTGACCCACAGAACTGTGGGCTTGAGAGTGCATGATTGTTGCTTTAAGCCTCTGAGTCTGGGGACGGTTTTGTTATGCAGCATTATTGTGGCAATAGCTGACTAATACTTAAGATGCCCTGATCATGTCGGAGGAAAATGTTGCTGAAGAAAGTGCATAGTAGTCTCTCTTTTAAATATAGATGCATATGGTTGCACATGTGTGTGTTCATGTGTGGATGTGTACGGCAGTCTTTGGGTCAGATGTTCATGGTGGTTTTCTAAGGGGATGGGATTTCCAGGAACTTTCACTGTTTAAATCATACATAGTAGTAATGTTCCATTTTTTTAAACCAAAAAAACATATAATGCTTTTGTAATCACACAATAAAATCAGTTTTCTTTATAAGACTTCATATATTCTGGTCACTAATGGATCTGTCAACAGGAAGTGACTTTGTCTTGAGTGAATATACAAATATTTCCTTCGGAGGACCTTTCCCTCAGCTAACCAGATTCCACTGGCTACGTGATGTGAACAAGTTCCCTGAAAGAACCCAGATGACGGATGGGAAAAAACAAACAAGAGATGATTTCTCCAGAACAGTGGATCTCAACCGGGGGTGATTTTGTCCTCCCCAGGGAATATCAAGCCATGTCTGGAGACATTTTTGATTGTCATCACTGGGGCGGGGGTGGAGGGGTTGCATGGATGCTGCTGGCATCTAGTGGGTAGAGGCCAGGGATGCTGTTAAACATCCTACAATGCCAGGGCAGCCCCCTACCCCTGCAAAAAAGAATCATCCGGCCCCAAATGTCAATAATGCTGAGGCTGAGATCCACTGATTTAGAGGTTGTCTGGGAAGCCCTCCCTGGTCCCCAGTCTGTGACAGACTGGAGAGGCACAGCCAAGCACCCTCCACAGGGACTCAGCTTGGTGCATTCGGGGTTAACCCCGAGCTTGTCCTGTGGGAATAAGATGCAGAGCCTGGTCATTCTGAACTTTGGGACAGACATGTAAGCAAGGCATGGGTTTGGGGAGCTAGACCGGACTCCAGACAGGGCTGGTGCCCAAGACGGAGACTGTGATGGGTTCACGGTGTAGAAGCATCTTTGCTAAGATTGCTTACAGGGTAAAATTAGACCTCTAGGTGCAGGACAGTTGTATACTATGAACACTCATCTGTGAAAATGACAGAAGTAAAATCTTTTTCATGTCTATATATATATGTATAAAGATTATATATATATGCACGTATATATACACACATAGATTTTATATGTATATATGTATGTATACATATATACATATATGTGTGCATGTGTGTACAATGTATACACATAAGTATTACACACACATATATCATACACAGTGTACAAGTATAATGTATATGATATATATTTCTAGAAAAAGTCTGGAAGTATATATACTAAGCTATGAGTAAAGTAGTTGAACAGAAAAGGTATAGAAAAAAGATGAATTTCACTTTTTTACTTTACATTTCTGCACAGTCTAGGATTTTTGTTTTTTTACAGCAACCATACATTACTGTTTAATCATATTTTATAAAAAGGAAATAATAATTACAAATATCTAATAGAATAAATATATTTAAACATGTACTGTTGTTAGGAACATAGAAATACTGATCACAAAGGTGGAAAGGGCAGAGTTGACCTTTTATAAGTTTAAACAAATTTTATATTCCATGAAATTGACATATTTTAAGTGTGTAATTCAATACCATCTCAGTAAATGTACGGAGTTGTGCAACGTCCCCTATGATCCAATTTTAGAATATACCCATCACCCCAAAAAGGGGCCTTTGAGTCTATTTGCAGCCACTCCCCATTCTGACGCCAGAGCCAGGCAAATACTAATCTTTTTTCCATCTCCATGGATTTGCCTTTTCTGGACATTGCGTGTAAATGGATACACTCTGTCATCGTCTGCTCCTGGCTTCTTTCACTTCGCATAAGGCTTTAGAGATTCGTCTGTGCGGCAGCATGTACCAGCATACGTGCTCTGTTCTTTTTTGTTGCTGAGTAATACTTCTTTATATGAATACACTGCATTTTATGTCTCCGTTCACCAGCTGATGGACATTTGGATTGTTTTCCCTTTGGAGCTCTATCATATGTTTTCAAAATATATTTATAGGGAACTCCCTGGCAGCCCAGTGGTTAGGACTCGGTGCTGTCACTGCCGGGGCCCAGGTTCGATCCCTGGTGGGGGGACTAAGATCCCACAGGCCATATATATATATATATATATACACTTTGAAAAACACCAGTATTTTCCTGTATGCATACACAACCCAAAATATGACAATTCTTTTAAATATGTAAATGCTGCAAAACATATTCTCTACCTATCTAATCGATATCCCCATATTCTCAGAAAAGTCTCAGCAGTTTAGAATTCTTTGATGTGGAAGCCATAACGTTATTTAGTTAAAAGAACTAAAAGCAGGATATACTAGATATGTGTGTGCTTAACAGTAGCTAATATTTATTAAATGTTCATCTCATGCTTAGGAGCTATTAAAGTGTTTGATGAGTATTAATTCCTTTTATTCTCTTGACCACACTATGAGGAGGATAATGTTATTCTCCTTATTTTACAGATGAGGAAACTGAGGAGCAAACAGGTCGCTGATGTGCCCGAGTGCCCATGGGTAGGAAATAGAAGGATTCAAAGCCAGGGAATCTGGCTCTGCCTCCTAGCCTCGTAACCACTAATGCATGCATTGATTTTTTTCAAACAGTATAAATCACCTTATTACAATGTATTTATTCCTCAGCTTTAAGCCATCCATGCCAATATAAGCTAAGCATTGCATTTCTCTCCCGATGTGCTACAGTTTAAGCTTTTTGATTATGTACCCAACCCCACGTGGAGCCTAAGACTGTGGGCTCTTGAGTCCCACCCCTTAGCCGTATTGTGCAACCTGGAGCAGGGACCTCAACCTCTCCAGTCCTCAGTCTCCTCATCTGTAAAATGGGGGTAATCCAGCTCATAGGGTTGCTCTAGTATTAAAAGAGATGAACATCAGATGCCTCGCACAGAAAAAGCATGGACTAATGTAACCCAGTGTAATTGGTGTTCTATGTGTGTCACGCTTCTTCTTACCGCTCACGTTCACATCAGCTGTTCATTTTGATACATAGCATCGTGGCTGCTTTTACACAAATCCACATCAATATTTACACGTCGAGAGGCACTCGTCCGGAATTGGGAAATAAATCTCCAGACAGCAGGGGCAGGCTCCAATCTCCACAATTTTCCGAGGCAAACAGGGGAAATCTTTGCTGCATGTACGTACACGCTGAGCCCCAGAAACACGGGCAGCCTTCACTTACCTCCCCTCCTCACCGCATCATCTACCCATCCCCCTCTCTTCCAGCATTCCGAACTGCAGAGGCCGACCCTGCCTCTCTTGATGATTTAAGTTTTGGAGAAGGACCGGAGAAGGATTTGTTTTGACATTTAAAGGCAATCCAGGTAATGAATGACAGGGGCGGCGTCCACCTCCCCGTCCATATATCTGCACAACAGTATCTATTTTTGACGTAGCTGACACGCCGTTTCCTTTGGCAGCGCAAAGGGGGGGCTCGTCTTTAAATTAAACTCGTCTCCGACCCCTCCGAGCCGCAGCCGGTTCGGAGGCAGATGCTGGTGAGGGAAGCAAGAGGGCCGGGCCGCCTGTTGGCTGTCATTGATGTATGGTGCAAAGGCCCGGGCACCGTGAGCCGGACCCGAGACCTTCTCAAGCATTAACTAATGACAGAGGAGGCCCCCAAGTCGTCTAATGACCTTTAACGTGCACATATAGAAGCTAACTTTAAAGCAGGTGAGATAAGCAGGTCAGACAAACAAAGAAAATAAAATAAAATCATATCATTGTCTCTGGTTGGTTTGGAATGGGGAGGGAGAGATGCATTTGATGAAGAATTAACTACGGCAAAGAGGCTCTCAGGCTTCCTTGAGAGTCTTTGTCTCAATAACTAACTGATCTTCCCCCCAGCCCACTGCCTAGAGGTTCCAGGATTCTGTCCTTAAGAGCAAACTTGGTAGAGCAGAGAAAAAATGCTAGCATCCAACACAGTCAGCAGATCCCAGCTCTGCCACTTGACTGGCTGCGGGTTTGCGAGGGGGGGGTCTTCTTTCCCGAAGCTCAGTTTGCTCATCCGTAAAAGGTCCCATATGTCCTTTGAAAGGTTATCGTGAGGGTCTAAATGCAGAGAAAGAGCCAGAGGGATAGAAGGACAGAGAGACATGGAGAGACAGGGCAAAGAAGAAGGAGAGAGAGAGAATATATATATATGTGCAAGCGATTTATAAACTGTTGCCATGTACTTTCCAAATGTTGCAATTATTTGATAATGATAAGGAGACAGTTGAAGTCTGTAAGGGGGAAAAAGCAATCACAAGAAATAAGGTATTAAGCTGGTTGCCTTCTAAGCCACATGGACATTTCTCTCCATGCTCGGCCATGATTCTTCCCTCCAATCCTTTTCCCTTGAGGTCCTGAATCTTTGATCTTTTACTTAGAGAAAAAAACATTTTTTTAAAGACAGCCAGGGGGTCTTAGAGCCTGTGTGATCCCCTCTGATTTAAACCTTAAATGGAACAAAGACCTCCTGGAGAATACCATCACCAAGTTGACTTCTCTGCTATTGGGGTGAATTTTCTTCCTGTCAAAGCAAAGAGAAGTGGGGTGAGTGAGTGCGTTATATAGGGCCCAGAAGGGGCCGCTCTCACAAGCACACGCAGCCATCCTTCATCCGCTAGCCCAGAACTCTTACGACATGGAACTTGGGTGGAAGATGATTCTAGCTTTCACCGGGCCAGAGTCCCCTGGACCCTGGCACTGGCTTCTGTGGGATGACGGAAGATGTGTCCCAAGACCCTGAGACAGAAACGATAAGGAGCCTCTTTCCAGAAAGCTAGTATCCACCCAAGGCTTTCTCTCTGCTGGTAGCAGCTACTATAACTATGCCCCTGGGAGACTTGGGAGTAGCCTCTAACCTCGCCTCATGCAAGCAGCCAGCTGGATTCCTGTGTCCCCATCTCCTCGGACCCACAGGACCCCGATGCCTCAGAAACACAGCATGTTTTTGGTCGCTGGGTAGAAATGAACTAAGAGTCTGGAGGGGTCCATGCCCTTTTGGTGGATGACCTTCGTTTGCATGATGTCTATTGACATCTCATGGAATTAGCTATCCAGGGAACTTACTTTGGGAAAACATTGTTTCAGTGTCAAGCTTTGTCCTTGGACCCTCTCTGTCCATTTTATTACTGATAATGACCCTAAAGGCATGCTTCTTTGGAGATGTCATCAAGCTGGAAAGGATACCTCAAATTTAGATGATTTTAAAAGAATCTAAAATTCTAAATATTGCTCGACAAAATGTCAAGGGATGCATTTAGACTCACTTTTATGTTTTAATCCAACGCCAAAACGCAGGATGGCCAAGAGGTTTCATCACGGTTGATGTGACTGTGACTTGGCAGTCTGGGTTACTGAAACCAACCGATCATAAGTGATGCCCAAGTAAATTGAGGGGGCTACAACCCAAATGTCCATTAGTCGCCCAACGGGTAAAGAAAATGTGATCTATCCACACACTGGAAAGTTATTCAGTCGCAAAAAGGAATGACATACCGACACATGCTACCACATGGGTGAAACTTGAAAATATTATGCTCAGGGAAAGAAGCCAGAGACAAAAGACCACATATTATATGATTCATTCATATAAAGTGTTCACGGCAGGGATAGGAATGATAGCCAAGGGGTAGAGTATTTGTTTTTGAGTGGATGAAAATATTCAAAAATTGTCTGGGGTGATAGTGGCGTATACCTGTGAATATACTGAAAGCCACTGAATTGCACGCTTTAAATGGGTGAGTTGTATGGTATGTGAATTATATCCCAATTAAGCTGTTTAGAAAAATAACTCAGGGGTGTGTTAGGGTTCGTTCACAGAATAGCCTCTTGGCCAAGGTTCTATTGGAGAACCTGTAGGATTCAGGCCTGGGGCTCTATTGTTTGTGAAGGACAGGGGATACCAAGATGAAGGGGTTCTGGATCTTGGAGCAAACAGATGGAGTTGTTTGTGGCTGTTAATCCTGGGGATAGAAGATGGCAGCCCACAGATATTTAGAGAGTTGTGTTGTGGAAGAAAAAAGAACCTCATCCAGTATAGTTGATGAAGGTGACACGGGAATCAATTAGGGTTCAGCATGTGATAGAGATTTTAAAGCTAGGGTGTTTTATAATATAGATAAAGGAGAGGCTGTCTGTGAGAGCCAGAGCTCCCAAGGAAGGCAATCTTCAAGAGCCAAGTGGGGACCATCTATCTGGGATGTTAAAAAAGGGATTTTCTTGTGCTAAGAAGAGTTTAGAATAGAAGCCTGGGGACTTCTCTGGTGGCACACTGGTTGAGAATCCGCCTGCCAATGCAGGGGACACGGGTTCGAGCCCTGGTCCGGGAAGATCCCACATGCTGCGGAGCAACTAAGCCCGTGCGCCACAACTACTGAGCCCGCGCACCTAGAGCCTGTGCTCTGCAACAAAGAGAAGCCACCGCGATGAGAAGCCCGTGCACCGCAACGAAGAGTAGTCCCCACCCGCCGCAACTAGAGAAAGCCCGTGCGCAGCAACGGAGACCCAATACAGCCAAAAAAAAAAAAAAAAAAAAGAATAGAAGCCTGCCAAGAACATGTCCAATTCTTAAGTGCCTGTGATTCCAGAAGACTAGAACCCAGGTTCACTAGAATCCTGCTAAAGCAACATCTGCTTTGGGACAAGAAGCTTGAATTATACAAACCACCAGAGGACCACTTTTAAGGCTTCTTGATGTATCATCCCTGAAGACAGTATTTCTGTGACGATCCTAAAGGCTATCCTCAGGAGACAGTATCATATGTCAGATCTGAGGCAACTTGGGAGTCAGAGAGACCTGAGTTCGCGTCCTGACTCTGCCACTTATTTGCTGTAGGTTGTTGTAGGCAAGTGACTTCAACGTTCAGTTTTCTCAACGACAACATCAGAGTGATTCCATATACATCACAGGGTTATTAAAGCATTAAAATAAGAGTCTGTATTGGCATCCTCAATTTCCCCCTTATCTGCCAAGATAAAATCAATGTGTAAAACCTTCATAGAAAATACAAACCAGGAGCAAATCTGTCCTAAAATCTCATCTCCCAGGTATACTTGCTACTTCCTCTTTATACTTTGATATATTTTCTATATTTGCTTCAACAAGAGTTTATTGTTTTTGTTGGGAAAACAATACAGTAAACTTGATACACTAACTATAAAAGCTTCACAGCACCCTCACAACATTCTGTGTGCTCTCCTATGAGTCACTTTTTTGTCTAATATCCTCGGCTAACATATTGGCTGTAATAGTAAGAGTTGGGTGCTAGGAAGACTCAGATTTGGGATCTCGTCTCCATCCTCCATCATCACCTCCATCCTCACCATTGTCATAACCACCGTCATAACCACCACCACCTCCACCATAACTACTGTCCCCCCTGGCTGTTATCATACCCACTGTGAACACCCCAACTATCATCACCACCACTTCAACCAGCATTCTCTCCACCACCATCACCACCATTGCCACCACCATCACCGTGTGTACCACTCCCACCATTTCCATCATCAGCACCATCATCATTAGTACCAGCACCATCACCCTCATCACCATCACCACGAGCAATTATGAAGTACACTTGGACAAGTCACTGTGGCTCTCGATTCTGTGCCTGCATCTCAGGTCTGTTTGCCTACGTTTAATGAAACATCTACTTGACCCCGTAAGTCATTTTAAGAGCCTTTCCTTATATCATTTTTTACCAGGGTCCCCGTGGACTCATGGGCACTCCAGTTCTAGGTGTCAGCAGCTGAATATGCACGAAATTTTGAATTTATATTGAAATTCTCTGTAGTCCGTAACTCGGGAACTTCTCTGTTGAAAGTTTTGACTATCAGGTTCTGAGTCTCTAAAGCCAATTATCTTGGAAAATCTAACCACACACATGCATCCAAGAAAGAGTAGGAGAGAAGCCAGCACCGCAAAGATGGATTCCTCAGTCCAGTGGTTGTGAAGCCCTGCCTTGTGAGCGAAGTTCTCCTAAAGAATCTGGGCAGTCTTTGATTTTTCTGGACTCCATCCTTGACCTGTTGCCTCATAGTAGAGTGTGTTTCTGAAAGATACGATCAAGACATTCCACTGAGTGATGCTACATCGAAATATCAGACGATGCCTTTGAACTCTTCCGACAAACCACAAGCTTAGGAACCAACACTGACACAACACTCAGCGGATTCAAAACACTGGGCAGGGGAAAAGGGGGAGGGTGTGGGCAAAGGCTCTTTGATTAAATGTATTTCTTTCTCTTTGTGCTCTAATAAGGTCTCAAGGTACTGCCTGGCCACTTCGAAATTCCTGTGCCTGCTTTCTGAAGAAAATCTCTATCAAGTTCTCTCTCAGAAGTTTCCAGCCAAGAGCAACAGGAGAGATTTGTTATTGGCTTAAATAACCAGGCCTTTCAAATGGATAAACATTCAAACAAGAAAAGGAAGACCTAGAGGAGAAATGTCTTGTAAGAAAGAAAGGGATGTAAAGAAAATCAAAGTGTTCACAGTCAAAACATCTCATGCTCCAAAGAACCAGGCTTATCTTTGCACAGAATTTCCTTTGCAGGAATGACTGTCTAACCTCCGTGCCACGTTTTTAATCTCTCCAAACCAGTTTTAGTTTTTGCCAAGATGGATGTCGAGTCCGAATTAAAATCAGTCATTTATCTTTGCCAAAGCATTTTCTCCTTCCACAATGGAAAGTTATGAAGATAGGTGCCTCCCATTTGAAATAGGTGCTTCCCTTCTGAAGTTATCAGGCCCCTGTGGTTTGCTGATAACCAAAGAGACTCAGCCTCGGAGGGGCAGAAGCTCCTTGAGGATAAAGGAGGAGACCATTAAAAGGAAGACATATGACTTTGCAGCCAAGCAGAAGAGGGAGCAGCTTTCTGGATGTGGCGCCTCTTACATTTGCTAATAAAAGAGGCTTTTAAAAGGCTGTACACCCCGATTTTCCAAATCTTGGCTCAAACTCCTTTATTTGCAACTCCTGTTTAGGCCTAATTTGGGGGAAAACATTAGAATTCCAGGCACCTTCTCTAGTAAGAAGAAAAGCTAGAAGGAAATTCTGCCATTTGTGACAACGTGGATGGACCTCGAGGGCATTTTGCTAAGTAAAAGATGTCAGACAGAGAAAGACAAATGCTGCGTGATCTCACTTATATGTGGAATCTAAAATGAAAGAAAGAAAAAGGAAGGAAGGAAGGAAGGGAAGAAAGAGAGAGAAAGAGAGAGAGGGAGGGAGGAAGAAAGAACCCCAAAACCGAACTCACAGGTCCAGAGAACAGATTGGTGGTTGCTAGAGGAGAGGCCTGGGGGTGGACAAAATGCATGAAGCTGGTCATTAAGTTATAAGATAAATCAGTCCTGAGGATGTCATGCACCTCGTGGTGAATATAGTTAACAAAACCGTATTGTATATTTGCAAATTGTTAAGAGAGGAGATCCTAAAAGCTCTCACCACAAGAAAAAATTTTGTAATGATGTGAGGTGATGGATATTCACTAAACTTATGGTGATCATTTTGCAATAGATACATTTATCAAATCATTGTGCTGTACACCCGAAACGAATACGTTATATGTCAATTATATCTCAATTTTAAAAATAAGTATATTACAAACTGAAAAAATATGTAAAAAATAAAGCTAAAAAGCAATTTGGGGAATTCCCTAGCAGTCCAGCGGTGTTTCCACTGCCTGCGCCCCGGGTTGGATCCCTGGTCGGGGAACTAAGATCCTGTAAGCCGTGTGGCCAAAAAAACCCACAAAAAACCAAAACCAAACAAAAAGCAATTTAAAGCTGATGACTGATTTCTTCCCTTCCCCTCCACTCACTGAGGAGATAGATTCTCTTTGAACTGGCAACCTTGTCAATAGGAAAACTTAGACTCTGCCCAGAGAGATTCTACTCTGATTTGATATAGGATAAACTTCAGGGGGTGTATCGTCCTCCCAGGTGAAGCAGAGTGTGTAATTTGGTGAGAGGCACAGGACCAGGGTCTTATGAATGGCCATTAGCAAGACCACTTTTTGGGGACTCAGAAAGCATCCAAATGTCTCTAATCCATTGCAAAGCACCACCCATCTCTCAGTTCCTATTAGCCTGGGGATTTGGAGCTGCTTTTTAGAGTCCAAGACCCAGAGCATCATTGCTGCCTCATAAGCGCTGGTGGCTGTTTCATATTAATTATGAATAATTATGGACTATACCCCTTACAGGTGCTATGATATTTGGCTATATGTTAGGCTGTCAATGTTATTAAATTCCTTCAACATGAGGGAAATAAAAACCCAGGGTACTTCATGAGAGGCCAAATTGAAGCAGAGAGAGAAAATTAACGAGTGGCATGTCACTCAGTGATAAATCTTATTCATCGGAAGTGGAAAAAATAATTTTGAACTTTAAAAAAAAAAAAACACGATTATTTTGAGCAGTCAGTCTTTTCCCCCCTTATGCCCACAGGCTTTCTTTCAAGGTTAAAGTTAGCAGCTGTTTCACAGAATATTCAAGTTCTCGGGGTTTGGAACATGGAGGGCCCCTCCCAGCAAGGATTCTGGAAGCTCCAGGCCATTGCCTATCTCTGAGAGAGAGGATGGAAAGAGGACGGACAATCCAACCCCAATTCCCGCAGCCCTGATAGCGGCTGGAAATATGTGTTGCTAGTGCCCTCTAGTGGCCAAAGCTTGGCTGAACTTTAAAAGAGATTTTTCACCCTGAGCTGGGTGTTGAGTGCTTTTGAAAAGCTATGTTGTAGCTTGTCTGTTGCCTTGGTGCTCTACCAGGAATGGCTTTCGACTCCTTGACGCTGGTTCTCTCACTGTAAGCTGTCTCAGATCCTCTTGGGGGAAGCTGGTGAGTTCGAACTAAACTACAATTTTTGAAAACGGCAAATTGTAATTTTTCTGAGGAAAACTTTTAGCCTCCAAAGTAGCCCACTCTGTGCCTGCACGATTTCCTCTTGACTGCCTATGCCCCAGAGCAAAATCTTCATATTTATAAATGTCTTTCGCTGCCCAAATTTCTTTCACAAAATCATTTTTCTTCTTCATGCTAATTATGTGCCTTGCAAAGGCACTAAAAATCAAGCAATTCCCGTTGACCTGGAAATTCCACTTCTAGAAATTTTTGATAAGCAATCACTATGGATATGAGTAAGAATGACGATGAGCTATTTGTTGAAGGGTTCTTCCTAATACAGAGAAAAAACCCACAACCCCCTAAATATCCAACAAAACAGAATTTAATAAATTATAGCTCAAGCAACTGATGAAGTGAAATGTTGCAATTAAAAGCCACATTACAGTGGAGCAGATCATTTTGCTAACGGATGGGACACAAAGGTCCAGAGGGGATGACTTTCCTGGAGTCTCACACAAAATCTGGGTGATGGTTTCATGGATGTTCACTTTGTGATAAGTCATTAAGCTGTACATTTTCTGAATGTGTGTATATTGCATAATTTAAAAAGATTAACAAAAAAACTGGTATCCTAACCCCTAATTTAACACTCTTTTTCTGACACTGTTCTGCTTCTTGTAACTAGATTTTTAAATTGTACAATCATGCAGATGTAGAGAATGGACTTGAGGACATGGGGAGGGGCAAGGGTAAGCTGGGACGAAGTGAGAGAGTGGCATGGACATATATACACTACCAAATGTAAAATGGATGGCTAGTGGGAAGCAGCCGCATAGCACAGGGAGATCAGCTCGGTGCTTTGTGACCACCTAGAGGGGTGGGATAGGGAGGGTAAGAGGGAGACACAAGAGGGAGGGGATATGGGGATATAGGTATACCTATAGCTGATTCACTTTGTTGTACAACAGAAACTAACACAACATTGTAAAGCAATTATACTCCAACAAAGGTATTTTTAAAAATTGTACAGTCATGTCTCGGTACCCTCTGGGGCTGGGCTCCAGGACTCCCAGCAGATACCAAAATCTGCAGATGCTCAAGTCCCTTAGTTGACCCTTTGTATCCGCAGGATTCAACCAACCCACGGATACAGAGCCAGAGGGCTGACTATATTTAGAATCTTCAAGTGCTGAGACTAGATTTGCTTGCAAACAGCTTTGTCTTTGGTGAATTGGAAAACAATGTGAAATGCCATTCAACTGAAATTCACAACTTCTCAGAGGTGGGAGTGGGAACAATACACTTAAAATTCTTGGCTCCCTAGAGATTAGAGATTATCAATCTATTTCACTAATTCTATCTCCTTATTGCTATAACAACTGTGAATTGCCATATCTTTTGCTATTATTTAACAAACCCATAGAATATTTGGAGGAAAACAATTTGCCTAAATGTCCAAGGTAATATAACTCTTCTCTATAATTCCTTGTCAAAAGCAGAGAAATGAGTGAATTTTGAATTACATTTAATAAGTACTTATTTTGTGTCTGTCACCCTGAGACAATAGTGAGAAACAGCTCTGTCCTAGACCTCAAGGTACCTTTAGCCTGGCTGGAAGTATTACATCCATGAAAAAAAAAAAGAGAGAGAGAGACCTATGTAAGGCAAATGAATGCAAAGTGTACTGTATAAGTGTTATAAGTTGTATGGGACAAGATCAAGTGTGAGAAACTTTGAGTCAGACGGATACAAATTAATGTCTGTAAGGACAGGTGAGTTTAAATCTCTGTGGCTTAGTTTCCTTATCTATAAAATGGAGGCACTATTACTACTGTAAAGATTAAATAAGGGAACGCACTTTGCTAGAACGTTAAATGCTCAAACATGTTAATAGAATACTAATTATTATTATTAAGGACTAACTTTGAGCCTGGCCAACTACACAGCCTGAGTGGAAATGCTCAGTCTTTGCATCAGGCCAGGTGCGCAAGCTCTAACTCTAGGAAATGGTTTCTCAAGCCCAGAAAACACCAAGGTGCCTGAGAAATCACCATTTCCATTTCCGTTGCCTTTTTCTCTCAGTAGAGGGCGCCCCTGAGACCTCTCCCCACAGGGATTTTTTTTTTTTTTTTTTCATCCCAGGGAAAAGGAATCAGTTTTTCGTGCCAAGTACAAGTCCAGAGAACAAGATATCCAATTTAGCTAATTCCTAAAGATCTTAATTTCCAAACTCTGTCACTACAGAGTGTATTGCATAAGGAATGAGTCTATGATTGCATACGTGGGAGGCAGAAAGCCCTTCTCCGCCTTGTCAAATGAATCGGGCCGTTTGGGGGTTTGAGGGCAACTGAGTCAGGGACCACCTTCTCTACTTCTCTTTGCAGGGTCTTGCAACCTGGAGGAAGATACACCAGTCCTGGTGCCTGAAGATCAGGCTTTGAATCCTGGCTCTAACCCCAGCTTGCGGTGTGACCTCAGGTTTGTTACTTGCCCACCGCGTCAATTTCTCCCTCCGTAAAAGATAACACCAGTGGAGCTCAAACCCGTTGACGGGGAAAATAAAAGCGAGTATCTGTTAAGTACTTATGCTGTTCTAAGCACTTTATCTGTGCTATCACTTTTAAGCTTACATAACCCAAGGAGATTGGTATTACTAGATAAGGAAACTGAGCCATGGTACAATGAAGTTCCTTGCCCAGGGTCACTCCTCTAAGTAAATAACAGAGCCAACCTTTGACCCAGACTGTGCGGCGCCACCGCCCAGGCCCCTGGCTACTGTACTTTTCCGCCTCCCTACCTTCGAGAGCCCACTATTCACGACTGGACCAGGCTGGACCAGGGGGCTGACATAGTAGGTCAACGAGAAGAATCAATAAACTTGAATGTCCATCACTTGAAACTGTGAGAATATTAGATTTTCATCTAGAGAGTAGGATCTTAAAGAATACTGGGGGGCTTCCCTGGTGGCGCAGTGGTTGACAGTCTGCCTGCCGATGCAGGGGACACAGGTTCGGGCCCTGGTCTGGGAAGATCCCGCGTGCCGCGGAGCGGCTGGGTCCGTGAGCCACAACTACTGAGCTTGCGCGTCTGGAGCCTGTGCTCCGCAATGGGAGGGGCCGCGATGGTGGGGGGCCCGCGCACCGCGATGAAGAGTGGCCCCCGCTTGCCGCAACTGGAGAGAGCCCTCGTACAGAAACGGGGACCCAACACAGCCATAGATAAATAAATAAACAAATACTTTAAAAAAAAAAAAAAGAATACTGGGGTTGGATGAATCTTTAGGAATCACTTGGTTAATCTAGAGCCCTAATTTTCTTTTTTTTTTAATTTTGTTTTATTGAAGTATAGTTGATTTACAATGTTGTGTTAGTTCTGTTATAAAGCAAAGTGATTCAGTTATACATGTATATTTATATGCATTCTTTTTCATATTCTTTTCCATGGTGGTTTATCACAGGCTATTGAATATAGTTCCCTATGCTATACAGTAGGACCTTGTTGCTTATCCAACCTATATCTAATAGTTTGCATCTGCTAATCCCAAAGTCCCAATCCATCCCTCCCCAATCTCCCCTCCCCCTTGACAACCACAAGTCTGTTCTCTATGTCTGAGTCTGTTTCTGTTTCCTAGATAAGTTCATCTGTGTCGTATTTTAGATTCCATATATAAGTGATATCATATGGTATTTGTCTTTCCCTTTCAGACTTACTTCACTTAGTATGATCATCTCTAGGTCCATCCATGTTGCTGCAAATGGCATTATTTCTTTCTTTTTTATGGCCAAGTAGTATTCCATTGTATAGATAGATAGATAGATAGATAGATAGATAGATAGATAGATAGATAGATATACACCACATCTTCTTTATCCATTCTAGAGCCCTAATTTTCAAATGGGGAAATTGACACCCTGGAGGGTTTTTTTTTAAATAGCTATAAATTATTTGAGAATTCTTCCAGAGAGAAATGAGGTCTGTGTCTCTTCCCCTTGAATCTGGTCTGACTTTAGTGACTGACTTAAAACCCATAAAAGATGGAATGAGTCGGTGTGGTTTTTTGAGGCTGGGTCAAGTGTTGCCGCAGCTCCCATCTTATTTGCTGGGACATTTTTGCTTGGACCCTGAGCCACCATATTAGAAGCTCAGCTTCCCTGAGACTGCCATGCTAGTCAGATCCCACGTAGACACTCTGGTTGCAACCCAGCTGGGCAGCCGGCAGCCAGCCAACCAGGCAGGTGAGCCATTTGGGATGCCCAACCCAATTGTACCGTCGCATGTCTGCAGCTTTTTAAAAATTAAAAAAAAATTTTTTTAATTTTTAAAAATTAAAAAAAATTTTTTTAATTTTTTAAAATTAAAAAAAAAATTTTTTTTAACTTTTTTTTTTTTGGCCACACCACACAGCATGTGGGATCTTAGCTCCCCGACCAGGGATCGAACCCGTGCCCCCTGCAGTGGAAGCGCGGAGTCTCAATCACTGGACCGCCAGGGAAGTCCTTCTGCAACTTTAATGCACATCTAACTGCCACGGCATGAGAGTCCCCGAGTAAGAACTGCCCCAACGAGCCATCCGGAATACCTGACCCACAAAGTGGAGAGCAAAATAAAATGTTGTTTCAAGCCACTATGTGTTGGGCTGCTTTGTTACACACCAGAACACAGAGAGGGGAAGTAACTGCCTCAAGACATCTGTGGGTAACATCTGTGGGTAGCAGCAGGACCAGGGCTAGCACCCCTTTCCTGACCTTTAGACAGAGTTTTGCCTGCTCCGATGCCAAGCTGCACCTGTTTCTCGAGCTTTCCGGAGATGCCTCCCCAGGGAGTATTCTAACCCGACGGGAGGTGTCGCGCTCTCTGACAGACTTCTGTGCTCGATGCCAGGGAACACAGAAGAGAAGCCACATGCCAGGGAGACGAGGCAAATCTCCCAGGCAGAAGAGTTCCAAATAATTTATGTAGCTACGCTGCCCTTGAGGCAGCGGATCATGACTCCGTCCCTTAAGTGTGGTCTGAGCGTAGTGACTTGCTTCCGAAGGTGACAGTAAGGAACAGGGAACAAAGGGTAACTCTCCAGGGGAGGCCCCGACAAGTAGCACCTCAGCCAAGTGATCTGGGTTCATCACCAGCAATGGAAGTCGTGCGTGTACTTTTTTTTCTTGTCCACTTTATTTTTAATTTTTATTAAAATTTTTTTTAAAATTGTGTATACAGGGGCTTCCCTGGTGCTTCAGTGGTTACGACTCTGCGCTCCCAATGCAGGGACCCCAGGTTTGATCCCTGGTCAGGAAACTAGATCCCACATGCCACAACTAAGAGTTCACATGCCACAACTAAGGAGCGCACGAGCCGCAACCAAGACCTGGTGCAACCGAATAAAAAAAATTTTGTATACAATTTAAAGATTACTTTCCATTTACAGTTATTACAGAATATTGGCTCTATTCCCCATGTTGTACAATACATCCTTGTAGCATATCTTACACTCAGATAGTTTCTACCTCCCACTCCCCCACCTCTATATTGTCCCTCCCCTTCCACCCCCCCCCCCACTGGTAACCTCTAGTGTGTTCTCTACATCTGTGAGTCTGCTTCTTTTTTGTTATATTCACTAGTTTGCTGCATTTTTTAGATTCCACTTGTAAGTGATATCATACTGTACACCCTTAAGAAAAAAATCAGTCCCTGCCAACATGGAGCTTGTAGTCTAGTAAAAGAGAACAGACATTAAATAAAGAACTCCATAAACATATAAATATATAAATAAAGTTTAAAAATAAAAATAAATATATAAACTAGGCCTCAATCAAGGGTGCGTTTGCCTCCCAGGCGACATTCAGCAATGTTTGGAGACGTTTTGATTGTCACAACTAAGGGGAGAGGCAAGTGGTACCAGGATGACCAGGATGTAGTGGGCAGAAGCCAAGGATGCTGCCAACATCTTAAGATGCGCAGAACGGTCCCCACATCAAAGAATTATCCAGCCCCAGACGTCAATAGTCCTGATTACACATTAATATTATATTGTCGTATGGAAAAAAAAGAGGTTGCAAGACAGTATTACAGCACGATTTCACTGTTTTTTAAAATATTTATTGATTGATTGATTGATTTTATTTATTTATTTATTGGCCCTGCCGCACAGCATGCTGGATCTTAGTTCCCCGACCAGGGATCGAACCCATGCCCCCTGCAGTGGAAGCACGGAGTCTTAACCACTGAACTGCCAGGGAAGTCCCTTACTTTTTTTTTTTTTTTTACAATGTACATTAAAAAGTAGGGCAAGAAATTCACCCAATAAAACTTGCGGACTAAAAGGGATTGGTGGAACTACAAGGGATTTTAATTTTTATTCTTTTCTTGGCTTTTTTTCTCCCATATGTCCACAGTATAAACACATCGTGTACTATTTTAAAACTTTAGAGAGAACTGAAATCACACTGCAAATTAAGGACAGTCCCAAGATGACAAAAGCTGTAGCCCAGGTCTCTCTGTAAGATCAGCTCATTGTACGCTGAGTAGTTATGTTTCAAGCAATAAAAAGCTTCCATTAGAAAACATTTTTTTAAAGAAGATATAATATGCTGTTTAAAATGGAAGTGAGCACCTCTTAGCTCTTGACTCTTGGACAATGGCTTTCAAATTTGCCTTCCGGGACATAGGAAGGAAGGAAAAGGGGGAAAGTTAGATATAAAGAGGATGGTCCAGACTCAGAGCTGGAAAGTGATGAGGAAATGGGGTGGAATCCGAGGGACATGAAATGATGAGCAGAAACCTTGCCTCCAGGGAAGATATCCGTCTCTCCTACAACGCTCCATCTCAACTGCAGTTTGTGTCCCAACAGGCAGTTATTATAGTTGTAAGAAACCTGTAGGATCAAGGTGTTACTAAGTGCATATTCACTACCCTGGCCTCCGGACACCATCCCCTTTCCTTATCTGAGGATCTCGGGTCCCTGGGTTTGCACAATCGATGCTGAACAGAGACTTCGGAGAGCTTAACAAATGCTCGGGCTGGTACCGTAAAAGGAGACAAGGCACATAAATGCTTCACAGGGTTTTCTTTGTATTGTTTGTCATTTGCTCAGCAGTTCTCTCAAGTGATTAACTAGAGGCCCTGGCATTTGTCTCTGAAAAGAAAATGTCTTTCGATTTCTTCATCCAAAAGAAATAGCAGCCTTCTCCCTTGTTGGGAAGGCAAGAAACGAAACACATCTCTGTCTTTAAAAAGTCACCTTTTCTTTGAGGAACAGGATATGAGAACTTGGGAGGAAAGAGAATTGGGCAATAGAAAGAAAGGAGAAGGAAAACCAAAGTTATCCTTACAGAGATCATCAAAGATGTTTTTTCTCAAAGGTCTAAAAACCTGGACCTCCCGAGTTCTTCCCCAGGAATAAATTCTTTCTCTGTCCCTGTCTCTCTGTCTCTCTCTTGTTTCTCTCCAGAAGTTAGATAAAATTATGCCCGCAAGGATCAGGGGATTTACTTCACTATTAAATGGAGACAGCTATGTGAATTTCAATGTGTAGATTACATTTATCTATGTTACAACCAGGCTTTAGCATCTTCCGGTCTCATTCTTCTATTTGGAAATGGTTGTCAAAGGATTCTTGCAAAGCTGGTGAAAACTTTGTTTAAATGAAATTCCTCAAAAAGACCAAGATGCGTAGTAGTCAAAACAAAAGCCGCTGGAATACTAGTGAGCAACGAAAAGGGGAAAAAAACCCAAAAAAACATGGATATCCCCAACCACTTGGATGGATCTCAAGGGAATTATGCTGAATGAAAAAAGCACATCTTGAAAGGTTGCATGCCACATGATTCCATTTGTATAACATTCCTGAAATGGCAAAAATGTAGAGATGGGGAGCAGATGAGTGGTTGCTGGGCACCAGACACAAGCTTGGCTAACAAGTAAAGCCTTGTCCCAGGATTTTTCAACTGGGAACCAGAGACAGTGAGTCTTGGTCTCTCACTGATGGTGAGGTTATGAGGTGTAAGCATAGAAGTAGCTGGCAGACAAGTTGTGTGTTGAAATCTGTTCTGAACGTATGAAACCAATGGGCATAAAGAGATGGTAGTTATCAATTTTTTGACGTTAATTTTCCCTGAGACTTACCTGCTTCCTGCCCCTCCTACTGCCTAGTGACATGAGGGAATGCGTCTTCTCTTTTTTTGTCTGATCAATTTCAATAAAGTCTTGACAAATAAACCCCGCCCACGTACGATGCAAGTAGACTTCTTTCCAGTTCAGTCCCAACCAATTTCTAGCCCATGGCCAGCTATGAACTTCAGAAGAGAACCCACTACATATAGAAAAACAGGGCATTAGTGATAATCTAGTCCCAATTTCTCATTTTGGGGAGGAGCAAATTAAGACCCCAAAAGGGGGAGGACTTTCTTGAGGTGACACAAAATAAAACAGGTACAAAATCTGTCTCTCTTGAATTTAGAATACACCAACAGAAGAGCAGAGATGAACAGAGCACATACATTCCATCTGGTCACCCACAAAGTTTCTGGGGAACTCACAAGTCAGAAACTTATCCTCCAAAACGGGAACGACAGAGAGATTGAACGTGTTGCCTTTAAAACGGCAAAGGTTAGAACATTTTTGCACAACCCTGTGATATTAAAAGTATAAAGAAATGAGCATATTCAAGCATCAATAGTGGGTGTACAAATGGAGACAAATCTTTCTTAGAAGACAATCAGGCAACCCAGCGATTTATCTTCCGGTAAGTTATCCCAAGGAGATAATTTTTCAAGTTAAGGGAAATGTTTTATGGAAAAATGGTCATCATCGCATTTTCTGTGTAACAGAGAAATATTAGAAACAATCTAAAAATCCAACAGAGGGGATCAATTAAATGAGTGATGACCCATCTTCTTGTCAATGAAATGCTATGTGATTGTTAAAATTTGCATGGAGAGAGACAGACAGACAGACAGAGACAGAGGGAGAGAAAGAGAGAGGGAAAGAGAGAGGAGAGAATTCTGGAAGAATATACACCAATATGTGAATAGAGGTTCTCTCCTTTGGGTTGGATTTTCTGTTGCTAGGATTTTTGTTTGTGTCTGATTTGCCTTTTTCTTTTAGACTTCTCTTTACCGTTTGAGTTGTTTTACCTCTGCCCCAAATCTGGGCTACAGAGACTGTTTCAATATAAAAAGACACCTGGTCCTCCGCGTGTTTGCCAAGGATCATAATCTTAGCAATGAAGTCATAAATAACCATCAGGACCAGAGCTGGGCCAACTTGGCTTTCCTGATAACCTTGGCTCTGAGAACGTCAAAGCCCTTCCCACACAAAAGTTGTCTCATCCTTACACCTTTTGGCTGGAACCCGGCTTAGGGCCGCAGAAGCAGCCAGGGCTACCCTGTTTCTTGGAGAATTCTTGTTCTTTTTCTACTCTGCTTCTGTTTTCTCAATGTGCTCCCTCATTATCCAGTAAGACCTCCCATTTTCTGGCTAAGCCAAGTCAACATTTAAAAAAATTTCCGGATACAAACATCTCGAGACAATGGCAAGGCGCTGAGTTCTGGTCCCAGGAGTCAAATCATACCTCAGTTTGAAAGAGGATCACCAACTCGTCCCAGTTTGCAAGGATCTCTACTGCTTTTAGCATTGAAAGCTTGGCATGTGGGGAGAATTCCCTGGAGGTCCAGTGGTTAGGACTCCACGCTTTCACTGACAGGGGCCCGGGTTTGATCCCTGGTTGGGGAACTAAGATCCTGCAAGCTGCGTGGTGCGGCTAAAGAAAAAAAAAGTTCAGCACATGGGAAAACTCAATCTCTGGCAAACCAGGGCGACGGGTCACTCCAGCTTTGAATCTGATCTGTTTCATTTAGGAACACATTTCACCTATTCAAGACTGAGTTATCTCAGTCTTGAAAAGGATACACCTTTCCTGGGCCTCGAGGATATAGCAGGACATAAAAAGACCTGATGTCGGGCTTCCTTGGTGGCGCAGTGCTTGAGAATCTGCCTGCCAATGCAGGGGACACGGGTTCGGGCCCTGGTCTGGGAAGATCCCACATGCCGCAGAGCAACTAGGCCCGTGAGCCACAGCTACTGAGCCTGCGCGTCTGGAGCCTGTGCTCGGCAACAAGAGAGGCCACGATAGTGAGAGGCCCGCGCACCGCGATGAAGAGTGGCCCCCGCTTGCCGCAACTAGAGAAAGCCCTCGCACAGAAACGAAGACCCAACACAGCCAAAAATAAATAAATAAATAAAATAAATAAATAAAAATAAAAATAAGGGAGAGTGAAAGCATCCTCTCTCTTTCCTTAAAAAAAAAAAAAAGACCTGATGTCTTCTTTCCTAGGGTTTTCAGTCTAATGGAAAAGCAGACATTAAACCAATAACTATATAAGCAGGATATTGGTGGGGGTATAGAATTGGGATTGGCGTGGGCAGAGAAGTCAGGAAAATAACACTTCAGCTGGCACTTGAAGGACAGGGGCCAAAGCTAATACTTCCTGGGTGCTTACCATGTTAAATACTTTACACACATTATTGCATGGAAGTAGCCCAATGACTCTTTTCAGAGAGATGCTTATATATCCCCATTTTAAAGATTTAGAGGGACTTCCCTGGCGGTCCAGTGGTTAAGACTCAGCGCTTCTACTGCAGGGCGCGTGGGTTCGATCCCTGGTCGGGGAACTAAGATCCCGCATGCTGCACAGCTAAAACAAAAACAAAACAAAACTTAAAAGAAAAATAAAGATTCAGAAAACTGAGTGTAAGGGGGGAATGAAGTAAATTTCTCAGTATCACAGAGCTAGAAAGTGACAGATAGGAGATTTGAAAACAGGCAGCCTTACTCCAGTGTTTGTAGAAAAAAAATATTTTTAATTTAGTAAAGTAAATATCCGTAAGGTTAAAAAGCTAGAAACAGTGCCACAAGCATCATGATGGAAAAAAGGAGAGAGGCAGTCCCTGCCCACAACTCTCTCACCCCTCTGCTTTTTCCGGGGCAATGACCTTCACAACTTTTAGCTGCTTTTTCATCAGCTTTTCACAGTGTTTAGAAAGCACTATTTTAGGCTAAATAGAAGGAAACTCAAAGCGAATTTTAGAGAGCCACAGCTGTGAGTTTGTAATTTGCCTACATTTGCAAGGGTTTGACTTTTGGCTCCGTGAGGGCAGGGATAGTTGCCCTTTTGGTCTATTGTTCTATTTTCAGTGTTTATGTGCCTGGCACGTGGTAGGCACTCAAATATTTATTGCATGAATTCGTGAAATAAATGTACCAAAAGCCTGCACTTTTCAATTGAGATATAGTTGATTTACAATATTGTGTTAGTTTCAGGTGTACAGCAAAGTGATTCAGTTATGTTTTTTTCAGATTCTTTTCCATTATAGGTTATTACAAGATGTTGAACATAGTTCCCTGTGCTCTACAGTAAATCCTTATTGTTCACCTATTTTATATATAGCGTGTGTCTGTTAAAAAGCACCCATTTTTGAAAAAATAAATCTGACACGAAAAAGTACTTTCTTACAGAAATATCCAGTCCTTTCTCAAACATATATGTGTGAGCACATAAAACACCCCAGGTTCTATAAATAGTATAGTGATAAATACTCAGTAAAATAGAGCATGTATTTGTTTAATGCTCTCTTTTAAATGTTATTCTCATCTATTCCTTCCAATAATTCCTCCAGGTAGGAACGCTTATCCCCTGCCCCTTATTCCGTCTGATGAGGAAACCTTGACTCTGAGAGTTTGTCCTTTAGCAGTAAGTGGCAGAAATCTCCACCCAGGTACTTTGAGAGCAGACAAGAGACGGGGCCTCATTTAGAGCTTTGCTCAGACATCAGACCACTGTATGTAGCCAACGTCAAATTCATACTCATCCCTGTTTTCTGTCCCACAATACAATACAACCCTCAATACAACCTCGTGGAATTATCATAAGACACCAGTTGGACAGCTACGAAAGTGTTAGGGGCTGTATGGAAATTCACAGATAAATAAGACATGACCTGTACTCTTAAGATGACTTACAGACAAGCAGGAGACCCAACAGGTCCAAGTCAAATTTGCCAGATGCTATACAGACATATCCGTATGCAGAGACAAGTGAATGTTGCTTGGTGTTTCTGAGCAGTGTCTCTGAGGTTAGACAGCTCTGTGACCTTGGGTGAGAAACTCAACCTCTCTGAACCTCAGGAGAGTGGGGCTTTTAATAATGCATAACCTCTATGGGTCATTGGGCTGATTCTGTGACCCATTCATTATATGAGCCGGTGCATGTGACATGCTGGACACAGCACCAGCTCTTATAAGCTTCCCAATAAATAGTTTAGGGAAGGAAGTCCTCTTATTTTCTCCCCATGAACCTAGTATATAAATATTAGATTGAACTCTATTTAAACTTGCCAGTTTTGTAGGTTAAAAACAGTCAAATGAAAAAAAATGAGATAAAATCTTCAGGATACCTTCCAACTGTGAAAAAATAAAATATAACTTTTAGATAAAAAACAAGGTAAAATAAAATGTCAAATGTCAGTGCGATATGATGATATAATAAGAAATATATGTTTGGTCCTATTCCCCAGTTCCTGGCACAGAGCTCCTAAAACCCTTGGAATTTCCTGAGTCATAAGGATGAGAGGAGCATTATTTTCTTACTCATAACAAGTCCCTTTCAACCATAGCTGAGTTTATGTTAATGAGATGACTTCAGGATGGAGGCTGGTTGCCAGAGGACCAACTGGATAATTAGAAGGTTGAAATTTTCAGCTCCACCCCTGAGGTCCAAGGAGAGGAGAGGGGCTGGGGATTGAATTAGTCACCAATGGCCAATGATTTAATCAATTCTGTCTATGTAATAGAACCTCCATAAAAACCCTAAACCATAGCATTCAGAGAGCTTCCGGTTGGTGAATGCATCCAAGTGCTGGGAGGATGACTAACCCCATGGGGAGAGACGGTCCTGCGCTCAGGTGCTTTCCAGACTTCTTCCAGATGTCTTCATCTGTATCCTTTATAATATACTTCATAGGAAGCCGGTAATAGTAAGCAAAGTGTTTCCCTGATTTCTGTGAGCCTTTATAGCAAATTATCCACCCTGAGGAGGGAGTCCGGGGACCCTCCGACTTGCGTTTGAGTTGGAGAGAAGTGTGGGCTACCGGGGGCCCACTACTTGTGACTGGCATCTGACGTGAGGGGCCATCTTGTGGGACCGAGCCCTTAACCAGCCTCTGGGGTCTGTGCTAACTCCGGGTAGTTAGTGTCAGAATTGAATTTAACTGCAGGATGTTCAGTTGATGTTCTCAGAAAATCGGAGGATTGCTTGGTGTAGAAAACCCGCGCAGTCGGTATCAGAAGTGTCGTGTGGAGAAACAGTTTTTCCCTTGAGTCGGCAATTTCGTAGGGTTCAAACTAATCGGGTTATTTAAAAACTGGGAGGAATGGATACAAGGAGGGAAGGCTCTTGAAACTCAGAAAAATCCAGGTGTTCTGCCTCGTTGTGATGATTTTGCTAAATGTCTCTCCAGGCTGGCCACAGCCCTGCCTTTGACACCACGCTCTCTGCAAAGTTGGCGAGGACCTGACAGTAACATTTCAAGAAGGGAAACGCCAGCAGCCTAGAGCAGAGTCCTGACTTGGTTTTAGGCAGCAGCATTGGACCCCTGGCCAATTGAGGAGTGTGGCTCTCATTTTGCTCCACACTTTGTTATTCAAATAAAGAAGTCGTAGAGACTTCTGCGTGAGTTTATTGTATAGTAATGTAATTGGTGAGGGCCCCTGGGTGACAGAGCAGGGACATAACAGCAAACACCCTTTTTTTAAAAAAAAAACATAGCCAGGACGTAGGCTTTTTAAAAGTAAGTTTCAGGAAGAGATTGTTTTCTAATTGACCAATAGCTATTGCTTGCTGCTTTGGCCAAAGGGGAGCTTCAGGTTAGTGGGTATCTGGGGCAGATGGTGGGGAAGGAAGCCGGATGCTATTTACTACAACTTTAAGATGCATAAAAATCTGTTCTGTCATCCTGGCTTTGCCCCAGCTCACTGTGTGATCCAGAGCAAATGATTTGTTCTCTTGGAGTCTTTGTTTTCTTTTCCACACAATGAAGCTAAAACTATAATACCTGTCACAAAGGACTGTTGTGAGGATGGATTGAGATAATTGTGTAAATTACATGGCAAATAGGAAACGCTCTATATAAAATGCATAACCAATAAGGACCTACCGTATAGCACAGGGAACTATACTCAATATTTTGTAATAACCTATAAGGGAAAAGAATCTGAAAAAAATATATGTATTTATAACTGAATCACTTTGCTGTACACCTGAAACTTACACAACATTGTAAATCAACTATACTTCAATAAAAAAAAATTTTTTTTAAATAGGAAACAATCAATGGCAGCTACTAATATTATCATGTATCCAGTGCCTGATGTGGGCCATGCCCCGTGCCAGGAACTTTATATATGTTTGCCAATTAATCCTTGCAGCAAATCTATGGAGCAAACGTTTCAATAGCCGTCCCACATGAAGAAACTGCATTCAGAAAGCAATCTCACCACACTGTGAGGGTTTGGAGGGAATTCCCTGGCGGTCCAGTGGTTAGGACTCCACGCTTCCACTGCCCTGGGGGGTGGCGAGACGCCCCGGTTCCATCCCTGGTTAAAAAAAAAAAGTGGGGGAGGAGGGTTTGGATAATTTGGAGGGCTCAGAGCAATCGCTGTTCGTTTAGCTGTCTCTTTAAGTCCTAGTACCAATTCAGTAAAATTCGACGAATACTGATCATGCCCAAACTCACTGCCAGATGCGTGGCTAGGTGAATGCAATAGGAGCTCATGTCCAGCTGTTAGATTGTTCAGTGATTTGTGACTAAAATTAAAAAAAAAAAAAGACAGCATCTAAATAAGTGTGAAGGATGTCCCAACTCATTTCCGTAGACGGAGATGCATGAAAAGGCTTCCAGAATATTCTGGGAAGGGAGAGTCTGGTGTTTGGTGCCACCCACCTGCTCTCCACGGACAGAGAAGAACAACTCTCCAGGCTGGTGGCGAGGCTTCTCTTATCAGTACCGGGTTATGGAGCGTGTTTCAGAGGAGCTTTCTCGACCCAGGTGGGGCTGCCCCCGTGTGGGTGCGCAGACCCAGGGCAGCGGACGGCCGCTAAGGGAGGTGGCGTTGCCCAGCGCAGGCACTAAACCAGGCAGAGACACACAGGCCAGTTCCTCCGCCTAGCCCTTCACTTCTCACACCTGCAAAATTATGACCTGGAAACAGCCAACTCCTTAGTTGGGGTGAACCACCCACAGATTGAACCAACTTCTCACGCCCAGGGCTGACCTGCCGTCCCTACCCGACCTCCAGCCCCCATGCAGGGAAACAGACCAGCTGACTCTGAGCTTTGTCTTAGCTGCCGGATTCTATATACTCCCCTTGTTGCATGAAGAACGACCACATCCCTCACCACCCAGAGATATCAATCATTGGCATGCTGCCTCTTCCAGTGTATTCTGTTTTTTCTTTTTTAATTTAAAAAATTTTTAATTTTGTTTTAATTTATTCTTTAAAAAAGTTTATTTTTTGGGCTTCCCTGGTGGCGCAGTGGTTGAGAATCTGCCTGCCAATGCAGGGGACACGGGTTCGAGCCCTGGTCTGGGAAGATCCCACATGCCGCGGAGCAACTGGGCCCGTGAGCCACAGCTACTGAGCCTGCGCGTCTGGAGCCTGTGCTCTGCAACAAGAGAGGCCGCGATAGTGAGAGGCCCGCGCACCGCGATGAAGAGTGGCCCCCACTTGCCACAACTGGAGAAAGCCCTCGCACAGAAACGAAGACCCAACACAGCCAAAAATAGATATAAAAATAAATAAATAAATAAGACCTGGTGCAACCAAATAAATATTTAAAAAAAAAAGTTTATTTTATATTGGACAATAGTTGATTAACAATGTTGTGTTAGCTTCAGGTGTACAGCAAAGTGATTCAGTTATACATACACATATATGTATTCTTTTTCAAATTCTTTTCCCATTTAGGTTATTAAAGAATATTGAGCAGAGTTCCCTGTGCTATACAGTAGGTCCTTGTTGGTTACCTATTTTCAATATAGTAGTGTGTATATGTCAATCCCAAATTGCCAATTTATCCCTCCTATTTTGGGGTTTTTTAATGCATATTTTTAGAGTCTCTTTTTTTCAAGATGGGACATTCTGATTTTCACAAAGATAGCATCTCCATTTCTGATTACAAAGCATTACACTCATTCTCAATAATGATTATTAAATGTAAATTAAAATGATAAGATACTATTTGGGGCTTTATGATAGTAACAGCAAACGCGTTCATGATTTATATTACTGTGCTGATTCTGTATCCTGCAACTTTACTGAACTTGTTAATTAGCTTATTTGTGGAGTCGTTAGGGTTTCCTACATAGATCACATCATCTGCAAACAAAGATAATTTTACTTTTTTCTTTCTGATTTGAATACCTTTTATTTCTTTTTCTTGCCTAACCCAATAGCAAATATTAATAATAATAACCCAATCAAAAATGGGCAAAAGACTTGAATAGACAAACAAATGGCAAACATTTATATAAAAAAGGGCTCAACATCACTAATCATCAGGGAAATGCAAATCAAAGCCACAATGAGAAATTTAAAAAGTCAATTGTCACTAGTAGCCCACGTCACTCTGCTAGGTGGTAAACATGAAATGATTAAATAACTAGGGTCAAAGTATCTCTCTTGGGCTTCCCTGGTGGCGCAGTGGTTGAGAATCTGCCTGCCAATGCAGGGGACACGGGTTCGAGCCCTGGTCTGGGAAGATCCCACATGCCACGGAGCAACTGGGCCCGTGAGCCACAATTACTGAGCCTGCGCGTCTGGAGCCTGTGCTCCGCAACAAGAGAGGCCGCGATGGTGAGAGGCCCGCGCACCGCGATGAAGAGCGGTCCCCACTTGCCGCAACTAGAGAAAGCCCTCGCACAGAAACGAAGACTCAACACAGTCATAAATAAATAAATAAAAGAACGTGAATTTCTAAAAAAAAAAGTATCTCTCTTGTGGAATTCCATCTAAGAGAAAACAAAAAAGAAGGCATTTTCCTCGAGTTTCTACTTGTCAGTACTCCTGGCAGTAAGGGAAAGAAACCCAATACAAATTGGCTTTGGCAAAAGTGGGAACAACTAGCCTGTGTTGCTGGTAAGGATGAAGCAGGAACTAGTTTCAGACAATGGACCCAGGGATTCAACTAATGATATGAGGATCTCTCTCCTTCTCTTTCCGCTTTGCTTCTCCCTGGGGGTCAGCTCATCCTCGTCTTCTTCAGATGTGTGTCTTCCATGTAACAAAGGAGAGGTAGCATGGTTGTAGGCAGCTCCAAATTGACATCCTCCCGACTCACAACCACAACGTGAATGGAAGTCTCTTGCCTCTTGGTGTCTGTATAAAATCCCAAGGAACAGCTCTGACTGGTGCTGTTGGGTCACGTGTCCATTCCTTGGGCCAATCACTGTAATCAGTGGGTGGGTTACTATGACTAAGTCAAGCTGGGTTCTGGGAATAGCTCCTGTGCTTGGCCACTGTTAGAATCACAGGGATGGGGGAGGACCACAGGACAGGGTTATTAGATGGGTACAAACTAGAGAGAAGTGAGTGAGTGGATGAGGAAGCAGCAGATCAGCAGTCACTCCATGCCCCAAACTGTTCTAGAGCATTAAGTATGCAGCAGGGACACAGGTAGGTGGACCCAACGGAGTGGTGTGGTATCAGGACAACCACAGGAACTCACTCTAGCAGCAAGGAACACCAACAACGTGAGAGGGGGGTTCAGGGGACAGGGAAGCACACAGAGCGTCTGTGGACCAGAGGGATCCAAAGCAAGATCCAGAACAGAGGGACCTCACAGCTGCTTGGACCAGCCTGAGGATGTGCAGGAACACTGCACTTCCTTGCAGACTTTCAGAGTGTCTAGAGATAGACCTTAGTGAGTGTAGCAGGCACTACTGCTGGCCTTCTGTATCCCCTGACCACTCATGGCTACATATGGAAGCCTGCTTAGGGCCAACGCCCGTGACTCTCTTCCTGAAAGCTTTTATATTATGAGTGCTGAAGTACTCAGCCTGTGCAAAAAGCAAGCCAGAATGTGTGGACAAGACTGCACAGCCAGTGGATAGATGCCTCTGGAAGCAGCCCTCAACCAATGATGGTAAGGAGTTGTGGATAGCGTCCCAACTTCTTCACTTCTCACTTGGGATAATTCTGAAAGATGTGCCCTACTCCATCCCCCAGTGGGATTGAGACCCGGTTGCCCCCAGGGGAAGCTGACGTGAGTATACATCATTTATTGACCTCCCTGTCTTACTTTCCCACCTTCTTAGTGGTATTTCCTAGGATCCCCTCCCAAATAAATTTTTACATTTGAATCCTTATCTCAGGGTCTGCTTCTGAGGACATCCAAATTATGTGGGTTTACAACTGGTGGGGTTAAAAGAGATTTGGGGTACACATCTGAGCATTTCCAAGGAAGTATTTGGAAGACAAGCAGATGGCATTAAGAATACTGGGATTAGGAAAGATAGAAGGGAGAGATGGAGACAGGAAGGAAAGAGGAAAAGAAGGAGGGAGGGAAGGAAGGAAGGGAAGAAAAGAGGGAAGGAAAAATAAACTTAGGTAAATGAATAATGAGCCTGTTGCTTGATAATATAAAGCACAACATATATGTATATCGAATACATGAATGAATTAATAAATAAATGAATGAATAAGTTAAAGGTTCCTTCATTTTAGCTTTGCAAGGGATAAAGCCCTGTTCTGCTCTGAACATTTCAATACCAATAAACAATTCAGAAGAGGTGCTATGTAAAGTTGTACCCACTTCTTAACATCAAAGCACTTCCTGGAATTTCATTTTTTTCTCCTCTGCAAAATGGTGATGAAAGGATGATCAATAACAATGATAATGCCCTTCCTCAAGGGCACTTGAGAGGATAAAATGTAATGAAGCTTTGCATGAGAGAAAGAACTCTTCTCCTGAGAATTTTTGTTGGTGACAGTTATTAGGACAGAGCTGTGTCGCTATGATGACAGGAAAACGTCATAGTAATTTTCCAGTTGGACTGTAACAATGAAAGTGTGCCCGCCCAGTGCCTGCCACATAGTAGAGGCTCAATTAATGATGGACCAATACTTGGATGACATCAACAGGTAGTTCTTATCTCATTCTTTTTTTTTTTTTAATTTTATTTATTTATTTATTTATTTATTTATTTATTTTTGCCTGTGTTGGGTCTTCGTTTCTGTGCGAGGGCTTTCTCTAGTTGCGGCAAGCGGGGGCCACTCTTCATCGCGGTGCGCGGGCCTCTCACTATCGCGGCCTCTCTTGTTGCGGAGCACAGGCTCCAGACGCGCAGGCTCGGTAGTTGTGGCTCACGGGCCTAGTTGCTCCGCGGCATGTGGGATCTTCCCAGACCAGGGCTCGAACCCGTGTCCCCTGCATTGGCAGGTGGATTCTTAACCATTGTGCCACCAGGGAAGCCCTTTTGTTTTGTTTTTGATAGTAGCCATCCTAATAAGTGTGAAGTGGTATCTCACTTTGGTTTTGATTTACATTTCCCTGAGCTTTTCAAGTGCCATGGCTCCCTTTTTTCCAGTCAATAGCAATCCCCTTTTCTGGATCCTGGAGAGAGTTAGACTGAGGACGAGGAGAGCTGGGTTCAACTTTATCACTTACCAACTAGCATGTCATGGGGCAGATAACCGCCCCTCTCTAAGCCTCTGTGTTCCCAGCCATAAAATGGAGCAAAAAATACATCAGTAGAATAAGAGAGACATCTGTGACTCTGAACCAAGCCGTCCTTTGATTCCTGGGAGCATAATAATCAGCTGTGTGACCTTGGGCAAGTCTCTTTCACTCTGATATTTATTGGGTTGGCCAAAAAGTTCTTTCGGGTTTTCCATAATACGGTAAAACCCGAATGAACTTTTTGGCCAGCCCAATAGTTTTCTCATCTATAAAGGCTGGTGACAATAGTCACACTTACCTCATAGTTTGGGGAAAGATTAATTATTGCAGTAGAGTTTAGGAGAACATTGGACAGAAGATAAGTACTCAACCCCTGTTATTATAATTTCTCATAGTTTCCTCTTGGGAATTGTTTTTAGTCGCTACCAATTGCCAGACATATTAAAAGTTGAAAGACTGCAAGCTGTTTATTATTAATAACTGATTCCTTTCACTTTCCCAATTGATGTGGTATAATTTCTTGTTAAACCGCCATAACTGGAAACCAACTGTGAAATCCCACCTCAGCCTTCTTTAAACCTGATATATCTTTAAGAAGTTTTCCTTTTCTGTCCACTTCATGTTTGCTCTTATTATTTTAATTGCTCAAAAAATGCAAGTTTGTTGTAGGAGAAATAGAAAATTCAGATATGCAATTAGAAGAAAAGGACTCTCGTAATCTCACACCCAGAGATAAACACTATTAATATTTAGATCTATGGCCTTGTAGACATGCCTACATACACTTTCTTATAATAATATTAAATATACCATCTTCTAACCAAACTTTTTGCTTAAAATATTACAGTTGTCTTCCCAGGTCCGTAATACAGGTCCACAGCATTGTTTTTAGTGCCAGTATAATATTCCTTATAAACGTACTATAATGTTTCAACTCATCCCCTCCTGCTGGACATATAGGTTATTTTCATGCTGCCCATTTTAAGTCACCCATGAATGAAATTATTCCTCAACTCAATGGTTTCTTCTTACTGTTCTTGAGTAATTCCAGAAGGTAAAGTAGAGTTACAAGGACCCTGTATGGATGTAAATATTGAATGAATTAAGACTTTGGGCTCTGGTCCCACGAGGGCCTCCCTACCATCAGTTTGGAACGGTTTCCTCCACTCTCTGAGCTCATTGCTGTTGTAAAAATGGGAGGTCTTAGGGAATTCCCTGGTGGTCCAGTGGTTAGGACTCAGCGCTTTCACTGCCAGGGCCCAGGTTCAATCCCTGGTAGGGGAAATAAGATCCTGCAAGCTGCACGGTGCGGCCAAAAAAAAAAAAAAAAAAAGAAGAAGGGAGGTCGTAAGGAGGTCATGAGAAGGCATGAGATGATAATATACCTGTAGGGTCCTGTTGACTTCTAAAGAAAAGAGAAGGGATCATTATTTACCAATAACCTATCATATCATGGTAATTCCCAGCACCCTGTGGTACAACCCTGGTTCAATGGCTCCTGATATTTAATATAATGAAGAGTCTTATGGCCCCTGAGGTTACATCACACAAGAAGAAAGCAAACCTGTGCACAAACAGGAAGATTTTATTTTTCTCAGTGATTCACTCCCCTATTTTCCTCTTGTTGTTTGCTAGGCTCCTGGTGCCAGAAAATCTCCCACCTCCTTGTCCCTGGGTAGCCCTTTGTCAGGTTTCACAGGTTCATGATCACCCAGTGTTGTGCCTTCCACCACTAGAGCTTTCAACGCCCCGCTGCAAACACACTTCGACCCACTTCCCAGGCAGCAGTCTGAGCCAGGAATGAAGTGTCCATCCACGTTAGACAATAAGATGAATGTAGTTAATACTCATCACACGCTAATGCACTAAATGCCTTACAGAGAACATCTTGGTGGTTTTTTTTTTTTTAATTTTTATTGGGGTATAGTTGCTTTACAGCGTTGTGTTAGTTTCTGCTGTACAGCAAAGTGAATCAGCTATATGTATACATATATCCCCTCCTTTTTGGATTTCCTTCCCATTTAGGTCACCACAGAGCACTGAGTAGAGTTCCCTGTGCTATACAGTAGGTTCTCATTAGTTATCTATTTTATACATCGTAGTGTATATATGTCAATCCCAACCTCCCAATTCATCCCACACCTCCCCGGGGTTTTTTTGTTTGTTTGTTTTGTTTTTTTCTTTTTTCTTTTTTTCCATATGATATCACTTATATGTGGAATCTAAAAAATACAAAAAACTAGTGAATATAACAAAAAAGAAGCAGACTCGCAGATATAGAGAACAAACCAGTGGCCACCAGGGGGAAGCAGAAGTGGGGAGGGGCAATATAGGGGTAGGGGAGGAAGAGGTACAAACAATTAGGTATAAAATGATCTACAAGGATATACTGTACAACACGGGGAATATAGACAATATTTTATAACAGAACATCTTGTTTTATGTGCACAAAAATCCCAAGAGGAAAGCATTACTATTTTCGTTTTACAAAAATAAGGGGTGAGGCTCAGAGAGTCCTGAGACCCCAGCAGTTAGTAAGTGGGGAGTAGGTTTTGAACCCCAAGTCTGTCCGATCCGTCTCATCTCTTCTTCAGCCTTCTTAATGATGTAAATCTTTCTCCTCTCTCTCGACCTCCAGTTTTAACTCCCAGCAATTGTCAAAATCTGAAACTCAAAAGGAGGGAGAGGAAGAAAGCCTGAACCAAACATGTCCTTGGAGGGACTTCCCTGGTGGCACAGTGGTTAAGAATCCACCTGCCAATGTAGGGGACACGGGTTCGAGCCCTGGTCGGGGAAAATCCCACATGCCGCGGAACAACTAAGCCCGTGCGCCACAACTACTGAGCCTGCGCTCTAGAGCCGGCGAGCTGCAACTAGTGAGCCCACGTGCCACAACTACTGAAGCCTGCGTGCCTAGAGCCCGTGCTCTGCAACAAGAGAAGCCACCACAACGAGAAGCCCATGCACGGCAACGAAGAGCAGCCCCCGCTCGCCGCGGCTAGAGAAAAGCCCGCGCACAGCAGAAGACCCAACGCAGCCAAAAACAAATTAATTAATTAATTAATTAATTTTTTAAAAAAAGAAAAGGATACTAAGAGAAAATTAGGAAGGGGACATTTTCCAGCATCTCGGGTACAAACAGAGGTATTATTCTCCCTCATAAAATTCCAATTCTCCACTGCACTCCAATTCTGATGAGATCGGTGAGAAATGCCGACCCTTCTGTGGCCCCAGCATCCCCTGCTCCCCGCCCCCCACCCCCTGCCTAAGAGCAGACATCCCGGGCGCTTCTGCTGGACCTCAACAAGCCGTCTGCTCTGTCACAGGACACTCAGCCAGAGACCCCTTCCCGCTCGCTCTGTGGCAGGTTAATTGCTGGTCCCCTGGCAATAATTACACCCACAGTCGGAACATGAAGCAAAGCAACAAGTTTCAACATCACAGGGTGGAGAGGGCAAGGGAACCAAAAAACCTTCCAAACCAAAGGTCTCAGTCCTGGCAATTTATGGTGCAGTGACTGTCTCCGTCTGGAGGGGCTACTGAAGCCTTAGGAGAGAGGAGGTGATGGAGGCACCAAAGGCCTCAGAGGCCTGTTTCTCTCCACATGAGGTCATGGTCCCCAGGAGACCTCTCTGTTGTTTGACTCTGGAGACGCCTCAGTTCCGGGCATGACCCCCTGTCATCAGAGATGACTCCAGCCCAGGGATGTTGGTGGTTGGGAATAGCTCTACTCTCTTTCCTTCTGGGCCTGCTGTTGCAGAAAGTTTCTACTATTGTGATTATTATCATTAGTAATGGTAGTAGTAGTAGTAGTATTTAATATCTTAATATCTGTTGAGATTTGCTTCAAAATAATCTGGATGGGAGGGGTTCATCTTTTCTTTTTAACTCTTCTCAACATTTTATTGTATACCTTTCTAGCTTTCTCCATATATACTTATAATTTCTTCTTTTACTAAAATGTGATTTTACTTTTTAAAAAATTTTTTAATTTTTATTTTATATTGGAGTGTAGTTGATTAACAGTGTTCTGTTAGTTTCAGGTGTACAGCAAAGTGATTCAGTTATCCATATACATGTATCTATTCTTTTTCAAATTCTTTTCCCATTTAAGTTATTACAGAACACTGAGCAGAGTTCTCTGTGCTATACAGTAAGTCCTTGTTGGTTATCTATTTTAAATATGGCAGTGTGTACATGTCAACCCCAAATCCCCTGGCGGAGTTCTAGATAACCACAGGATTGGCCATGAGTTAATAATTTATGACTGGTGGGTACAGTTAAACTTCAGCCTTTGCCTCCCTGGCACCAGGTGCCCATCAAGTCTCAGCCTTTAATCACCTTTTCTACATTGGCTTCTGTTTCTTGCCCCTATAGATTTAGTATTTTCCATTGGGTCACACTGTAAAATTTTGCACTGAGTGGGCAACGACTTCTATCACTAAGAAGCAGTACCGTATTAACGTTTGAAAGCGTTCATGCTCGAGCCACACTGTCTAGGCTTGAATCCTGGAAATCCTACTAACCTGCTGTGTGACACTTAGACAAGTCATTTACCCTCTCTGAGCCACAGTCCCTTTATCTGTAAAATAGAAATAATAATACAACTTATCTCATAGGGTTGTTGTGAGGATTAAATGAAATAAAACACAATGAAGTGCTCTGAAGGGAGTGCCTGGCACCTGGCAATGGCCAAATTAATATGAGTTAATATTATAATGACCCATTTATCGAACACCTACTACATAGCAGGAAATCTTCATATACCGTTTGCAATTTTTTCAACTTTTCCACAAAGTAGGAGTCATTTATTCCTGTCTTACAGATTAGAGAATATACATGTAAGGCTCAAACAGGGAGAGATCTGAAGACTTGCTCTTTCTTTAGCACTTACTAGATGAGGCAATTTGTATTCATCCCCAGAAAGCCATAGCAATATTTCTGGTCTCATATTCTCTTCCAGAGTCTTGACATCCCCCCATCAAGAGGTAGAACTATTTCCCCTCCCCTTGAACCCAAGCAGCCTTTCTTGCTTTTGGGAAACCCACCCTTAAAACCTAGCTGCCGTGTTGCAAGGAAGCCCAAGCCACACCAAGAGGACACATGGAGGTGTCTTGGCCAATGACCTCAGTTAAAGAACCAGCCGCAAGCCAGCACCAATCACCAGGGACGTGAATGAGTGAGTCATCTGATAACCCCAGCTCCCAGCCTTCCAACCACCCAACTGATACTTTGTGGAGTGTAGACAAGCTGTCCTCACCAAGCCCTGCCATACTGCATAACTGAGAGCAAAATAAATGGTGCTGTTGTTTTAAGGCACTAAGTTTTCAGGCGGTTTGTCCCAAAGCTATAAATACCTGGAACACAAGGTATCAAAGCACTTGGCAAAGATATCATCTAATTTAATCTTTAAACAACAGCTATGAAAGGTATGTATCCCTGTGTTATAGATGTAGAGGTAGGACTTGAGGGGGTAAGATGAGAGCTAAGATTACATAGCAGGTAAGTGGAGAAGCCAGAATTCCTGCCCACGTCTCTCTGGCTGCACAACCCACATGCTTTTGATGAGGAACACCTACCCAAGATGAGGCTGGGAAGAATCAGAATTATTCAGCAGCCATCAGAGCTATGGTACCCAAAGGAGAGTCTCCCAAACTGACTAAGCAGACGTAGACATTTCACTTTATGAAGACTTACTTTCCAAAATAAGAATCCAACACAGAGCATCTTGCAAAGTATCCCTTCACAGTGGGACTCATTCATGTCCTTCCCCCCACAACTGTATTCCTTGGAGAGGCCCAGGATTGTGGGAATGGGATGTGCTGAGTGTGGGAAGATGTTTGTTTGGAGACCTAAGGTTTTATGGGAATTCCTTCATCTCTGGGGATAAATGGTGGCTTATGCTGAGCCTCTGATATATACATGCTGATTAACCTAGATTGAGGTTTATGATGGGAACATTCAAACAGAGTATTTCTTCCAACCCCCCCCCCATTGAACCTTGACCACAACCTCAAACACCACCAAGAAATAGCCTCATAAGATAAAGTATTATTAAAGAATTCACTAACAATTATTGTGAACTTAACACTTGCCATGATTTAATTTGATCACATTAATCTTGTGTAGCCTGTACCACTGTTATGCCCAACTTGTGGATGAGAAATCTGAGGCTCAGAAAGGTAAGGGATTTGACTCAGGTCAAAGAGCTAACAAATAGAAGAGGTGGAATTTGAACTCGGTTCTGTCTGATTCAGAAGCTGCTGTTCTTTATAACTGCAGGGCTAACTCCCTATAAATGGGGAGGAGAGGGCAAACCAGGTGGAAGAAATCGTGAGCAAAAGCAAGAAGACATAAAAGTCAAGGCACATATGACCTTACAATTCTATAGAATAAAAAACATAATGATGATGATGACATAAAATGCATTTATTATAAAGTGACTAATTTCACTTGGGGAATCCAGGAAGAGTTTGCAGAGAGGATGATGTTTGAATCTTGAAGACTGTCTGAAACAGCTCAGGCTGTTATAACAAAATCCATAGACTGAGTGGCTTAAACAATAGACATTTATTTCTTGGAGATCTGGAGGCAGGAAAGTCCAAGATCAAGGTCCTGGCAGAGTCAGATCTTGGCGAGGGCTCTCTTTCTGGCTTGCAGATGGCCACCTTCTCACTGTGTCCTCACGTGGCCTTTCCTGGGTGTGTATGCATGGAGAGAGAAATCTCTCCATCTTCTTCTTCTTAAAAGGGCACAATTCCCATCATGGGGGTCCCACCCTCATGACCTCATCTAAACCTAATTATCTCTCACTACCATCACATTGGGTGTTAGGGCTTCAAAATACGAATGACACAAAGGGGGCTGGGGAGGGACACATTCAACCCATCACAAACATGTCAAATGCCACCACACACGAAGCCATAAAGGTCAATATTATTATATTGGTGGTCATAGCTTTTAATATTATTTCTGTATGTGCATGGGTGAGGACCATTTTGTTGTAAATGACAGAATCCCAACAAATAGCTTAAGAAAAAAATAGGATTCACTGGTTCCTGTACTTGGAAGAGAAAAAGTGGACACTGAAATGCAAACAACATTAGCTGGTCTCAACTCTCTTCCATTGATCTTCTCTCTGCATTGGCCTCGTTCTCATGCAGTTTACCTGGCTTCTTCCAGGGCAAGCAGCACCCCAGACAGCTTTAGGCTGGGCTGACATCACCCCAGACCTTGGGAGCTAAGAGAATTTTTTCTTTTTCTTCCAGCATCCAGATACACAATGCCAGGAAAGGAAATGATTGGTTAGACTTGGGTCATATGGCCTTCCCTGAGCCAATCACTGTGGCTGGGATATGGACAACTGTGATTGGCTAGATCTGTATCACATGCCCCCCCTCCTCATTCATATCACCAGATAAAACGGCCTCCTTCATAAAGCTGATGTGAGCATCAAATGAGTCGTTTGTGAGCACAGAGAAGAGTGCTTGGCAAATATTAAGCATTCAAAAAACATTTAGTCATCAGTTTAAGTCTTTTTGCTCCCTCAGGAGATCTCAAGCCTCTTGACTGCTGAGAGCCAGCCTCATATACCTCTTTCATTAACAGAACGTTCACGTAGGTAGCACCAGTATATTTGCTGCCTGGTACGAACACTGTGAAAACTTGTCTATTTTTTGTCTCTATTTGAGAGGTGGGGAAACTGTGAGGCTCAGCATCAGATTCAAGGCCAAGAGGAGTGGCTGCAAATCAATAAATTGCGTTTGCAAGAATGTCTTGGATGGAGGAGGAAACAGAGTGTCAGAGAGCAAAGGGACTTGCTCACATCTTATCAATATCAGAGCTAGGACCTGAATCCGGAATGCTGATTCTCACCATTTCAAATCCAGGACTCTGATCCTAAGTCTTTGCACTACTTTCATATAAAGCTCTAATTCATTGACTGCTTCTTAAATACCAGACCCTGAGCTTTACTTGCACTATTCACTCATCTTAACTGTTTTCACATGAGCATCCGAGAGGTCAGGAGACTTCCTCAAGTTCATAGAACTAGAGTGTCAGAGGGAGGATTAAGATTTAGGACAGTCAGACCCTGGGGCCCATACTCTAAATCCCTGTACTATACTGCTTTGGGGGCAAATTAAATTTACCAAAGGGTTTCAAGGATGTTAATTTGTGCCAGATTGGGAGAAGTATGGGGCTCCCTTAAGCACCAGCGAAAACTAGGATTGAATTAGTTTTGTCATTAGAGAGCCACATGACCTTGACCAGTTAACCTCTGAATCCTAGTCTCTTCTCTATGACACGGAGGTAATCACCACGTTGCAAGATTGGATTGATAGTGTATGTAAGTCTCAGTGCAGGGTCCTTGAAAATATTTACTTAATGACTGTAGTATTGCTAGTGATCTTGTCTAAAGGGTGTGAATTCAACTACAACTGGCCCCCGGCTAAGAGACTGACCATCTAAGCAATGAAAGGGCATTGCCACCAGGGGGCAGCAGAGCTCCAGCAGAAGCTGAGGGCCTCACCACCACCACCCGGATTCTGGTCATGCCGGTTTGGGAACGGCAGTCGAATCAGCCTTTCTTTTGCGTGGTTTGCTCATAGAAGGAAATTACAGGTGCATCTTACTTTTAATTTTTTTCTTTTTTTAAAAATTAATTTATTTTATTTATTTATTTTTGGCTGCGTTGGGTCTTCACTGCTGCACGCAGGCTTTCTCTAGTTGCGGCGAGTGGAGGCTACTCTTCGTTGTGGTGCGCGGGCTTCTCCTTGCAGTGGCTTCTCTTGTTGCGGAGCACGGGCTCTAGGCATGCGGGCTTCAGTAGTTGTAGCACGTGGGCTCAGTAGTTGTGGCTCGCGGGCTCTAAGCACAGGCTCAGTAGTTGTGGCGCAGGGGCTTAGTGGCTCCACGGCATGTGGGATCTTCCCAGACCAGGGCTCGAACCCGTGTCCCCTGTATTGGCAGGTGGATTCTTAACCACTGCGCCACCAGGGAAGCCCCACATCTTCCTTTTTAAGCAAAGTCAATTGTTTTAGACACCCAGACTCCTCGAATTAGATAAAGCTGGCTGTGTGACTTTGGATGAGTCAGTAACCTTGCTAAACCTTGGTCTCATCTTTAGAATATGGATAATGACAGTACCTACCCCATGGCACTGTTGTAAAAATTAAATGAGACAATGTCAAGTAAAGAACTTCAGGCAGATTAAGGATGCAAAAACAGTAGATAGTCATTCAAAACAGTTAAGCACAGACTATAGTCAACAATACCAAAGTTAAGAACATAGATCTTAAAAGTTCTCATCACAAGAAAAAAGAATGTAACTCTGTGGGGTGATGGGTGTTAATCATGTGACAATTTATACATATAGCAAATCATTATGTTGACAACCTAAAATTAATACGTTATATGTCAATTATATCTCAAGAAAACACAGTTTTAAAATATATTGCAGGGACTTCCCTGGTGGCACAGTGGTTAAGAATCTACCTGCCAATGCAGGGGACACGGGTTCCAGCCCTGGTCCAGGAAGATCCCACATGCTGTGGAGCAACTAAGCCCATGCACCACAACTACTGAGCCTGAGCTCTAGAGCCCGCCTGCCACAACTACTGAGCCCACGTGCCACAACTACTGAAGCACGCAGGCCTAGAGCCCGTGCTCCGCAACAAGAGAAGCCACCGCAATGAGAAGCCCGCGCACTGCAACAAAGAGTAGCCCCTGCTCGCCGCAGCTAGAGAAAGCCCATGCACAGCAACGAAGACCAAATGCAGCCAAAAGTAAATAAGTAAATTAATTAATTAAAAAATATATATATTGCAATAAAAAATTAAAACAAGCACACAATGAAGAATTTGATTCAAAAGTTTTAAAACTTAAGAAAAACAGAACTTGTTTATACTGAAGAACTTACAGGGAAATAGAAGCAAAGATCAATACAAAAGGATGTTCACTGCAGTGTTGTTTATAACAGCGGCAAAACTGGAAAAATTAGAAGTCCAACAATAGGGAAAACTCACCAAAGAGAATTGGTTAAGTAAACTAAAGAATATTCATATAATAGAATGTGCTAAACAACCTTTAAGCATGAGGTGGGTGACCTTGACATTAACATGAAGAGAAAACAGTGTATTATTGAATAAAAAGTAATTGTTACAAGCCAGCAAGTGTAGTACAATCTCATGCATGCAAAATTATGTGTGTGTGTGCACATGTGTATAAATTCTTAAATAGTTGTGTAGGAAATTAATCAGATGTAAACACTGGTTATTTTGTTTAGTGGGATTTGGAGGTCACTTTTAGCTTTTTATTTTGAAAAAAAAATTCAACAAAATGCAGAGGCAGCCTAAAGAATGGGACAACATATTTACAAACTATGATAAGAGGTTAATATCCAAAATATATAAAGAACTCACATAACTCAATACAAAATAATAATAATAATAATCTGATTAAAAAATGGGCAGAGGATCTGAATAGGCAGTTTTCCAAAGAAGACATAGAAATGGCTAACAGGTCCATGAAAAGATGCTCAGCATCTCTAATCATCGGGGAAATGCAATTCAAAACCACAATAGGTATCACTTCACACCCGTTAGGATGGCTGCTATCAAAAAGACAAAAGATAATAAGTGGGTTCATAGCACCCTCATGTTCATTGCAGCATTATTCACAATAGACACAATATGGAAACAACCTAAGTGTTCATAAATAGATGAATGGATAAAGAAAATGTGGTACTTATATGCATTGAAGCATTATTTAGCCATAAAAAAGGAAGAAAATTCTGCCATTTACAAAAACATAGATGGACCTTGGGGGCATTATGCTAAGTGAAATAAGTCAGACAGAGAAAGACAGATACTGTATGATCTCACTTGTATGTGAAATCTTGAAAAAGCCAAACTCATAGCAAAAAGAGAGTAGATTGCTGGTTGCCAGGAGGTGGGAAGGCAGGGGAGATGGGGAGATGTTGGTTAAAAGGTACAAACTTCCAGTTATAAGATGAATAAGTTCTGGGGACCCAATGTACAGAGTGGTGAGTGTAGTTAACAATACTGTGCTGTATACTTGAAAGTTGCCAAGAGAGCAGATCTTCAATGTTCTCAGACACACACAAATGTAACCATGAGATATGATAAATGCATTAACTAACCTTATTATTGTGGTAATTATTCTGCAATATATACGCGTATCAAATCATCACCTTGTGGGGATGTAAGCTTTTACAATGTTATATGTCAATTGTATCTCGATAAGGCTGGAAGAAAATTCAAATTTGACAGAGAAGCTGCGGGTACAGTGCAAAGAACTCCCATATTCCCTGTAGCCAGATTCAGCATTGCTGACATTTTGCCACATTTGCTTTATATCTATAACTATGCCTATACTTGTATCTATATTCATACCTACCTCTATGTCTATCCATGTTATGATTGTTATTTTTGTGGGACCATTTGAAAGTAAGTTTCTGATATCAGGATGCCTTACATCTTAATTCTTCATGTATCCCCTAACAGCAAAGATATTCTGTTGCATTACCACAGGAAAGTACTTTCTATTATCTAATATGCCATCCACATGCAAATTTTACCAATAATGTGTATGTATATATATACACACACATATATATATACACTCACAAACACATACACACATATATTTCTAAATGGCAACAATTTTTATTTCCCTTTTTATACTTTATGGAATTCTGATATTTTTTTCTTCCTGAGATCATAAAAATCGTCTTCATAACTAGAAAGGACCATCAGTATTTCCATGAGGGAAAAATGATAAAATACAACTCAGAAACTCGATGAGTCCTCTATTGTTGAAAAAAAGTAGAAGCCCCAAAGCAATCTTCACAGCTAAGTCACCGGAGAAGCGCAAATACCATTCCAGCCTCACTCAGATGGGCATCAAAGGTAGGAGAAGCTCCACCCCGCTCTCCTTCCATCTCAGCATGCCTGCCTCTGGCGGGTCAGCAGAAAGCCCCTTGGGCAATTTGAGATTATAGACTAGAAGTCTTCTTTCTCTTTCTCTTTCTTCTTCTTCTTCTTTTTTTCTTTCCTTTGTAATAGACCTTTTTGAAGAGATTGAGATAGGATGTAGAAGAAAACTCCCAACACCTCTTATTCTCACCCAGGAGACGAAGAGTGGCGAAGGCTCTCGTCATCACATTAGAGGACTGTGTGTGGAGTATATACGTACCCTGTATCCCAGCAGTTCCACTTTTGGGGTGATTTCCCTAGAGAAACTCAGGTGCACACACGCCAGGAGGCATAGCTAGGAAGGTTGTTCACACATCATTTGCATGACGGCTTCAAACTAGAACCAGCCCCAAGGTCCACCAAGAGTGGAATGGAGAAATGGTGGCACATCCATACAATGAACTACACAGCAATGAAAACGGATGGTGGGACTTCCCTGGTGGTCCAGTGGTTAGAACTCCGTGCTTCCACTGCAGGGGGCCCGGGTTTGATCCCTGGTTAGGGAACTAGGATCCCTCAAACTGCATGGCACGGCCAAAAAACAAATAAACAAACAAACGAACCAAAAAATGATGTTGCAGAGTGGCCTGCAACAACATGGATGATCTCACAGATGGAACGTCGAGGGAAAGAAGCCAGACCCGAGGAACTCATAGAGCATGATTCCATTTATATAAAGTTCAAAAGCAAAAGAGGCAATATTAAACTACATTGCTTAGGGACGCTTACATAGGGGTTAACACAATAAAGAAAAGCAAGAGAAGGGCTTCCCTGGTAGCGCAGTGGTTGAGAGTCTGCCTGCCAATGCAGGGGACACGGGTTCGAGCCCTGGTCTGGGAAGATCCCACAGGCCGCGGAGCGACTAGGCCCGTGAGCCACAATTACTGAGCCTGCGCGTCTGGAGCCTGTGCTCCGCAACAAGAGAGGCCACGATAATAAGAGGCCCGCGCACCGCGATGAAGAGTGACCCCCGCTTGCCACAACTGGAGAAAGCCCTCACAGAAACGAAGACCCAACACAGCCATAAATAAATAAATAAATAAATAAATAAATAAATAAATAAATAAAAAGTAGAGGAATTAAAAAAAAGAAAAAAAAAGAAAAGAAAAGCAAGAGAAGGATTATCCCAAAAGCCAGGGTCGTGGTTACTTGTTCCGGAAGATGCGGGGTGCTATGTCCTGCCTGTTGCTAACACTGGTGTTTCCTTTATGAGAATCTGTTAAACCGTGTGTATCCTATGCAGTTATGACTCACAAAACAAACATAAAAGCGAAACACATGTTATAAAATAAAAGACAGAAAGCATCCCATGGAGGCTGGTTCTTGCAGCACCACGAGCCTTCACATCAATTGCCCAGCTGTAAGAGGCAGCACTTAAGAGTTCTTTTAAGTTAATTCAACCAACCATTACTGGGTTCCAGATCTAAGGCTAAGTGCCGAAGTTTCCATGAATGAGGAAGACATAATTTCTCTCCTCGAGGTGCTTAAAATCTAAAAGGGGACAAATAAGCAGGCAGGCACCACAGCGTCACGTGACGATACCTCTGCTGGGACAAGCTCAAAGGGCTGGAACACTTCCTTGGAGAAGCAGCACCCAAATGAGAACCGAAGGGCAGGTAACATGAATCTGGGGCTGGAGAAAAGCAAGCATGTTCCAGGCAGTGAGAATAGAACACGCAAAGCCCCAGGGGCAGGGCGCATACCAGGGAGGGCAAGTCCTTGATAAGGCTGGACCGTGGAGTGTGGGCTGCGGTGAAGGAGGGAGGTGAGAGATGAGGCCACAGAAGTCAGGGTCCAGAACAGGAAGTGCTGAACACAAAGGCCATGTGGAGCCATGGATGGATTTAGAGCAAGGGTTTAGAAGGAGCAAGAGGGAGCAGATTAAAGGCTGTTTGGGTGATTCGGATGAGAGATGACAGAGGCCTGGTCGAAAGCCGTGGAAAAAGACACGGAGACAGGGGACACGGAAAACAGCAAACAAAGCGAGTTCTGAACACAATCTATTTCAGTAGGGGAGGCGGGTTGAGAATTTACACATTTACAGACTCCCGGTGAGGCTTTACTGCTGGTCTGTGGATTACACTTTGAGTAGCAGCAAGATTCTACATGGCGGGGCTTCCCTGGTGGCACAGTGGTTAAGAATCCGCCTGCCAATGCAAGGGACACGGGTTCGAGCCCTGGCCCGGGAAGATCCCACATGCTGCGGAGCAACTAAGCCCATGCACCACAACTACTGAGCCTGAGCTCTAGAGCCCATGAGCCACAACTACTGAGCCCACGTGCCACAACTACTGAAGCCTGCGTGCCTAGAGCCCATGCTCTGCAACAAGAGAAGCCACGACAATGGGAAGCCTGCACACCACAACGAAGAGTAGCCCCGGCTCACTGCAACTAGAGAAAGCCCGCGCACAGCAACGGAAACCCAACACAGCCAAAAATAAAAAATAAAATAAAATAAAATAAATTAAAAAATTAAAAAAAAAAAAAAAAAAGATTCTACATGGCACTGGGCCAGGCTGTGTCTGATTATCCTACAGGCGTCCTGAATCTCTGTAAATTGTCTCAATTCGATTCACACCCTGGCTGTATCATTGCCCAGCTGGCGGCCCAGGTTAAGTCTCATTATCACCTTCAGCCTCAGTGTCCTTCCTGTAAAAGTCGTGACATGGTACCAGTGTCAGAAGGGTTGCTAGGCAGCTTAAGCTAGGCTAGCAGAACTTGGCCAATGAGAGCTCAGATCTTTATTTCATCTGCTCTGAATGTCCCATCCCCAGCTGCTTCTTGGCTGCCCTAGTTGCTCCACCAGGGTTGACAAATGGTAACAACAGATTTCTTATCAGCCTGAGCCAAATAATTAGGTTAACAAAATATCGTGGAATTGACCTCAAAGACAAAAAAATGGATTTATTTGAGATTTTCGACTACAGGGAGATTCGCTGCAGCCCTGTTTTTCCCATGAGTTGCGAGTATATTTGTAAAAGGTCTCTGGGTTTATTAGAGTTGGCTCTGAGCTTGGGGCTATGCAGGCTCTTCTGCTTTGGCCACTGGGCTTTTTCAGGACCTCCCCGAGGCAGTAGGTGGCCCAGCTGTTGCCCGTGAAGGGGAGGACTGTGAATGGGGGGAAGGATGGTGGGGACTTTCTGATAACCTTCCCCTAGAATTTTTTTAAAGGAGCATTTATTGGCTTTGCTCTTCTTTTCATGTTAAAAAGAGAAAGAGCATGTTTGATGAAAAAGATAATGACAATTGCTGCCGTTTATCGAGCTCTTATTTAAGTTCTTTATTTTCCAGTCCTTATCTCTGTCAGCCATTCCAAACCCTTATGATGAGGTCCTCCACTAGAAGATGACCTTGCTTGTCCAAGGCCACGCAGCTAGTGAGCAATGGAGCCCAAGTATGATGCTGGGTTGGTGTCATTCCAGAGCCTGCACAGGTACCTCTAATGCATCACCTGAGAACCCCTGAGAGGCAGAAAAGCGAAAGGAACCCTCCCCAGGGACAACCCCTGTGACATTTCACTGTATTTTCCCCCATGTCTTTGTGTAGCTATTTTTTAAAAATTCATGTGGAAAATAGAACAAACTAGTGAAGATAACAAAAAAGAAGCAGACTCACAGATATAGAGAACAGACTAGTGGCTACCAGTGGGGAGAGTGAAGGGGGAGGGGCAAGAGGGGGTAGGAGATTAAGAGGTACAAACTCCTATGTATAAAATACATAAACTACAAGGATATATTGTACAACACGGGGAATATAGCCAATATTTTATAATAACTATAAATGGAGTATACCCTTTAAAAATTGTGAGTCACTATATTGTACACCTGTAACGTATACAATATTGTACATTGACTATACTTCAATTTTTAAAAAATGAACAAAATTAATTTGGGAGCAACCTGTGTATCCAGCCTTATTGAATATTTTTATGTATTTTTTATGTTATAAAAGTAGCTCATACTTTTTTTTCTTTTCAGTTCAAAGAATACACAAATATATGCAGATGAAAGGGAAAATTCCGTCGTTCCCTAACCCTGCCCTGCCCAGATGTCGTCACTGGTTACTCCCCTGTGCCTTTCTTTCCATGTACCAAGCATATGTTTACACCTGTTCTGTGCCAGACCCTGCGCTTGGCTTTGGGATCAAAGATGTGTAAGGAGGGACTTCCCTGGTGGCGCAGTGGTTAAGAATCCGCCTGCCAATGCAGGCGACACGGGTTCAAGCCCTGGTCCGGGAAGATCCCACATGCCGTGGAGCAACTAAGCCCGTGCGCCACAACTACTGAGCCTGCGCTCTAGAGCCCGCGAGCCACAACTACTGAGCCTGCACTCTAGAGCTTGCGAGCCACAAGTACTGAAGTCCGCGCTCCTAGAGCCCGTGCTCCGCAACAAGAGAAGTCACCGCACTGCAACGAGGAGTACCCCCTGCTAGCTGCAACTAGAGAAGCCCACGTGCAGCAACGAAGACCCAAAGCAGCCAAAAAAAAAAAATTAAATTAAAAATAAATAAATAAATAGCCACATGAGCTTAGTGGTTACCATACTGGGGAAAAAAAAAAAAGATGTGCAAGGAAGATGGAAATCTCGAAGCCCTTGCCTTTTTTTTTTTTCTTTAACATCTTTATTGGAGTATAATTGCTTTACAATGGTGTGTTACTTTCTGCTTTATAACAAAGTGAATCAGCTATACGTATACATATATCCCCATATCTCCTCCCTCCTGCATCTCCCTCCCACCCTCCCTATCCCACCCCTCTAGGTGGTCACAAAACACCGAGGTGACCTCCCTGTGCTATGCGGCTGCTTCCCACTAGCTATCTATTTACATTTGGTAGTGTATATGTGTCCATGCCACTCTCTCACTTCATTCCAGCTTACCCTTCCCCCTCCCCATGTCCTCAAGTCCATTCTCTACATCTGCGTCTTTATTCCTGTCCTGCCCTTAGGATCTTCAGAACCTTTTTTTTTTTTTTTTAGATTCCATATATATGTGTTAGCATACGGTATTTGTTTTTCTCTTTCTGACTTACTTCACTCTGTATGACAGACTCTAGGTCCATCCACCTCACTACAAATAACTCAATTTCGTTTCTTTTTATGGCTGAGTAATAGTTCATTGTATATATGTGCCACATCTTCTTTATCCATTCATCTGTCGATGGACACTTAGGTTGCTTCCTTGTCCTGGCTATTGTAACTAGAGGAAGCCCTTGCCTTTAAGGCCTTCCCTGGGTCTAGCCAAGGTGGGGAGGGGTTAGATGCAGCCATAACATGACCTTAAACCCAGAGAGATGGAGTAAGTGTGGAAAGGATAAAAATAAAACTAACATGCTTTGCCGTAGTAGAGGGAAGAGAGAACCCATCAGTGGATCCAGAGTTTCTGGGAAGGTGAAAGGAGGGGGTAAAGATCTTGACATGAGTGAGAAAGACACTCATAAACCGGGTTAAGATTTGATCAATTAGGGACTTCCCTGGTGGCGCAGTGGTTAAGAATCCACCTGCCAATGCAGGGGACACGAGTTTGAGCCCTGCTCCAGGAAGATCCCACATGCCACGGAGCAACTAAGCCTGTGTGCCACAACTACTCAGCCTGTGCTCTAGAGCCCACGAGCCACAGCTACTGAGCCTGCATACCACAACTACTGAAGCCTGTACACCTAGAGCCCGTGCTCCGCAACAAGAGAAGCCACCGCAATGAGAAGCCCACGCACTGCAACTAAGAGTAGCCCCCACTCGCCACAACTAGAGAAAGCCCGTGCGCAGCAGCAAAAACCCAACACAGCCAAAATTAAAAACAAATTAATTAATTTAAAAAAAAAAGATTCAATCAATTATTGGCACATGTTGGCCGAGAACATTTGGATCACAGTTTAGGAATGAGATGTTAGCCTAAAGTGGCCGTTCTCACTGCCCATGGAGACATCTAGCAATGTATGGAGACATTTTTGGTTGTCAAAGTAAAGGTGAGAGGGTGTTACTACTGACATCTAGTGGGTGGAGGCTGGGGACGCTGCTAAACATCCTACAATGCATAGGACCATCCTCACCCCAAACCGATAAGAATCATCTGATCCAAAATACTGATGGCACAGAGACAGAAATTCTGGCCGGGACAGGAGAGGTGCTCCCTAGATCAGCCACTTGCTAGCTAAGGCATCTGGAGAAAATCGCTTCACCTCTCCCAGCCTCAATTTCCTTCTCTGCATAATGGGAGAGAACATTGGTACCTACTTCATAGGTTAGTGAGAAGGATAAACTACTTGAAGAAGTGCTTGGTAAATGTTAGTAGTTTAAAAAAAAAAAAAAAAAGGGCAGGAATTCCCTGGCAGTCCAGTGGTTTGGACTCTGAGTTTTCACTGCTGAGGGCGAGGGTTCAATCCTTGGTTGGGGAACTAAGATCCTGCAAGCCGGGTGGTGTGGTCCAAAAAAAAAAAAAGAAAAAAAAAAGTGGAGATGAGGGGGTGGTTTGCAGAGGTGTAAGCAACGTCTTCAAATGCCGCAGAGAAGAATCTAGGCTTTCTTCTGTCTGTACATTCCAGGCCTTCAAGGTATTTGAACATTTGCAAAATTTGATATTTAAGATAATTCACCAGATTTTTAAAAAATTCCTTTAAACACACACACACAACTGTTATTCCTAGGGAGCTAGAGTATGGGAGGACTAAAGGTGACGTCAGTTGGGGGGGCAGGGGTGGATTTATTCTTTTCTTTTCTTTTCTTTTCCTTTTTTTTTTTTTTTTTGGCTGAGCCAAGTGGCATGCAAGATCCTAGTTCCCCGAGGAATCGAACCCATGTCCACTGTAGTGGAAGCGTGGAGTCTCAACCACTGGACCACCAGGGAAATCCCTAATTTTTTTTTTTAACAATAAGACATGTATTAGTTTTGCAGTTAGAGAATATAATTTGGAAAGTGTCCAGTGATGGGAAAGATATTTAAATGGCAAAACAAAACAAAAAATAAAATACGTTGCAAAGAAAATACAAACCAAAAGTAAAACAAATTAATCTCTAAGTTGATTCGGGCACTGAATCCATGGTTCATTTTTACAAGTTTTGGCCATTGCACAATTGACTGCATTGCCATTTAAGAAAAAAAAAATCTCGCGGTTCCGGGTGTTGGATATGTATATGGTGGTAGAGAGGAGAAGTGTGCATCTATATTTCCTCAGTAAAGTACTTCTAGGTGGTTCTGGAGTCGCATTTGTCCAATGCAAGCCAACCATCAATGCATATGAATCAACAGGGACCTTACTGTGCAAACCTCCCCAGGATCTCCAGAATCTTTGAGTACGTGCCAAGGCCAAAGAGACCCGCTGATCCACAAAGAGCTTGGAACCTGTTTACTTCAGAAGCAGCAAAAGATGAACAACTCTTTCCTGAAAGTCATGCTTTCCAGCAGCAGCAGATTTTAAATGTAGGACGATTGGGGGGAGGGGGTGGCACACAGAGGACTTAGGACCAGAAGTTCGAGCCCATCTGTCATGTAGCAAGTTCTGGGTGTGCTTCCTGGCTCCACCACTTAAGCGACCTTGGGTGTGTTACTTAACCTCTCTGAACCTCGGTATCTTCCTCTGTTCCAAGGGGTTTATCGCGTGTCAGTCCTGGCAGGCTGTTGTACAAGTATAGAGAGACGATGGAAGCTAGAGAGTTCTGGAAGATGCCTGGTACCTGCTCTTGTAAGAGGTGATCACTGTTAGCACCTTCTACCCACTTTGCCTCCTGGGCACGCGTTGAGGCTTCTCAGAGGCTACTCCTTATCAGCCAGAATGCTGGGAACACCCAAAATAGCGCTAGTGGAGACTTGTCTTCACTAGCACAGCTGAACCGGCTTTGGAGGTTTGGGATGACTAGGTGATTCCTGGATTTTCTCTTGATGTCTTTGAAAGGATTGGTGAGGGGTAAGATTAGCTATCTGGAGCTCTCTCCTTGCATTCACACAGGTGGAAAACCCTGAGACAACCCCAATCAGATAGCTGATGTCAGTGCCCACAAGATGTGAGTCCGGGGAGAAATCGAGAGAAACAAAGAAAGTGGACCTGGAACATTTCCCAGGAGGCTCCCAGTCCTGAGGGGCAGAGCCACTGAGAGGCTAAGGGGGTCCCAGAACCCCAAACAGGATGCTATTTCTCAGGCAAGGAAAAGCGTTCATGAACCACGCTGGGCTTTCTTTATTCAAGCCAGGCCTCTCGGGAGAGCCATCCTGTGGCCTCCTTTAGAATCTGATATTTTTGATGGCTTGTTCAGCTCCACCGCCACTGGCTTTTTCCTTCTCAAAGAGAAAGTTCATCCCAATCCAGAATGGAATTGGATGTAAATATTGTGTGTGTTGGCAGTGTGTTGGAAATTGCCAGAGACCAATGCAATGAGTGCTAGTTCTCTAACAAGTTGGACACGTCCCTTCTCCCAAGACAACAAAAATAAGGAATGGTAATAATACATTTATTCTGAGGAGTCACTATGTTCGGCACATTGGAAACAGAAACAGACTCACAGGGAGTTCCCTGGTGGCACACTGGTTAAGAATCCACCTGCCAACGCAGGAGACACGGGTTCGAGCCCTGCTCCGGGAAGATCCCACGTGCCGCGGAGCAACTAAGCCCGTGCGCCACAACTACTGAGCCTGCGCTCTAGAGCCAACGAGCCACAACTACTGAGCCTGCATGCCACAACTACTGAAGCCTGCGCGCCTAGAGCCCGTGCTCCGCAACAAGAGAAGCCACCGCAATCAGAAACCTGTGCACCGCAACAAAGAGTCGCCCCCGCTCGCCGCAACTAGAGAAAGCCCGCGTGCAGCAACAAAGACCCAACGCAGCCAATAAATAAATAAATAAATAAATAAATAAATAAATAAATAAAAGAAACAGACTCACAGACATAGAGAATGGACTTGTGGTTGCCAAGGGGAGGTGGGGGAGGGATAGATTGGGAGTTTGGGATTAGCAGGTGCAAACTAGTATATATAGGATGGATAAACATGGTCCTACTGGATAGCACAGGGAACTATATTCAATATCCTGTGAAAAACCATCATGGAAAAGAATATGAAAAAGAATATATATATATATATATGTATAACTGAATCACTTTGCTGTACAGCAGAAATCAACACATTGTAAATCAACTATATGTCAATAAAAATAAAAAATAAATTTAAAAAATGTATTTTATTATTGAATCCTCATAAAAAAATTTCTGACTTGGGCAGTGTTATTCTCTTCAATTTAGAGATGAGGAAAAGTAGATTTGCTCCTGGAGATACTGGGAAGCCACCATAGGTTACTCAGCAGAGGAGGGAGGGGAGGAGAAGGGAAGCAGGAATGGGAATTCTGGGATATGAATTTGAACTTGGGGTGCTGGATGGATGGAGTGAGAGGGGGCAGGGGTCCAGAGTCTGGTAGATTGCATTGTGCTGGTGCCAGTGAAGCCCCCCTCTGGGAAGAGAGTTTTAGAGATGATAAAAACTGAGATTTAAACTGAAAATTGAAATGTATTGCCTGAGGTCATAAAACCAGCAGGGTGAGCAGGAAAGTCTTGACCATTGGGGGGTAATCATCCAACCCAGCAATACAATTAAATAACTCATCTCTTTAATCTCAAGAGGCCTTTTGTAGCCAGAAACTACATAAATAAATCCAAGTATTCCTTTCTGATCTCCAGACAAACAAATGGAATGAGCACATCAAAGGCTTGGGTCCCTGTACTGTAAGTAATCCTGCCCCAAGGTAGGAGGTGGGGCAGATAGAAGATCCAGGAGTTCAGAAATGGTTAACTCACTGATTTCTTGGACTTCATTCCTGACCAGCTGTGTGACTCAGGATAAGTTACCTAACCTCTCTCTGCCTTAGTTTTCTCATCTCAAAAGGAGGGTAATAATAATACCTACCTCATAAACTTGTTGTCAGGATGAAATGAAAATAATGTTATCATTGTTGAGCAGTTCGTATGTGCCGAACCATGTTCCAAGATCATTTTTTACATTCACTCAACTCTCACAATAACCTATGCCCTAAGCGAGTTATTATATAAGGGAGTGGAATATTACATAATGATTAAAACGATTATAGGGGCTTCCCTGGTGGCGCAGTGGTTGAGAATCTGCCTGCCAATGCAGGGGACACGGGTTCGAGCCCTGGCCTGGGAAGATCCCACGTGCCGCGGAGCAACTGGGCCCGTGAGCCACAACTACTGAGCCTGCGCGTCTGGAGCCTGTGCTCCGCAACAAGAGAGGCCGCGATAGTGAGAGGCCCGCGCACCGCGATGAAGAGTGGCCCCCACTTGCCGCAACTAGAGGAAGCCCTCGCACAGAAACGAAGACCCAACACAGCCATAAATAAATTAATTAATTAATTAATTAATTAATTTTAAAAAAAAAGATTATAGGAAATCTATCTAGCAACATGGGAGACACATTATGTTGAGTAATAACAATCAAAATAACAAGTAAACCCTGGCAGTCCAGTGGTTAGGACTCTGCGCTTTTACTGCCGTGGGCCTGGGTTTGATTCCTGGTTGGGGAACTAAGATCCCACAAGCCCCACGGTGTGGCCAAAAATAAAAATAACAAGTAAATTTCAAAGCACTGTCTACTCTAAGCCAACGTTCAAATTCCTGAACGCGAGGACGAGAAGAGAAAGTGAAGAAGTGAACGCCAATTTGCCGGTGGAATTGTGCATGGTCCAATATGTCTTCAGTTGCTGTTACATAATTGTTTTTGCCAGAAATGAAAATTTTATATATAATACTTATCTATAAATATGCAAGAGCATTTGAATAAGGTTTGAGAAACAAACATATATACACATACATCTATAGTTATTTAATTACATATAATTGCATATATAGCAATTTCATTACATCTCTATATAGATATATAGAGATATATGTACACACATATATTCCTATCTAATTACATTTCTTCGTTTATTTATTTATTTATCTCTTAAACCCTGTTCTTATCACTTTGTACTTTGAGGAAAACTTTACCGGGAGGCAAATTCTGTGGGCAAATACTGCTGGAAGGGCTTGATCCCACATTTTTGTGAATCACAGACCCTTTGAAAATCCCAGGAATGCCTGTTATTCTCCACCCAGGGAAATGCACACACCCAGAACCCAGAAAGTAGGTGGCCTCTCATTTACAGGAACACATAGCCGGTCTCATAACCCATCCCTTGAGCCTCTGGGGTTCACAGGTTAGGAACCCATGCTTTCATTTAAGAATTTATTCCTTTTTATTTTCCAGTAAATATTGATTGAGCACCTATTATGCACCAAATGGACAATGGGCCAAATCCTGGGGACCCAGTAATGAGAGGTTAAAATGTCACCTGCTAGCATTCACAGAGGATCATTTCCCTGGTTAATCCCCTTTTTATCTGTTTCTGGCCTTTCCTTGTGAAAGTAGCAGTAGAGATAGAGGAATAACTCACATCTAAGGGAGACTTTGCTCATTATAAGGGACTTTCTCACGTATTTCCTGATGTACGCCTGTGACCACTGGGTAAGCAGATATTTACTATTATCTTTGTTCAATCAAAAAGAACACTAAAACTTGGAGAAGGTGAAATGGATGACAGATTTATCTGCAAGCAGAGGAGACAAAATTCTGCACCCAGGGGCTGGGTTTTCGAGAGCAGAGATCACAAGAGATCTTATCAGCTACTGGATAAGACCAGAGCTTGAATTCAGACTCCAGCAGGTGCTGTGTTACCTTAGGTGAGTTATTTTACCTCTCTGAGCCTGTGTTTCCTTATGAAAACCAGTGACATCAGGGATGTAGAAAACAAACATGGGATAAGGGGGTGGGGAGGATAAATTGGAAAATTGGGACTGACATATATACATTGCTATACATAAAATAGGTAACTAATAAGAACTTGCTGTATAGCACAGGGAACTCTACTCAGGACTCTGTAATGGCCTATACGGGGAAAAGAATCTTAAAAACAAACAGAAAAACAAACAAGCAAACAAAACCCACAAAAGCCTCCTGACAATTTTTATTGGGATTTTCTGAATCTATATGTCATTTTAGGGGGAATTTACATCTTAACAATATTAAGTCTGCCAATTTATAATCATGGTATGTTTCCTCATTAATTTAACTCTCCTTTAATTTCTCTCAGTCATATTTTGCACTTTCAATGTGGAAGTCTTGCATATCTTTTGTTAAATTCATTTCAAATGATATTCTAGTTTTTGAAGTTGCTGTGTCAAATTTTAATTTCATTTTCCAATTATTTGTTTGCAGCTAATAGAAATTAAATTGATTTTTGAAAGAAAAAAAAGGAAATCAGTGACAGGAGTAACACTGACTCGTCAATAAAAACAGCAAAAACAATAGGAAAAGTAATACCTACTAGCACTATGATGTTTTATGATTATTGAATGTTAATGGCAAGGACTTTCCACATAGGGAAATACTCAAGACAGGATAGCAAAAATAAACGGGGGTGGGGGGGGAATCTCACCTCCTTAATTTTTTTTTTCCATTGATAGGGAAATTTTGGCTGAACTTTGACAATTTTCCTCCAGACCCCCTGGATCTAAAGGCCCATTGTCATAAGAATTGTCATAAGTAGTTTTTAACAAGTGGAATTGCTCTTTTTTCTTGATCCAGGTGTCATTTTTCACATCTAAAGCAGGGCCAGTCTAACCATTGGGCATAACGGACACCCTTCTTCAGACGAGCCCAAGGGAGTGGTTGAGGGGGTGAACTTGCCAAATTAAAATTAATGAATGCTTAATGTTGACAAAATATAATTTTATGTCAACTTGCCAAAGCATAACTCAAAACTGTATTTATACGAAATTATATTTATTATGTAATGTGGGTGCATTTTAAGATATGGGGTGAGGGCTCCCCAAAAGTCAGAATGTTGACAAGGTCCTGCCAAAAGTTTGATAATTGTTGAAACTAGATGAGAAGCACAAGAGAGTTCATTACATTTGGATATTTGATCTAGTTCCAGATTTTTCCAAACATCTATGTAAAAAAGCCCTCATCCCTTGAATTCCAGTTCATCGCCAAGTCATCCCTCTAAAAGACCTTCCACTTAGTAAAGTTTGAAATATTTCACTGAGTCCATTCCTCCGATCACTAGACCTTAAGGTGGTCTGAGATCTCAGGAGACAAGAAGATGAATAAACAAATATTTGTTTTCTGCTTTTAAAATTCTGGAAGGTACGAGGCAGTAGATGAATAAATTAGTGGATCTTGGGTGGGGTTTTTCTGAGACCCTGGTGCTGTGGTCCCCAATCTGTTAAAAAGTCATCCCACCCTTGTTTTCAAAGAGAGGTGGTTGCATTTCAATGTCTACCAAGAATCTCCCTTCCCCACGCTGGGAGTCCTGGACCCAGTGGCGTCTAGCTGTCCTCACAAAGACAAGAGATCTTTATCCCTAATTCCGTCCTCCCCAGCAGGCCAACTGGGATTGCCAAGGAGAGGAGAAAGGTCTCTTTGGATGTTCTCCTGGGTTGGTGCAAGTGTGAATATGTGAAGGTCAGTTTGGTGAAATGTATCATAAAACTTAAGAATATGCTTATCTCTCCTCCTGCCCTTCTGACTCTTGGAATTTCTCCTGGGGGAAATCTAGGAGCTGGGAATGCTAAGGTGAATGTTACAAAGGTTTAAGGGAAAACAAAAATCACAAATGAAATATCTATTCTTTTGGATAGAATGGTGATATAGCCCTAAAACATAATATTTTCCAGATTTTGCAAGTATTAAAATGATGGCGGGAGAGGGGCCTTGTGGGTAGGGACTTGAAAAAATGTTCTTCCTATTCTAAAAAAATAAATTCAGTTACAAAACAATAATATTTTTGCTAAAGATAAAATTCACCAGGCTTGTGCTAAGCACTTTGGGAGTGCATTCTTCCAAGAAATCTTTTATCTTTAGATTTTTAAAAAAAAAAAAAAATGAGCCCTATCTACATTTTAATAACAAAGCAGCAAAGTTATTGGGAAGGGGGTCAGAAAAAGTGCTGATTTTGATGCCAGCTCTTCCCCTCGTTGTCTATTGTTTTTAGGTTTTGCTTCTAATGTCATCTCTTAGAAGGTCTTCTGGTCTCCCTCTTCCTAAGTGGCCCCTCTCTCACATCAGTCTGTTCAGTCTTCAGAGCACTTATCACAATCTGTATGTATGAGGTGCATTTTTTACTTGATTTTTAATCTCCCTGCCCCCTTTAGAATTTGAGCAGTGATCTTGACCATTTTCTTCACAGCTGCAAGCCCCAAACAACCATAGGTAGTGTGCAAAGTGTAAGGAGCAAAGTATTAAATGTTGTAGAAGGAACAAATCAGTAGATGACTACATGAATGACTGAGAGTATGAGTGAATGAATGAAAGAGTGAGTAAATGAGCAAGTGAATGATTGAGTTAGTGGATAAATGAGTAAAGAAACGAGTGAGTGAATGAGTGAGTGAGTGAATATTTGCCTAAATGATTAAGTGGTTGAGGAACTGAGCAAGTTAGTGAATGAGTGAGTGAATGAGTGAATCAATGAATGAATGAGTGAATGAATGAATGGGTTAATGAGTAAAAGAGCAAATGAATGAGTGACTGAATGAGTGCAGGAATGAATGAGTGCAGGAATGAGTGAATGAATGAATGAATGAGTGAGTGAATGAATGAGTCAGTGAGTGAATGAAATTTGACGTTAGTGCGAGGCATTTTCTCTGTGCATGACTCAGCTTCATGGGACTCTCCCAAACGTGGTCCCCGTGTACCGTGATGGCCAGAACAGGAGAGTCACATGGGTGTCCCAGGAGTCTGGAGGTCCCACGCCAGTCCCTCCACTCTTTCAGCCAACCCTGCTCAAGGTTCCAGGAGTGTCAACAGAAGTGCATCTCCACTCCCAGGGGAGGCCCTCCCCTGTGTTAATTTCCTCATGGGTGTTTTGTCCACAAACTTTCCTTTGGCTTCACAACAACCCTTTGGGACCAGTCTTATTATCGCTGTTTGAACTGATGAGGAAACTGAGACCCAGACAGGTGACGTGTTTGTTCCAGTTCAGAGCACTCAGGTCAGAGGGAGAGAAGGGACTGCATTTCACAGCCTGTGTCTCATGTGAATCTCACAACAGGATTTTCCCTTTCCAGCCATATTTACCAGGGGGAGAGGGACAAGGAGGAACCAAAAAAGAAAATCTTCGGAGAAGGAGCCATAGGAAGAGACTCTAGCAATCAGTCTAGAAAATCCTCAGTACGGAATGGAAAATGAATGAATGAATGGGACATAGTGAAGTGGTTAGAAGCACAGACTCCAAACTCCATCCTTCCCACTCCCCTCCTGTGTGATCATAGGCAAATGACTTTAATTTGTCCTAGCCTCAGTTTCTCCAACTGAAGAATGGGAATAAAAGCGTTTCCAGGATCATCAAATACTTCAATGACCATTAGCGTTTAGTACAACACAGGCCACAACGTAATGTCTGAAGCAGTTGTCAAGAGCCACATCTGGGTCTATAGTAGCTCCCTGCCATCAGTAAAACTTTTGTTCTTCTCTTTAACTTGGAGGCCCTCCGTGGAAGACAGCATTGTGCAGAGAGCTTTGGAATCAGGGGAATCTGGGCTCAAATCTCATTTGCTGTGACTCACTCTGTGACCTTGGGGATGTCACATACCTTCTCCAAGTCTATTTCCTCATCTGCAAAGTGGGGTTTACTCCTGATGGAAAGGGGTGATGTTTCTATGAGAAAATTTCCAAAGCACTCAGCTCATAATCAGCTCTTAGTTAAAAGGAAGGTGCTGTTAGGTCCTCATTACAACGAAAAGCTGCCCAAGAGCTTTGCTAGAACCCGGGTTGGAAACATGGCACCATTTTCTAAGGATGATGATGATGATAGTAAATTGATTGATAACAGATAGAACTGCATGTTCCCAGGAGGACCTCTCCAGGACCGCATTTTTAATAGGCATGAAGGAAATGTGATGGGTCAGAATGGTAGCCTGTAGCCCTTGAGGGCAGGCCCTGCGTTCCTCATCTCTGAGTGCCTGGAGCAAACCATGTCTGACATTAAAACCCGAATTAATCAGTTGTTTAACAATTGCATCTCTTAGTTGAGGTCTGAAAAGTGAGGATTTCAAGTTAGTAGATCTAGCCGGCATAATTACCTGCAAATCCTGGAAGACAAAAACGTGATAAAGTTGATTCTGTGCCTTCCTAATGATAAAAATAACAAACAGTGACCAAATGCTAGATGCTCTTCTAGCCACTTTCAATGTGTTAAAGCCCCAAGTCTGTAGATAGGGTTGTAGCATAGTCTCTGCTTTAAGTGTGAAAATGCTGAGCTCAGAGAGGTTAAGTAACTGGCTCAAGGACACACAGCGAGAAAGTTAGAAAGCTGGGTTTTAAATGCAGACCTTCTGACAGAATCTATATTCTCTAGGCCAGTGTTTCTCAAACTTTTTATTATTGCACCCCTTAAGGAAACTTTTTAGACATGTTTTTCCTAATGGCCCCACCCCAGGAAATGTTAATATCACAGATACTGTGATATTAAACACTGCACATCTATGTATGTACTGCATGTGTATCTTTGCTTTCTACATAGAGTAAGATTTTTGCCTCCCCGCCCCGAATCAATCTTCGCCCCCCCTTGAGAATGTTTGCTGTAAACACCCTCCCTCAGCCAGGGTCTCCCTGCCTTCCTTTATGGTGTTAGGCTGGCTTGAGGGGAGCGGGAGGGGTCGATATTGTGGTTGCCATGTCCCCCTCCAAAACACAGACCCAGGTCATCTAAAGGTCCCATCTTGAATACATACTAAGCCATTTCTGTCTAGAAAAAGGACTCGGTCCCTAATACTGGCCATTTATTATTTCTGAGTCCGTTCCTCAATGCTTCATGTTTTGAGATTTCAAGGGTGGAATCGGGGAACGGGGGAGGTTTTCCAAAAACAAAGTGGACATTTTTTTTAAAAAGAGTGAACAGTGTGGATGCTTCTCGATTCTGAGTTAAAACCTCATGCCCTAAGCCCTCAGGAGCCCCAGGGGGGAGTGTGCAAGCTCCCACCCACTCCCCACTTGCCTTTCGTTACTCCCTGAAGACTCAGGGGTCTGTCTGAAGTGGTCGTCAAGAGAGCCTCCTGGGAGGGGGCACCTCACCAGGGACCCACTTGAGTCTCCCAGCCGTGGACAATGGGGCTGCATTCTTCCCCTATTTCCCCTCAGCCCAGCTCTCTATGACCCTCAAACAAGGGACCACAAACAAGGCCCTTACTGGAGGGACTGACATGGTAATGCCAGCTTTTGTGGCCTCCCCGCAGTGTCAGCAGGATCCGCCCCCGCCCCCGCTCTCGGCTACTTCCTCCCCACTCCCATGAACTGATGTCAGTCCCAGAAAGACTGGATTGTTCTCTGGGACCGCCTGGCGGCAGAGCCCACGGTCCAAGCCTGGGAGAGAGCGGGCGTGGAATCAAGGAAGCACCCGCCACCCCGAAGACGGAAAACTCATTAAACCTCTTGCCAAAGACGCCCCCATCTGCGGGCGCCAATCCTGACATTGGACAACAAAGCTGGCATTCCTGATGAGGGAGGGGGTGTCTGCAATCCCTCCTGAGCTTGTAAAAAAACGAATACGGACGGGCACCGAAAGGAAATGGAACGGGGGTGGTTTTGAAGTCGAGAGGAAAGAGCAGATGATGGTTATGGGGTTCCTTGGCTATAAATGTGTGCCTTCCCTATTTTCTCTGAGGTCTCATGGCCTTCAGCCAATGAAACACAGTAACTCCTTGGGTGAGGCAGGACTTTGGTGCTAAACATGAGGAATCTTTTAGAAAAAAAGAAGTGAACTGAGATGGGCCAGACATTTGGCCTTGATTCTGACTGTGATATGTTGCTGAGGGCCTTGGGAATTCCACTGGCCCATTGTGCCCATTTCACAGTGATAAATATGGAGGTCCGGAGGAGAAGAAGGAACTTACCTGAAGCTCCTTCCCAGAGCTCACCACCTGGTAGACCCTGGGTTCCTCAGGCACATTTGCTTCCGCAACAGGCTTCTTCTGCCCAAAGCTTTCCATCGTGTGTCACGTCTTCTGTGCAGAACAAACAGGGAATTCTGTTCTACGGTGACACCCAGGCCTGCTGAGGAGAGCTCTGGGATTTGAATCCACTTTGTGCGAGTTTGGACAATCCATCTGGTTGGACGGCCGCCTGCAAGCCAAGGAGAGAGGCCTCAGAAGAAACTACCCCTGCCAACTCCTTGATCTTGGACCTCCAGCCTCCAATGTTGTGAGACAATACAGTTATGTTGTTGAAGACCCCCAGTCGGTCCTTTCTTACAGCAGCCCAAGCAAATGAAGACCTTCGGTGTTGGGCTCACTTGTCATACGATGTCAGTCTTAGTCTTCCCAATGACCCTGAAAGGAGGGGAGAGCACTTCTCTTTTCTAAGTGGCAAGACAGAAAATTGGTTGTCTGCCTGGAGAAGGACGGATTTTGAAACTGGCAACGTGGTGATTGTTAGGGAGCAAGGAAGACGCATATACAGAGGGGTGAGGAGGACCGAGGTGGCAGTCAAGAGGCTGCATCACATACAAATGGGGAAAAAGCAGGAACCTGCAAGTGCGCTGATGGGAAGATGGCCAGAGATGCAGGGGAAGAACCAGAGGGCTGTGGGGTCATGGGAACTGAGGGGAGAAAGAGACATCGAGGAGGCATGGTCACCAGGGTCAGTGGAGCCAGGAGAAGCAAAGAAAATAAGGCCATGACCTTGAGCAGTTTTAGCCCAGGTCTGAACATGACAGCAGCGGATTTAGTGCCATGAGATGGAGTTTGATCCCTCGACAATCTCTTTCCTGGAATATACTTAGTTTGACTTAATCTTGGAACAGTGACTTTTAAACGTTTGGGAAAAAGGGCAGGGGTACCTACTTACTTTGAAAATTTGATGAAAACGATGGACCATCTCCCTCGAAAAATGCCCATCTATGCATCATCTGTCAACTCAGCCTATGATGCCAGGGGGTCATGGATCCACTGAAACCAGACCCTGGGGAAGAAACCTAATAACCCAAACTTTAGGCTTGGGGTTCAATGCCTTCCTTCTTGTTCTTTTCAAAGCCTCTTTTGAATCAAAAAGAAGAAAATATTAGTGTTCTTTTTTTCACTGCTAAACATGACTTATCAATGAGATTTGAGTACCCTGGAGAGATTATCAATAGCTCCATTATCAGGGACTTCCCTGGTGGCACAGTGGTTAAGAATCTGCCTGCCAATGCAGGGGACACGGGTTCGAGCCCTGGTCTGGGAAGATCCCACATGCTGCGGAGCACCTAAGCCCGTGTGCCACAACTACTGAGCTTGCGCTCTAGAGCCCGTGAGCCACAACTACTGAGCCCGCGCACCTAGAGCCTGTGCTCTGCAACAAGAGAAGCCACTGCAATGAGAAGCCCATGCACCACAACGAAGAGTAGCCCCCGCTCGCCGCAACTAAGGAAAGCCCGCGTGCAGCAACGAAGACCCAATGCAGCCAAAAATAAATAAATAAATAAATTTATTTTAAAAAAATAAAAAATAGCTCCATTATCAGTGGTTTAGTTGTACTTTGGAGTCACTCAGGGAGTTTTTAAGAAGTACCGAGGCCAGGGCCTGTCCCCCAAACTCTGACTCAACAAGTCTGAGGCTGGATACAAATCTGATGTGTGCTTGGGGCGAGAACGGCTGTTCCAAATGAAAGGTTGTCATAGACACGAAGTGACTGGAGATAATATACCTGTTCGATTTTTATCGTCCCTGCAAATGTTTTGATCCACACTCAACATTCTTATTCTCCTTTTCGCTTGCTGAGTTGGCCTTGTTTTTAACTGAACACTGAGTTCTCTGGCCCTGAAATGGCTTCAGGCCCTAACATAAAACCTTGACCTTCTGGGCCTTCCTTTCCTTATCTCTAACCGAGGGGTAAGCCTGCCAACCTCCTGCTTCCCTGACCGGCATGAGCAGCAGTGATAAATAAATACGAACAGAGGCAAGAAGCTTATGTACTCGGAGCTCCTCGTTCCACTTGATGTCATTGGACCCAGCTTGCTTTTCTCCAGACTCTGTTTCTTTTGAACTAAACTACCACAGCCTATAAAACTTTAATGCATGGATTTCCCATTGTTCGGGTGTCCGTGGGGCACCAGCCTTCCTGTTTCGCTGTGTGTACTAGCCAACCAGGAAAGATACTGGCTGGCAGGTCTGGGAGTAGTTGCCTTGTTTCTGGAAATGTACGGGATTATGTCCACTTTAGCAGACACTATCTCAGACCTCATCCCTGATAATAAGAGCGGGCGGGCATCAGACTTACTATATGCCAGTCCTGGATTCTCTGTTGCATCTATACTATCTCCCACCAACCCCAGAAAGCAAGGATTATTATCGGCCCTGTTTTAAGAGGAGGGAAATGAAGTTTCCAGGAGCTGAAGCTTTTTTTCCTCCTAAGCAGATTGGAAGCCTGGGTGTGTGTGCTGGGGGGTTGAAGAGGAGGAGGGGACAAAACGACCTCACAATTCACTCTCTTCTTCTAAGAAATTAGAGAAGCTTTATTTTCAGTTTTTAAAAAATTCTCCTTTATTTGCTTAATTTTCTTTTCTAACGGGCGGCACACACGGAGATGCGCACGTGCGGTTGCTGCTTTGATGTTTCATACGTTGGAAGCAAGCGTTTTTCACTGTAGAATTGCTAGGGGTGGAGTGTGCCTCATGCATGGGGTTTTGATGGAAACACAAAGGTTATTGACCTCAAACACAAATTGGCTTGGCCCTCTAGAGTTTGCCCGGCTGGCCTCCTTCCCCCCAGGGTTTTGTTCTAGCCGGCTCTCCTTAGCTACTGGGCCCTGTTCAACCCGGACAAAACAAACAGGGGCTGTCGGGAGAATTGCCTCTTGAACAGAGCAATGAGGGGGAGGAGTGGAAACAATTACACCAATAATTCAGACCTGGATGTTAAAACACTCACAACACAACCCCAACGTTTACCTAAATTATCTGGGTAATTGCCTTCATTTCAGCTTGGATTTGGGTTCTGTACATCCTGGGGCTTCCAAATGATAAATAAGGAGGCTCTCATTTAGGCCAAAGCTGAGAGGGAGGCAAGGCGTCCTCATAGAAAGAACACAGAAGAGAAGCCCCATGCTTTGTGATGAAGTCATGCCTTGGATGCGGAAACCTGGGCTAATCACTGAAGTTCTCGAAGCCTCAGTTTCCTGCCCTGACCCTCAGAGTGAAGGCTGTTATCTGGAATAAGGTGGAAGGAAGGAAGGAAGGAGGGAAAGAAGGAAGGGAGGGAGGGAAGAAGGAAGGAGTGAGAGAATGAGAGAGAGAGAAATGGTTGTAGCCTCTTTTGTGTTTGGAATCGCTGCAAGCCTTAGAAAGGAATAAACATGAACTTATGTCGCCTTCATTCAGCCCAAAGCAAAGCAAATCACAAAAAAAGTCATTCATGGCAAGCCTCAGCCTTTGTCTTGCAGCTGTAGGCATTCTGCTTTTCCTTCACTGAGTGAAGAATTTAAAACAAAACTGATTTCACCTTGAGTCTGCCCAAGCCCACACCATTCCCTTTCCTTAGACTCCCACAATCTGTTATTCTTGACCTTTGTCAGAGTCTTTTTAAACCGAAGCTGTCTACATCTTGCAACCAGTGTCTTTTCTGCAGGATCTGGTGCCCCTGCCCTGGGGAGGTGATCTTTTGTGAATGGTTATTTTATTGAGAACCTACTAGGTGCTGGGGGTCTTACCGCTCTGTAGCTCATTTCCATTTCAAAGCAACTTTGAAATTGTTATCCTTAGCTTCATTTAACCCATTCTGAGTCCAGCCTTCAAGCAATGGGGCCCCTGGTCTGCATTGTTTGTTTTAAAAATAGCTTTGACAATTTCTATGCTTTATTTATTTGGTCTACATTTTTTTCTTCTCCCAAAGTCCTCCAGACTTTCTCGGGATTTGTAGCACAGTTTTCCATCTTGAAAAATGGGGTGTAGGGACTTCTGTGGTGACGCAGCGGTTAAAACTCTGCACTCCCAATGCAGGGGGCCCGGGTTCGATCCCTGGCCAGGGAACTAGATCCCACATGCACGCCACAACTAAGGAGCCCGCCTGCTGCAACTAAGACCCAGTGTAACCAAATAAATAAATTAATAATTTTTTAAAATTGGGTGTAGTAGGCACCCCTTTCTTTAGATGTGAGGCCAGCGAACTTTTTCTGCAGTAGACCACATAATAAAGATTTCTGATTCTGCAAGTCATACAGTCTCTGTCAAAACAACTCACTCTGGCAGCCGGGGCGAATATGTAAGTGAATGGGTGTGGCTGGATTTCCAATACAACTTGATTTCTGAACACTAAAATGTGAATATCAAGTCCTTTTTGCATGGCACTAAGTATTCTTCTTTTGATTTTTTTTAACCATTTAAAAATGTAAAAACCATTTCTAGCTTACAGGCCACATGAAAACAGGTGGCAGGCTGGACCTGGCTTTCCTCTGACACCTTGCTCCCTCTGTATCTTACCTTCAGGGGATGGCCATGAAACTGGCTTTACTGTACTGCAAACCTCATGAGAACAGAGACTGTGTCTCAGGTACAGTTATCTGCTGAATAAATAAATGAATAATGAATGAGTGACCCTCTGTCCTGCCAAGTCTTGAAAAAGCCCCCCCTACAGTTCCCCATAGAACCAGCAGATGGCGGCAAAGGAACGGCCAAGCAAAGGCGAGGGAGAGCGGTTGGAACTGAGCTGCTTTTTTTTTCTGTATCCTTCCTCCCCTGAGCTCTGCAAAACAGGTAGCTTGAGTTTTTTTTTTTCTCCCGGGAGAAACCAAGAGTTAGTGTTGATTGACTGCAGTCTCCCCTTCCTGTTTGAGCTTTCTCACCTTAGGTCTCTGTTCTAACTCAGAGACCAGTATGTGTCAAGAAATCGGGGGAAGTAACACCAGGGGGGCTTTTATGTCAAATAAAACCAGCGCAGAAATGGCCTGTTTATCGACAAATGGGGCGGGGGAGGGGGAAGCGCGCTGCGTCCTCAGCTCCCTGAGGCAAGGCCCAGGCTGTCGCCAAACACTGGTCTCACCATACACACTTTTCTTGTGATACGTCTGCAGGAAAGTCTTGGGGGAAAGTTTGGAGCGAACTTGAGGTCGGTGGGGAATTCGTGGACTTAGGGGTGCTGAGATGGCAGCGGTGGAGAGAGGTTGGGAGCCTCTGCTTACATCACCTCGTATGAAATCCATCTTGTCCTGATGCCAGGATGAAATCCATCTCTAAGTGGCCAAGTACGACCAAAAGGGGTTTATTTAGGCAAGGCTTGGGGTGATGAGGGGCTTCTCCTGGGGTCTTACTTTATCAGAGAGGAAGAAACAAGAGAACCCTTCCCTCTTTCCTCAAACATTCTGCCCTGTTTAGGACGTTTCTTTAAGTGCTAGTGAATTTTCATGTGTGGTTGGTGTGTTTGCTTAAATAAAACAAAAGAGGGAAGCATGACAGAGAAAAATGCAGGCGACGTTTTAAAATGTTTCCACTGTAACCTCAGCCTTCCAAGTTAATGGGGTTCCTGAGCATGTTTAGGCTGGCCTCACACACACTTTGGGTAGGTGCCTACTTTGTTCTAGGCTCTGCTGGGCAGTAAAGATAAAGGGAAGTTTCTGCATTGGAAGAAATCCCAGCCTTCACCTTGTTCTTTCTTTCTTTTTTTTTTTTTTTTGCCCTGGAGAAAAGGCTCAGGTGACCCTCAGACCCCAAACTATTCCCCCCGCTAACACATACGCATCTATCTTCCAAAATTCAGGTCCCCAATACCACCAGATGTGGTTTTTTTTTTTTTTGAAACTATGAACAGACCAATTACAAGTACTGACTTTTAATTTTATTTATTTATATTTATTTTTGCTGTGTTGGGTCTTCGTTTCTGTGCAAGGGCTTTCTCCAGTTGTGGCAAGCGGGGGCCTCTCTTCATCGCGGTGCACGGGCCTCTCACCATCGTGGCCTCTCTTGCTGTGGAGCACAGGCTCCAGACGCGCAGGCTCAGTAGTTGTGGCTCACGGGCCCAGTCGCTCCGTGGCATGTGGGATCTTCCCAGACCAGGGCCCGAACTCGTGTCCCCTGCATTGGCAGGCAGACTCTCAACCGCTGCGCCACCAGGGAAGCCCCAGATGTGGTTTTAATTTTAAAAACTAAGACCTTCAGAAGATCTGAACAAAGATGAAAACTGCCAGATCACCATGATGTACGTGGAGATGGCTAGTACGGGGATATAGATGCAGGGGAACCCCTAACCTGGACCCCAAAGGTCTCTCCACAAAGGAGACTCATCTGTGTCTCCCCTTGCCCTAGATCTTGAGGTGGGAGGAGGGTGTGTAGTAAAAAGCAATTTTGTTTTATGAAAAGTGGTTTCCTTTGATTACCTGCGCTAGTTGAGTGGGGTTGACCTTAGCAACAGGAAATTAACACAGAATTCATTGGGAGTGATAATGACTGTTCATAATCATTTGGTTGATAAGTTAATATCATTAATTAGTCATCTAATTAGACAATGCCTGAGGCCTTCCGGGTCTGGAAGCTTAGCTTCAAAATAAGCAAGGAAACAGTGTCCTTGGAGAAGGTGAGTGAGAAGGATAAGGAGAGAGTTGGAGCTGGTCCCTAAAGCTAAATTCGACCTGGCCAAGACAAGAGTCTCCAGGACCCACCCTAAACTCTCCCCCCATTTCTTTTTGTCCTCAGAGCAGTGAGTGCACCTTAATTTGGTTGGGTTCAGACATGTCTGAGAAACTGAGGAAAATTGTCGGGTTCCCTCCCCCAAATCTGCATATATGCACAGTAACAAACTTTTGTCTATGATTTCTGGGGATCCGCTGAAGTCAAGAGCTCTGGCCTCCAGTTAAGAGCCCTCACCCTAAAGAATGGCCATAAGCTAAAGGGTGCGGGCCTTCGGGAGAGGGCCGCCTGGGACAAGGCAGCGTTGCGGTGTAGGTACACCGTCCGGCAGACACGCTGTAACACTGGCGCTCACACCTCGGGTTGGGAGGATTGGGGCATGGAGGCGACTAAAGTTACGAGCCGTGACAGCGGACGCTCCCCTGGAGTTCCTGGGAAAGTGAGGGGCGCCTGGTCCCTGCACAAAAAGAAAAGAAAAGTGACGTCAAAGACGCCCGCGCTGGGGACTGGGGTGGTCGGCAAGGAGCGAAAGTGGCAAGAAGGAAGTCAGTGCACGAGTGTCAGTTCCGTGCCTGGGTGTCCTTGACGCTTTGGGGACCTTGAAGGGGCAGGGGGCGTGCCGTCCTGGGCCCGCCGCGCCGGCGGGAAGAGCGCCTAGACGGGGGTGGGCTGGCGCGGGCCCCGGGGAAGCAGCCCCTCTCCTCCGGGTGCAATCCCCCAACCCGAAACCAGAGCCCGGGCCATTAGCGGGAAACCGAAGTGGCGCGGGGGATCGCATTTCAAAAGCTCAAATAGACTGGCTGACTCGGATCGTTGGACTGGGGGGATGGGGGGGTGTGGAGAGCCGGACGGCTCGGACGGTACCAATGTCCCTTTTCTAAGTCCCTCCCCCGCCTTCCCCCGCCAGGGACTGCCCCGAAGCTGCGCGATCGGACCGGCACAGGCCGCCTGACTTCATCCCAGCCGCGGGACAGAAAGCGCCTTGCGTCTTGGGCGCAAGGAAGACGGGTCCCTATTCCCTACCGGAGCAATGTGTTGTGTCCTCCCCGTACCCCACCGCCCTCCCCGCCCAGCCTGCAGCCAGACCCGGGCCTCGGCTCCTTGGGTGCATGGGGCCTACAGTTGCCCAGGCTGGGGAACCTGGGCCGCGCTGTCTCATAACCAGGCACCCCGTTTCCTGCGTGGGGCTGCGCCCTCCGTACCCCTTCTCCCGCCTCCAGCGGATCTATCTCCCCACTAGCCGAGCGCTCGGCTTCCACCTGGGGCCAAAGAGTTGAGAGAAAAGAGGGGCCGAGGAACCAAATTTGCTTAAGTTCCTGGAAGCTGAGCAGGGTCGAACCAGGAAGGAACAAACGATTCTTGCGCCGGCAGGGTCCCCACCTGCAGTCCCCGGCTTTCGCGCCTGGGCAGATGGAGCTCAGCAAGTGCTAGGGACGCAGGAGAGGATCGGAGGCCGGTGGAGAAAAGCCTGAGATACTCAAAGCCCGAGTCTCGCTCTCCCACCCGGCGGGAGAGGGAAACTGGAGTTAGCGTGGTCGCCCTGCTGCCCTGGCGCACGCCCGCGCGGTTGTAACTCCCTGTCCCTCGCGACTCAGATCGGGACGAGAACACTGTATCAGCTTCCGTGCCCCGCCGCAAGCATTTGTAAGTGGGGTTTTGTCACCAGCCAACCTTCGCTTCGTCCGCCTGGGAACCAGGGCCCCAAGCGTGCGGTCTCCTCCTCGACGGCACTGCACGGGGGAGAGAGGGCTGGAGAATGGGACGCCGAGATAGAAACTGCGCTTTCTCACTGCACGAGAGACGCCCGAAGAAATGTAAAGTGTTCTCCTATGAAAAGCGCGTGAGACGCACACCGAAATCCAGAACACGCCCATAGATTTCTCTACGTCTTGGATGTATGCACCGCAGGTATGTACACCTCCACCTGAACTAGAAACAGTGGTTCCACTGGATTCTGGGGCCGCCTTGGTCTCGAATCCTGGCAACACAGTGTCCCGGATGCTCTTGGGTTAGTGATTTCACCGTTCTGAGCCTCAGTTCCCTCTTTTGTAAAACAAGGCATAAAGGTCGTCCTCACACACCATAGGGTTAATTGTGAGGCGGTGTTAAAGGAGATCTCTTTTGTGGGGTGCCTGAACCGAGTACCTAGCTTGTGCACGGGCCTCTGGTATGCTGGCATGCCAGCTCATTTTATTATTGCTGTTCCGTGTACTTTGAACGCCGACATCTGCAACATATACATGTTGATTATACGCATCTTGATTATAAAACAACCAAAGGCATCTACATCCGGAACTGTCTTGCGCAGGAACTTCGAAATACAAATTGAAAGAGACGTCTACTGGTAGAGCACGCACAAGTACGTACACGCGCGCGCACACGCATCTACTTCTAACACCTGTAGCTCCTGACCCCAGAACGCCCAAAGAGCTACCCATAGGTACGAACTTTCTAGAGCTATGTGTATAAGAGCCAGGTCGCGATCGCGGCCTCGCATCTACACCCGAATAGCCAGCCACTCTCTTGGCTGGTTGCCGTGAGGTCAAATTTGGAAACCAGCGAGGCAGAAAAGCGCACGGACGCGAAGCGTTTCAAGCCTCTTGCAGCGCCCAAAGGCGGCTGCCTGTCTGCTGGCTTAGGGGAAAGGTCAGCACAAGGGTTTTCCTTCTTGGATGGAATTTTTGTAAGGGCCTACGCGCCGGGAACTCGCCCCACAAAGGAGGGGTGGGTTCCAGTACAGCGCAGATCCAGAGGGAGGCTCTACACACACGCGCACTCGCACTCGCACCCCCGCGTGCGCACCCCCGGCTCCTTCGGGCTTGTCGAGACCCGGGAGGAGGGAGCGCAGGGTCGTGACCCCGGCCTCTGCCGAGCGCGCCCTTCGGCCCCTGCAATTAGCGCCGGGAGGTCAGCAGGAACCCGGACGCCTTCACTCGCGGCTCCGAGCACAGCAAAAGACGAGCCCGCCCCCTCCCCCTCCGCCGGTCTCAGACGCCTGGGCGCAGCCAAGCTTGGAGCCGACCTTCCCAAGGGGCGGGGGCCGGAGGGCTCAGGCCGGCACCCGCATTTGTCACCTTAAATCTACAAATCACGAAGTCGCTCGGCCCTGCAGGCTGCGGTAGCTGACCCCGGCCCGGGCCCTTTACGGACCGCTGCTCACGAGAGACATGTGCCCTTCGTCCCTATAGACGCGGCCAGGGTAGAAACCGAAAAAAAAACAAACCAAACCAAACCAAAACAGAATTGTAAAGTAAGAAAGAGAGAGCGCATCACGCAAAGGGGAGTTGCATCCAGGGTAGAATCTGAGTGGTGTATATTGGGGAGGGGGGAATCCTTTCTCTCGCCATCTACCCAGCATGAACTCAGGTTATCCCCTGCCCGACAGGGTCGAGGGAACTGGTAGAGGTTTCTACACGGAGCGGCAAGGTACTTGGGAGAAAATTATGAGAGAGGATCCCCCTCATTGAATTTCCGAAGGCTCTTTGGAAACCCGAAGTCGGGAAGGACTGTTTTTCTCATCTGAGGCCCAAACAGGAGTGAAAGCGATATCCAGGAAAGAGACGACGGCGGCTTCTTCCGACGTTGGGGTGGGAGGTGGGGGGTGGCGCGGGGGGCAGAGGAGGAGGGGAGCCCGGGCTGGGGTTGGAGAGGATGAGAAGGGGCAAAGGTGAAACGCCTCAGCTCCGGAACCCGGGAGGCACTGGGGAGCCGAGCAAGCGGCGGCCACCGGGGCGCGTTCGTGAACCAGACAGATAGGTGGCACTCGAAGCCCGGAAAAAAAAAAGGCGAAGGCGCCGGCCCCGAGTGGCCTCCGCGGCGGCCGCCGCCACCATAAAGCCCGCGGCGAGATTGCGACCGGCGCCAGGTGAGTAATAGGCAACGAAATCCAGAGAGATTGCGAGCCGCTCACCCCCAGTCCATCAGCGCCACCAGAGTTACTCATTAACATCACTATATACAAATAAGATACACGGGAGATTAAAAAAAAAAAAAAAAAGGCAAGCACTGGGAGAGGCTAGATACACGTCTGAGCACCGTCCCAGAATTTGGGGGTGAAGTGGGGAGGAGGTGAGCAAATCTGGACCGTGAAAGAAAAGCATTCCTGCCCTCCTTGAGGTTGAGGCTGTTTTCTGCCCCCCACCCCGGCTCGGGGAGAGCGCTGCCGAGCACCTCGAGCCGACTGCCACCTTCCCGGGCGCAGGCACCGCGCGTAATCGCTGGGCCAACAACCAGTCCCAGTCGGCTGCGGCCGCTGCGCGTAGGGCGCACGCCCTGGAAATCTTCGGGCCCTCCGGGGAACTAGCGCCCCAAAGATCCCCAAGCCTGGCAAAGCTCCCCCCACCCACCTCCGACCCTGATTGTTTTCCCTCCCACCCCGGGAGACAGCGCAGGAGAGGCTATGGGGCTCCCCACGTGCCTGGTTGGAGATGGAAGGGGCTGTGCCCCCCTCTCCAAAAGGTCTCGACCTCGATCCCCTTCCAAGTACAGCATGAGGGAGGGGAGGGGGGGGGGTCCTCCTTGCCAGCCATTCAAGGGGCCCGAAGGTGACAGGGACTTGGGGCCGGGCTGGCGGGCTCCAGGGAAGGGGGGGGGGAGGGCGGCAGCCGCCAGGCAGGCTCCGGCTGCGTCCTCAAGTCAAGGCCCCCGGAGCAAGCAAAGGCCTGGAGAACCTTCCCGTCCTCCCTAAACCCCCCTCCCCGCTCCCAACACACACACACACACACCTCCGAGGCGAGGCTGGGGTGGGGAGGGCAGGAGACCAAAGACTGTCATGGCCTCACCATTTTTTATTGAATGTTTCAAAGATAAATCGAACTTCAAAAGGCAACTCCCCAAACAGCCTGGAGGCTGGTTGGAGGGAAGAACTGGAGGAGGGTGTCAGCCTCCTGGGTGACTTTTCCCTCGGAGGGGGTCAACTATGCGCCCTGGAATTACCTTTCCCTTGCGGGGAAAACTGCCCTCCTCCCTCCCGTGACGCAAAGTTTGCGCAGAGCTGGCCGCGCTTCGCACGCACAATTCGGGCTGAGGCCTCCGAGGGGTGTCTTAGGTCAGCCTGGTCCAATCTGAGACACCGGGGACTACAGGGGAGCGTTCGATTTCGTCCCCTTCTCCTGAAGCTTGGAGGGTTGCTGCCTTGCCAAGCCGGGGCTGGCCACGAGGAGATTCTGCTAGTTTTTGTTTGTTTGTTTGTTTTTGTTTTGTTTTTTTGCACACTGGGGCAAGGAGAAATTGACTTGAATTTCCCAGATCGACGTGCAAAGGGAGAGCGAGCCTAAAACGAAAATGTTCGGATTCGTGCGGGAAACACTGACTTAGGGAGCGAGCATTCTTTTTCCATTAAAACTTAAGTATCTGAAATTGCTATTCTATCCAATTCTAATCAGCCCCCCTTCCGTCTCTCGTTTTGCTTCCTAATTTAAAGGAAAAGTAATTTCAGATTGAAGCCGCTCCCTTCGCCGCCGCCGCCGCCGCCGAGTAAGGGACTTTTGTTTTTAGTTTTGTAACTTGAGTGACATCTCATTTTGGTTCAGTGGGGGCGGTCTTAATTATTTAAAGGCAAAGAGAAGGGGCTAAAGGAAGCCAGGAGAGAAAGAGGCCCACTCTCCACTTTCAGGAAAGTTCCCTAAAGAAAGCACTTAACACGAGGCCCAAAGACATTTCAATAAAAATTTATTGAAATTTCAATGATATTTTAAAGAGAGGGGGCAAAAATACAGAAAACCAAAGAACTCAACAATTATAACACAAAATATACCTTCATGAATTTTTGTCTTTAAACCAGCTCTCAGCACCTGACTTTTGAACTGTGAATATATATCTCTATAGGCACCAATTCAAAACACCATCAACACTGAAGACAGTAAGTAGTCAATTCCACTTCGTTTTGAAGAAATCAGAGACTAGCAAATACAAATACAAAAGAAAAATCATACAGTCAAACCACAGCCTCCGCACTCCCCACCCCACCCGCAAGCAATCTCAGAACCACTCTTAGGAATTTCAGGTGGGGCTGGGAAGCAGCCCCACCTCCCCAAGTTTTGGTAAAATAGGCAATAGCACTTTTCCCCACTTTTGGACATTAAAAAAATTTTTTTTTCTTTGCAGACAACTCTTTTGAAAAGTGTGCCGGTGTCGGTGCAGAAAGTGTGTTTTCTACTTTTAAAAGCGATCCTGTGACCTTGAAATAAAACTGACTATAGGAAAACAAAACCACAAAACCTGACAGCTGCAATCCTATTTACACAGAGCTATGTACAATGTCAATAAATTAAAGTTTAATTTTTCGAGCATTCATATTCCACCTATTTACAAGAGTTATCAAATAATTACATAAATACTTTGTCTAATAGTCTCGCTTCTTCTTTATTATTTTTTTAAAACCTTGTTATTGCATATACAGGAAAGAGAAAGAACTGCCAGAGGGACAACATGAATCCTGCTACAGAGCTTAGATAAAATAAATTCATTTTTGGTGTTTTCCCCACCCCTTCCCTTTAAATCATCCCCCTTGGGGTTGTCGAGAATCGAGGAAAAGGGTAAGGGGTAATGTCCTTTTCTCTCTAAAAGCAAGCATTCAAAAATAAAACCCACAAATACATTACTGTGGAACATGCAAAAAGAGACCTATAGCTCTTAAAACATCACAAGAATATTAAAAAGACACAGATTTCCTTAATAGAGACTAAACAAGGATGGCAGGGACTTCCCTCCCCAAACAATGCTACCCAGTAATTTATTTAGAACTGATACGCAGGTCACTAGAAAGTTTTTAATCTTCACAAACAGAATCATATTAATGTATCCATTTATCCCCGGTATTTTCTTTTCAATTTTATTTGTGTTTCCACTTGACACGGTGAAGGAAAAAATATATATATAAATCTGCAATGGCGGAGCTTTTCAACCCCTCCCCTTCTGGGGCCTGGCTACCTCGATCTTCCCACAGCTTCCAGACCAGCCTCGAAGGAGGTGCTCCGGCCCGGCCTCCAAGGCATTAACTCCCACCCCCAAGAGCTCAGTGCAACCGACGTTTCTGAGCCAGATCCCGGATGTATAAACCACGCCAAGAAGACAGGGCTTGTTTCTAGCACATTCTCTCCAAGGAGTCCGGCACCCCTTCCCAGACAGGGCTGCACAAAGAAGGGCTGACCTCACTGCACGCCCGTGGTTTATTTGACATCCAACAAAGTGCACTGCAGACTGGACTGGACTGGACTGGAATGAAGAGACTTTTCTGGGGAGGGGTTTACGGGGATGCGCTGCGGGACCTGTCGGGCTTGGCTTCCAAGCCGCTGACCAGCCGCTGGATGTTCTGCAGTTCGCTGGTGGCCGCCTCCTTCTCCGGGCAGAGTTTGGGCGACAAGGACACGGAGCTGGAGGAGAGCGTGGAGGAGCGGCTGTTGAGTTCCGAGCCCGAGTCCACGGCCACCGAGGCCGGGCTGGCGGCCAGGGCGGCGGCCTTGCCGTCGAGGGGCCCCGCGGCTGCGGCCATGGACGGCAGGGCGGTGGTGAGCAGGCTGCCGCTGTCCGGCACCGGCACGGGGATGGAGTAGGGGCTGTAGCGCAGACGCGGGCGCATGGTGTTCAGGTTCAGGAACGGGTGGCGGTGCACGGAACTGGAGGCCGCCGCCGAGGAGGCGGCCGCCGCCGCGGCCATGTACGTGTAGGTATAAGGGAACAGGCTTCCGAAAGGCGACATGGCCAGGCCCTGGGCGAGGAAGAGAGAGAACGCAGGGGCAGAAGAGTCAGGGCCCAGGCTCTGCGCAGTGGGGAGGAGCCAACCTCATCCATCACCCCTCCCCCACCCATCCCCACCTTGGGCGAGTCCTTAACCTCTCTCCCTGGGGGGTAGGGAGCAGGACACTCAAACTTCTGTGTCTAGGTCCAAATCTGAGCTGTGTCAATCTAGGCCAAAGTATTCACTCCCTGTGCCTCACCTTTCTTATATGGCAAAACCAGGGAAAAGTTCAATAATTCACATACGTATGGGGGACTTTGTGGGTATGAAATGAGCTGCTGCCTGCAATATACTTCACACAGGGTGCCTGGCCAATAAGATGGTTGGAAATTCTCCCATCAGAGTCAGTTGTTCCACCTGTTAAATGGGGCTACAGACAGTCTACCCCACAAAAGTAGCTGGGTGAAAACCAGAGGACATAAAATATTGGACATGCATTTTTTTTTTCATTCTTGTCGCTCCACCCCTCTGCCCTCCTACTCCAGTCTAGAAGTTTAAAAAAAAAAAATCTGGGGAAGATCCTTAAGTAAAAGGAAAAGGGGGGTGGGCAGGATGGAGGGGGAAAGAGTAAAGGGTGTTTGCTATGAACAGAGACAAAGAAATCACCTAGCCCCAGATATGCTGGTGTTACAGGTGGAGAGACTGAGTTAAGGTAGGCCCCAGGGGTGTAGGAATTCACTCAGCTAGCAAGTGGCAGAAGCAGAATAAAAATCCGGGGACCCTGGCCTGGGCTAGTTCTCTCTGACCCATTGCCTTGGGTACTATTAGTACCTGTTTGCCCAGGCAGGCCCTCGCCCGCCTATCACCTGCCCACCAATGACAGGAGGGTCTCCAGAAAGGGCTAGCACAGGAGATGGGAGGGATGGAGGAAGGGCAGAAGCCCTTTTCTCAGTCCCCTCCTCCTCCCAGAGGGGGAGGCCAGTCCTGCCTCTTGGCTCAGGGAAGAGAGATGAATGTGCTCAGACAAAACAAAAGGCAAGGGCGTGCAGAAAACCCCATAGAACCTTTTCACCGGGGTTCAGAGCATTTTCAGCAGCCTGAGACTTCTCCCCAGCTGCTGGAGCCCCAACACAGCTGTCTGAGCCATACACAGGCCGCCAAGCCTGCCATAGCCCCAGCCTGTCCTTCTCTGACATTTCCCACGTGTGCACAAGCCATTAACCCCTAACAGGCTGGCCTGCGAGGGGTGGGGGAGCAGGGAAATAGCTTCATATTGGAGGTTCAAGAATCAACTCTTCCCCAGGGAGTCACTTCCCTTCCCAGGCCATGGTCTCTCCCTCCTCTAAGTCTTGGGGGAGGGTTGGCTGTGAAACATTTAAGAGACATTGTAACTCTGAAGCTAAAATCACAGCCTCTGGAAGAGGCCCTGGAGTCTGACTGCCTGGGGTAGAGTCTCAGGTCCACCACCTACCAGCTGTGTGTCCTTGGATAAGTTACTCAACATCTCTGATCTCTGTCCTTTCATCTAGAAGGTGGAGGTGATCATAGGATCACTGAAGTCAGAATAGATGGAGTACTTAGAAGAGCACCCGGCACAAAGTAAGTGCTGTGTAGAGTTATTACCTGTTATTACCATCTAGTTACTCTGCTAGAAATAGCCCTTAACATAGAAAAAAATTTTTTTAAGTTTTGGTGGGGCGTGTGAAGTTATGATGAATCAATAAGTCTTGCACCTAGTAATAATAATGATGATAATAATAATAATTATTATTGAAAGCTTCTAGGCTGGGGGACTGGATGAGTGTCTGGGACCAAAGGGCAGGCAAACGAGAGTGAATGAGGGGCTGGAGAGGCGGCTGATAAATACCTGAGAGGCCAGGACATGCTGCTGGAGGTGGAAGGGCAGGGTGGCCGCGGACGCCCCCGACAGTCCCTGCGCCGCGGCGGCCGAGGCCATGGCCGTGGAATCCAGGCCCGAGACGCCGGTGGAGGCCCCGGACACGGTGGCCAGCAGGGGCCCCATGCCGGCGGCCATGCTGGAGAAGGCACCCCCCATGGCGAACTGGCCGGGGTGCAGGAAGAGTGGGTGCCCGTTGAAGAACTGCTGGCCGGCCAGGCCGGGGGCGAAGCCGAGGCCGGGCAGGGGGCCCTGACCCAGGTGCGCGGCGGCCGCGTCCGTCTGCACGGTGAGCGGCGCGAAGGCCTCCTTGCCCGGCAGCGCGCGCGCCTCCTCGGCCTTGGAAGTGGCCGCGCCCTCGCGGCCCGGGCTCCGGCGCTCCTCGGCTCCCAGGCCGCGGGTGCTGGACGAGATGGTGGCCGGGCTGTGGCGCGAGTCGGGCGACGCCTTGTCCAGCCGCCCGCTGTCCCGGGGCCGGCCGCCGGGCTCGGCCACGAAGAGGTGCGCCTTGACCGCCGGGCTGCCCTTGTCCCGGCACGGATCCTCCGACGTGGTGGTGGATATTTTGGCCGCGTCGCAGGCCTCCGGGCCGTGCTCCTCTTTGCTCTCGGCCTCGGCATCACTCTCACCCTCGCTGGGACACAGATCTACCATAGGAGGGAAACAAAAGCCAAGCGGAAGGGCGTTAGCTCTGAAACCCGGGCCAGCAGAACTCCAGTTCCCCACGTTGAATCCCAGCTCGGCCACTTCCCAGCTGTGTAACCCCAGGAAGCCCCTTAACCTCTCTGCGCCTCAGTTTTCTCATCTGCAAAGTGGGAGTGTGATACGGCAAATTTTAGTGGAAGGATGCAACAAGCTAGTAACGAATTTCAAGTATGTAGATAGAGCGGCACCCCTCCCTCCATAGATCCTTCCCCAAATGGGTAGTAAATTTTACTATTTTACACAAGTGAGGACTGAGCTCCTACTAGGTCAGACAAAGCCTTTACTGGCCTTTTCCCCATTCGATTGCAAATTCAGTTTTTAAACATTAAAACTGACTTACACTAAAACTCACTGCGGGAACACCTTCTAGTTACCCTCTCTTTGTTCCCTGAGTGATTGAGATCAGTCCCTTCCACAAATTTGTGGATTCTTTCAGAAGGATTTGTTTGGAGAGAACCCTGACGTTTGAATTGGTAGTGGCAGAAGCGAACACTCCTCCCGCAACGCGCGCGCACACACACACACACACACACCACTGAGCCATCTCTGTTTCCCCGGTCTCTGCAGACAGAGATGGGTGATGAGTGGCCCACTCACTACCAGAAGACAATCATGGATTCTCTTTTGCTCTCACCACACCCTCTGTGGGTGTCCTACCAGAAAAAAAAAGAGATCCCATTTTGTGTTTAAAGCTTGAATGGATTGACGACATACAGAACTCTCATTTTATTTCACTTAAAAAACAGGTCTCTTCCTATTGAGAGCATGTGTGTCTTTCCAAATAAATAGTTCTTGCTCTTTAAACACAGGAAACCAACTGGGGATTTGCACAGCTCCTGCCCTCCCCAGCCCAGACTCTCAGTGCTCCATCTCCTCTCACAGGTCCAGGGTGGCTCTATAGCTGGATTTCTCCTGGTCACCTTCCCTGTTCCAGGTGGCAGAAAATCCCCTGACTCCTCCCACCCCCAGCCTAACACATTTTAACCTAGAGTTTGAAGACAGAGTAGAAAAAAGTCAGCTGCTGCTTGGTTGGAGGGATGGGGTTGGGGGGGGTGGGAAAAAGAAAGAGAGAGAGAGAGAGATGCTCCAGGCCCCCACCCAGAGGGGATACAGGAACTGAGACCACCCCTTCCTCCTCCGCCAAATCAGTGTCTGGGGGAAAGGGGTCTGAGCTCTCAGATGAACTTAGGGAAGGGGGACACACCTGATCACCCTTTGTGAGATCTGGCTCCTGTTTACAAACTTCTAGAAGGATCTGAAGCTTTGGAGGGGTCAGGTTCCCTGGTGGGTGCCGCCCCCAGCCCCCAACTCTTCAGGCTTCCAAGACCTGGAGAAATCAGAGGTGGCCAGACTTACCTTTGAGGTTGGATGTCCCTACGGTGGAGACGGCCGGAGAGGAGGATTGGGCGAAGCAGCTGAAGGCAGCCTGCTCACTCGAGGACTCGTCGGAGGTGCCATTCTCCTTTTTGTGTCTGTCATCGAACACCCTCATGGACTGCAGAGTGAGCTGCTTTCTGTGGCAGAAGCCCACACACACCCAGCGTTACACATCAGAGCAGGATTTTCCCCTCTCGGTCCGCCTCACCCTCTCCAAAGAGGCGCACACACGCCCAGGGGGACGGAGGGGGAAAGAAGGCTTTGGGTGTATTTATTCAAGACCAGAGGGTTTCATTAGGGAAGGGGTATTGGCTGGGGCAGTGAAATCTGGTTTAAAAGTAAAGAGCAACTTTGGGCCTCACTGGTTCCAGTTCTCACACCTCCCCAGGAGTTACTGATTGCTCCTTTGGGAGCTGCAGGTCCAGGTGATGGGAAGATAATGTCTTCATGAGGAGGAGGACCATACCTGGTGACCCTGAGCCACTAGGTATCAGGTTGGGCCATCTCATGATCATGCATTTGTACCTGGATTTCCCTGCCCTCAGAGTTCAACGGGAAGGCAGGAGGAGTTTGAGTCTTTGTTCTTGTGACTTAGACATGAATTATGATGTCATCTTATGAAATAAACCATGATATGAAAAAAAAAAAAGTAAAGAGCGAGAGGGGAGATGGGAGCCAGCCAGAGACAGCTGAGCAGCCTGCCTCACAGGCGGAGGGGAAGAGGAGGACGCAAACAGTGAACACAAAGAACGGACCAACTCCGCATGGGTTGCTGAGATTGGGAAGAAGTGGTCATTTCATGGTGCACTTTACTGTAATCGGTTCACCAACGCATTAATCGGACTAAAAAAAAATCTATTTTGATGTGAGAAATTCATTCTTAATGCCCACCCCCTCCCCCAGGGGCTAGGTTAAAAATTGGGGCTGATTTTCGAAATTCTTTGAACGCGGGTGGGGGAAGGGAGAGCTTCTTTTATATACCAGCCAGCTGTCTGCTTAATGCAGAATGATATGTGTCCCCACAGAAGGAGGGGGCCATAGATGTCTCCAGGGGCTTCAGTTCTGTCTGAGGGTATTTGCCAGACAAGACTGCAAAAATTCCAAGGCATTTTGTGAATGGCTTAGTCCTTTCCTGGGACCTGCCCAGGATGAACTTAAACTAATTAGAAATTCATAGGCATCTGTATATAATCTGTATCCCTGATACTTTTCTTGCAGAGACATCTTTCTATGGGGTGGCCTAGTTAACTTCCTTTAAGGTAACATGGAAGAGGTAGAGAAAGTAGTGTACCGAAATTGGTAAGCTCTTGGCTGAGGGGCATCAAACTGTTTTCCACCCTTCCCCCACCCTTCCCCAACCGTCTCAAGGTAAGTGCCTGCATCCCACTTCTAACAGTCGAGTGTCGGGACCTAGAAAAGCGATTTTCTAAATTATCTGAGAAACAACTGTCTCAGCTCACCTTTTTTCTCTCCTGCCATTTCCAGTGTCCCGGAAACCTTTTGCAAAAGGGTTGTTGTCTATTTTTAACTGAGTTATCTGGAGAAGGAGACACAAGCAAGAAAGAGACATTGGCTTCCTTTTCTAGAATGTTCTGGGAGTGTTTCCCCCAACTCATTAATCTACTAGAAATCTGACTTCCAACCACCGGAGAAGTCATTTGGATAGGCCAGGTTGAAGAGAAAGAGAGAGGGGAACACAGAAGAAGTTTGGAGGGGGCCAGGAGGAAAACCAAAGGAAACTGTGCCATGGCTGGCATCTCCCATTGGAGGCCAAACCAGGGATTCCAGGCTGAAATGATCCTTGCCTGGGCAGCCAACAGCTTGGGCTTAGAAATGGAAAAGCTGTCAAAGGGCAACCTGTAGATCTTAAAATTATGCTTTCCTTTAGATTTTTTATACAGTGCAATGATCATAAAATATGTTATGGTATATTTCCTGCCCCAAAACACACGTACAAACATATACACAGCACATCCTCCAACCTTTTCTGTAAATCTAATAAAATGATTTATGGGGTTTCACTACCCTTGTGCCGGCGCTGGGCTTGATTTTTTTGCTGGGTGTCGGGGGCAGGGTATGTTTCAGGAATTACGATATTGACAATTATAGATTTAGAAGGACTGAATGACCACTGTTAACATTTGTTTTCATTTATATGCCCTGCCACCACCATTAGGTGGAGAAGGCCCATGGCCGCTTTGATCAAAAATGCTATATTTTATTATTCCGTTAACAACTTAGATTCATAGGATTCTGGGTCTAGAGGGTGCGTGCATTTTTACACACTGAGGAAAAATAGTATGTAATCTTTCAAATCCCTTCCCTGCGGTGGGGTCGGGGATGCGGATGATGTATACAGAGTTCGCTAGAGGTGGGAAAAGGGCCCCTTGGATGGATTCTTGTTCTTGGAATAAATCCTGTTTGCACTTCTTGCAGGGAGAGGAGGTCCTGATGTCCTAGTCTCCAGACCAAGGAACCACACCTGGAACACCCCCGTCAGCGGGCCACAGAGGACCCACCCATAGTGAGAGTGAATTCAAAATGTAGGGCATCGTCGTCTAGTGAGCTGGACTGGCACTGAGGTCCAGGGTTCAGAAGTTGAAGGGCAGAGGTCCTCAGGTGCCCCCCACTCCCCTGCCCCCTGTCCCCATTAACTGCCTGCTAACAGCCAAGCTGGCGACTGGTGAACCCGCAGCCAAGAGTCACTTTCTCAGTGTCTCTCTGTGTCTCTCTGTGCAAACGCCCATGACCTTCGGGCCACCATAGCTTTACATACCAGGTGCTGCCAGCTGTTCCATTTGGGGGTACTCCTAATCCCTGGCCTCAGGCCCAGGGGGGAAAAAAACCCCTTCAAATGAAGTGGTGACTTTGGTCACCTCATCTCAAAAGCCTCAGACAACTCAATTAGCATGACCCTGTGATCAGAGTAGGTTTTTCCAAACAAACACACACACACACACCATAAAAAACACAGCAGCGTAAAAGGTAATAAAAACCAGACCAGCTACTCGGGATTTCTGGCTAGGGGAGAAAATCTGGTCTCTGCTGGGACTCTCCTCCCAAGATCCCGAATGGCTTTTGCCTTCAATTTTAGCTGGTTCCTTTCGAACCTGATTTCTTGACCCTTCTTCCTGAAGGGGAAGAGGATGAACCTTGAAACCAACAGGAGAAAGCCCCGGGTCGGGTGGGGCGGGCAACAGTAAGGACGGGTGGTTATAGGAGCTTCTCACTGGCAAAGTTAGTGTGGCATTTTTTTTCACTCAGCACTGGATTCCTAGCTGGTCAAGTTTTTTTTTTCCTTCTGCCTCTGCAGTGTGCCAGTGCCCCTTCCCCGCGAAGCTCCACTGAAGGTCAAATCACAAAAGAAAAATCAGACTCCCATCCCAATGCTCTGGTAACTTTCTTATCCTCTCCCCAGAGCAGCTTAAAGGGGGGAGGGGGAGTGGGTGTTAATATCACGATTAAAAAGAAAAGCGACTTTGGTTACCTTATCATTCTGGTATGCGGTCACAGCGATGAATTCGGTTTCGGGGAACAAATACGTCCGAAAAGTACTATAAGGAAGTTTTAAGATGTCATTGGCCCTCACAATGTGGAAGCGGGGCTGGTATTTATGCATGGAGTTCAGTATAGTCTGCAGGGGCCAGAAGAGGAGAGACACACATCACAAGAGGATTTAGTGGGAAGAACAGGACCCTAGGACCCCTGTCAGGCCGACGTCTACCCCACCGAAGGGCACCACGCTTGTACCGAGCCCACCTCCTTGGAGTACCTCTGTGGGGACATTCAGCTCCCCACGTAATCTTCTGGAGAATCCAAATTGCTCCTCAATTTCCAAAGGGTCCTCCCCCACCCTCACCATCTAAGGTTGATTCGTACCTTGAACCCTAGCCTACCTGAGTACCAAAACTATAATTCCCCTGCCACGTTGCTTGATCACTTGGGAAGGCCAAAGTCTTAAAAGATAGAGAAAAACATGCATTTTAATTTACAAAATGATTCAGTCTTTTAAGTGCCCACTAATTGACGAGCCCAATCCACTTAAAGCCCTGAAAGGCTGAACTCTAGAGAGGAATATTTATGCCTTAATCAAATCAAGGGCTTCAAATGCAATTCCTGCCCCCTGAAGATATTTCCGCGCCATTCACGTCTTCCTGGGCCTAATCTTTCTGCTTATTCCTCACTTATCACTCTGTTTATTTTATTGAAATGTTGGGGAGGCGTAGGGGCAGGGGGCAAAAGGTCCTTTGCTTGACTTTTACAAGCAATCTAAGTCTCCTGAAAGTCTCTAGGAACTCCCTCCCTGAATCCATACATATACTCCCAACACACATGCAATTTTTGTACTGGGAAATCTAAGTCTCATTTCTAGTAAACCTGATTTTCACCTAAGCCCAATTCTTTTTTAGTCCAAGGGAAGAACATCTTTCAAAATCTGTATTCACACCCTCTCACCAACATAGTCAAGACTTCGAACCTTAAAACTCCCCTAAGCAACAATACGGCTGGTTTCAAAATAGAAGTTTGATATCGTAAAACAAATCCTTTACGAACATCTACCTTTGACACTGATTTTACGTCTTCACGATTGCTTTTTAACTTCCCTGTCAGGTCAAACAGTTACCAAGACCTGGACTTGCCATAGAATATGAGCCTCACTTCTTTCAGAATGCCAGGCCTTCCATTATCTGAAGAGAAACACCCTGGAATTCTCTCTCCATCTCTGTTTGCGGATCGAGCAAGTTTGCTATGCTTGGCAACTGAGAGCGAGGGAGAAACTCTTGATTTTACATGGAAGGTGGAAGCACTGCCTTTGCTAGAGAGAAGAAAGAGAAAATTTTATCAAAGGGAAGCAATGGAACTTACAAATCCGTGTTTGTCCGAAATGTTGTTGGTGAGTTTCAGTTTGTGGAAAGTGACAACTTTGGACATCCACTGTTCCCCCGTAGCAGGGCTGTCGGGGTGAATGTACATTCTCTTTGGCATTTCAGGGTCAGCCTTTCCCGCCACCATCCACCGAGAATTGTGAAATTTATACCGACAGTCATCTGCAGCGATAATGTCCATCAACAAAATATATTTGGCTTTTTTATCCAGCCCTGAACACCTTACTTTAAATGGAGGAAACATTCGCCTACGAGGGGAGAGAAGAGAGAAGAAAAAAGGAAAAAAAAAAATCACTCAGTTTCCGGGTTTGATCTTCTACCAAAATATTTAAATCAAATTTAAAACTTTCTATTACATTTGATGAGCTTGTGCCATTCAGAGTAGGGCGACTGGATGCAAAGTTGTTTCCTTCCACAACAGAAGGATTAAATATGCTCAAATGGCTCTATTTTAAATGTCCCAAGATTCAAAACGAATGAATTGTGGCACTGGATTTCTCTACATCATCTAATAATTTCTTTGTAATTTGTTTGGTCTCTTGTATGACTTTAGAGATTGCCCTCCTTAGAGGGAAATTCCTGCCTCTGCCTTTTCCTCTGCCTTTTCTGGGTGTCTAGCTGTAAACAGCTTGGGTAGGATTTTAGTCAAGTTCAGTCAGTCGAGGTAGAATTTTTCCACCACCCATTGATGAGAAAATGTTAAACGTATCAAGAAAAGAAATGTCAAGTTGCACCCCTCCCTGCTGTGGAACAGCAGTCCCGCTGCTGGCGAAATGAAACTGTACTTCGGTGAGTTCTCAAAACGAATTCTGTAGATTGGGGTGGACGCCCAGGCCTGATCACCAGTCTGCCTATCGCGCTGCTAACCCCATTCTCCCCACTGCTCGGGCCAGTCCAAAACGGCAAGACGCCACCACCAAATTGCTTCTTACTTTCCAGAGGCATTGGCATTCTGTACTTTTGACTTAAAAGGGAGCAGAGAGCGGGTCGCTGTGAAACTGCCTGTATGGCTTCTGGGTTGGAGGATTTTATGGCAAACTTTGGCCTCATTTAGCTTGGAAAGACACAGAAAACTAAAGACCTCAAGAGAGGGATTTTCTTTTTATTCCTTCAACTTTATGCCTTGGTAGATTTCAATGCCATTTAAGAAAAAAATCAGTGATTTTAAGGGACAGGCACATTTTGGTCAGGCAAGGACCTCTAAACGTTATGTAAAATGTGGTTGATAATATTCACACATGAAACAGCAGTATGGGGCTCCCTACTGGCTCCTTGGGTCTGCAAACATAATCTTAATTAGCCAAAATTGCCTGTTGAACTCTCCCTCGATTACAGACACACGAAGCAGTATGGACAAACCCCAAATGCCCTTCGGTTTCTCTCTGACGCTGGCAGGGGCAGGCTCAGGCCCCCTCCAGACCCAGATGCTAGGCTGGAGGGCAGAAAAGGCAGGGCAGCTCCTTCCAGGCCTCCTGCTACCACACAAACAGAAAGGGCTGTAAGTGTTTCTCTCCGAGAGCAAAATGAACCAGACAAAAAATACATCTACAAAGACACAAGGATGTTCCAGAAAGGTTTGAAACACTGAACTTCCTGCAGTGGGGTGCTTTTCTTTCTTCCTGCAGAGACGTCTGGGCAGCATTGAAAAAATTCTACCTATCCTGTAGGGAACCCGGGATGCAGACCCAGGTAGGAAAAACGGCCGGCTGCAGACGCCCAGGTAAGCTGAAATCTCCTACCACAGGGGCAGGGCCCGGGGAGGTCTCTGTACACAGTTCTGGTACACAGTTCTGGGGGAACTGTGTTTGCCTCTAAGCCGGAATAATTGGCAAACCGACCGTTCTGGGAGGAGAGAGAGAAAAGGAGGAAAGAAACCTTCAGTAGTTTGGGGGAGGGGGCCCGCTGCTTGACGCTTGCTTACCTTCCCGACTTGGTAATGACCATCTCCGTGCCCCGCTTGTGGAACTGATCCCAAAGTTCTTTGGCCTCGAGGTGCACCTTGGGGTCATCTTCCACTTCTTCTTCCGGCTCCATGGTCTTCAGAGGCCTCAGATGTGTCTGCGGCCCCAGGGACGAGAAAGGGATGCCGGTCTCGGCCGCCCCCACCAATTGATCCATGATCGGCTTGGCCAGGGCGCCGGGCAGCGAGAGCGCCGCCGCGCCGTTGGGCGGCAGAGTCAGCGCGGGGAAGAAGGGCGGCTGGTGACCCAGCACCGCGCTCATGGCGAAGTCCGGCGCCCGGTGAGGTAGGAACGGATGGTAGGCCATGCTTGTCCCAGGAATGACCGGATCTCTCATGGAGAGGCTCATCCACTCCAGGCGGGGCGCTGGGCTCCAGCCGGGGACAAGTCCGCAGCTGCTGTTTTGTTTTGTTTTGTTTTTGTTTTTTAACAGCAGCGCATAGTTTGGAGGGAAAAAAAAAAAAGCGAAAGGAAAAAAAAAAGGGGGGGATCACAACTAAAGCACCTCAAAGTGAGGGGAGGGGGAAGTGCCTTTTCGGGAGGGGAATGCCGCTTTTAAAGAGGGCAAGGCGAGAAATCAGGAGACATAGTCGCTCGGATGACTGTCCTTGTGTCTTGCGTTTTCAAAAAGCCGCTCCTGGAAGTCGGTTTACGAGGCGAGAGGAACGAGCAGGGTCTGGACTCGTGCCGGAGCCCTGCCGCTTGGCTCGAAATAGACACGCCAGCCCTCGGTCCCGGCAGTCCCTCCCCAGCCCCCAGTTCTTTGTTGCAAATGCGAACGGTTCTCCTAGGAGACTTTTTACCTTTTCTTCTCCTTCTTCTTCCCCCGCCCCCTATCTCTCTGCCTCTCCCTTTGGCTCGCAGGAGGCGTCTGCAGTTGCGCTAGACCGGCTTGAACTGCGAGCGAGGGAGCAGAAAAAGTCTCTCTCCTTTAAAAAAAAAAAAAAAAAAAAACAACTCTGATTGAAGCCCTCTTCTACCAGCGCTATCAAAACTTGAACTGCAAACGGGCTTCCGTTCGCCCTCCTCCTCCTTCCTCCGCTCCGAGCCTGGTGTCTGGGTTTCAATCCGAATCTTGGTGTGCTCTTCTCCCGCGCCTCTTCCTTGTCCTAAAACGTGAGCGAATTCGCTTCCTAAATCTGCGTCCAGACGCGCAGGGCAGGGAGGATTTAGGGGGGAGGAGGGGAATGAAAAGAAGGGAGAGAGAGAGGGAGAGGGAGAGAGAGAGAGAGAGAGAGAGAGGAGAGAGAGAGAGACAGAGTGGGAGAGGGAGCGCGAGGAGAGGGAGGGAGCCAGAGAAAGCCAGAGAGAGCTCCTCGCCACCCTCCTCCGCCTCTAGAATTCCCCGGGCGTCTGCTCGGCGGTCTAGAAGGTCGGGCTCTGCTGTGGGCTGCGGAGAGCCGGAGGCCTCTTGATTGGCTCTTTGACGCTTTCGGACCAATTGTGTTGCTGCATAGGCGTGGTTTTCACAGGTCGAGTGCTGGGGGATAGAGCCGAGTTATAAAAAGAAGGTGTCGGAAACTGTAACGTCGCAGCGCCGCATCGGTACTACTGCCTGTCCTGTGAATATGTCAACATGATCAGAGGGAGGGCGGGGAGCCACTGGGGAGCGCGCGCACTGAGTCGCCTCTAGGTGGCTTATCGAGAGATCGCCGCAGCCTCAGAGCTCGCTTGCTCTGGCTCAGCCCACGTCTGAAATGCCTCAGTCATCCAGCCCGGGATCGAGGGAGGAGGCCGGGCATGGAGCACGGGGGAGGGAGGCGGGAGCGAGCGAGCCGGGCCAGGAAGGCGGAGAGCGCGCCCGGCGCCGGGTAGGGGCGCTCGCCTCTCGCGCGCTCGGCTCGCCTCTGGCCGCCGCGGCCGTTTCTCTCTCCCGCTCACCCTCTTAGCCCGGCCCCGGGCGAGCCGAGCGGACGGCCCAGGCTCCCGCGAGCTGCCCTTCGGCCGCCGGGCGCAACAAAAGCCGACCGCCGCGGAGAGGCGAGCGCCGCCGAGTCTCCAGGCTTGCGCGCTCTTCAGCCCCACGTGGAGCCAAGCTCCTCCCGGCCGCCACTAAAGGGCTCCCGAGCTCGGGTGTCTCTCGGTGCCGCTCTGCCCGGCAGCAGGGCTCAAGGGCTCCCGAGCACACGGATGCGGGCAGATCTCAGACCACGCCGGTGGGGGCTCCCGCCCCACCGTGCGCCACGCGAAACTATGCGCGGAGACCCAAACACTCCTAGCACATCTGTCCGCGAATACGCGCCGGCCCACTGGGACCCAGCCACCCGCGAAAACCACGTACACGCAAACACTTAGCCTGCGCGGCTGCCCGGGTCTGCGCTCAACTGACTCCGGGAGGCGGACTCGGGCTTTTTTGAAATACATTTACCAGCCCTTTTAGATCTCGTCTTCCATTTGGAATCGGGCTCCCGGTTTTCCACCTGAATGTGTGTGTGAGTGCAGAGGGGAGAGGGGAGATCTGAACAAAGTGAGCGCAGCGAGGGACTAGGTTCTGGGCCTGTCCCCGTCCAGCCGCCTCCCTCCCTTCGGCGGCCGGCTCGGTGAGGAGCTGGTAGGGGGAGGTGCGCCAGCTCTGTATCTTCTCCAGGCATCGCACTTATCTCTCGGTGCCTCAGTTCTTTCTCCACCCGGGGACTTATCTCGCCAGAAGTCGGGGGGTGAATTTGTAAAACAAATCGTGAAACGCCCCCATCCCAGAGGCGAGGTGACCGGCTCCAATTCAGGTAGGGTGGGGGGGCCTCAGCAAGGGTGAAGGGGAGGGAGGTAACCGGATCTTAGCTATCAGACCTGTCGCCGAATTGGTAACTGTTACCGCAGGTCCCTGTCCGGGTCAGAGGATTCCCCAGACCTACATTTCCCATTTCTGGGGGCCAGTGAGTTGGGCCGTCCCTGCTTGGATGGAGGGAAATCTTGGGGACAATATTCTTTTACCCTTCGTGAGTTAGGAGCTTCCTCCAGTGGAACGAAGGAACGGCTGATTGCGCGGCCTAGGGGGTTAAGAAACCCCAGGGTTTGGATGTGTGTGTGTGTGTGTCTGTGTGTCGATAGCCAGTACCGTCCTCTCTTACATTTTGCCTCGTGTACCCCCTAAGCCCCCAGCTCCCAGACTCCGAAGTGGGAGCAAGTGGGGGGTGAAAATGCAGTTCCATTGTGCGCCAACCGCTCCGAGATAGGGGCGGAACTTTTGAGGCGACAAGATTTTCCAGCCTCGCATTTTTGACGCACATGGTTAAGAGCGCTTGGCGCCAGCGCTAAGAATTCCCTGAAGTCACCAGAGAGAATAGAGTGGTTCTGCGAACTCCGTCTGGCTCGCCACCTCGCCCCTTTCTTTCCCTTTCGGTCTTTCTCTGGCGTCCTCTCGGCCTCTCTCTGCCGTGGTGGAGCAAGAGGCGGCGGGGGCCAGGGTGTCGGCTCACAACGCCCCCCTCCCGCGTCCCTAGTGGCCCGATCCCGAAGGGTGCGAGAAGCCAGGCCTTCCCCCTTCTTACACCGACCACGGAGGTCACCACAGGGTTTCAAGAGTCTCTGGAGGCTGAAACCCGCCCCTCCCCCACACTGCTGGCCGCCGGAGCCCGGGGCCTCACCGCTGCGCTTTCAGGAGCGGCCCCAAACCCCCGGTCTGGTTTTGCCTGCACTCGCCGGCCAATCTCTGCCCCGACGCTCCGACTAGAAGGAAAGTAATTCTGCAACCACGAGATGACTGACCCACCCCCCAACTCGGTGCCCCAAGCGTCCAGATGCCCAGGAGAGAGACATTTTACTCGGTCCTCCGCATTCTGGCCTCCCTTCGGTTTGGACGTGGGAGGGGAGCTTGCTGATTTCACTTGTAAATATCTCGACTTGCCTTTGGCCTCTAAGGCGGAGGTGGACCTAGCCTTGATTTCTGCCCCTCACACGGCCCCCTCCCTCACGTGCCTATTTTTGCCCGTAGCTCTAACTTAACCCTGGGGTCACCCCAGTTGCCACTCCTGACCCCCACTCCCACTCCAGCGCGCAAGGGAGGAGGGGGGAGAGGAAAGTTTGCGGGGTTCTGAATCGAAAATGTCGACATCTTGCTAATGGTCTGCAAACTTCCGCCAATTATGACTGACCTCCCAGACTCGGCCCCAGGAGGCTCGTATTTTGCAGGGAGGCCGCAGTAACTTGGGATCAAAAGCGGGAAGGTGCGAACTCCTCTTTGTCTCTGCGGGGCCGCCGCGCCCCCCTCCCGGTGGGTGATAAACCCACTCTGGCGCCGGCCGTGCGCTGGGTGATTAATTTGCGAACAAACAAAAGCGGCCTGGTGGCCACCGCATTCGGGTTAAACATTGGCTAGCGCGTTCCGAAGACTTGTGCCAGGCCTGGCGGCCGGGAGAACTCGCAGGCCAGCGCGCCCTGGGCCCGGGCTTTTAGGCTCTAGCCGCGGGCTCTACACGGTCTTTTTTTTTTTTTCTCCATGCAGACCCTCTGGATCTTCTCTGTCTTTCTCCTCGCCTCACGTTCCACAAAAGGCAGACGGGGAACATTGAAGGAGCCTGCCCCTGGGCAGAGCCTGAGAAACGCTGCTTTAAAAGAGCGGGAGAAGGGGGCCAAATTTTGAATCCTAGAGGACGCGTGGAACTTCTGGTGTCCCCCCAATATTCCTCCATCTTTTGCAAAGAGTATTCACATAATTGTAGGCCTGATTTTTTTTAATTAAAAAAAAACCCCAACACACACCTCTCCAAATCTGTGATGTCTGCAGAGTTTAAAGTGAAGAAGTCGTATGAGTGCGGATTTTAAAGTGGAGGGGCAAGGAGGAGCCTCAGAATAAATGGCGTATGTGCACGCGCGCGCGCGCGCGCGCGCGCACCCAAATCACCTATCCTCAGACCAGGCCAAGGATGCGGCAGAGAATGCTTGCCGAAGAATTCCCCAGGAAGCCTCTGCTGATCCCACTTTTCCCTATGACACCGCCTGCCTCAAACTATAAAGGGGGCAAATCGACCCTTTTGTGACCGAATGGTGTTTATCTGAAGTTTACAAAGGGGGGGTGGTGGAAGGGGGAAGGATGGTGGGTAGGCGGGGTCGTTTACTTTGGCAAGTTTGCTGTAAATATTCTCCTCAGCATGTGTGAGGTCTGGCGAGGGACTATTACACGCTTATTCCCTCTTAAACTTTCACCCACCGTTTGCCGCGGAGCTTTTTTTCAGTCCGAGGTGTCCCTAAACGGGGAACTCTGTTGACATAAGGACATCCAGGGGTTTCTCCGAGGGTCTCAGGCTTAATTAAGAAGTTTACTACGGGAGTCGGTCAAGACGTAAACTTTTTCTGGGGAGGGGCTTTCTGGGTAGAGATGGTTCCCTGTTTCTGCCCAGTGCCCCCCGCTCATGGGATACCAGGCTTTTTTTTTCTTCTTAATATTGACAAGCGTTGAAACTGACTAGGTGCCCGCTACAGGTCTCCCATCCTCCTTTGCGCTCAATTCCCCTAAGCCGGGACCTGATATTCTTATCGTGGACCTCAGGGAGGCAGCTCCCTCGGGAGTGCCTAGGTTACTGCTCTTGTTTCCTCCCGCAAATCGCTACTAGCACCTTCCTCCCCACATTAGCACTCCGGTGCTACCCCAAACCCTGACTCTCCCACACGCAGCTCTGAAGCCAAAGGAGGACTTCACAGACCTGGGAGGCTTGATCTTCCTTCTGGAGTTTCGCATCTTCCCTCGTCGCGCCCCGCCTGACCCCCGCCCCCCCACAGCCACCCCCCCCAACTTGCTTTAAGAGCCTAGTTCTTCTTAGGTCTGGAGGCTTCAGGATCAATCTCTTTGGTCAGTTTCCCCAATTTTCTTCCCTCCGGGGGTAGGCACAATCCTCTTGGTTAGATCAGACAGGGCACCCATTTGTTTCTCTTCCTTTCTTTTTTTTTCTTTTGGCACTCCTGTCTCTCTATGTCTTTCAAGATTCTGTGACTGCAGATCTGTGGTCTTTCCTGTGTTTTCTTTTACTTTCTCTTCCCTCCCTGGCATCTATCCTGTGCTTGGCTTCTATATGTCTCCTCAGTCTCTACCTCCCAGCCTTTACTTCTCTTATTCTTTCTGTTTTTGATTTACTCTTTTCTATTCTTTCTTTTTCTCCCTTTCTATTTTCTCTGGCTTTCTTGGTCCTCTCTGAATTCTCTCCTGCCTTTCTGTATTTCTGGATTGCCTCTGTATTTCCCCCCTCTCTCCCTCCCTCCTCTTTTCCAGGAACCATGACAGGCTGGAGATACCTCTTCCTGGGATTCAAGCAAACACCTTCCCCTCACACCCCTGGCTGGGAAGATAATATGTCCTAAGAGACAGAAGAGCGCTGGGCCCATTTGTGTAGGTTGGAAGTATCACTTTCTGCTTTTGGTATCCCCAAAGTCACCCTTTTCCCCAGAGCTGGCTCTCACTCCTGTTCCAATGCTCTGATCTCCCATCCTCTCTCTCTCTTTCTCTCTCCCCCTCTTTTCCAAGGCAGGAGCCCAGGGTGAAGGGCAGCATGTTGGGTTCTAAACCCCAGCTTCTAGCCTCTGTCTCGCCCCAGCAGCACAGGGCTTTCCTGTAAGGCACATTTCCCTGTCCTCTGACAGCCCTCTAAATTATTGATTAGGGCGATTCAGTACAAGAGTCTGAAGTGTGTGTGTGTGTGTGTGTGTGTGTGAGAGAGAGAGAGAGAGAGAGAGAGAGAAGATTGTCAAAGTTGTCTAGCTTGGGGAAGCAGTATTTTTAGTACAGAGGCTCACTTTGGCGCCAGTTGGTTTATGCTGTTTCTAGAGCATCATTCGTTATACACTTAATCCATGCTTATCATACCTCCCTTTAATGTAAATATGTTTTTGGCAGAGGCAAAATGAAAAGATTTCACCCTCTGCATTATTTTTATTAGCACCCACCTTTCATCAAAGCTGATCACTCTGCAAAATGGCAAATTTGTAAACGGCTAGTGATTTAGAGAAGCTGGAAGGGAAGCAAGGAGGGAAGGATGAAGGAAGTGTGTGTGTGTCTGGGGAGCACGCCTCTTATACATCTGTGAAGGTTTTTTCCCCCTCTGTCTCTCTGTCAGGAAAAGGAACTAATTGTGGGTTCCTAATTTCAAACCAATCTACATCTTCAATGCTCTCTTTGTGTGTTTTACCCAATTACTTAAAAAAAAAAAACCCAAGATAATGCAATGGACATTTCTTAGTCCAGCAGAAATGAATTCACTAGGAAGAGGCCGGGAATTTTTCCTCTCATCGTATCTGACCCAGAATCTGCAAGACGCAGAGGCAGAGCTGACTTTGGCCTCAGGCACCGGGCACCGTTGACCACCCCAAATCTTTCTTCCTTCAATGTCCTCGTTCCAGATTTTCAGTCGAGACAGGTAAGGGTATAAATGGCCCTTCAGCGATGTGTCCCAAGAATGTGGCCTGGGGGGGGGGTGGAGATCTCGGGGACAGAATACTTTATAAAGGGTGAAGGGAAATATATTCTCCAGTCCCCCCAACTGCAGATTGAGGGTGTCAACTGTACAGGAGCCCTTAATTCTGTGACTTCCTGCTTTTGCTTCTATCCATTATTTCTGGTGTTGTTGTTAGGTGCCAGGGGCACTGGGGCAGTGGGGTCTTGCCCTGTGAGAGCCGACGGGGCGGAGGAAACAGGGTGATCTGTAAGTGAGAGGCCATGGCAAATCAGATGACCGCTACTGTCAGGGAGGTTGACAGGGCAAAGAAAGATCAGCTCCTCCAAATCTGCTGAACTAACTGTCCCCCGGTTGCCACAGACACGTTTTCTCAATTTGAGCACAATATCCATTACTGTTTCCCCTACTGGGTTTCAATTAAAAAGGGTGAGAGCAGAGAGGGAAGGCAGGAGATAAATGAAAGGGACCAGTGAGCACCGAAGTTGTGTGTGTGTGTGTGTTTCCTCTTTTCTTTCCATTTCTTTCTCGTAGCCTCACCACTGCTCCTTGCCAGCCAGACAATCTGCCTGTGTTCCCAAAGTTAATGTTTTCATGTCTCCCAAATCCAGTAGGGTGAAGAGATAGGAAAGGAGGTAACACTGACAGAGATTCTTTCATATCCACTGAAGCCCCCAAGAGATATAGCTGTCTCTGGGGGAGCGATGGCTTTGGGGAGGAATTTGCCTTGCCTGTGTGGTCATGGGGTTTCAGGGATTGGAGGGGTGTGGGCATTTAGTGTTCTAGGCTTTACTGTCATATTGGAAACTGATCAAATTCCTCCTCCCTTGTACAGTCTTATGGACAATATACTCTTTTGTGGTTCTAAGACACGGGGTGTTTTGAAGGTGATTTCACCTGCTCCTCTGGCTGACTTGGCAGGTAGGGGGCTTACAAACCTGCTTCCAAGGCCAGGATTTGGGTTGCGGATGCAGGATCCCGACTCCAGGCCTAGCCTGTCTGTCACCGAATGGCTGCCAACGCTCCGGCCAAACACACCTCTCACAGTTTGGAATCAGGCACCAGCTCCTTTACTCACTCTGCGTTCTGTGATCACTGAGCCTCTACCACAGCCACTCAGATAACTGCGCAGGGGTCGCTGCACCTCTGTGTGCTAATTACCTGGCAACCTGGGGAGCCTCTTCCTCTGTGTCAGTAAAAGAAATTAGAGGCCTCAACAATGTGACTTCATTTTAAGTCGGAGATGCCTTGCTCCTGACCCAATCATCCTTGTCTCCAAATAATACATAAATCCTGTTCGAGTCTTGTGGGATATCCAGGGAGTGATTGGTACAAGCCAGAGGGACAGTCCTCTGGCCCATAACCGCAGCTGAAGGCTTGGGTGAAAGTTTTGGTCTTAGAGATCCCAGAAGCCTTTAAAAAAGTCTCCAGCTTGGGCTTGGAATACAGGAGGGCTAGAGAAGTTTCCTTTCTTTTTAAATTTGTATTTATGTTTTAGAGGAAGAAGAGAGAGGGAGGCAGAGACACACACTGACATAGAAAGAGGGAATGTTTGGAATTGTGAGAGAGCCTCTCCTGAGAGTTGCTTTTGCTGGCGCCCAGGCCTCAGTTCATTTCATCTCCAAGCCAAATATTAAAAATCCTTCTGGTGGGCGGGCGGGAGGGCAGAGAGGAGCGGCCTTACGGATCTAGGAACCAACCTGCCCCCTTCGTTCCCTCCTAATGCCCTTTCCTCCTTTCACTTGGGAAAGGAAAACTTCGGGCCCCCGGAAGGAGTGGGAGACGGCGACAGCCCCGTGCTCCTCGTAAGGTCCTTTTGGCGAAGGTTTCCGCCCAGGGCGGGGGAGCGGGGGGCGGCTTCACCTACCGCTGCCCCCTCCCCCTCCCCCGGTTCCAAATACGGAAGCTGGACGTGCCTCGGTGCGGCTCCAGGCCTGGCCCAGCGCGGAACCAGAGAAGACGCTCGCGGCCTCGGATTACACCCGCACCCGGGGGTGGAGGGGACCGGAGCTCGGATCGGGGACCCCCCCCCCGCCCCAACGTCCTCACTGGCCCGCAGGGAAGCAAAGGGGTCTCGGACGGGCTGGCCTGCCCCGGCTCTCGGTCGCGACAAGGTCCCGCCAGGCCCGGGAACCCGCGACCGCGGGTACTGGCTCCCTGCGCGGGTTACCTGCCTCCCCTCTGCGGCTGCCGGGGCGGGGCGAGGCGGGCTTCCCGGGTGGGAGCGCGGTCGGCCCTGCCCGCGGAACTCACGTCTTTTCCCTAAAACTGGGATCACGGAGATTGAGTTAGGTGCTCCTCACCTCCCCCGGACGTCCGATGTGTCTTTCCGCAGCCTCGATTCCTAACTCCCGCCCTACTCCGGTGGCAAAGGACTAACGGGGCGGGGGCTGCGGGGGGGGGAGTGGGGGGGATAGTAAAGACCTTGGGGAGCGGGGTACCAAACAGAAAAGAGTCATGTAGCACCCTCTGTCTCTCAAAGTGGTGGAAAAACAACTGCAAGGGATTGCAATTGCAACTCTCCGAGGGAACCAGGCTGAGAGCCCCGGGAGGTTTTCTGCGTGCAGAGAGAGAGTGGGGTGGAGGAAGCCATCTCCTCTCCCACCGCGGGGGTGTGTTTTTACATGTTTTCTTAGCAGCAAGTTCTATGAACAGGTCAGCCCTACGCTGCCAGCCTGGGGAGTCTAAGCCTATTTCTGGCTTCCAGTGTAGACGCCTCTCTTTCCCCACTCGGCCCCGGTGCAAGTCAAACACTCAGGAGATGGGGGTGAGGGTGCGGGCGGGGGGAGAGCGCCATCTCCCACTTCTGACTTGGAGGGTATATTTGCTTTTGAAATAGCTTCTCTTGTCTTCAGACGGTAAAATATGAGTTCCCCACAAGTCTGAGTCTGGTCTTCTGGTACCTCAAGCAGGGTTTGGGTTGGGAGGGGGGGGGAAGGGGGCTGCTATAATGACCTCTGAGCTGAGTGGGCGTGGGGCGGGGGATTCTGTCTTTGCAGCCCGGCGCTGCTGGGGTACCCGGGCGCATTATTAAACCCAGACGCTCCGTCCAGGAGTTGGGGCCATGCGGAAAAGATTTACAATTAAGCCAATTGGGGCCGAATACAACCGTCCAAAGTTTGCAGGTGTAAATAATGCCTTGCTTTTTTTTTTTTTTTCCATTCCAAGCGGCTTCATTTCAATCCCCCCTTCTACCCCACCCACCCATCCACGGCTGGATTCTAATTCTTTTGGGGTGTTGGGGGGAGGACGGTGCAGCAGAGTTAGGATTTTTCTATTAGACAAGTAAATATATGATGTTGCACTCACTTTTATGTCCCTGTATTAATGCGTTCATTCCTCCGTCTAGAACTGAGAATTGTTGGAGTCAATGAAAGGCCTTTTGAATGTGGGTTATGAATTCTTTTTCTTTTTTTTTTTAAGGGAATGGGACAGATTTCTATATAACAGGGATATTGGAGTTGAATTAGTATAAAGTTTTTTAGTTGTAGAGATTGTGAGAGAGGGATAAGAAAAAAAAAAAAGTAAATTCCCTTTAGTTGGGGTATCAGAACATTGCCCCCAGCTGAATCTGGAGCAGAGGTGGGCTTTCAGAGAGTAGAGCCAGACGCTTTTTGAGCTTCAGTTTAGATCTTCCTAATGTTTGGAGAGCTAGCTGAGCGGTTTATGGGCCCAACTTCAAGGCTATACTTCACTGCGTTATTTAAACATAATAGAATATGCATGTGTGTTTCTAAGATGTTCTATGTGGGTACAAGTGTGTATATATGGACTTCCAAGTAGCCCCAAATATGAAATTAAATCTCAGATTTAAAAATGCATTGTAATCACACCTCACGGGGCTGACTCCCATTTGATCAATATAGACAGAGTGAAATTTGTTTTGCCGCACCGCAGTTACTCCTTTTCTCTCGGAGCAATAAAGTCTGTCTGTTACAAATTAGCAGGGAATTGGAGAATACGCCCCCACCCCACCCCAAGTGTTGTTCGCTGTTTTTAGTCTTGCGCTAACCCGCTCAATAATGTATGTAATATGTGTGTACACAGGCACTTTTCCAAAAAATTAGCGATAACATTCCGGGTGTATCAAGTGGGGTGTTTTTCACCCTCTGCGTGTAGGGCTCTGTCCGCGGCTGAGTTGCCACTCTGGAGACCCATCACCGGGGGATTGGCACCCACGGGGATCACGGGGGAGGAGGTTTTCCAGCCCAGGTTGCATGCAAGGGCAGGGAATCAAGGCGCCTGACTCCAGCCAGTATAATAAGGTCATGGGTGTAGAATTAGGAAGGCAGGATTTAACATGTCCGCAACAAAAAGAGACAAAGCGTCAACCCAGCCTGGGATGAAACCCCCGAGCCGCCACAGGAAAGTTTCTAAGCAGTGGAGCAAACACTATTTCCCCCACTATTCTTTCTTTCCCTTTTCCCCCTTCCTTTAAAAACTTCCCTGTCCAGTGCATATGTTGGGCATAAATAAAAGGGGGTGGGAGGGGATTGAACGCTGGGTGAACCCGAATCAGCTTTAAGCAATGAGGGGAGTACTTGGGGAGGGTAGGAGATAGATGTGCCCTAATTTGGAGGTGGGGGGTGGCTGGAGGAAGGGACCGCTTCCCGCTTGGAAACTTCCGTACCTCGTTTCGGGAGGGACTCGCCCGGAACCTCTGCCCAGGTTGCCCTTGCCGTCTCGCCCGCTGGATGGCGCTGGGGGGAGACGAGGCTGGCGGACAGTCGTCCTCCTGTACCCCGCAAGGCCTTAGCGAATCTCCGCCGACGCGCGGGATTGAGACCTCGGTTTTGAGCGATCACAGTGGCAGTCTCGATGCACCAGGAGACCGGAGCTGTTCCTGGAGGCTGGAGCGGGAGAGGGTCACCCAGAGCCCCGCCAGATCTGGAGGCTGGACCAAGAGAGGCTGGGCAAGAACGGGGATGTGGGGAAAGATGGTTCTCAGGGCAAACTAGTGCCTTGTTTCTTAGGTGTCACCTGCACTAGCTCCTGTTTACTCTGAAAGGTGTGTGTGTGTGTGTGTGTGTGTGTGTGTGTGTGTGTGTGCGCGTGCGTGCGCGCGCTCGCATTTGGAGGGGAGTGGTCTGGAAAGGAGGACAGCCAGATAGGTAATGGAGATGCAAAAAGGGTACATACACGGTTTGCAGAACCTCACCGTCCAATGTCCCTTTTTGCAAAGGCCAATCTAGTGGTCCCCCTGCCCAGGTATGCTCCGTCTAATCTGAGTGGCTGGCCTTACCAGCTGGAATTGTATTTGGAATTGGGAATCTCAGGGCTGGGATGAACTCTGATCTCTGGCCCCTTGGGGACTTAGGGGCACTGCACATTGCCAGAGTCCTCATTTGGGAGTGTCTCTCTGAAGGCACTTAAGACCTCAGGCTGGCTATTGCACAGCCAAAGGAGGAGCTGTGGGCTACAATTCGGGGAAGAATAAATTCATGCCACACTTACTGAGTGCTTTCTGTGTGACAGGCACCACGTTAGACGTTGCAATCTTGTCAAAAGTTTCTTATAGAGCTAGAAGGGGAAAAAAATAAAATCAACCTTAACCAAAGAAGTGAATCGGCTACATGGCCTGGGTAGGAGAGTCTAGTATTCGTTCTCCACCTTGTAAGCTCCTGGAGGGATGGGACTCATCACATCTCCAGCTCTGATCACAGTGTTTGGTACTTGGTAGGTGCTCAGTAAATAATCTTTCGATATAGGAATGGAAGTCAGTGAAGAAAGGGAAAGAAGGCATCGAACTAAAGGGGGTTCTCTGTGCACATGAAAAACAAGTGACCACTTCCAAAGAGTACTTTTTTTAAAATGGCATTAAATTTGTTAGCTGCTCCCCCAGACAGATTCTGACATGAGACAGTGAAAAGTTGGTAGTGGGAAGAGAAATTTGGTGTAGTGGATAGAAACATCCAGTTGGTCATTCCACAAAATACTGACCGAGAGGCTTATTTGCCCCTGTACTCTGCTGAGCACCGGAGACACGTGGGTGAAGAGATGGGTCCTCGCCAGCTTGATGCTTATGGTCCTGAGCTTTGTTCACTGCAGTTTAAAAAAAAGAGAGATAATTCCCATTTTAAAGATGAGGAAAGTCAAGGCCCAGGAAAGGTGGTGTGGGAAAGGGCTTAAGCTCAAGGTCTTAGGGCAGGAAGGCTGAACTAAAGTCGGCCCCCAGCTCTTCTGCGCTCTGGGGAGAGGGAAGGCTGGGTGAATTTTCGCTCCGGGGAAGAAGCAGAGTCTGGGAGCCCTGGAAATCCTGGTGGCGCTACTGACCTGGCCGGGTGTGGTCATCCCGGGCCGGCTTAGGCGGAGCAGAAGTTTATACCCACTGAGGTTGCAAAGGCCATCCCCAGATCTGCTAGTCCCAGCTCCGACCTTGCCTTGAGGCTGTGATGAGGGATCTAACCTCTAGACTCTCCGATCCGTTTTTGTTTTTTTTTGTTTTTTTTTTCCTTTCAGCAGGTACACCTAGCCTAGGACTGAGCAGCACTACTGCCCTTAACAGACCAGAAATTGTGGGACAGAGAGCTAGGGAGTCTCCTCCAAGGTCTCATTGCTGAAAAGTGACAGCAAAGAAGATTCTACAACCCCTCCCCCACCAGGGTTTTATGTTTCTGTGCAGACCCCTCCCCTCAGTACCCCAATGCCCGGCGCAGTCTGGCACGTGCGGTGTGTTCATCAAATGTTGTTTGATTGAATAAACTTAATTCTTGTTTGGTTTCTTTGTTTTAAAAATAGAACAAACTAAAAAATGAATCGATCGAATTAAGGGCAGTGGGGTGAGAAGCTCATTCTCCCGACTCGCTGCGAGGGGGTGGGACAGCCTTGAGTCACCCACGCGCCCTCGCACAGCGGCAAGCCCACTTCCCACCAGCTTTACAAAGACGGCTGTGATTTCCTTCCGTCTATATTTTTGTCCTAGACTTCGTTGGGTTGATCGATGGGGGAGACAAGCTGACCCACGGCGAGGTCAATACAATCGATTCGACGATTTTGACGACCGCTCGGAAATCGCCCTCGTTGCTGCGCGCTGGGTTCCACCCAAAAGGTTTCGGGATTTAGGGTTTCCCGCTCCCCCGCTTAAGTTACCGAACTGGAGCGAGGATGGGGGTAGGTGGACGGGAAGAAGCCTCAAGCCTCACACGAGGGAGCCTCTGGGAACACCAGGTCGGGAGAGTGCTCTCCACTCCCGGCCATCCCGCCAAGCGCTCTCGAAGCTCTCTGGTAAATTTCGTTCTGGAGCTTCTCGGCCTTGGAATCAGACACCCGCATCTTTTCGCAGCCGGTCCGCTCTCCTTAGCCCTTTGTTCCTCATCTGCGAAATGGGTTTGTTAAAAAAAATCCTATTTATTGGAGAGAAGATTTGTGAAATACCCACGAGGAAGATAACGTTCTAAGAGCTTTCCACACATCAGCCCACCAAATACAACAATCCGAGGAGGCAGGCGCCTTCTCAATGATGCCCATTTCCCAGATGAGGAAACTGAGTCATGCAGAGACATACAGACTTGCCCGAGCGCCTACAGCTAGTTAGTCCCTCGTGGATCTGAGATTCAACCTGGGGATGGTCTAACTTCTTGTCTGGCTTTTAACGACAAGGTCGTAGGTGCACCGCGCATACATACGGTAGGTACAGAGGGGTGACCTGTTTCCTGTACTTCTTTGCCCTTTAGGGAGGAGACATTCCATTTAAACCTTTCCCAGGCAGATCTGCAGCTGCTTTGATCCTTTGGTCCCTTCCTTCTGGAAGCAAATGCAATTGGGGGGTGGGGGGGAGGGCGGTTTCCGAGTCTGACAAACCTTCTTAAACTGGGAAATCCAGAGCTTTCAAGACTTTTTTTTTTTTTGTACGAAGGAAGGAGGGGGACGTGTGTGTATGTAGAATCAATATGGTCCAGACAGCCCTTCACAAAGGGGCTCCAGGCGGGCGCCTCGGCCGCAAGGCCCCCGCCCCACCGCCCGCGGCGAATTAATTGGGCCCTGAAAGAAGGGGCGACGTAGCTTCCAGTTAATTAGTCAAGAAATGAATCAAGCCCCAGAGGCCTGGCAAAGACCCCTGGGGCGCGGGTTTTGTGCAAGCCAAATTGGTCGGTGGGGCGCTCCCCTTTGGGCCGGGTGGGGCGCGGCGAGGAACACGGCTTGGGCGCCTCGGGCTGTCCTGCGCCCGGCGCCCAGCACCCCGCGCCCCGGAGCGGGCTCGCGCGCTCCCGCGCTCCGTCAGGCTCTAGCTTTCCGCGTCTCTCTCCCTTTTTCTGTCTCCCTCCTTCCGCTTCTCTCTTCCCTTTTCGGTCTCTGCCGTCGCCCCCTCTCCTGAACTTTGCTCGGGGTTTCCCACCCCTCTCCCAGCTTCGTCTCTCTCCAAGCTCTTCGTCTGGGACGTCTCCCTCCAAAGCCCCAGCCTCCGCCTAGCAGATCTGGGGCTGGGTGGTCTGGGAACGGCGCTGCGGATGCCAAGAAGGGCTGACCTGGGGAGACAGGGTGGAAATGAGCACGGGCTTTGGAGCCCTTGGCCTGCTGTGTGTTCTTGGGTACACGACTCTTCATCCTTGGGTCACCTAGGATCCGGGCTCCCGGCTGAGGTTAGGAGAATCCTCTGAGATAATGCACGGCTTTGAAAGGCTTCGGTAACCCGTGACCCCTGTCCCCATGCGATGAGGACTTAGAATTGAGGCACGCCTGCAACACACAAGCAACTATTGAGCGCCTGCGGTGTGCCTGCCTTACTTTGTTCCTCCAGCACCTCCTCCAGTCACGCTGCGGTAACCGAGGCAGCGAAGATCCCTGTGTTTTCGTCCAAAGCAGCTCTGTTGCAGGGATGGGAGGGGAGACACCAATCGTAAACTCACTTATTTCAAGGTCTTTTTGTGCCACGTGCCAGTGCTCTTTTCTGAACTAGAGGGGTGGACCTGGGGGCTCAGAGAAGTGGAGTGATTTTCCTAGAGTCACACAGCAAAGGGGAGGCACGGCTAAGGGTTTCACCCTGAACCAGGCATTCGGTGCCTGCCCCTTGATCCCGCCAAGAGCTCAGGGGGTCCTCAGAGGTCCTGCTGGCCTGGCACCGAATATTTATGTACTGGAAGAGGGTCGCCAGAATCGCCTTGCCTCCTCCAGCTTAGAGCTAAGGCCCGAATCGCTCTTGGACTCTGTACTTCTTTCCCTCTTTCTTGGTCTTTCGAGCTCAGCCTCCACTTTGGTCTCCCACCCACCAGTCTTTCTGTTTCTCCCCTCCTCCCCCTCGAATCCGGACTCGGAAGTTGAGGCCAGAATCTCTCCCACTTTTTTCCACTTGTCCAGGTAGCTGTTCACATCTCGAGGCTTGGAGCCGGGATGACATCCAGCTGCCGCCAACCGCCAGGATCCGAGCTACAGAAGCAAACTCGATCCGATTCCATGCCCTCCCTGCTCCGCCGACCGCCCGCCCAGCCCCTCCCCAAGCCGCATCCACGGGGTCCTAGGAGCAGACCCCAGTGGATGATTCGATGAATGCCTGCGTTCCAAACAGCAGTCCGGAACCGCGTTTTTTCTTTCTTCCTTTGCCCGCTTCACCGACTTTGGCTTCGCTCAAGGCCCCGAGGTGCCCGCGCCGCGCTTGGCATTCGCTTCCTGCCCCTCGCGGGAGGCCAGGGACTGTGGTTTCCGCTCGCCAAGTCCCTGCCAGGCGCGCACGCAAGAGCTTGGCGAGCTTGGCGCAAGCGTTTGGCGCAAACTGCTTTGGGCCTCAGTTTCTCCGCCCCTTTCAGATCAGAGAAGCGACAGACGAAACAGCTGGGAGAGGAGGAATGGCCAACGGATTGGGTGGTGGCGGCACCGCGGTTCCCGTGTGTGGAGGGGAGTCAAGACTGGAACCACGGCCGCCCGCCCTCTCCCGCTCCCCCTCTCCGAGGGCTGTTATCCACTTCCACGACCCCAGTCTCCCCCAGGCGCGACCTACAGACAGGTGGGGCTCAGTTGGCCGCGTGGTGTGCCCGGCTACCTGGAGGCGAGGACAATCCAGGTCCTAGCCAGCAGGTGCGAGCTCAGGTGTGGGGAGGGCTAGTTGCCTGTGGGGCTGCCCGCTCCACTGTAATTGCTGTTGGCCCTGGTACATTTGCAGCCTCAGACAAGGTGCGTTCCAGCAAAGTGTTGGCACACCTCCTACTGAGCTTTAAAAGGGGCCCTGTTAGAGCCTTGGAGCTTTGGAAGAGTCCCTTAACTCTTCTGAGCTTCAGTTGCCTCCTCTGAAAACTGGGGATAATAGGTCCTGCCACAGAGGACCAAGGCAAGGAGTAAATGAGATCACGTGTGTACAGCACTCAGTCTAACCCCTGGCACATAGTAAGTGCTCATTAAGCATTAGCTGTTTGGGCACCCTAATCTCTCTGTCCCTCTCTCTATATATCATATGACAATCTATATATCTATATCTCTCTATATATAACTATCTATATATAATAGATACAATCAGTATATACTTAGTATATATTATATATGTATTTACTAAAAGTATAGACTCAGTGTATATCTACTTAGTACATCACATATATACTAAAAATATATACTATATATATTTAGGGTATCCTTAAGAACATATTCTTTTTCTTAGAAGACTACCTAGTATATATTAAGCCCTCTCTCTATTAGCATTGCTCTCTTACCCAGTTCCGTTTCCAGCTCAGCCTGAAGCCCCATTCCTTGTCCTCCTCCCAAGTTGATCCTACAGTGAGAGCCTTCCTCAAGCCTCCCAATCCAGGCTTAGTGCCACTGTGGGCTCCTTTCCCGAATCTCAGGATCTCAAAACCGCAAGTGATCCAAGAGAGACAGTGCTCCCTTCCTCCCCTTGCATTGGAGTTCAGGTCCCAGTAGGGCTTGGAGACCAGGTGTCCTGACTTGAGCTCCAATGCCTTTTCCACCACCCCCCATCTGCCCCAGGCCATTTCCATCTCCTGACCTGAGGAAAAAAGTTTGTCAGATCTACTGAGGGAATAGCACTTGTGGAAAATGAAGGAACGTGATTGGGTGCCTGGAGCGTCCTTGGGCAGAGCCCCCAGGGCAAGGAGCTCTGTAAATGGGGAGGGGGCTGCCTGTGACCGGGGCTGGAAGGGATTTCAGGCTCCTCGGAGGGGTCCTGAACGCCTCGTGGCTCTCAGCAAAGCTGTGTATGGCTGATGACCCCACACTCTCAGGCCCAGACTGCAGCTGCCCAATTTGTAGTCAGCAGCAGTCCACCATCCCCTTCCTCAATCCTCGAGGACACTGGGACCACTCCTTCCCAGCCTGAGAGCGGGTGGGGGAGGGGAATGATGAGAAAGGAAATTTGGAGAGATGGAGAAGGATGACGACAGGGAGTGTGGAGAGAGTGAAAGCAAGAGAGAGAGGGGACACTTGGGGAGAAGGGAGGAAGGAGAAAACAGAGGGAGACAGACAGACACCGAGAGATAGACAGAGACCCTTACCCACCTGGAGAGACTGGGAGAGGCAGAGAGATAAACTCAGGAGACAAAGAGAAAAGCAACTAGAAGCACAGAGAACGAACGACAGAGGAAAATGTGGGACAGAAGGAAAGAGCATGGAAAAGGAATGCCCCCAAGGAGAGAGAAGAGAGATGGTGGGGAAACGATAGCCCAGTGAGGTCTGGGGCAGCCCAGCCACACGCCCTGGCCCCCTCTCCCGACATATTCCTTAACTTTCTAGAAGATTATCTAGCACAGTATAAATGCCTCCATTAAATCATGACTGAGCTACTCCAACTGACCAGTTCCCGAAGTAGCCTCCAGCCTTAAGGGAATATGGTTTTTAAACCATACGAAGCGTCAGATACCAGCAATTTAGGAGATAAGTTATCATTCATTAGGGGTTTCCAGGGGCCCCCTACAAGGTCTTTGGGGTAGGGGTGGGGGAATGTGTGGCTGAGAGCTTCTGAGTCAGTGCGGAAAAAGACAATGCGTTTCTCTCTTTGCCATCAGCTTGGCATGGAAGCCTCTCTCCTCTCCCAACACATAGCCACTCAAACCCACAAGGAAGGTTTGCTTGGTAGGGTCCAATTGGCCAAGAAGAGGAAACATCCCGCCAGAGTCCTCCAGATTCCCAGAGTGCACTGGGCGAGATGGAGAGGGGCTGTGCGTGCAATTTCTTAGCTGCTCCCTCTGGAGGAGGATGGGGGGGCGTGGATGGGGATTGTCCCCAGCTACTCCTGGGAAAGCAGATCTTTGTTTAACCAGGGGAAGGTGGTGAGAGATGAGGCGGGGGGTTAGATACTAGAGAGGAGCCTGGTTAAGGTGACGTTTCCCCCCTCCCCGAAGCATCACTCCAACTAGTTCAAATAAACCAGGGCTCATCTTCCCTCTGGCCCTGCTTCTTCCCTTACTGGCCTCCCAGTCTGCTAAGAAAGGTATTTTACTGTGCAAAAGCTTTTAAGTTTCATTAGGTCCCATTTGTTTATTTGTGTTTTTATTTCCATTTCTCTAGGAGCTGGGTCAAAAAGGATCTTGCTGTGATTTATGTCATAGAGTGTTCTGCCTATGTTTTCCTCTAAGAGTTTGATAGTGTCTGGCCTTACACTTAGGTCTTTAATCCATTTTGAGTTTATTTTTGTGTATGGTGTCAGGGAGTGTTCTAATTTCATACTTTTACATGTACCTGTCCAGTTTTCCCAGCACCACTTATTGAAGAGGCTGTCTTTTCTCCACTGTATATGCTTGCCTCCTTTATCAAAGATAAGGTGACCATATGTGCATGGGTTTAGCTCTGAGCTTTCTATCCTGTTCCATTGATCTATATTTCTGTTTTTGTGCCAGTACCAAACTGTCTTGATTACTGTAGCTTTGTAATATAGTCTGAAATCAGGGAGCCTGATTCCTCCAGCTCCATTTTTCTTTCTCAAGATTGCTTTGGCTATTCGGGGTCTTTTGTGTTTCCATACAAATTGTGAAATTTTTTGTTCTAGTTCTGTGAAAAATGCCAGTGGCAGTTTGATAGGGATTGCATTGAATCTGTAGATTGCTTTGGGTAGTAGAGTCATTTTCACAATGTTGATTCTTCCAATCCAAGAACATGGTATATCTCTCCATCTATTTGTATCATCTTTAATTTCTTTCATCAGTGTCTTATAATTTTCTGCATACAGGTCTTTTGTCTCCTTAGGTAGGTTTATTCCTAGATATTTTTATTCTTTTTGTTGCAATGGTAAACGGGAGTGTTTTCTTAATTTCACTTTCAGATTTTTCATCATTAGTGTATAGGAATGCAAGAGATTTCTGTGCATTAATTTTGTATCCTGCTACTTTACCAAATTCATTGATTAGCTCTAGTAGTTTTCTGGTAGCATCTTTAGGATTCTCTATGTATAGTATCATGTCATCTGCAAACAGTGACAGCTTTACTTCTTCTTTTCCGATTTGGATTCCTTTTATTTCTTTTTCTTCTCTGATTGCTGTGAAACTTAAAAGCTTTTGCACAGCAAAGGAAACCATAAACAAGACCAAAAGACAACCCTCCGAATGGGAGAAAATATTTGCAAATGAAGCAACTGACAAAGGATTAATCTCCAAGATTTACAAGCAGCTCATGCAGCTCAATAACAAAAAAACAAACAACCCAATCCAAAAATGGGCAGAAGACCTAAATAGACATTTCTCCAAAGAAGATATACAGATTGCCAACAGACACATGAAAGAATGCTCAACATCATTAATCATCAGAGAAATGCAAATCAAAACTACAATGAGATATCGTCTCACACCGGTCAGAATGGCCATCATCAAAAAATCTAGGAACAATAAATGCTGGAGAGGGTGTGGAGAAAAGGGAACCCTCTTGCACTGTTGGTGGGAATGTAAATTGATACAGCCACTATGGAGAACAGTATGGAGGTTCCTTAAAAAACTAAAAATAGAACTACCATACGACCCAGCAATCCCACTACTGGGCATATGCCCTGAGAAAACCATAATTCAAAAAGAGTCATGTACCAAAATGTTCATTGCAGCTCTATTTACAATAGCCAGGACATGAAAGCAACCTGTGTCCATCATCGGATGAATGGATAAAGAAGATGTGGCACATATATACAATGGAATATTACTCAGCCATAAAAAGAAATGAAATGGAGGTATTTGTAGTGAGGTGGATGGAGTTAGAGTCTGTCTTACAGAGTGAAGTAAGTCAGAAAGAGAAAAACAAATACAGTATGCTAACACATATATATGGAATCTAAGGAAAAAAACAAAAGGTCATGAAGAACCTAGTGGCAAGACGGGAATAAAGACACAGACCTACTAGAGAATGGACTTGAGGACACGGGGAGGGGAAGGGTAAGCTGGGACGAAGTGAGAGAGTGGCATGGACATATATACACTACCAAATGTAATACAGATAGCTAGTGGGAAGCAGCTGCATAGCACAGGGAGATCAGCTCGGTGCTTTGTGACCACCTAGAGGGGTGGGGTAGGGAGGGTGGGAGGAGACGCAAGAGGGAGGGATATGGGAACATATGTATATGTATAACTGATTCACTTTGTTATAAAGCAGAAACTAACACACATTGTAAAGCAATTATACTCCAATAAAGATGTTTTTAAAAAAAAAAAAAAGAAAGGTATTTTAAAAGGACATTTTCATGGTAGCAAATAAAAGGATTTCTTTTCCTTTTTCTTCCTCCTCCTCCTGCTGCTTCTTCTTAGTCTTCTTGCAAGGCTTGTGTTTGCTTTGCTTTAACAAACAGCTGATAGAGTTTGCTTTAAAGGAGCACTGAAAAAAAAAAAAAAAAATTGTACCCCCGCAAGGCAGGCCAAGCATTAACTGTGGGCATGAGTGCTCGTGTGGATGTGCGTGTGTGTGCGTGTGTGTGTGCGTGTGTGTGCGTGCGCGTGTGTGTGCGCGCGCGTGTGTGTGTGCGTGTGTGTGCGTGTGCGCGCGTGTGTGTGTGCGTGTGTGTGTGTGTGCGTGTGTGTGTGTGTGTGTGTGTGTGTGCGTGTGTGTGTTTAGGCCTCCTGAGTGGGCTTGTAGTTATAGAGGGGACCTGCTTCAGGTGCAGAAAGCTGGGAGGGGGAATGGGGAGGAATGCATGGACAGATTTACACCTGTCCTTACAGCTGCCATTGGCAACACTTACAGCCTCCAGAAATGACCCTTGGTGCCGACTTGTCTGGAAGCCATCAGGGTTAGTTTTGAAGCAGGAATCTTCAAGTGGACCAGAGGGCAAGCTCTGCCCACCCCCTCCCACCCCCCTTCCCTGTTGCTGTCCTCAAGGGCTGCTCACTCCCCACTGCCCACCAACCCCCTCCCACCTTGTCTGTTTCCTCTATCAGGTAAATGTCATCATTTGACTTTCTGATCCCTTTGGTGCTACCGCCTAATGAGGGCTGGGCAGGGTGCAGGCTTTGCGGCCGGTCCATCACAGCCACCCTCCTCCCTCCCCGCCGGGAGCTGGGTCTGGCCCCAGGAATCTGTGTGGGATTCCTAACTCTGCCCTCCAGCCAGTTTCTGCCCCCTGCCACCAGCCCCACCACAGCCTACTGGCCAGACAGTTGAGTGACTGATAATATCCAGATGCCTCTGGAATCTTGCTTCCAGTCTTCCCAGCGCTTGGCCAGGTCTGCAGAAGTGGGGGCAGCGGGCAGCAGGCATTCTGCCCCGACGCTTGTTGCCACCTCTCAGAGGCCGATGAAAGGCCCACTCAGCTGGGTCCTTCAGGACGGGGGACCCTGGAGCCAGGGCACTCAGAAGGCATGTTTGACACCCATGCTGGGAACTTTGAGTCTCCGACTTTCTCCCCTCAGCCCCACAGAGGTCTAGGAGGTTGAGAGGGAGCAGATTGCAGGCCACGGGCTGCCAGAGAAGCCACAGGGGAAAGCCAGGCACTTTGCCTGAGAATTAGCAGGCACTGGGCAAGTATCTGGCCTCCATTCCATTACTGGTAAAATTGGGAGTGGCTGGGGAGGGAGATCTTTTTATATAATTTGGTTTCACCTTCACAGTGATTTCCTTGACATATGTTTCAGTCATCTACTCACTCTTTTTTTTTTTTTTTTTTTGCCGCACTGTGTGGTATACGGGATCTTTGTTCCTTGATCAGGGATCGAACCTGTGCCCCCTGCGGTGGAAGCACGGAGTCTTAACCCCTGGACCGCCAGGGAAGTCCACATCTACTCACTTTTTCAAAACACCTAACTTGTTGAAAATGAAATCTTTATCTGGATACCGTAAATCAAACTTGTGTCTCACTTCCCAGCAGTAGAAGGAACCCGGAAAATGGTGAGCGGTGGAAAGAAAGCAACATGACAAGGCTCTGAGCTCGAGGTCTGCTCTCGCTTTGCTGATGCTGCAGTGATTGTTAGAAGGGTGATCGAGACAGGTAGGTGGGCGCTCATCTGAGCCTGGACTTAGTCCGAAGGTCCGAAAAAGAGTTGAAAGAGGAATGGTTCTCTTCCTCGGAGATTTAGTTCCATATAAAGCTATGTTCAGCTCCCACCCTCGCACCCCTTTTGATGCTTTGGAGAGCGCTGCTCAGCGTGCTTTCCTAGAGCTTTTTAATGCTACCGCAGCATCAAGCATCCTGTGCTCTGATTTGGGATTTCTAGGTTCTGCTCTTCCCTGAGCCTGAGAATCATGGCTCAAACCCTCCCTTTGTTTTCTCCATCACCAAGAATGGCTTCACCACCTTTTTGGGCCACAGACCCCTTGGGCAATCTCGTGAAGCCTGTGGATACCTCCTTGGAATTCTCTTTTTACAAGACATAGGATTACAATTTTAAATAAAAGCAATATTAAAAATATAATAGTAACATAGTTACTAAATAAATATATATAGTAACATATATGCTCCTTACGAACGCATTAAATCACACAATCTAGCCATGGCTCTGATATTGTACCTTTGAAGTCAGGTTGAGCAAAACAACATTTGGGGATCTCAGTTACACCTGTAACGCGATTGTGAAAATACCTGTGATTCTTTTGGTGACCAGGTCATAGCCAGTGCGAGTCTTCCCGTGGGTGGTCACCTATATTCATAATGGAAAAAAATACTGATTTCACTGCGAGTCATGCAAGTTCACAGATGCCTGAATTCTATTCGGGGACACCCCTGTAAGAGGTCATTGGAGGACAGCAGGGTAAGAACCCCTGAAGTGTAGAGGGAATGAATTGGGCTCTTGGTCTCTGAGGAAGGTTCTCCTGGGAAAGAGCCATAGCTTTGAAAGCCGGCGCAATCTCCAGATCCCACGAGCTCAGGCAGAAAGGAAAGACATTATCAACAACATCTCAAGGAATATTTCTCAATAGGCCCAGAGGGGAGCGAGGTCTGGCTTGGGATGGTTTGGCTCAGAGAAGGGAATTTTCTCCCCAAAGTGTTCATCAATGCCTCCATCCTAACACACCCACACTCCACCTCTGGGGTGATGTTCTAGGCAGCTCTGCCCCCTCTAAAACCTCAGCTTTCCCACCTAGACAAAAGATCGCTGCCCCTTCCTCTCCACCAACACAATAACTCCTGCACAGCTCTTTTGCCCCAAAGAGTCTGTGGACAAGTCCGACCTTAGCATTGGGTAACCCCTTCGTAAGGGTTAAGACACTGAGCTGATGCATTTTTTGCCTTTAAACTAAGCACTTAGTCAAACCTCTGTGATCAGGGAAGTTGCAAATGGCCCCAGGACAGTAGCTGTCACTGTCCTCGGTGAAATACAGTGCAAAGAACTCTGAGCTACTGGGACAGGCACTTGGAGGCTTATTTAGGGGATAACCAGAAACAAGAAAGCTGGAAACTGTCAGAACGCCCTCAGGTAAATGGAGTGTAGCTTGACGTTGAATGAGGTAACCTCAGCAGATTCTGGGGTCTCAGTAAAAGGAGAACAAAAGTATTTATGGACCAGCTACTCTGTGCAAGACCTGTGCCCTGTTCTTGGCTTGCAGTGGACCTTATCTAAAGGTCCCATTACAAGCTCTAATATCCATTCACTCAACTCATTCATTCCTTAGCAAATATTTACCAAGGGCCCATATGCATCTAGGGCTAAGGATATAGCAGCCAGCCTAGCACATAAAAATAATTGTCCCCAAGGACCTTCTAATGTGGGGGAGACTAATGAGAAACAAAATAAAGAGGAAAAATAAATGTTTAGTGGTGATGAGTCATATGGAAAAAAATAAATCAGAAAAGGGAGTTGTGAATGGCAGATGGGGGGGGGCTTCATTTTTATTTTATTTTTTATTATTTTATTTTATTTTTATTTATTTTTTTTGGCCACACCGCACACGCAGCATGCGGGATCTTAGTTCCCCGAACAGGGATCGAACCCGTGCCCCCTGCAGTGGAAGCTCGGAGTCCTAACCACTGCACCGCCAGGGAATTCCTGGGGGCTTCATTTTTAAAGGAAGTGTGAGAGAGAAGACAGGTGCAGGAGACCCACCTTTACTTGAACACAATCCTGGATTCTGAGCTAGGCACTCTTTGTCCATCGTCTCCATCATTCTAGGTAGTTCTTATTTTCGTCCCTATTTTATTGTTCGGGAAGGTGAGGCTCAGAGAGGTTAAGTGACTTACCAAGGTCTGCATAAGGCAGAATTAGAATTTGAACCCAGGACTCAATTTCTCTTTCTTCCATACCAGGTTGCCTCTGACACATTCCTGGGAAGACAGAAGAAAGGAAGAAACAGGAAGGTCATGGAGGAGTGGCAGAAGAACACCAAAGAGTAAACTTTACCCTATGAGTCATTAGCTCAGTCTTCTAAGACTGGGGAAACTGAGGCCCAGAGAGGAAAAGTAATTGTCCAAGGTCACAAAGAAAAATAAATCCTAATGGCTAGATGTCCTAGCTCATCAGCACCTAATCTTGTCTTGGCATCATATGGCAAGTCACTTTGGCTCTCTGGGCCTCAGTTTCCTCATCTATAAAATGGAGCCAAGCAGATCGGTTGCCCACAATTGATGAACAGGAAAGACAAAATCACTCAGGAGAGAGAATTTATTCTAATGCTTGGCACAGAATTTGCACGTAATAAATATTAGATTTCTTCACTCCTCCTCAGCCAACCTGCTCCTTGGCACCATTTGGTTAGAGTAAGGGTCATATGTCTGTTGGTTTTCATGGTCTGGGCTAGTGGTCTCCAAACTTTTTTTTTTTTTTCTTTTTAATTTGGCCATGCTGCTCAGCTTGTGGGATCTTAGTTCCCTGACCAGGGATAGAACCCACGCCCCCTGCAGTGGAAGTGCAGAGTCCTAAACACTGGACCACCAGGGAATTCCCTCCAAACTTTTTTTTACTGAAACATTTGCAACATAAAAGAGTACAGCAACTGGTAGAAGGAATTCCCATATACCCACCACCACTTCAATAATTATCAACTCATGGCCCATCTTGTTTCATTTACGTACCCTCACTGGATTGTTTTAATGCAAATGCAGACACCATATCATTTCATTTGTAAATACTTCGGTGTGTGTCTCCAAAAAATAAGAATAAAAATTTTAAAAAACAACTACAAGACTGTTATCACACACACACCCCAAAAGCAATGACTGGGTAATCTTATGAAATACCCAGTTAGTACTCAGTAGTTCCCAGTCGTCTCATTCTTCTTATTTTATCACAGTTGGTTTGTTCCAGTTAGGTTACAGGCAATGTGTCTACATTGTTTTTGATTATGTATCTCTTACATCCACTTCCCATTTTTTTTTCCCTGAAAAAATTATAAATAGAAATAATGGAATCATTCTGGCTGTTGCCATTTGCAACCCTGTAGTATCATTTATTGTGTTTCTCTGTCCCTTGTATTTCCTATAGACTAGTGGTTAGACAGAGATGTTTGATGAGCTTCAGAGTTGATTCTTTTGGCAAATCGGCTTCATGGATGACGGTATGTACTTCTTTTTTTTTTTTTAACTTTTACTTTTTATTTATTTATTTATTTTTGGCCGCGCTGTGCGGCTTGTGGGATCTCCCTGACCAGGGATTGCACCCGTGCCCCCTGCAGTGGAAGCGTGGAGTCCTAACCACTGGACCGCCAGGGAATTCCTGGTGGTGTGTACTTCCATCAAAAAACTTGCAATATCACTTGTCTTTCTTCTTGGTTTATGAGAAGCTGCTGGTGACTGTTTTTAGGATGGATCCATTATTTCATTAGGGGTTTGCACAACAGTGATATTTCATTTCTTTCATTTCGTCTTCATTTATTATGTGAAATACTCCCAAATTTCTCAAGAGGACACCGCATCACTAAACGCTAAGGTCTGAGTAGATACTGTCCACTATCTAAATTTTCACGCTTCTAAATGATATATCTCTTCTGTTGAATTTGACGTATGATATATAATTGAACTGCACTCAACTGGAAATTAAAAGCGATAACCTTTACAAACAAATGTGCCGGGAATTTCTTCCTGTACTCGGTGGTCAGCCCGTTTCTAATCCAGGGGTGTCCACAACATCATCAGGAATTTCTTTCTTCTCTTTCTTTTAAAAAAATTTTTATGGGATTATAGTTGATTTACAATATTGTGTTAGTTTCAGGTGTAAGGAATTTATTTCTTAATTCAGTCAGGATGCCTCTTGCGAACCAAATGAAAAAGGAGCCTGTGAAACTCTCTGAAAATGTTGATCCATTGGACCCCCTCTCTCTCCCCACCCTGCCCCCCGCCACCTCCCAACTGTTCACCGGTGCTGGGAGAAGGAAAGGAAGATTCTGCCACAGCTGGGTCCATTTGGGAGGGTCCTCTGCAGAGAGGTTTACAAACCGGAAGCTGCTTCAGGGAAAGGCGAATTGTTTTTGTTTTTGTTTTTTTTCACTTTTCATTTTAAAGTACTCACTCCATCAGAGCCGACGGGAGATTTTAAACAAACCACATTGCCCTCAGGTCTGCTTCCTGAAGGAGGGGATTTATTCTTCACCCCTCCCCCCCATGAGTGTTCACAGCAGAATTAAGGCTAGGGAATCTGGCAGGGGCTCCCTTGCGGAGGGGAAGGTGTGTCTGTGCCTTTTTGCAAGGCATTAATCACTTGTTTATAGAGGGGGAAGGAAAAAAAAGAAACCAGAAGGAAGACACTGGAGGCTGTTCAGTCTTGGGTTCCCTCCCAGGCAAACCCTCTCACGCCCAGCCGCCCTCCATACGCTGGGGACCAGCTCAGCTTGCCTTTGTCCTGGGTTCCAGAGCAATGGGGCTTGGTCCCCAGCAGAGCTGAGCCTGAAGGTGCATCAGTGGTGATGGTGGGGCTGCCCCAGGGGTACAGATCCTCAGGCCTGAGCTACCTTTAAGCATTTACAAATCTCACCCTCACCTCCTCACACACGTATACCCCTTTTCATATATATTCTCATCACCATATTTCCCAAGCTGACACCGGACCCATGTTCCAAATAAAACCCTCACTATTATTTTCACATAAATATTTCTCTAGAGACACTGGTTTCCTACGGGGAATTGAACTTGGAAACCAGAACTGGAGGTGAATCTACTTTCAACTGTAAACTATTTGGAAGTGTGTCATTTATGGATGTATTACCCATTAATAAAGAAGCAAAGAAGCACATTAAAAAAAAAATATGTTCATGGGATAAATCTGAAATCTAGAGAAAAACTTAATAACAACTCTAATAATAATCACTTTCCTTTTGTTCCCCCATACATATCGTTACAATAAATAAAAGTATTGTTTCCTTTTGAGTAGGTTGTGTGTATATGTACAGGGTATCAAATGTAAGAAGTACAAAATGGTAGGGTGAAAAGTAATTCTCTCTCCTATAACTCTCTCCTACTTCCTCTCCTCATAAGTCACCATGGTAACAACATGTATCCTAGTTATATTAATATACGTGTGTGTGTATATATATATATATATATATATATATATAAGTGCATGTATAGTTTTGACTGATGCATCACTTTCTTTTGTTTTGTGAAATATATTATTCATGCCAGAATATATTTTTTCAGGATTCCTTTTTAAATAAATTAATATACATGGAATGTCTTTTAATAATTTATATTTCATTCAACATGTAAGGAACCAGCCTATCAAAAAAGAGAGACTAAGCTAGACAAAAATGGGCAATCCACAGGGAAATAGTAGCATGTGGCAGCTCGGGGTAAATTACAAATATCTGCTATGTAAACAGTAAATCCGTTGGGCCAGGTGCTACCCAGACACAAGCCATTTTTCCTTCACCTTTATCAATAATAAATGCAGTCCCCCATCAACTGGACCTCAAGACTTTTGCCTACACTGCAGACAGATCTTGCTAAATAGACAGAAACTGCCAGGCTGAGCAAGTGTACTGAAAACATTTACATCTTGAAACCCTCAGCAATTTGGCTATGTGTGTAAGGGTGTTGGCCCCCAAAGGTTCCAGCCGAATCCTCCGTGCTCTTCGCTGGCAAGGAACGCCACTTTATTGTGTCCGTGATGTTGGATAGTTCTTTAAAAGAGCCTTCTACGGTCCCTCCGTGGTCAGGGCAGTCTACTACTCTGCCGTCTCCAATCCATTTGCGATGGCTGTAAAAAGCCATCTTCCAATGCTAGCAGTAAATCTTGCCCTCACATTCAAAGAGGCTGACAAGAGGGAAACAGCTTGAGGTTTCACCCCAGACTTGCAAACTTGCAGTCCTGCTGTGCACGCTTGTTTTCTGTGTTCGACAATGTGTGATCCTTTCTCCCCACCATGTTTCCTCCCCACGGTGGCCGAGTGCAGACTTAAGCCATTGAGTCTGAAGTGTGGTTCCGTAGTGATGCAAGAAAGTCAGACTGTATTCCTTGCCACTCAGGCTGATGGCTGTTCAAATCACACAGCCCCTCTCTTTCTGTGTCTTTGTGAAAATGGTGAAATTTTGCTGGCAAACAGGTTTTTCTGGCTGATTACCCTTCAGATGGATGTTTCTCTTGACTGAGGGAAGCCAGGGGCTTTCAGGAATGTTTGTAGGTGTTTGGAGGAACCCCGGGACTTGGGTATAGCCCCGTTTCTGAACCTACCTCTTAGGGTAGTTGCTGCCCCATCTGGTCAAACAGTCTTAGAAAAACAGCATTGGCTGGACTTACTGATCAGAATATCATGACCAGGTCAGACAGGGGAACTGGCTGAAAAGCTAGCTATGGGTTTTGAGTGCAGATAACTGGCTTCAGATTCATCTATTCTTGATATTGTGAACAAGTCGGCCAGACAACCTCTTCAACCCTCAGCATCTATCAAACGGGGCTGAAGCTTCCTGTCCTATCTCCTGGGGCCCGTGGATAAAATCCTCTGCAAACTTAAAGTACAGAATGTTTGGAAACTGGTATTGTTATGATGGCGATTACAACAATAAGGGAGACACCTCTCGGGAGTGAAATAAATGGACACTTGTAAAACATGTGGAAATCTTCCTGCTCTCCCTGCCGTAAAAGTGTGAATCTCAGGGAGCTTGAGAGATGGAGCAGTAGAGTTGCTGTACCAGTCAATGTACAGATAAGCTGCTCTTCAGATGTGTGCAGTGATAAATCCTAGGGCATCACCTCTCCGAGAAAGAACTGGGTGTGTAAATGTAGCGGCATAAACCCACACTCACACACATTCAAACACACGCAGGATTGAAAGCTATCAGACATGTGGAATTTTTATCATTTCGTGTCCTTGTCCAATCTGCTTCCTTACAGCAGCCAGAGGATGACTTCAGAGTCCAAATCACTGTCATGCTACATATATTTCCAATAGCTTTCCATTGTTCTTACGAGAGAGACCAAAAATTTTCAATAGACCCACGAGGTCTTCTCCACCTCAATTTGTCTCAAGTTCTCAGTCATTATTTTCTGTTCTTGCCTTGTGGTAGATTGAATTATTGAACCCCAAACCTTCACACCCCTGTATCCATGCTCTTTGCCTTGTGTCTTGGTGGTTTCACTCATCTAAGATTAAGGTAACTTCCCTGAACTTGGTCCTTGGGCTTGGTCATGTGACCTGCCTCAGCCAATCAAAAGCGGGTAGAAATGATAAAAAGGAATGAAATTGTGCCATTTTCAGAGACATGGATGGACCTAGAGACTGTCATACAGACTGAAGTAGGTCAGAAAAAGAAAAACGAATATTGTATAATATTGCTTATATGTGGAATCTAGAAGAATGGTACAGATGAACTTATTTGCAAAGCAGAAATAGAGACATAGACGTAGAGAACAAACATATGGATACCAAGGTGTGGGGGGAGGGTGCGATGAACTGGGAGATTGGGATTGACATACATACACTACTATGTATAAAACAGATAACTAATGAGAACCGACTGTATAGCACAGGGAACTCAATGTTCTGTGGTGACCTAAATGGGAAGGAAATCCAAAAGAGAGGGGATATATGTATATGTAGAGCTGATTCACTTCACTGTACAATAGAAACTAACACAACATTGTAAAGCAACTATACTCCAATAAAAATTAATAATAAAAAAAAGAAGTGGGCAGAAATGACAGCGGGTAATTCTGACCCCAGGGCTTAAGAGGCATTGCATGTTTCCACTTGTCCTCTTGTGTGTCAGTTACCACTGATTGAAGAGCTTTCCCTGAATAGCTGTTGCCCCTTCAGCCTGGCTCCCACCCAGAGTGAACACACATGAATGGAGCCAACTGGACCACAACCTATGTTTGGGAGCTAAGCCCTGTCAAACTGGCAGCTTGAAGTTGAGAAGCCTAGCTGAGTCCAGCCAAGATCAGCCAATCTGAAAACACACGAGAAACCAATGCTTCTTGGTGATGCCACTGAGGTTTTTGTGGTTGCTTGTTTCACAGCAGTAGCTGACTGATACAAGATACTCTGATTTTCACCACTTCTTCTTGCCACACTTCCTCTTCCACAGGCCCTGGGTGTTCCCCTCATCACCTGAGTAACTCCTACTCATCCTTCAGATCTCAGCTCAAAGCTCACTTCTCTTGAGAAGCCTTTTCTGACCCTGCAGGTTAGGTATAAACCGACTATTCTATACCCTTCATGGCACTTTATCAGAGTTGTACCTTTATGGGATGATTCAGTCGTTATCTGTCTTCCTCCCTAAGGCTCTGTGAGCTCAGGAACCCTTTTGTTTGATTCACACTGTATCCCCAGTTCCTAGCACAGAGCCTTTCCAGGCATGTAGTAGACACTCAGTACATTTTGTTGAATGAATCAATGAACGAAGGGGTTGAACACAATTTCTCCAGGTTAAAAATATTTTAAGTCTAAGACAAACAGCTTAATGGTCTAAAAGGCCAGTACAGAAGGAAAGAATAAAGACATGAAACAAATAAAGAAAAATATGTACATAACAGCACATTAACAAAGGTGACTGAAAATAAGATTGAGTTGGTTGCATTCACCATTCATTCATTCAAGTACATGCCAGGCCCTTGGAGTCTGCTACACAGTGCCAGGGAAGACTTCTAGAGTGAGTGATCCTTGGGCTGAGTCTTGAAGATTCTAGTGTCAGAACATGAAAAGCTGTGGAGATTTGAAGGAGGGAATGATGAACTCTGGGGTCATTGAGGAATGCTTTACTTGGAGGACACTTTTGAACTGGACCATATAGGTGAGATGAATTCTCCAGGTCAGATTGAAGGGGAAGCGATATATTCAAGACAGAGGGAATAGCACACAGAAAGGTGGATAGGGGCATGAAAATGTTTAGAGGACGGCAAATTGTTTGATGGTACGAACCAGGAAGGGTGAGGGCGTGAGTGCCTGGCTGGTTGGCAAATAATGAGGATTAATATTTATTGAGCCTTAAGATAAGTCGAGGACTTACCCTGTGCTGCATCAAACACTGGACGCATAGCACAAGTCTAATCCTAGCCTCACCCACCTCCACCATCAAGGAAGTTGGTACTGTCATCCACCTGTTTTACAGATCAGGAAACTAAAGCACAGAGAGGTCGAGTAACTTACCCAAGGTCACAAGGGGAGGAAGTGACAGGTTAGTGCCATTAGACAATCCTGCAGCAGCCTGTGGAACTCTGGGCTTAGCAGTTAGGGCGGTGTTCTCCAGCGAAGGCAAATCACGGAAGGTTTTACATAACGGAGGTCAGTGGCCGGCCGTGGAACCGGTGCGAGCTAGGTTAGGGACGGTAGCTCAGGGCATGCATTGGCTAAACTGAAACAAACAAAAAGAAGGGGTTCAGGGCAGGGGCTGATGACTCAGCCTAGTTAGAGGTCAATTTAACGAGCGGTCATGGCTCTCCTGAGAAGTTCTCAGAAGTGGGAGAGGAGAGATTGGCAGCTTGTGGGAGAAAATGAGAGAAGCAGTGAGATGCTCGGGAAAAGATAAGGAGGATCTAAGTAAATATTTGGATGCCGGGGTGTGGGGGGGAGGGGTGTGGGTAAGTGGGGGAGCCCATTGATTTTTTTTATGCCCAGACCTCAGTGCAGGAGTTAATGGGAAAATCCATAACCCGGGGTTATGGAGTATGGGTGGAGAGAAGTCAGATGGAAAAGATAGAGGTATCAGAAGGAAGGGCTAATGGAACCACACGGGAGACATTAAAAGGCAATAAATCTGGCAGCCTGGATTGTATTTACCCAGGAATTCTGCAGAGGATGGTTAGTTAACTCTTAGAACCCTGCTCACCTGGGGCTGGAGCTGGAGGGACCCACGTGGGCTTCCAACACGGGGTTTGGATTCACCCTGAGAAGAATCAGATCGGAGAGGAGATGTGTTTCTAGGCTGAGAGCCACCCAGGGTGTCTTTGGAGACAGAAGGGAGCCCCAAGTTGTGGGAGGTTGGGCTGGCAAGGGGCTCCATCACCTCAACCACTGGGGAACGTTCTCTGGAAGAGTTAATCAGCCCGTGGGAAGGGTGAACCACAGGGTATAATTTATTTACCTACTCCGTGACAAAATCCTTCCCAGAAGACCGTGGATGGTAATTCACTGTAATTATATCTCATGCGAGGTTCTGTAGGCTCTTAGACACGTTAACTCATTTGTGCTCACAGCACACCTGGGAGAAAGGTGTGGGGAGGTGAGGACCAACTTCACCAGCAGATGGGGGAAAGCGAGGCTCCCTTCCCATGGGAGAAGCAGAGTTAGAACTGTGATTTCCTGACTCTCAAGGGCTTAAAGGGAGGAGAGAAAGAGATTAGACCCTGGAGCTGGCCTGGGTTCAATCTCTCTTTTTCTCTGTGTCATCTGAGGGAAGTCACTCAACCTCTCCGGGTTGTAGTTTCCTCATCTACAAATGGAGAGAGCTATATAGTTCCTGACTCAAAAGCCTGTTTGTCTGGAAGTTTAACCTGAGTTACGGAGAAGCACCGAGTTTGTCGTGTCATGATGAGGGTGGACTGAGCTTAGACTGTAGGCTGAACTGCCACGTTGCCCATATGAGTCATAGTGATGAATTCTTCACGGCCTTCAGAGGTGCATAAATCTGAGATGAGACTTTCCAGTGAACTGAAGCTACCAGTGAGGGATAGCAAAGCTGGGATGCCAGCCTTGTTGGAGGACCGGAAGATGGATTGGTGGATTTCAAGGACGTTCGCAAAAATTCCTCCCACAGTCCTTTGCACTGTTTTTGCCGCTCCTCCCACTCCCCTTGGACCTGGGCTGATCCTGTGACTTGCTTTGACCAATAGGATGTGGTAAACATGATGCCACATGCATCTGAGGGTGGGCCTTCAACGAGTTCTGTTCTCACCGTGTTGTGGTCCAGGTGCCAGGGAAAGAAGTTACAGCTGGACTCCTGACTTTTGAGAACACGTGTGGAGACAGGTCTCAGCCTTTGGCTGTTGCTGCCAAGCTCCAGAGGTATGGAGGAGGTATCAGACTCTTCACCCCCAGCCCACCCACCAGAAATAATATGCCGTGATCCTTTGAAGCCTTTACATTGGGGGTGGTTTATTTCAGAGCAATGAGTAACTGATCAGAGTGGGTGACTGAGGTTTTTCTGGGTTCTAGAAATCCTGATTTTTCTGGCTTTTTGATCTAAATGCTGATGTCTTCGAGCATGCTTTTGAGCCAATGGGCTGGAGACACTCGTAAGCTGCGTCCTTTCACCTCTTAAGAGTTTCAACTTGCCTAAAGGAATGAAACAGCAGCCCTGGAAGTTCTTCATGAGCCATGACGCAATCCTAAGGTGTTGATGTGATGATGGTTTTTTTTTTTTCCTTGCCTCCTTACTGATTGGGTCAAGGAGAGGAATTTAGGTAAAGGAAGAGGGAAGTTAGAGAAAGGAGGTGAGAAGGAGACCAGGAATTTTACTGAGCACCTATGATGGTACTAGGTACTATGTGATTTGCTTTCCATCTGCTATCCCGTCCATTCAACAATCCTATGAGGTGGACATTATTCCCATTGTACAGATGAGCAAATTGAGGCTCAGGGAAGTTAAGTGGCACGTCCAAGGCCTCATAGCCAGGCTGTGACAGAGGCAAGATTTGATCTAAGGTCCTTCTGGATACAGCAACCAGATTTAGTCCGTTCTTTACACTGGCCTGAGCTTGTCTGAAGAGAGCTGGAGAGAGGCGGTGTCTGAGGCCATGAACGATCTTTTGACTTCTTCTACTTTACCTTCACCTGCGATAGGTTTTGGAGAGACAATTAGAAACCAGGATCTCCCTTCTGATTAGTTCCACCCCTGACTTTAGATTAGGCAAGGTCCTCGTAGGAAACAGATTTCATTCCAGACAATTCAACCAGGAGGAGTTCAATACAAGGGTTATTTATGGCAGGGGGTGGTGGTGGTGGTGAGCAGGGTTAAGGAGACCAACAAAGGATGTTAAAGTTCTCTGGGGCCAGCAACAGTGGGAGCCGTCACCCCCCTTAGGGTTGCAGGGACCAGGCGGAGGGGTATGGAGCCAGCGAGGGCTGGAACGTGGAGCTGGGCTTTCCAGCGTGAGCCCCAGTCACAGCGGGTCACTTTCAGGGAGGGGCAGGGAATAGACACCCCGATAGGACCTCTTAATCCACTCTCCCTCCTAGCTGCTGCCTGTGCTGCCCAGAACCTGAGCGTAACCAAAAGTGAGAGGGCAAGGAGCTGGTGATGTATCTGCAGGGGTCACTCCCTGGGTTCCGGGCAGAGCAGACGAGATGGAGTGTGGATCTGTGTGTGTGGAGGGGCAGGGGGTAGAGAATAAGCAGCACAGACTTGACCCCACCCCTGTCCTCTTCGACCCTCCGATTGGGACAAACACATCCAGTGACCTTGAGACTGTTTTCCTCAAAGAAAGGGGACTCTTGGGTGCCTTTTAGTAGATGCGCTGGGAATTTCCTGGAACCGCTGCGTGCTCACCAAGCCCTGCACAAAACACTCTCTCCACCTGTCAGCACCCAGATAGGCTCAAGTGTGTCGCTGTCGCACTTGGAGAGGAATTTGGAGCGTGTGTGTCTTCCAGCCACTCTCCAGTCCCCCTTTAATGGGAGTCTTATTTTAAAGGTAGTGTTTATTCGCTTAATCTGCTGATTTTATTATTTCCCAGCTGTGTGACTTTGAGGATGTCCTGTGACCTCTCTGGGTCTCAGTCTTATCATCTGTAAAATGGGGGATTATAATGAGAATCGAATAGAATGTCCATGTATAGCACTTAGAACAATGCCAGACGCCTGTTAGGCACACAGGGATTGGTCGTTCTTTTTCCTCTCCTTTATCTCCTACTCCTCCTCTTTTTCTTCCATCACGGAAGACAGACAATGTGTATCAGAGAAAACAACAGAGAGGCCCTAAAGTGGATACTCTTTCACCAAGTTGGAGAAGCACAAAATAAAAAATGATGGAATTCATATATCATCGGATACTTTCCATGTGCTGTGCACTGTGATGAGCTCTTGATATATTCGGTTTCTAACTTTCACAGAGCTTTGGGGGGTGGGTATTCCCATGCCTTCTGATGGATCAAGAAACAGAGGCTTAGAGATTGAACTTGCCCAAGGCCACCCACCTAGGAAATGGCAGGACCGGGATGGAGGCCCAGGTCCTGCCGGGCTGGGGTAAACCCTTTACTGACTACCTACAATGGGCTGGGGGAAGGGAGGCAAACGGGAGGCTGGGCCAGCTTATCAGCAGAGCAGCGGCTGTCAGGCCCAAGCATCTTGCAAATACAAATAACTTCTTCCTTAGGTCCGCCCTAAAAAGGGGGGGTGCAGCCATTACCCCCATTTTACAGATGGGGAGAATGAGGCATTGAGAGATTGCACAACTTCCCTCGAGTCACACATGCTAGCAAGTGGCAAAGCTGGGCTTTGGATCCACGTGTACTGTTCTAGATGCTGTGCTTTTCCCCACTCTTCTTCACTGCCTTTGGCAGGACAGATAAGTCCAGCTGGGGACATCAGAGTGAGGAGGTGATGAGCTCCAGCTCAGACAGGTCACTGAGGCAGGATCTTCTTTTTCCAGTGTCCACTCAAGGGGCAGAATTCTGTATCAAGACCAGGATTTCCTCCAGTCCTTACAGTCTCTGTGGCCTCTTTGCTAGGGGACCGGAAGTGACAGCTGAGACCTGCTTTGTGATGTGACATCATGGGAATCTAAGAGCACAGAGGCTCTGAAGTTAATGCCGTGATAGTAATTACTGGCCTCAGAGCGTGACAGGGAGGATGGATGAGATAGCACAGGGAGAGAGGTTGGCACGGTGCCGGACACTCAGAAGGCACCCAGTGTGGCAGTGATGGCTGAGCTTGTTGATTGTTCTGTAATCTGTCAGTTCCTAGGACTCGAACACAAATTCTGTGGTTTGGGGGTACCTGAGGGAATTTGTTTTTACAGGAGGGGCAGGGGGCAGGGATGAATTGAGATTTGCAGAACACGTATTGCAAGCAGGCACCCCTGGAAGCTCCTGTCATATATCATCTCATAATCTTTGCTACTAAGTCTAGGGACCATGATACCCATTTAACAGATGAGGAGACTGAGGTGTAGAGATAAACTTGCTCAAGGTGACTCACCTAGTAAGTGGTGGAATTGGCTTCCCTGTGGTTTCCTGGTTTCTCCTTGTGCTTCTCTCCTCTCAATTCTCAGAATACCAGCCACAGGGATCTTGAGAGTGTAAATCTAGGTCATGTTATTCCCCTACAAAAAAATTCTCCCATAACTTCCCAGGGCAATTAAAGTACAATTTAAACCCCTCCATGTGCCCAGCAAGGCTTTCCACAATTTGGTCTTTGCTAAGTCCTTGGTCCTTATCTCCTGCTTCTCTTTCCCACATACATAAAGGTAAAGCCATCCTGGTCTCTTTTTTCCCCTCAGATATGGGCATTGTATCAGTTAGCTACTGCTGTGTAATAAATTACCCCAAACTTAAGGCTGGGTCAGTAATCTGGACATGGCTTAGCTGGATAGATCTGGCTCAAGATCTCATGAAGTTGCAGTTATGATGTTGGCTGGAGCTGCAGTCATCAGAAGGCTTGACTGGGGCCATAGGGTGCAATTGCAAGATGGCTCATTCACACAAATGATAAATTGGTACTGGCTGTTGGCTGGAGGCCTCGGTTTCCCTCCAAGGACTCTCTATGGGCTGCTTGTGTGTCTTTATGACAACAGGCCAGCTTCCTCCTGGGTGAGAGACTCAAGAGGGAGCGACACAGAAGCTACAATGTCTTTTATGACCTACCCTTGGAAGACACACTCCATCCTTTCTGCATATCCTATTCGCTGTTCAGGTTGGCCCTATCCGATGTGGGAGGAGACTCTACATGGTGTGAATACCAGGAGGCAAGAATCACTGGGGCCGCCCTCTTCCTAGATCCCCTGTCCCTTTTCTTTATTCGTGTCTTACTCATCCTTTAAACCTCAGCTTTTGAGCTCATCTCCTTTAAGAGACCTTTTCCAACAGCCCAATTTATTCATTCCACAACTATTTATTGAACATCTACCAGGTGCTAGACACTGTTCTAGATGCTGGGACATAGCAGGCAGAGGTCCTATTGACCTATCTTCAAAAATACATTCTTAGTCCAACTACTTCTTCTTCTTCTCCTCCTCCTCTCCTTCTCCTCCTCCTCCTTCTCTTTTTTTGGCTGTGTGGCATGTGGGATCTTAGTTCCCCCACCAGGGATCGAACCCGTGCCCCCTGCAGTGGAAGCACGGAGTCTTAACCACTGGACCGCCAGGGAAGTCCTCAACCCCTTCTTCTCACATCTGCCTTTGCCACTGAGGTCTAAGCCACTATCATCCTCACCCGGGTTGCCACAGTAGCCTCTTAGCTAGTCTGCCTGCTATAGGCTGTTCCCAACAATAGCTGGAGGGATCCTCCTAAAGCCTCTGTCAGGTCAGGTCCCTCCTCTGCTCTAAATCCTGCCATGGCTCCCACCTCATTTACAGTAAACACCAAAGTCCTTACATTGGCCTGAGTGGGCCCCTTCTTACCTCTCTGACCTCCTTGTCTACTCCTCCCTTTCTCCTTGCTTCTGCTACACTGATGTCCTTGCTGGTCCTAGAACCTGCAGGCATGCTCCCACCTCTGCCCTTTGACCTGGCTATTTCCTTCCCCAGCAAACTGTTGTGAGACTCATTCCCTCCTATCTTGCAAGCCTTTGCGCATATGCTCCCTTCTCACGGAGGCCTTTGCGGTCCACCCCATCCAAAACTGCAGCCCTCTTCCTCCCCATTCTTCTTCCCTTCTACTTGCTTTTATCATAGCCCTCCTTGCCTTTTAAGAGCATTTAATGCCCTTACTTGTTGTGTTGATTTTTATTTATTTATTTATTTTTGGCTGCACCCTGCGGCATGCAGGATCTTAGTTCCCCGACGACCGGGGATCAAACCCCTGCCCACCGCAGTGGAAGCGCTGAGTCCTAACCGCTGGACAGCCAGGGAATTCCCTGTTTATTATTTTTTTTTAATTATAGTTCTCTTCATATCAAAATCTAAGCTCCATGGGCATTTTGGTTTATTGTCTTCATCGATGTATCCCCAGAACCTGGTCTTGTGCCCACTACCTAATAGGCTTTGAAAACAGTCGTGGAATAAGTGGACAAATCAACTTCTTCTCCCTCCAAATTGGGTGCTCTTTCTATCACAGCTGAATGCTTTTCTGAGCGCCATGTCCTGTATCTGTTCAACGGGGATGGATTACATCACCTCAGTCAACCTCTTAAGCTTTCTCAGAGGGTCAAATGCAATAATGGATGTAAGAGCCTCATGTAACAAAGTGTTATGCCAATGACCATGAGGATGACAGCTGTTATTCCTTCCCCCAGTCCTGGGGAGGGTTACCTCCCTTGGCTTCTTAGTATGTCCCTCTGGCTGGTCTTCATCTCCTTTCCTCCTCCTCACTCAGGGATGCCATGTGGCTGCTTCATCATTTATAGTGGCGGCTGAATAATCGAATTGTTATTGGTTTGGAGAGGGTGGGAGGGGGGAGAGATTTTTGCTAAATTGTTTCTCTTTGGAAAATGTTCATCTCCTGCCCAGTTGTGATTTATTTCTGCTGTTGGCAGTCTTGCTTTCTGGAAATTAATTCTTTGATTGGCATGGAAAGGGAAGTTGATGGTGGCAGGGTGTGTATATTTTGTGGGCTTCTTTTTCGATATGAGAGCTAGCTGAAGCACTGATTTGGTTCTTTCTGGGTATGGTGAAAGGGAGCAGGTAATCTGGGTGTTGAGAATCTCAGGGTGCCCCACCTATGCTCCCAGCCTCTGTCTGAGCTGAACAGTTCTAACCTCTTAAGTCCAATAGGCATACGTGCCTGGTCATCTGCTATTTGTATGAGCACATTCACTCCCAGGATCACCTTTGGAAGGTGTTCATATCCACATTTTGCAGATGGGAAAACTGAGGCTCAGACTGGTGAAGGGCATTGTACATTTACATGGTTTTCTATTGCTCCATAACCAACCACCCCAAATTTAGTGGCCTAAAGACAACTGCTTTATTATGCTTCCAAATTCTGTGGGTCAGGAATTTGGACACAAAGGGCACAGTAGGGATGGCCTGTTTCTGCTGCATGATGCCTGAGGCCTCAGCTTGGAAGACCTGAATGGCTGGGAGTAATTTGAACATCTAGGGGCCTGGAAACACCTAAGGTTGCTTCGCTTATGTGTCTGGCACTGGGGTTGGATGATTCAAAGGCTGGACTGAGCTGGGACAGTCGATTGGAACAGCTCCACATGGCATCTTCCTGCAGCTTGGGGTTCCCCACATCATGGTGACTGGGTTCCAAGTAAGACTATCTTGAGATTGAACACCTAGAACAAGAGAATCAAATAGGAGTTGAATGGTCTTTTATGACCTAGACTTAGAGTAGCCTGTATCTTTTGCTGGAATAGAATCCAGGCCTAAAATCAAACCTGGATACCCAATGGGGAAATAGAACTAGGGCATTTCTGGAGGAAAGACATCCCCCACTCCCACCACCTCTGCCAAAGGATGTTTATTGAAGAGGCCACCCTAAGGATACCCCAATCAAGATCACTCTGTGAGATAGAACAGGTGTATCCATTATAAGTTTTATTTTTGGCAGCAAGAAATCAAACCCAATTCAATGGAGATCAGGAACGATGGTGGTGTAATTCAGTCCAAGTCCAAACGTCTGAGAATCAGGAGTATCAATGCCCAAGGACAGTAGAAGATAGATGTCCCAGCTCAAACAAAGAGCAAATTTGCCCTTTCTCCACCTTTTTGTTCTATTCAGGCTCTCAGTGGATTCGAGGAAGCCCACTCACACTGGTAAGGGCCAACTGCTTTACCCGATTCAAATGTTAAGCTCTTCCAGAAACACCCTCATAGACACACCCAGAAGAAATGTTTTATCAGCTCTCTGGGCATCCCTTAGCCTGTTAAGTTGACACATAAAATTAACCATCACACCACTTAACTCTGGATCATCACTCCACGTTTTTTTTTTTTTGGCTGTGCCGTGTGGCTTGCAGGATCTTAGTTTCCCAACCAGGGATTGAACCCAAGCCCTCGGCAGTGAAAGCACAGAGTCCTAACCACTGGACCGCCAAGGAATTCCCCATCATTCCAACTTTTTAACTTTTTTGTTTTTTTAAACACTGCCTGAAATAAGCAGGGGGAAATATGTCTGCTGGGGGAGAGGGGTGCAAAATAAATGGAACTAGGCACCCAGCGGTGAAGAAGGCAGGGTGCACACTCTGATGTCAGATGGCTTCCTTGAGACTGATGACAGTGGTTTCGTTCCAGAGCAAATGAGTCTGGTGATGAGACCTTAGGGGGCTGACCCAGAGAGGGGCAGAGCCAGGGATGGGACCTGAGAAGGCCCTAGAGAGGGATGCAGGTCTCAGGCAGGGCCAGCCTCTTCTGCAGCATGTAGAGCTGGCCCCTGGGAGAGGAGGATAGAGGATGAGCCTAACTTCCCTCTTGCATTTCCCCACTGATTTCCCAAAGCAGAGAAACAGGCCAATGGGCGATTTCCTTCCCTGGGCCGACCCTCTGCTGGGGCATGTCTCCCTGGTCCTCGTTGGTGGAGAGGGCCACACACAGACACACAGGTCTCTCTGAAATGGACAGTTAATTGTCTGCAGGCCAGGGAGACCTGCAGAATTAGAGCTTTCCGGACTGGAGCAGGGCACATGGGAGGCAGAAACCCTCCCCCCAGGCCCCCCCCCCCCGCCCCCTAGCCACTCTCATTTCCTTGCCAGCTTTCTAGAAATCCAGGTCAGTTTCAAAGCCTGGGGCTGCAGCCTGCCTGAGCAGGGGGTCGCTTCCGAGGTCACTGGCTGGACAAGCAAGTCAATTTTAGCAGGAAACCTACATGTAAGTGACGCTGGTTAGGTTGGGATTCTGCACCAGGGGCCTGTGGCCTCTGCAGTAGCCTGGTGTTTCCCCTTCATTTTATGCCCGGGGAGCCTGGGTCCTCCAGAAACTAACATTCATTACGCATGCACACTCACATATAGGCTTAATACATACATCCAAATGTCAGGCATACGGGACGCCTTTCCAAATAAATCTCATTTGCGATCCTCCCAACCCCGAGAAGGAGACTTGTATTTATTTATTTACTTTTTTAACAAATTCCCATTTGAAAAGGTTTTTCACACATTTCCATTCGACAGATTCCCATTTAATAGATGAGAAGACTGAGTGTCAGAGTGGTTAAGGGGCGTGTGCAGGATCATTCAGCTGGGAACTGTCAAGTGGGACGTGAACTCTTCTCCTCCGGCCCCCTAGTCCAGTCCTCTTTTTGATTTTTTTTTAATAAATTGATTTATTTTATTTATTTATTTATTTTTGGCTGCGTTGGGTCTTTGTGGTGGTGCGCGGACTTCTCATTGCGGTGGCTTCTCTTGTTGCGGAGCACGGACTCTAGGCGCATGGACGTCAGCAGTTGTGGCGTGCGGGCTCAGCAGTTGTGGCTCGCGGGCTCTAGAGTGCAGGCTCAGTAGTTGTGGCGCACGGGCTTAGTTGCTCCTCGGCATGTGGGATCTTCCCGGACCAGGGCTCGAACCCTTGTCCCCTGCATTGGCAGGCAGATTCTTAACCACTGTGCCACCAGGGAAGCCCCCTCTTTTTGATTTAACCTTGAACCTTTGAACCCAAAGGGCTGCCTGACAGCAAGCAGGTCCTCTCTCTCACCTGGCTTCCCGGTCAGGAAAGGAGGAAGCATGGGCCCTCCCTCAGTCCCACCCAGACATCCACCCAAGGTGCCATTAAAGTTAATTGTTTTTACTGCCAGTTTAACATCATCTTGTAAATCTTTTTACGATGTGGCCCAGGAACACTGAGCTGTGTGTAGAACTCGGGGACAAAATACAGTTTGAACACAGGAGCTTGGGCGCCACAACTACCTGGAGGCTGTAAGATAGGGGTGCCCTCGGCTCCTCCCTGACCCTGTGTCAGCTGGGTGACAGTTTTCTTCCAGGTGAGGCTATGGCTGTGCCTAGGATGACTAGACTCTTCACCCGTCCTCCACTGGCTGGACAGGTGTCTCTCTTGACCCTACACTGTGGAACCCACCGGAGTCTGAGACCCCGAAGCTCTGATTCCGGAGCCTTCGGAAAGGTTGGCAGAGGGTGGGATGGGGGGGACTCCAGTGCAGAAAGTACGGCGTTTCGGGCACTGGGTCTCTCCCAGCCTCAGGTATGTGGATGGATTGGCCAAAACACCACAGGCAGGTGTTAGGGGTGTGAAGGGCACACATTCTAGGCTGTGACGGTTCTGGAGGCCCAGGTCTTCCCTTGATGGTGATGCTGCCTATTTTTTACTGTCACCTGCCAGGAGAGCCTGTCCTTCCCCAACCCTCCCTTTAAGACGGTTTCCCCGGGTTAGCAGAGAGGAAGACAGAGATTGCTGATTCTTGGGAGACCCTGCCTTCCACGAAGAAGACTTCCCCTGAGTCTCCTTTCTCTCCATCTCAGTGCCTGGCACCCCCATTCTGTGGCTCCGTTTTTGCATCAGTAAAACGGGAGATCGTGTCTTACCTTCCCGGGTCGTTGCTCGTATTAAATAAACTGCTACTCTTAAGGCGCCCAGAAAAGCAGCAGGCATGCACTAAACCTCTATAAATGGCGACATATTCAGCAATCATGATTAAGCCCAAATATTTATGGGGACTTGTTGTCTGCAGAGCCTTGTGGCAAGTGCTGGGAATATACAGAGAAGACTGGCTTCCTTGCCTTTAAGGGGCTTTAGTCTGGGAGGACGCACAGTATTTAGACGTTATGAACAGAGGAATTCAGCATCACCGCGGCATATACAGCAGTTGTTCTCAAAATGTATTCCGGGGCCAGCAGCACCTAGAAACCTGTCAGAAATGCACGTTCTCCGGCCTTACCCCAGACCAGACCTCTGGAGCTCTGGGGGTGGGCCCTGGCAATCTGTTTTGTTTTGTTTTTTAATTTTATTTATTTATTTATTTATGGCTGTGTTGGGTCTTCGTTTCTGTGCGAGGGCTTTCTCTAGTTGCGGCAAGCGGGGGCCACTCTTCATCGCGGTGCGCGGGCCTCTCACTGTCACGGCCTCTCTTGTTGCGGAGCACAGGCTCCAGACGCGCAGACTCAGTAGTTGTGGTTCGCCGGCCCAGCTGCTCCGCAGCATGTGGGATCCTCCCAGACCAGGGCTCGAACCCGTGCCCCCTGCATTGGCAGGCGGATTCTCAACCACTGCGCCACCAGGGAAGCCCCGGCAATCTGGTTTTAACAAGCCCTCCAGGGGACTGTGGTGCTCACTAATGTTCCAGAACCACTGATAGAAAGAATACAGGCACAGGCTTTGGAGTGAAGAGGCAAATTTGAATTCCCTTGCTAGAGGTGAGGCTTTGGCCAAGAAACTGTAGGAAGCTCAGTGGGGGGTGGGAGGGATAGGAGGGGGAGGAGAGGAGCGGGGAAACTGGCCCCCCGCAAACCGGGGAGGATGAAGACCAGGGAAATACACCAGACCTCTCCCCGGCAGGGCATCGGCGGGTCAAAGGCCGAATCCCTCCGCGGGTCAAAGGCCAAATCCCTCCGCGGGATGTACGCCTGGGCTGACCCAGTTCAGGGAGGTCAGGCGGGCGTCTCAGAACGCGCCCAACTGGGATTTAAAACGTGTAAACCCTGGGTTCGGCCCGACTCCGTCTCGTCCAGGCAGCCTGTCTTGGGGGCACCCTAATCTCTCCGAGCCTCAATTTCCCCATGTTGGAGGTTCCACCGAGGTCCCACCGAGGTCCCACCGAGGCTGGAAGCCGTAGAAGCACGTAGGAAGCTACAGGGTCCCGCATCAGGACCAATTTCCGGCTTTGTGCTCCAGTAAGTGGTTATAGAAAGTTCCTCTCTCGTCAGCTCGGCACCCGCCGGCCAGGGGCTGCCGGGATTCGGGAGCTGCCGCGGTTGATCTTTTCCGAGAATCCTCCACTTGCCGCGCCATCGGGCAGTGCGAGCGGGGCGTGAGGTTAACTTCCAGGCTTTTCGTTAAAGCGTCCGGGAATTAACCGGCGAATAACCCGGGTGTCTGTAGGGGCGAATGAATTGCACAGGAGGCTGAGCGTGGGGACCCTGACCGGGGGAGCCGGGACGCGTCGGCGGGGACCCAGCCCAGGAGCGCAGAGCGCAGGGCGGGGCGCACCGCCTGGGGTTAGGAGTCGACCTTGGCCTTCTCCCGGGTGGAAGGAAAGGGCGAGGATGGGAGGATGGGGAGCGGGAGGAGGGGTTTGAAGGTGGGCTGTCTTGACCCTGGAGGGTTCAGTAGGCTTTCCAAGTGTTCTTTTTTCTTTTTTCAGTATAGTTGGATTACGATGTTGTGTCCCAAGTGTTCTTTGAGTAAAGTCCAAACAATGCCCCGAGCTCCAGTGACTATCCAATGAGCGAGGGAGTGCTCTAGCCCCTGCCTGCCTTTCAGGACCGAGCTTCTATTATGTCCCCGTGCTCGACATCCAGATGAGGGGGCGGGGGTGGTCCTCCCCAAGACCCCAGGCCCTGCGTGGGTTCGCGCTCGGACCACTCTGCCCACGCCCTCTCGTTTCCAGCGGGCCAAGCTCGTCGAAGGAGGGAACCAGAGGAGCGCTGACCTCCTCGGTGGGAGGAGATGGAGGTTGGGCCCATTTCCCCCTCCTAGACCCCGCTCGTAACAGCCCAGAGGGCAGCGACCTCGCCCGGCGGCCACGGCCCACCCCCTCCCTCGCGCCCCCCACCCCCTCCCAGTCAGGCTTTGAAGAGCGCGTTTTACGAACTTTTACATTTTCCTTCTGGAGGCGTGTTTGTTCTTCTCAGTCACCTCGCTCTGTTTTATGAGCTTCAGAGCTGATCTGCACGTTCTTCCCTCCGTGTAATTTCAATGTGAACTCTCCCCGGAGCGGCCTTTCCCCTCTTGCAGCCTGCCAAGTCGTTTGCAGGCTGCACAAACATTCTTCCTCTCTCCCAGTCCCCGCAAATCTCGGTCTACACCCGCGAGGGCAGGCGGAGGCAGTTACCCCGAGAGTTCCGGTGGATTGTAGCCCTTCAGCAGACGCCTTCAGACCGTTTGGAAGGACGAATTGGGGGAAGGGAGGGGAAACATTCGAATAGCTGACCCCGTGGTCCCTCTTCTTAAGGATTACAATGAGGTGTGTGTGTGTAAACATTCCCTAATCCATATTCCAAGTTTTGGGAACGAGGATAGTGGAGACGCACAGGGATTACGGATAAGGTTATGTAAACTTGCACCTTTTCTCCATTGATCGCCTGGTTCAATTTTCAGCTGGTTTCCTGGCAAGGAGGTGTTATCCCCACTTTACAGATGAGGAAAACTGAGGCTGAGGTCAGTTTCCCAGCTACCCTTTTGGGATTCAAATCCTATTTTGAACAACCCTCTTCAGAAGAATAAAGGTCAATACTTAGGGTTTAACATAACATTATTAACTACTTCTAACAAGTGCCCTTCCTTTGTTAAGCCACCTGCTATGGTTCTAAGCCATTTGCTTATTTATTTCTCACAAGTGTTTCTCACAGTGACTCTATGAATTAGGTACTTAACACATGACAGTAAAGTCAAGGCACAGAGACGTTGTTGCAGCCCAAAGTCACACCGTGAGGAAGCGCTGGAGGCAGGGTTTGAACTCATGGGGAGGCACTCCTAACCACCAGTGTCATGCCTCTGGGAGAGCCTTTCCCAGTTCTCTCCTCAGCCACGTGAAAGAAATCCCAGGCTTACTGACCCTGGGCTGCATTTTCCTCCCCAAGGTCTGGGGACGAACAGGAAGATGGGGATGGGACAAGGGGGTTACATAAGATGGTGACTTCAAAGGCAGTCACCACTAGGGTATATAGCCTTGGCTCTGGGTGGCTAGCCGGGGGCACCAGTCTACAAGCTGTGGGCTGTCCACCCTCAGTCTCTCACCCTACCTCTTTGTAGTCCAAGGACAGAGAGGGTGATGGAGAAGACTGAGGGCAGAAGTGGAGGGGGAGGTCTTGACATTGAAGGTGGGGGAAACAGAGATTAGCGGTTGATAATCAGAGTAAAAATAATGAGCGTAGACATCCTTTATTGAGTACTTACTATGCCCTCCATAATAAATGGTTCTTTTCTTACGTGACTAGCCCTATGGGTAGGGACTTTCAACTATTCGCTTTAAAAGGCACAGAGCCAGTAAAGTCGTGGCTTCAGAGCTCCAGGAGGGGGGCGGCTGTTGGGGGGGGCTCACTTTGTGTAAATCTGGCGCATTTCGGTGGAAGCAGGTTCTGACTTTCTCTGATACAAACCTCAAAACAGAATGAGAGGATCTCAGGATAGTCGGTCCAGTCACCCTCCAGATGGGGAAACAGGCCTGGTGAGGGCGTGGAGCATGACTTTCAGTCCGTATCAAGTCAGGAGGGCAAACAAAGGTGGAACCCCAAGGTCTGGGGCTTACCGTCTCCCTCCCAGGCCAGGGTGCTGACAACAGCCCTGAGGGAGGAAGCAAGGGAGGGGCGTGAGAGCACCAGAGACAGACCTGGGTTTTCCTTTTGTCCTCAACTTACTGCGTGACTTTGTGCAAGTTGCTCAACCTCTCTGGGCCTCAGTTACTCCAACTGCAAAATCATGGTGGTACAGGGGTTAGACGGTTTAATTGCTAAGTCGCCGGTGATCGTAATGTTCTTAGATGCTCATTAGGCCACAACCAAAAAGCAGATTCAGAGCCAAGCAGAATGAGTTTCCAATCCCAGGGTTCTCTGAAATCAGGCTCCCCAGACTTCTGGAGGGTGGGTGGCAGTGGGAAGCTCTGGATCGCTGAAGAAGTGCCCTTTCTTTGGCAGGCACGCCAAAGGCTTCTTGATTCCAGCCCAACGATGGAGTATATGGGCTTCTACGTGAGAAGTGGGTTATAACCCCATCTCTGATTCCTCTGAGGCCTCCTGTTCTTGGGGCCAGTGAGCCCAAGGAGTGGGGGCTGGAGGGTGAAGGTCTTGGCTAGAGTAATTAGGCTTGGCCTGGGGGGTCTCTAAGACCAAGAAGCTCTGTGTGCTACTGCCTGTATATATATCGAACCAGATTGACTTATGTGAATACGGGTTTTAGGCTCACATAGACATGGTATACCCCTGCTCAGCCCACCCTCTTCCTCCTTTTCCTCCTCTTCCTCCTCCTATTATTATTATTAGTGCTGTTATTTAAGGGCTACACTTTTTCTAGCAGCACTGTGAGCCAGCTGTGTTGCAATTCACAGTGTAACGTGGAGAGTCAGAGAGGTGAAGACACTTGGCTCAAGGTGCTCAGCCAGTAAGTGGCCCAGAGACAAGAGAAAGACAGATAAAAACAGAGGGCAGAGAGAGGAGGTTGAGGGAGCAGGCAATGTGACAGACAGAAGAAAACTTCCATCTCCCTGCCCTAAATCTGACACCGAGCTGGGCCATCCTTGATGTGATCACAGACGCCCAAAGACACCTGGGGCACAGAACAGTCCCAAGAAGTGGATTGTTCCTGCAGCGAGGGGTAGCCCTTAACGCCGGGATCAACAGCTCCACACATGTGCTGACGGATGCTCTGGGGCTGATTTATAGAGGTGTCTCCGTTCCTAGGGACTCCCTGGGGCAGTGGAGAAATTACAGAAATCTCAGGCTTTCCTATTCTGCTCCAGGAAATGGGAGGACAAAGTGTGCGAGGTGGGAGCCAGTGCCCAGGGCAGCAGAGGAGGGCAGCCTGAGGGCCCAGCTGGTTGGAGGTTCCTGGGATGCAGGTTCAGTCAATGTACCAACCACACGGGGGACCAGGCACCCCACTGGGGGCTGGAGGCATGGGGCAGACGGTGGTGGATAAAACCATTGTGCCTCCAGTAAGAGAGGGGGCCTTGGGCATTATCTTACAGACCCAGAGAGGGGCACTACTTGGCCAGGGCCACTCGGAGTCAGGGATGGGGTCAGGGATGGGGGTCCCGCCTCCGAGGGCCTGGAACCAGGCCCTTCCCAGCCCCCCTGCGCCGCATGGGGGAGGGATAGTGGGGTGGAGGGAGTAGTGGTGGGGTGTTTCCTTAATGGCCCCAGCCGAGGTGTCGTCGGGGTGGTCCAGCTCTGACGTTCAGCCTCAGCCTCCCTGTGCCCTGGCGCTCGCGGCGCGGCTGCGCATTTCTCCACATCGTGGGCTGGAGAGATGGCCCAGCTTGTCGGGCCTGGGAAGGAGGAAGGGAAAGCAGGGCCTGGAGGACGATGCGGGGGTGGGGGGAGTGTAGGAGGAGGGAGCTGCGAACAAAGGGGCCCGCGCTGGATCAGGCAGGGCCGCTGAGTGACGATCCCCAGGCCCAGCGGCGGGGCGGGGAGGCTCGGGGGGCAGGGCGGGGGCGCAGGGAGATGCGGAGACACAAACCCACACAGAAGAGAGACCCAGGCGGAAGGGCAGAGATGGACGGAGAGAGGTCGGGAGAGAAACACACAGAAAAAAGAGACGGAGGCCGGCTCGGAGGTGGAAGGATGGAGGGAGAAACATGAGACAGAAGGATACTGAGGCACATAGAGAAACACGGGGAGAGAGAAGGTAGACACAGGAGAGACTCAGGGAGGGACAGAGAGAAATAGACTCAGAGAGACAGAGAAGGAAGCCTGAATCAAGAGGGGGAAGAGAGAAAATAAAGACCCGGAATTGATACAGAGACAGAAAGGCATTGTGAGTGGGAGAAGCAGACCTGGAGAGAGAAACAGAGAGGAAGTGAGCAGAGATGGATAAGACAGCAGAACCGGTCAGTGTGATTTGTAGCCGACAGTGGACAGAAAGCCACATCGATGCAAATTCACTTCGGCAGCAAGGATCTGAGGTTCTCTCTGCTGTGGGTCCTCGGCTGTCCTGGCCCAACTGGTCCTGGGTCAGGGGACATTTACCCCTGAGGCTCCAGCGTAAGGGACTTTGGCTACAATTAGTAATGGGGTTAGTTTCCTTTCCAGATAAAGGGGCTTCTGTAAGTGGTTTTGAATGCCCTGCCAACCCCATCTTCAATTTTTAAGGGTCATCCTGCCACCTCTGGAGTGGGCATCTGAGGGTGTGCTGCCCCCAGGCTGTCTGCCCCCAGGCAGGACCTCGGGGACACTCAGCAGGCCCTCAAGGGAATATCCGTCCAGCTGCAGGGACACACTTGCGTGCACACACGTGTGCAACCTCTCCCAGATACAAGCATCTTCATCTTCATCGCATATGTGTACACATACCCTTACCCAAGTCCCCCAGACACACACACACTTCACTTACTGCGGCACACACGTGTGAACTCACCCATTCATTATTTGTTTAGAATCTCTCACATGCGAAGTGTTAGACCGGACATTAAAGATAAAAAACAAGAGAGTGGAGGGGATCTCCCAGTCTCCCCCTATAGGCAGGGGTACCAGGGAGGCTGCCGGGCACTGGGCATGGGACTGTCCCTCTGTCTTTGAGAACGTCCAGGGTCAAGGTCTGTGTCGTGGTAGAGAGGTCCAGGCCCTCCAGCTCTGTAGTCAGGGCTAATAGCACCCCCCTTAGTGTAGGTGAGCTTGGAGCAAGCTTGGGGTCTCCCAGAGTATAGATTCTTTCTTTCTTCATCCCCAAAGCCTCCCCACTGATATGGGAATCAGAGGACTGGGGGTCCTGTCCCTGCATCAGGTTCTCAGAACTGCCCCCCACATCTGTTTCTTTGGGGAGTCAGGCGTAGGAGGAGATTGTCTCTTCCTCCAAAGTTGGGAGCCCCACCCTGTGAGGAGCTGGGACCCTGTGAGGAGTGGGGGAAGAGGTTGGATTTCCTTTTGTATTTGCCTCAGCATCCTGGGAGGGTGTGCACTTCCTTCCAGCTGGGCTGAGAGTGATGACCAAACCCAGTGGCTGCTTCCAGTTCTGGCCGGCTCTTTTCACTTCATACATCCTAATGATTGGAATAACAGCCAACGTTTATTGAGTGCCCGCCGCACCAGGGTGTTTGCCAAGCGCTTTGCAGATACTGCCTGATCAGGAATTCCCTGGTGGTCCAGTGGTTAGGACTCCGAGCTTCCAATACAGGGGGAACGGGTTCGACCCCTGGTAGGGGAACTCCAAGATCCCCTATGCCGTGAGGCCAAAAACAAACAAACGGGGACTTCCCTGGTGGCGCAGTGGTTAAGAATCCGCCTGCCAATGCAGAGGACACGGGTTCGAGCCCTAGTCTGGGAAGATCCCATATGCCACGGAGCAGCTAAGCCCGTGAGCCACAACTACTGAGCCCACGTGCCACAACTACTGAAGCCCGCACACCTAGAGCCTGTGCTCCGCAACAAGAGAAACCACCACAGTGAGAAGCCCGTACACCGCACCGAAGAGTAGCCCCCGCTCCCCACAGCTAGAGAAAGCCCACGCGCAGCAACAAAGACCCAACGACGAAGACCCAACACAGGCAAAAATAAATAAATAAATTTAAACAAACAAACGAAAAACAGCAATGCTGCAGATACTGCCTGATGGCAGGCTCAAAACAGCCCTATTACATGGGAGGAATGCTTGTGAATCCCATTGTACAGATGCAGAAACTGAGGCCCGGGGAGGTGAAAGCATTTGCCCCAAATAGTATGGCCAGAATTCATGCCCAGGCAGGCTATCTCCAGAAGTCAAGCTTTTAACTAACATCCACCCTTGGAGCAGATAGTTCTGACCTATCTCTGCTGCCTCCGGAAATGGGCAAGATGGGGGAGATTTGCATGTGCTTGCGTGAGTGGGGGTCGTGGGTAGTGTAGATTCCAGGGGTCAGCCAGGAGCTGCCCTGGGATTCAAACGGCAGAGGCCCAGGCTGGGGAGAACTTTCCATAGAGCAGCCGTTTCCTCTGACTGCTTTAGGGGCCTTGCCCAGGCCCACCAGCTCAGTTAAGCTCTGCTTTGGTCCCGCTGGAGGACTGTAGAGCAGCCGGCTCTGCGCCCAGTTGGCCTGCCGTGTAACAAGATAGTTTATGTTATACTGCCGAGCAGAAATAAAACTACTGACTCAAGCACTGCAAACAGATGCCGCCGGCCAGAGCCCAGGGTCCGCGGCCAGATGCTCCTCTGAGAACCCCAGGAGGGTAGAAGCCAGGAGCCTGGTCCCTCCAGACCCTGCGGCTTGGGGCGGGGGCGGGGTGGGGTGCTGCTGCAGTAGGAGGTTAGGGGGCTGCTAAGGGGCTTTCGGAAATGGCCAGGGAGGAAATGAAGAAGGAAAGGGGGCCCATCTTTCCTTTCTCCAACTTACTCTTTCTCCACGAATTTGGCAAATTCTATACTTGAGACCTGCCAGTTTCTGGATTTTAACGGCTTTTCCTCCCAGGAAGAGAGGTGAAACCCAGGAAGCCTCCTGGAAATCCCCATGAGTTCTCCTAAAATACCCCAAGTAAACATGCTCTGAGTCCCCTAAACCCCCTTCTAAGAAGATTCTGCCCCTAAGCCCTCAAGAGAGTTCTGGAACTTCACCTCCTAACTCATCTCTCCCACCCACCCCCAGGTCTGCTGCTTCATCTTCTAGACTGCAGCCGCCAGGACCTTCTTTAAAGCGTGCAAGTCATGCTCTTGCTCCCATACCTTCAATGGCTCCCTATTATCCACAGTAGAGCTTCTCAAAGAGTGGTCTGAGGAGTGTGCGCATAGGAGTCCCCTGGCGTGGTTGTTAAAATGCACATTCCAGGGCCACACCCTTGAGCTACAGAATCCACCTCTTTGGGGGCCTAGGAATCTGCATTGTGAACAATCGGAAACCTTTCGGGAAGGAGGCAAGGTGTGATTTTTTTGTAAAATGAGCACATTGTAGAGTCAGTAGGGTGATGTCAAGTGGAAAGTGGGTGCAGCGCTTTTCATTCTGTTATTCAGCAGATGTTTAGAGCACCTACTATGTGCTGAGCACTGTGTTGGGGGCTGGGTGCCCGGGTTACAGTCTGGACAAGGTAAATGAGGTTCTGGCTGTCTTGTACTTCCAGTGACTTCGCAGGAAGAAGAGCTGGATGATGGTTGGAAGGTTCCAGAAGACATCATGGGGAGGCACCTCAGGACGGAAAAGTGAATTATCCACAAGGATTCAGTGGCTGCGCTCCTGATCAAAGGCTGGTGTTGGGAAAGTCTCTGAGGTCAGAATTGTGAAACGGGACTGAAGGCGCTGACAATTCTGCAGCAGCACAGACTCTGGGGAGAAGGTGAGAAGAATGAGGAAATGGAGGCATCCCTGCTCTCTCCTCTGCTTATCTTTCCTGCACTCTCCAAAGGTAGGGACCTTATCTCCCCTTCTTCCCAGAAACCCCCAGAAGTGCCCGCAGTGCTCTGGAAATGTCTGTTGAATGAATGAAAGAAGGGAGGTGGAAGAGGGAGGGGGAGATAGAAGACAAAGAAGGGAGGAAAGAACAAAAAGAATGAATAAGGAGATAGGAAAAGAAGGAAGGAGACAGCAGGCCTCCTGTATAGTTCATAAACCCCAGACGTTATTTGGAGTAGGGGTGAAAACAATGTGTGTGTGCACGGATGTAGACCCTAGAGAATATTAGGGTCTATTCTTAGAAACCAAGGCATCTAGGAACGCAGAAGTGGCCCCTGTCCTATGGTCCATTCTCTCCTGGGGGAGGAAGAAGGCAAGGGAGGCTGATGTAAAAAGGCGGAGTGCTGGCACTTCCCTGGCGGTCCAGTGGTTAAGACTGCGCTTCCACTGCACGGGCATGGGTTGGATCCCTGGTCAGGGAACTAAGATCGTGCATGTCCTGCGGCGTGGCCAAAAAAAAAAAAAAAAAAAAAAGTGGGGGTGACATTGGGGGAGTGGAACTGACCTGGCCAAGGTTCATATCAATGAGGGCAGTCACAGGGGCTGCCAGGGGAAAGGCGATGAGGGGTGTGTGTGTGTGTGTAACAAGCAGAGACTTTCAAAGCGATCAAAAAAAAAAAAAACCTCTGATGAACACTCTCTTCTACTCCCTCCCTCTCGGACCCCATTTCCTCCCAGTCAAGGCCCAGGACAGACACGCCTGAAAGTAATTCTAAGAGGCAGGGGAAGCTTGAGCAATTATTTTTACACTAAAAAAAAAATTTTTTTTAAAGCCCTCAAAGATACGGGCATGCTCACGGCTCTAAGACTCTGAGAGGCCCTGGCCACCCCATCCCTGAGTGCGCCCTCCTTCCCAGCCCCCATATGGTCTGGCCTCTATCTTCTGCCTGCCTGTGACAGACAGGCCAGGCCAGGCCCCCCCAGAGACCACTCCCTCCCCAGCTGGAGGCCTGTCCCCTCTGAAACTGATCCCGGGCCTTTGGATCTAATTTGTTTCTCTGTCTGCCGGGTTTGGGGGGGGTCTTGCCTGGAGACATGGTGGTCACAGGTGACATCAATCATGTCTGCATCTTCCCAGGGACGGGGATAGGATATCAGAGAGGTGACCAAGCATTTGCCACATGATTCAAATCATCTCAGCATTGATTAATTGGGTTCATCCTGAGTTTCTGAATCATAACAACTGTTTTTCTCCTTCACCGAATGTCAACAGACCCTTAAAGGGGAAGGATCCATTTACCCAAGGCATGTGGTGCATTAAATTGATCAGCTCCTATTAAATGTTAAATGCTGGATGCGTTTTAGACAAAGTCGATTTGCTCGAGGTACGTTTCAAAGGTTGTGTGATGATTAGACATCTCTCTCCCTGCCTCGCCCCTTCCTCTCTAGCTTTTCCCGGGACGTGTTTTGGCTTTGGCCTCTGACAGATGGGATGCGGGAACGTGTGGGCTGATGGAGAGGGTCCTTTGCTGGGGCGGGGGGAGACAGGGTAGCGGAGAGCCCCTACAGACTGTTTAAAAGAGATACAGTTTCTGAAAAGTTTAATAAGGCAGAAAACAGTCCCGGATGCCAAACTTGCCTTCCAAAAGTTAAATATCCGGAATGCCTCCTGCCCTGAAATGGAGGAGAAAACAGCATTTCCCAAGCCAAAAAAAAAAAAAAAGGGCAGTTTTCTAGAGAAGAGAAATTCTGTTTCTACACTGGTATGGGTTCTGGAAGCTAAATAACCCAATATGCTTGGCCTGGAAGCAAAATCCAGTTCTGATGTGATCAGTCAGTGAGAGGAGGGACAGAAAAAATAAAATCAAAGCTCAGGCAAGTTTCCAGCTGTCTTTTCTACGTGTGAAAAGAGATGCTCGGCCGGGCACCCATCCTACTGGCTGTGTGACCTTGGACAAGTCACTGTGTTTGTCTGAATCTCAGTTTTCTGAGATCTCAGTTTTTTAGTAAGAGGATTAATGATATTCACTGGTCTGTTGAGAAGTCTAGATTAAAAGAAGGAAGGTTAGTGAAGTAACTCAGCAAATGCTGGGTTCTTGGTAGACATTTGATAGTTAAAAATGTATGTGTTTGAGGTGAGGATGGGGCTGTCGCCGGGAGGTCCTGGTGCCTCGTGTTTGTGGATTCATTTGGTTCACAAAGTTTCAAAATGTAGGTGAGCTCCAAGATTTAGCCAAGGGGACATTTTTGGCTGTGATAACTGGTGGGAGACCTGGAAATGGAGATCGATCTGTAAGTGTGGGCTTGACAGCCCCTAGTGATGTTGGAAGAGTGAATTGGAAATTGATTAGCGTGTCTGGAAGGTTCTCAGGGAGAGTGGAGGCTCTTCACCCCTATGCAGTAAACCTCCCAAGAATCCCCCCATCAGCAGGGTTTTCTCTCCCAGCAACAGGTTCGGGTACTTGAAATGACCTGCATCCTCTGTGACCCCTGACTCGTTCTTAGTGATGGACAGAAGGTGATGGACAGGTTCACCCATACTCTGTGGCTCTGGGTTAGGGTGACTCTTCCCAACCTGAGCCATGTTTCTGTGGCTGCTGCTTTTGCCTCTGCTAAATCGTTTTGTGGAATGATTGGGCTGTCCTGGTGTCCTGGGAGACAGCGAAGGGGACAGACAGATCACATGGGGAGAAACACAGCAAGAGGTGGGGACAGTCCAAAGAGAGACAGAAGGAGACTAGAGAGAGAGACACACACACACAGAGAGAAAGAAACGCAGGAGAGAAAAGGATAAAGAAGAGAGAGGAAAAAAAAAGCAGAGAGAGACAGAGATAACTACCCCTACCCAGAAATACAGAGGAAGGGGGCCAGGAGAGGGTCAGAAATACCAGGCGGTACCTGCAAAGAGAAACTGAAACCCAAAGACATAGTCATACAAGGAGAAAGACGGCAGAGGTAGAAACAGAGCAAATGAGCGGGCAGATGCGATACTTGAAATGCCATATCTTGGACTAGTAGGTGCTTTATTCTTGGGCTCCTGACTCACGTTTCTCTCCCAGAACGTGGAATTCCCTATCAGTGTCACCAGGCCTTCAAAGTCCCCTGCTAGCCTGGTGCCCTGGGAGGCACTGCTGGGGTACCACAAATTAGACATCGGGGCTACAAGGCAGGATTACATCAGGGGAGGGATGGACGGTGGGAAGGATCAAAGGCAGCCAGGGCCCTGGATTCATTGGCAGGACTCCCAGTGGGGCCCACAGGCCTGAATTCCTGGCGGGACCCCCGGGAAACATGCTGCTGGGCAGATAGAGACGTTCCAACCGCAGGCTGCCTTCATCCCTCCCTCCCTCCCTCCCTCCCTCTTTCTCTTGCATGTTCCTTGAAATCAGAATTGAGGGTTGGTGAATGCTTCATTGAACTCAAGATAGCAGGGCCTGCTCTTCCAAGGGACCCCAGTTCTTGAGTCTCAGTTCCCTTGTATGTGAGACAGACATTCTAGTAACAGGTGGGGACTGCCCTCCCAAGTTATCAGAGACCTGATGGAATTATGTTAAGTGTTCAGGAGGAAAAAAAGTAAAAAGAAGAAGAAGGAAAAAAGGGGGGACTTCCCTGGTGGCCCAGTGGTTAAGACTCCGCGCTTCCACTGCAGGGGGCGCAGGTTCAATCCCTGGTCGGGGAACTAAGATCCTGAATGCTGTGTGGCGTGGCCACAGGGGAAAAAAAAAAAAAAAAAAAGAAAGAAAGAAAAAAATGAAAAAAAGGAATTCCTTGGCAGTCCAGTGGTTAGGACTCCGTGCGTCTACTGCCGGGGCCCAGGTTCGATCCCTGGTTGGGGAACTAAGATCCCGCAAGCCAAAAAAAAAAAAAAAAAAAGAAGTGTTCAGGAGGGCAGAAAGATGTGCTGGTTTGGAGTGAGAGACTCTTGCGATTAAATCCAGCTGTCTTTCCTGAGACTTAGTCTTCTCCTGTGTAAAATGGGGATCACAGAAGGACCTTTCACTGCATTGCCGTGGGCTGTAAACCATCACCGGTGCTCAGCTGAGCCCAGCGCCTGGTGCCTAAGAAGCACAGGACCCACGGCAGCTCTAGGAGACAGAAGCCAGATTGCTGCCCGGACAGGGGGTAATATATGGCATCCAGCTCCGGCCGAGAATTGAATTCAACCTCAGCTGGAGAATTAGAACATTGTGATTAGAAACAAGAGGAGAGAAGGGACAAAACAACCTGTCTTCAAGTGCATGATGACAGAGCACAGACTTTCCTGGCAGCCCGGGGGGCTGGGGAAGGACAGGGCAGATCATATTAATAACAATAAATTATATCTGCACTGTGATTTATGGCTCTGAGGCGCTTCCCATTATGTTATCGTACAGTGCCTTAGGAAGGGCGGGCTCTTCTGATGATCGTCTCAGCCCTTTTAATGTCATTGCTGCTATTAGTGACAGTGGTGCGATCCGTGTTATTATTGATGTGATTCTCCTAGTTTCCGAATTGGGGAAACTGTGGTTCAGGGGGAGCAAATAACTTGCCCAGGGAAAGAGTTGGACCAGGATTTAAATCCAGGTTTTGTCCTCCTGGGTCTTTTCTGGCTGTCCCCTAGGAATGAGACCGTCTGTTTTCCATGCTGCCATTTTGTCTTCTCCACCCACTGGGGCGTCTTGGTTCCTTCTTTCCTGTCGTAGACACTTGAGACTTCTCTTCTTATCCATCAAGGGTGAAGGGGCTCAAAGGGCCCTCCTGTTGGACCCCGAGGCCCTCCATCTGCCTAACCCACCAGCACCCATCTCTACCCCATATTCCCACTGATGGGAGCTCCCAGCAAGGAAAGAATTCCCTCCGGCAGCTGCCCGTTGCGGGGCGGGTAGGGGTGACCCGGATGTGGACTTGAACTTCCAAGTTACCCCCAGCCCCACGGCTGGCCTCACATCTCTCTTTGAACCCAGCAGCAGCCTGGCCAGAGGGTTCACTCTCCTCTTTCCCTCTCACCTCCTGTCCTTGCCTTCAGGAAGCTCGCAGTCCGATTGGGACCGAGTTGATTTGGGGACCAGGTTCATTTAGCACTTGCAGAGCGAGCTATTTCAAGAATGTGCAGATTCAGTCCTGGAAATGGCCTAGGAGGAGACCGGCTGGGCTTCTGAGCAGGAGGACAAATGAGCTCCCCCTGCCCGCCACCCCTCCTTGCATCCCATCCTGCGATTTCCTTTGTCTGAATCCCAAATCCCCCTTTACATGATCCCGGAGGCTTCCTAATAAAATAGAACTGTAACTTTATCTAAGACGAGTGCAGCACATGTAGAATGGATAAGGTGTAATTAATAACAGAAAATAATGTTTCCCCCCCTCCTGACCTTCCACCCCCATATAAGTGTCTTAAGTTTTATGACAGCCAAGCCCAAAATGACTGTGTGCGTGCATGTGCGTGTGTGAGTGTGTGGTGTCTGAGCTGAGCCTTGTATGGCCCCTCAGACATGCTTGGGGCCAGTACGTCTGTCTGGTGAGCATTCACCTAGCCCTGGCTGGAATTGGTTTACGTTTCTGGGTGGACTGGCCTCTCGCTGAACCCAGGCACTGCCTGAAACTGATCTGATTTCTTGAAGTCAGGATTTGGTCTAGATCTCAAAATACCCTGTATCTATTTCCATGCAAAACTTGGGGCAATGCAGAAGTTGAAGGATGAAAAGAATAAAGGGGTAAGTGTGCATGTGTATACACACACACACACACACACACACACCATCTTTTGGATGATCGAGTGCATTTCAGAACCCCGGTTGGTTCTGGGGAGGGGGTATTGATAGTTATTTGCGTCCATAGCAGTAGGCAGGAAACCAAGGTGAACATTGGCTTTGATGCTGCAAATCCTTGGCCATACAAGGATCTCATTATGGAAGGTGCTCTCTTAAGCGATGGCATCTCCCCACCCCGCCACATAGCACCATCCTTGCTGTTAATCTGGGAAGGAACGAAAGAAGTGTGCGTGGCCCAGCGAGGTAGGGGCTGGAGGAAGCAGGGGAAGGGGTGAGGGGAGCCCCATCTCCAAGTCGCCGCGGACTGTCGTCTGCCGTGGGAATTGAAGGGCACTTGCGCCGATCCTGTTTGTCTTAATGGTTCCATAACTGTGTTCTTTTTGAGTAATATTATCTTGCTTTAAAGGTCACTGGGCTGGCCTGAGCTCTTGGTTTCTCATGGTTCATTACGTTTGATGCTCAACTTTTCGAGAAGTCCTCAGCACCAACCTCTGGGTTAATGGAAGCCACACCAGCCACGAAGCCAGTGGCTTTGAATCTTCCCCGGATGGGGAGGCCTGGGCAGGGTGCAGTGAGCTTCTTCCTTTTGATCAGCAGCGCTGATGTGAACCAGAGGTCATGCATGTTGTGGGCCGTGTGTTAGTTCTGCAAGACAGCGGCAACTGGACCCTCCAGATTCTTTCCCACCCCAAGCCTGGGGAGTTTTATTTTCCATGTTTGCCTTCTCTGGGCTGACTTTTCCGGGACCCCTAGGGCACCAGAGGGACTTTTGGGGGAAGATGCGGAGCCCTAAATCGTTAGAGAAGGCCCCTCTGTCTACCCCTCTGGCCTTCCTCCTTCCATCTTTGGCTCTTTCAGGCACAGATAAACCAATTCCTGCTCCCCCGGGGCACTCCTGCTCACCGATGTTAGGTGACAGGCTGGATTTGGAGGGAGATCTCTTTCTCCTGGGGGAGTCATTGGGATGCTGAGGTCTTTTACGGTCATGCTTGAACTCTGGAGAGCCCCCAAACTGACGGCCACCTCTGCTAAGTTGATCGTATATTTTTCTGTCATTCTGTCATTCCGTCATCCTTCTCCAAATGCTTTGGCCTGCCATATTTTTATGACTCTTCTTCCAAGAGGGGAATCCATGGAGGGTGGGTCAGCATGATTTATCTTCAAGGAGAAGGGAAGGAGAATTTCTTATCTGTGGTATCAGGAGGTGGGATTTTCCTCTTATCACTCTGTCTTTTGCTTTGGGGTTTAAATGCAATACAACGGGTTGGATTAAGCAATTCAGGGAGTTCTTTAGGAAAGTTGACAATGACCAGAAATTGGGGACTCAACCGTCTTCTAATTTTACATCCTGCTAGTTATTTAAAATCACAGTACACCAGCCCTGGAGTTTGTTGCCAGGACCAGAAGATCTTGATTGGATTAAAATATCTCCCAAGGGGAGGTTTTGAGGCTTTGGCAAACATAATGAGAGGAGTAGCTCTTCAAAAACAGAACTTGAAAAATTAAACAAGTAATATATACTCATTATTGCAAAAAAGTAGAAAAGGCAGATAAGGAAAAAAAATTACCTGTAATCCCACCCCATGGGGCTAAGTATTCATATTTTACCATATATCTTTCCAGTCTTCTGGGTATGGTACATGCGTTTTAGATGAAAATAAGTTATTGCATTTGCTGCTAATGACAGTTTTTATTAGCAAAAACTATATGTACCTATTGTAAAATATTCAAATAATATGGAAAATAACAAAACCACCACCAACAACAAAAACTCAGATTGCAACCACTATTTACCTTCAGGTGAATATCTTTCTAGATACCTTTTCTTTTTTTTCTTTTTCATTCAACCATCAATATTGAATATTTGTATTTTTTCTTACACATATTTCTTGTATTCCAATCGTGACATTCTAGAACACAGTGAGCACATTTATAACTTATTACTGCATTACTACCTTGGCTATTCCTTGACCAAAATTTACTTCATACAACTGACAGCCTAATTAACCTACTGGAGTTTTTTTTTAATGTATGCATTCAAAGAATAAACACCAGTTGCATTGATAATAACTGAATTTTTACATCTCTATGCACCCATGTATCCAACACCAGGTCAAGATATTATAAAATATTTCTAACACCCTACAGTGTTCTCTGTTACTTCTTTCTGTTTCATACTCTCCCAGGGCAACACCTAAACTGACCTCTATCACCATATATGACATACGTGGAAACACACGGTGTATATTCTTTGGTAGATACCTTTTCTCATATTGTTTGATACCCTGCTTTAAAAAATCTTAACATAGGACTTCCCTGGTGGCACAGTGGTTGAGAATCCGCCTGCCAGTGCAGGGGACATGGGTTTGAGCCCTGGTCCGGAAAGATCCCACATGCCGCAGAGCAACTAAGCCTGTGCGCCACAACTACTGAGCCTGCGCTCTAGAGCCTGGGAGCCACAACTACTGAAGCCCGCGTGCCTAGAGCCCGTGCTCTGCAACAAGAGAAGACACCGCAATGAGAAGCCCGCGCACCGCAACGAAGAGTAGCCCCCGCGCGCCGCAACTAGAGAAAAGCCCACACACGGCATCGAAGACCTAACGCAGCCACACACACACAAAAAAACCAAAACTTAACATAGAATGGGCTTCTCCCTGCCAATAAATTTGTCTCTACACCATTATTTCTTAGGGGTGGAGTTGTGTTCCATTATAAGGATGCACCAAGGTTTAGCTAATACATCCCCTGCAGCTGGGCAGTTAGATCATTTCCAATTGTTCACAAAGACCTCTTCTTGGGGATTAGCTGATGTGTTGCAAACACTTTATCAGGTGGGATGTGTGTCCCGCCCACAGCCCATCAAACAAAGGTGCACCATGCCTTTGCTATACAATAACAATAACTATAGCAAGACAGAAATTTGAATCCCCTAAGAAGACCTTTAGTAGCAGAAAGCCCAACTAACAGTGATTTAAACAAGGGGAGAGTTTTTGGTTTTTTTTTGTTTTTCTTTCTCACATGATGAGTAGTCCAGAGGTGGGCTGCTGCTGACATTGATCCAGCTGCCTTAAGAGGTCATCAGGATCCGGCTTTGTCTTTTATCACTCCACTGTCCTTAGCATTTGGCCTTTTTTTCTTGTGCCTGTCTTCCTCATTTTCAAATATGGCTGCCTCAGCTCCAGGCATCACGTCTGCATTAAGACAGGAAGGAGGAAGGGGTGGCACCAGAAGGCTTTCCTCTTGAGCATTTCTCCTTGATGAGAAATTGAAACTCTCCCCCAAATCCTCCCAACAGACCTCTGCTTACATTTTATTGGCCCAAACTGTGCCACATGGACTGCTTTAGCTACCAAGAGGCCAGGAAAGTGAATCTTTTCTTTTTTAGACCCCATTATAGGAGGTAGGAAGGGAGAAGGCTGTTGGGAATGGATGTTGGATTAGTTAACTAGTGATTAAGGCAGCCAAAACATTTTCACCCATAGCTAGGCCTGTTCTGGGGCATTGCCTCTACTTACCCATTCCTGACCCTATTTACTCTGACTTTCTGTATCTCACCTGACCCTTACATCTCCAGTCCCCACTCCCAACTCTTCTCCTTTTTGTCTGGCCTCTTGGTTTGGGAGACACACTTAGACTCCCCCATGCCGGACTTGGCTTTTCACTTAACTTTGCCTATGTTAGCAAGATGCTCTCTAGTCTGTAAAGTGCTGGGTTATTCGAAGGACTTGCTCATGTGAAAATGGATTCAGTGCTGGGCTCCGCGGTGCTGGGGCCAGGAATTCCTTCTCTGAATTCCCAGCCTCCAGCACAGAGCTTGGCATCATTCATGCTCATTAAACCCAAATAGAGGGAGGACAGTGGGGCATCTTTTTAACCCTAGTGATTCCACATATCTGATAGAAGCAGAGCTGGCAAAGAACGCCCTGAGTGGGATTCTTCCAGGGGGCGTTTCTTCAGTGGCCTGTGGCTGACTCTTGATTTGGGATACTTTTCCCAAGAGGAGACACCCTGTGGCATCAAGATGCTGCATCTCTGAGAACTCTGCTTTGTGACTTGGTATCATGGGATACCTTTGAGTTGGACCACACTCCAGTTTCTCTTGGGAGGATTTTTTTTCACTCTGCAACCCCAAAGATCCTGAGATAGGTGAAATCTAACGTTGTGTGGAGAGTCTATGATCAGGTTTGCTGTGAATCTGCAGCTTAAAGCCAGATCTGGATCTGTTATGATCATTTCATGATTTTGTTTACCAAAGTGAGTCCATGATCTAGACAGGATGGAAATAGCTAGAGGAACCTATTCTCCCAGGTTTATTTGTCAAATAAAACTGGGGGCAAGGGGTGGGGCGAGGGTGGTGGTGGTGGATGTGAGGTCATAAAGACAAAAGTATAAAAAGAAGAAGAGTTAACATTCTTTGAGAGCCTATTCTGTGCCACGGCCCCGAGGGAGGGCATTTGACATATACTAGCTAACTTAACCCTTGCAACGATCATTTGATATAGTGTTCCGGTTATTCTTGCTGTGTAACAAATCACCCTCACATTTAGCAGCTTAAAACCACTCACAAATCCTGTTGTCAGGAATTAAGCCAAGATTCAGTGGGAATAGCTTGTCTCTGCTCCATGAGGTCTATACAGAGGGCTCAGTTGGGAAGGCTCGATGATGTGGCAACTTAATGGCTGGGGACCAGAATTATCTGAAGGCTCCTTTACTTCCTCTGAAGGATTGAGGCTGGGATGACTTGAAGATTCCGATTGCCACTCAGAGCACCTACACAGGCCTCTGCACATGGCCTGGGATTCCTCCCAACGTGGCCGCCTCAGGGTAGCCTTAACACAGTGGCTCAGGACTCCAAGACCAAGTGTTCCAGCAGACAAGTCAGAAGCTGTATTGCCTTTTGTGACCCATCTTAAAAGTGTTCAGCACCATTTCTGCCATGGTCTATTGGTTGAAACAGTCACAGACGACCCAGATTCAAGGGGAAGGGACATAGACATGTATTTGGATGAGATGAGTGTCAAAGAATTTGGGGATGGATTTTAAAAGTGCCGGAGGTAGATAAAATGAAACCCAATTTTACAGACAGAAAAGTGAGGTCAGAAAAGGTTGATGATCTGTCCAAGATAACACACAAAGCATGATGCGGGGCCAGGATTGAGCCCAGGGTTATGGAGTAGAGAAAATGCTTATGAATGCATATGAAATTACGCATTTATTATATTAAGAAGAAGAAATAAGATCACTTCTGGCTCAGAGATCATTAACAGCTGGTTAAGTGCGACCTACGCTATTTACTGAGGGAGAAACTGACTCCTTGCTGGAAGGCTGTAGGCTATTGGACTAAACACACAAGCCGTCACAGTGAAGTCAACTGGGTAAATATTATTGGCAAAATTGGATGATTCCTCTCAGAGTGGGGTCATCCTGGTTTTGAGAGGTCAACCGGTCCAGCCTTTTAGCAGAACCTCTCATAAACCTCAGTGGACTCAGGGGTCAATCCAGGTTTTGAAGATAACAGCTGATATGCTCATAGCACTTGATGTTTGCCGAGGACCTTTATATGCAATGTCTCCCTGACTTGAAGCAGCTCTTAGGTCTCTTCTGCCTGCCTGGGATATATCCTTCTCCATCCTGCTGGATAATGGCTTACCTGGACCGAGTGCTTGTGATGTTTTCAGCACAGCGTGGGGTTCTTTATTCCGGTTAGAATCATCACAACACCTCTATGAGGAAAGGATTAATATACCCATGTAACAGATGAGGATACTGAGGCTAAGTAACTCACCCAAGGTCACCTAACTTAAAAGGGCACAGTGAAGATTTGGACTTAAGCCAGTGTGGTTACACCCTTATCCATGACAATGGCTGTGTCCTCACTTTGAGATGCCTGTCATGGGTCCATTCCAGAGCGCTGGTTGGGGCTCCTCTGGTTGGCTAAGTGTGTTCCTAGGACACCCTAAACACAGCCCCGGGGCGGAAGCACAGGGCTTAGAACTCCAACCCTCTAGCCTGGGGCTATTGACATTGGGGCCTGACAGTTCTTTGTTGTGGGTGCTTGTAAGTTGGGAGTAATAATGGGACCTACCTACAGAGGGTTATTTTGAGGATGCTTTGAGTGAATGTTTACAAAGTAGAAGAAAATAGTGCCTGGCACTTAATAAATGACAAATGAACTGTTACTCTATCTCTTGCTACTTGAAGATCAGAAACATCTTTTATCTCTGCATCTTCAGTGCCTGGCACTTGGAGAATGTTCACTGAATGAATGTATGATCTTTAAGTACTGTGTTTTACATGCAAACAGTAGATACCTACACTTAAGTCTGCCTGAAGTCCCACTTCCCAGCCTGTACGCAGACCCATGTGTCCTTGGAAAGTTCAGAGCGCAAACGAAGCCTCAGATGGGCTCACCTTTGCGTGTGGAAAATTCCGCAGATGCACTTTCTGGTCCAGATCACCCCTCCCTACCCCCACCAACTGCAACTCCGCAGACAAGCCAGAGAAAAGAGAAGGGAAGAGTGAAAACAATTCTGAATGCAACGGCGAATTCAGCTGGTGTGTGGAGGAGTGCAATATTCCAAACACAATTAAAACCCAATCAGGGTCCGGAAAAGTGCATTAATGTCCCTCAGTCAAACGGCAGAGCACATGTGGCTTAGGCGTCTCTCTGGGGGCCACTTCTTCAAGGGCTGTCATGATGGCAGTGAAGTCCCCTACCCCGGTAGAACCCCTTGCTATCCTGCCCAGGCCTGAACCTCGGAGACCAGGATCCCTGGCCTAGAAGGGAGCCCAGGGCCATCTCTGTTTGTCTATTTTTTTTTTTTTTAATTAAAGAAAAAAAAATTTTTTTTTTTTGGCTGCTCCACGTGGCTTGCGGGATCTTAGTTCCCCAACCAGGGATCGAACCCAGGCCCCCGGTAGTAGGAGGGTGGAGTCCTAACCCCTGGACCGCAAGGGAATTCCCTGTTTGCCTGTGTTTTTTTTTTTTTTTTTTTTAATTTATTTTATTTATTTATTTTTGGCTGCGTTGGGTCTTTTTTGCTGCACGTGGGCCTCCTCCGGTTGCGGTGAGCGGGCGGGGGCCACTCCTCACCGCGGCGCGCGGGCCCGTCACCGCCGTGGCCTCTCTCGTTGCGGAGCACGGGCTCCAGGCACGCGGGCCCCAGTAGTCGCGGCATGCAGCCTCAGCAGTCGTGGTGCGCGGGCTCAGTAGCTGTGGCTTGCGTGCTCCAGAGCGCAGGCTCAGCAGCCGTGGCGCACGGGCCCAGTTGCTCCGCGGCATGTGGGATCTTCCCGCACCAGGGCTCGAACCTGTGTACCCCGCATCGGCAGGCGGATTCTTAAATCACTGCACCACCAGGGAAGCCCTTGCCTGTGTTTTTATCTCTAGGTATATGTGATTGCCGAAGAGGAGAGGTCAGCTGAGTTTCCACGGGCGTTCACTGATTTTCAGGAAAGAATGGGAATGGTTCACTCATTCAGTCAACAAACATTTCATCTGGGGGCTGCTTCTGTGGGGCCAGCACTGGGATACATCAGGGGTTCTCAGCTGGGGCCAGTGTCCCCACAAGACATTGGGCAATACCTAGACACACCTTCAGTGGCCACAACATGGGGTGCCTCTAGTGTAGAGGCCACAGATGCCACGGACCATCTTGAAATGCTCAAGACAGCTTCTGCAACAAGAAATTATCCAGTTCAAAACAGCAGTAGCGCTGAGGCTGAGAAACCTAGCTAAGGCTCAAGCGATAGATAGACGAGGTCCCTGCCTTGGCTTGGTTTCCTTGAATGCAGTCATCTTAACTATTTCTTTTCTGTTTTTAAAAAAATTTTTGGGCCTTCCCTGGTGATGCAGTGGTTAAGAATCCGCCTGCCGATGCAGGGACCACGGGTTCGAGCCCTGGTGCGGGAAGATCCCACATGCCGCGGAGCAACTAAGCCCGTGCGCCACAACTACTGAGCCTGCCCTCTAGAGCCCGCGAGCCACAACTACTGAGCCCGCGTGCCACAACTACTGAGCCCGTGCTGTAGAGCCTGCGAGCCACAACTACTGAGCCCGTGCTGTAGAGCCTGCGAGCCACAATTACTGAGCCCGCGTGTCACAACTACTGAAGCCCAAGCGCCTAGAGCCGGTGCTCCACAACAAGAGAAGCCACCGCAGTGAGAAGCCCACGCACCACAACGAAGAGTAGCCCCCGCTCGCCGCAACTGAAAGAAAGCCTGCGTGCAGCAATGAGGACCCAACGCAGCCAAAAATAAATAAATAAATAAATTTATTAAAAAAATTTTTTTTTATTGGGGTATAGTTGATTTACAATGTAGTGTTAGTTTCAGGTGTACAGCAAAGTGAATCAGTTATACGTATACATATATCCACTCTTTTTTAGATTCTTTTCCCATACAGGCCATTACAGTGTACTGAGTGGAGTTCCCTGTGCTATACAGTAGGTCCTTATTAGTTATCTATTTTGTATATAGTAGTGTGTATGTGTCAATCCCAGTCTTCCATTTTATCCCCCTGCCCCTTACTCCCCAACTATTTCTTTAAGCAGCTGGACTCGGAGAGGGGTCCCTTTAAAAACAACCTCAGTCTTTTTTTCTCTGAGCACGGGCCTGCTGGGGAGTTGTGTCTGTGCGTGCGTGCGTGCGTGTGTGTGTGTGTTCAGAGCCGTGGGGGGTATATGTTTGGACTTGTGCGGTTGTCTGTTTATGTCTGTGTGCAGCGGCGTGGCTCTGTTCGTCAGAACTTTTCTGTCATTTCCTTCCCCTGCTTTTGCCAAAGAAGCACGGGTGGCTTGTTAAGACCTTCTAAGGTTGAATTCTTCGCCAGGCAAGATTCAGACATCCTTGGGGACAAGCCTTCTGTGTTTCCCTGTCTCCACCCCAATCCCTCACTACCCTCCCTGCCCCGACCTTGGCCATAGAACTAGAGGTCAGTAAACCCGCCTCTGAGTCAAAGCTTTGAACTTGGAGTTTAGTTTAGGCTAACTCCGCTGTGCTGGGGTGAGGATCCAGGAAGCTTTAAAAATGGTGTTTCCGAGGAATCCAAGCCCGGCCACGAAAGCGATTGCTCTAGACTGGGGGTTTTAGCCTCATCCCTGTTGGCATTTCTGGGCCAGATGATCCCCTGTTGTGGGAGCCTGTCCTGTGCATCGCAGGGCGCTGAGCGACATCCGTGACTCGGACCCACTAGCTGCACCCCAGTGCTGACAACCGAAAATGTCTCCAGACACAGCCCAAAGTCCCCTGCAGGCATGCAGTTGCCCGGTTGAAAACCACTGATCTACAAATACACAGAACAACAGGGGTGCATCTTAACACACTTCATTTTGAACTATAGAAGCCAGATCCTGAAGTGTGATACTGTGGGATTCCATTTATACAAAGTACAAAACCAGGCAGAGCTAAACAGGACAGTGGTTGCCCTTTTTTTTTTTTTTTAAAGATTTATTATTTATTTATTTAATTTCTCTTTTGGGCTGCGTCGAGTCTTAGTTGTGGCACGCAGGATCTTCGTTGTGGTGTGTGGGCTTCTCTCTAGTTGTGGCGTGTGGGTTTTCTCTTTCTAGTTGTGGCACGCGGGCTCCAGAGCACGTGGGCTCAGTAGCTGTGGTGCGTGGGCTTAGCCGCTCCGCGGCACGTGGGATCTTAGTTCCCGGACCAGGGATCGAACCCGTGTCCTCTGCCTTGTAAGGCACATTCTTTACCACTGGACCACCAGGGAAGTCCCAGTGGTGGCTCTTTTGAGAGTGGGGGTCAGACAGAGATTGGAAAGGGGCACCACGGGGACTTCTGGGGATGTCTGTTTCGTTTTTAAATCTACGTGCTGGGTACACTTATGATATATGTGCTTTTCTCTATGTATTTTACACCTGAATCAAAAAGTGTGTGTGTTGAGGGGATAACATATTAAGTGAACACATTTGGAGAATGGGAGAAGACTGTCTTAGGAAAAAAATCCAAATGGGACAGGTTTCATCTCCTTCCCAAACCCCGCAGTGGACGGTTTGTGAGCAGCTTTATTTAAACGATTCTTATAGAATCCCTCCAGCTGTTTCTAAAGCTGCAGAAACAATAACTCTACAAGGCAATGATCTGATTGAGGAGAACACGTTGTCAGCCTCTGTACAAACACACACACACACACACACACACACACACACACACACACACACACACACACACACACACACACACACACACACACCCCAAACAGAGATGTCACCAGGCCTGTGTTGAATTGAATTTCCTGCCTTTGTGTTTTCCAAGCAGCCCTACGGAGGGGAGCACGCTGCAAACTGATATGTGAAATGAACCAATAGGCCGGGTTGAGACTTCTAAAAACAAATGGGCCTTTTAATCTCCTGGAGGGGAAAAAAATCATCTACATGGGCAACGATCAAGCTCCCCTCTTTTCACCCATTTCAAGGGAAGCCTTGGCCTTGAACCTCTTTCTTGAATCCTTGTCACCCACACCGGCCCCGTCTCAGTCCAGAGGACCTCAGATTATTATCCTTCTGGCATTTCAGGTCTTAACGAACAGCAGCACAGCCACGGGGATGCCACAAACAAAGGCTACAAGGCATTCCCTATTTTCTTGAACACTCCCCTTTCAGGGAACCCCAAGGAAGTTTCTGGAAACAAGCAGGGCACAAGATGTGTCTGAGAGACCCCCAGTCTTCCTCCTAGAGGCCTCCCCGGGCATCAGCATTTGGGAAAAGCCCTGTGGACGCTGGCTCCAGCCTCCCCAGCTGGTCAGCATTTATAAAGTGGGGCACATCTGTTCCTGACTGTTAGCATGGAGAAGGGGAGGGGCTTGGGGGAGAGGAGAAACCCCAAACACTAGGATTGATCCCACTTAGTGCCAAGAGAAAATTGCTTCTAAGTTGGATTCAGGGAGAAGTGCTTCATCAAAATGCCCCCTTCGCCACCCCCCCCACTCCCGCCTCCCTCCCGCCTCCCTCCCGCTTTCCTCTTTCTTTCCTTTTAAAAGTCTCCAGGTTCTAGCCAGTCTTGAGATTTATGATGTGTTTCGCTTTTCCAACACCCTAAGATCGTATTTGGGTGATAAAGAGCTGAGAGGTCTGCAGATAGCCTGTTGGTTGGAAAAAAGAGTATGATGAATGCAGGATATTTGGAGGTTATAGAGGCTCCACGCGTGGGGCGACACATAGGAGCCGCTGAAAGATACACTGCGACAAGCTCATAGATGCCCCCCCCAAACTCCCATCGCATGCACAGAGAGGCGTCCCATGCTTACAGCACATGCCTGAGACCCACAGGCGTGCGGAAGCATGTTCATACGCAACATGTAAAACCAGAGACAGACGCAGACCCACGTCCAACATCAGACCGGGATGGGGGTACGCACCCCGGCTCCACAATGCACGCACCTCCTTGTGGCCCCAGCGAAAAGCTTAAATGAATGGGTTGTCCTTGTTGTACAAATGTCTTCCAAAACGCAGCCTCGGGGTCCACAAAACACACCCCGTCCTGCTTTCTTCATCAGACCTCCAGACCCGTAACAAACAAAGTAGAAACCCTCAGAAACAGCATCCCACCAGGTTCGAAGCCCGGCCCTGGCCCGAGACTGTTTGGACGCCACCATTTCTGCCTTCAGAGCTGCTGCAGTCAACTTTCCGAGGGGGTACTTGACATTGCAAGAGCATTCCTGGAGACCCGAGGAGACAGCGAAGGCCACGACAGATGACTCGAGGACCTTCGATGGATAAGGCCCTTGACAGCCAGGACAGAGAATTACATGGGGTTTCTCGGAGAGACAAAATAAAAACTGGCCCCCAGTCTTCCACCCTTTTCTCCAAGATCTAATTACAGATGTCTTGACATTCCTTCTGCAGAGAGTTTCCTTAAAAGATTTGCCAAGAAGAAACATTTGGAAACTGTGTTTTAGGTATAATCCCATCTGGGAGTCACTCTTGCTTGCTTTGTCGTTAGATGACAGAGTGCTTAATTATAATGAATAGGGATGTACACCGCATTCGGAAAACTAGATTATTGACCCACATAATACACCCCATGCTGACAATGGCCTTTTGGCAAAACATGCGCCTCTGATCTCACATTAATTACGACACAAATATACTTATTGTGGGTACCGAGTTTATGCGACAGAGTCCCCTTGACACATGTTCACAATAAAAACACATTTTTTTCTTCCATTCCCCTGACCCTAAGGGGGAAAAAAAAAAGATGAACATTTTTCAAGATGCTGTTTTAATGGCATGAAAACTGTCTGCTGAGTGTTCACTCCGCTTTTGTTCTTTTTCTTTTCTCCTTTTATTAAAAAGCCTTTTAAACCAAGCATTCCTGGCTTGTAGTTCCTTTCTTTGCTTTCGCTTTTATGCCGAGGGAGAGACAGATTAGATTAGATTAAAGACCAAGAGACACCTCGTGAAATACATTCCATCTCGAGGCAATTTGGTTGATAGTCAATTTGTATCTGTGTACGTGCATGTGTGCATGTGTGTGTGTGTATGTGTGTGTGTGTTTCTTCTTGTGGCTAACTGATGGTCTTTTTACAAATACTGGGTTCTGGTTTCTAGGAATGCATTTGTTCCTTTAGCTTTTTCCTCTTCAGAAGTCTGCAGCCTTTGATTGTGGCCTGACTTTTAGGGGTCTGCGGCATTTTGGGGGGAGGTAGTAAATCTTCGTATTAACCTCTTCCCTTTAACTTTTCACAATTTATCAAAACTTTTTTCCAAAAGCAGCGGCAGTTTCTTCACAAAGGGCAGATGAAAGAGACAGTTTGTTTCAAAGACCCTCTCCCCGCCCCTGCATCGGGCCTCCAGGTTTGTCTGATGATGTCACAGTGGTAACCAAGGCAACACACTGTGACATCACAATCAAAAGGCTACTGACCTTGGCCTGGAATTCAAAGGAAAAGCAGCCCATAAACTTCTAAAGCAGAAAGGAGATAAATATCCTTAGTCATAAAAGAACAAACGAGGTTTGGGGTGGGGGGCTGGAAAAAAAGAGCAGAACTTTTTTTTTTTTTTTTTTTTTTAGAAATACAGTAAAATGCTCTGCCAAGTTTTCCAGGAAGTGCCAGTGGCCATTTTGATGACGTGAGCTAGACTTTAAAACAGAAAGAGGAAAAATGAATGTGCTGAAGAAGGGTCGTTTACAATATTAGAGATAGGCAGGTGAAGCTTTCCCCCAAACCATAATCCATAAAATGAATCAGAGCAGAGTAAAGCAATAAGCAAACAACCGTTTCTGAGTGCCAGGGGGAATTAGCTGCCAGGAGAAAGGGAGAAAGCCAGGGAAGGGATTTATCAAAAAGGGAAAGTTCTCAAAGCAACAGGGTCTCCTGGACTGGATCCTGGAACAGAAAAATGGGTGAAATCTGAATAAAATCAGGAGTTTAGTTCAGTATACTGTCCCAATGTCGGTTTCTTCATTTTGGGGAACATCCCATGGTAAGGCAAGATGGTAACGTTAGGGGAAACTGGGTGAAGAGTAAACAGGGATGGGACTTCCCTGGCGGTGCAGTGGTTAAGACTCTGCAGTGGTTCCACTGCAGGGGGCACGGGTTCGATCCCTGGTCAGGGAATTAAGATCCTGCATGTCTCATGGTGCAGCCAGAAAAAAAAAAAAAAAAAAAAGAGTAAAGGGGGATTCTTGTACCATCTTTGCAACTTGTCTGCCAATCTAAAATTATCACAAAATAAAAAAATTCCTTTTTGAAAAAGGAGAAAGTGGTGCATTGTGTTTCAGCATGTGTCTTGGGAAGTCTTCCATTTTTCGGTTTGGAAATTCTGCTCATCCCTAAAGGGTCTGCAGCCCACGTACCCAGGTATTGGACTTCCACGATGGTGAGGAACATGTGACATGCAGGTAGTTTGCTAGACTCACAGGAAAGAGAAAAAGGCTGGAGTTGCCTCTGAACAACTTTAAAAAAAAAGGAAAGACAGTCCCCTGGGCCATCCTAAGTTATTCTTGTCTTCAGAGCCTTCCATGAGTCACCTGGTCTAATTTCACAAATATACTTCTTTCCCCAGACATCCTGAGGGTAGGCTGACCGCACGGCGTGAGGAGCTGGTCTCCAGAGGCCAGGAGGGGTAGGAGAACAGTACTGAACTGGGAGAGGAGAGATCCTGTCCCTGTTTTCACATGAACTTACATGTGTATTGGGAAACCAGTTCTCTCTCTAGCCTCATTCTCCTTGCCTGCTAAAAGGGGATGTAGGACAGCAGATTACATGTATTTAGACTACATGTCAGGTGCTGGGTTGGATCGATTGGTGGAGACTGGCTGTGGCCCTGTGCTGAGCCTGGGATCAGTGAGAAGGAGTGTTGTGATCCATTAGTAATGTCTGCTATGGATATGGGAGAGGACAGTGGAGGCACATTTGCCATTCCAGGCTCCTGCATACTTGGGCCTTGGCTTTCTGGGGCCTGCTAGTCCAGATAGACTCTTGTGCCTCCACTGACATCTGTGTGGGATAGTAGACAGAACAAGTCCCTGGAGTCAGCTAGTAGTGGCTTCTAATCCTGGCTTTCCTTTGTGCACTGAAGGTTGTATGGTCCATAACATTTAACAAATATGAACCACAAGTGTGCCAGCCCCTGTGCATATCCCCTTCCATCTGGAGGCAACAGACAAGTTAACAGGCAATAAAAATGCACTGTGCTAAGTGCTATGATGACAGTTAGGAAGAATGTTCTCAGGGTACTGAGTAGGAAGACCTGACTCACACCTGAGGGGCAGGACAAGAAGACTTCCCGGAGGAAGTGGCATCTAAGCTGAGTTCTGAAGGTTGAGTAGGTATTATCCTGGGGGAGGTAGCAGGGAGATATGAAGATGGAGTTTGGCTGGGCTCAGATCATGTGGGGAATTTCAAATTTATTCTCAGGGTAACGGGGAGTGACTGAGGAATTTTATGCAAGGGAATTTAATTAGCAAAAAGAAAAAAACAAGTCTTTCTGTTTATAGAGATAGATTTGGGGAGGGCGCAAGACTGGAGGCCATTTTTAGAATGGGGAGGGGCCTGGGAGCCTGGGGGTGACATCACAGGTGCTCTCAGTTACCTTGACCAGTGACATGTTTTCCTGAGTGTGTGCATCAGCTGTGCAATGTCCAGATGGAAGTCAGATCTTTGTTCCACATGATAACCTTGAGAGATGACTCGGCAGAGAAGAGGGCAGGCAGTGGAGAAGGGGAAATGGTCTGTTCATCTACAGATGAGAGCCTGTCCTTGGCTCATGGTAAGACAAGGCAAAAAAGCAACAACAACAACAACAAGATAATAATAATAATACCCACACCAGCAAGTACTACCACCTGCTTCTTCCACCCTGGACAAAGCCACTTTCATCTCTCTCACCTGGATGACTCAGTGGCCTAAATCTCCTCCCTGGTCCCCGTCCTGGACATATTCTCCATCTGTTTTGCTCTTATTTTTCAAAATTCCATTTTATTGAGGCAAAATAAAACGCATCTCTCTCAAGTGTACAGTTCAATGAATTTTGATAAATGTACACATCCGTGTAACCACCAGTCCAATGAAGATATAGAACATTCTTCTTCACCTCCGAAGTTCCCACCAGTCCCTCCCCAGTCACCTGCCCACCTCCACCCATACTTTCTGGCCGCAGGTGACCATTGATCTGCTTTCTGTCACTGTAGAAGAACTTGATCATTTCTAAGGTTTTATATTAATGGAATCATCCAGTGTGGACTCTTTTTTGTCTGGTTTCTTTTGCTTGGGATCATGTTTTTGAGGTCCATTTTTGTTGTTGTATGGATCAAAGGGTTGGTTCCTTATTATTGATGAGTAGCATTCCATCACATGGGTGTACTGCTGTGTATCTGTTCACCTGTGGATGGATATTTGGGTTATTTCCAGTTTTTGACTATTATGAATAATGCTGATACAACATCAAGTGTAAGTCTTTTTGTGGACATAAGATTCTCTTTGCTTTGGGTAGATATCTAAGAGTTGAATTGCTGAGATGTATGGTAAGTGTATATTTAGCTTTCTAACCTAAGGTAAACAATATAAGATAAAACAAAACCAAAGAGCTAAAATTATATAACTTCTAGAAGAAGAGAACACACTAGGAAATCTTTGTGACCTTGGAATAGGCACAGATTTCTTAGGACACAAAAAGCATAAACCATAAAATAAAAAAAAAATGATAAATTGGACTTTATCAAGATTTAAAACTTCTGCTCTTTGAAACACCCTGTTGAGAAAATGAAAAGGCAAATCATAGTCTGGGAAAAAATATCTGTAAATCATTTATCTGACAAAGGACATGTATCCAGAATATTAAAAGAAGTCCTATGACTCACGAATAAGAAGACAAATGACCCAATTTTAAAAGGGGCAAAAGAAGGAGATATATGAACAATCAAAAAGCACATAAAAAAGTACTCAACACCATTAGTCATCAGGAAAATAAAAATGAAAACAGTAACAATATATCACTACACACCCAACACAATGGCTAAAATGAAAAAGACCACCCATGGGCTTCCCTGGTGGCGCAGTGGTTGAGAATCTGCCTGCCAATGCAGGGGACACGGGTTCGAGCCCTGGTCTGGGAAGATCCCACATGCCGCGGAGCAACTAGGCCCGTGAGCCACAACTACTGAGCCTGCGCGTCTGGAGCCTGTGCTCCGCAACAAGAGAGGCCGCGATAGTGAGAGGCCCGCGCACCGCGATGAAGAGTGGCCCCCACTTGCCACAACTAGAGAAGGCCCTCGCACAGAAACGAAGACCCAACACAGCCGTAAATTAAATAAATAAATAAAATAAATAAACCCAAAGTTTAAAAAAAAAAAAAAAAGACCACCCATGCCAAGTATTGACAAAGATGTGGAGCAACTGGAATGCCCAGTGGGAACGCAAAATGGTACAGCCACTTTGGAAGAGTCTGACAGGTCCTTAAGACAGTTTCTTTCGTAAAAGAGTGAAAAAAGTTCTTAAAACCCTCCAATGGCTCTCCATGGCTCTAAAATAAAATCCAAACTCTGTTTTGTGATCTACAAAGCCTTCTGTCATCTGGCTCTTGACATCCTCCAATCCTGTCTTGCATTCCTCTCCTTCAAGTTCACTCCCTTTCTGCCACATTGACCTTTATTTTGGCCTCGAAGCACAGCAAGCTCCTTTGCTGTTCCCTCTGCCTGCATGCTCTTTCCCTGGCCCTTCATATGGTAGTCATCCTGATCAAATGTCCTCTCCTTAGGAAGACATTTGCTGTGCATTAAATATCCCCCTGCCGTTTCCTATCCTTCTGCCTTCTTTTATTTACCTCTGAAAATCTCCTATGTACTTGCTCCCCTCTCCCCACTTTTCCAACTAGAAAGAAAGCTCTGAGATGGCAGGGATCTTGTTTCTCTATTCAACACTGTGCCCTGTAACAAAGTTCCTAACACACAGTAGGACCTTTATCAGTGTTGAACCCCCTAAGTGTCTTTCACAGGGACGAGGACAATGCAGCTGGTTCCTGGCAGTACTGAGACGTGAATCCAGCTCTGTCTGGCCCTAAAGGCTTAGGTCTACCCCTTCTCAAAGCTCACAGTCAAGATGGGGCTAAATCCTGGAGGGCAAGGCTCAGATTCCAACCTCAGGATCTAGACTCTAGTCAATGAAGGAGAATTTCAAGCATGAAAAGGCCAGGTGAAGCTCCCAGAATGGGAATAGCCTGAGGGAAAGCCCAGGGTGTGTTGCCGTGGGGCCCAAAGGAGCCCAGCTATGACTTCAGACATCTTCCTTCCTCCTTGGAAGTCAGCAAGAGAAACAGGGTGAGTTGTTGAAGCCCTCACCCATTTTCCATGTGAAGAGAGAAGGGTCCTAAGGAGGATTCAGGGCTGGGATGGGGTTGAGGATACGGGGGATGCTGCTTCTGCGTTGAGTTGCTGTTGTCAGGATTTGAGCAAGACCTTTATTCCACAGGTGGGGACCCTGATGCCTGGAGGTGGAGGTGGAGAGGGACGGGCAAACCTGGGTCGGGCCTCAGGGTTCATCGGACAGAATTTCACTAGATTTTGGTGTTGTCTTTTTGACCGTTGTCAGAGTGTGAAGGCAGAAAAGCAGGCAGTGTTGAGGTGGTTGAGAGCTTGGGATCAGCCAGATGGAATTTCAGATTTGACTCTGCCACTTACCAGCTGTGACCTTGGGTGAAGACTTTCCCCCTCTGAGCCTTACTTTGCTCATCTGTGAAATGGGGATGATGATACAGCAGTTTATCAGGTGCTGAAATTCATACCGTGAGGAAATACATATTGCTTGGGTCAGTATCTAACACTTAGAGAGTACTTAATAAATGGGGCCAATTACGATTATGATGATTGTGGTTGTACCTTCTAGAACTCGAGTGAGGTTAGCAGAGGAGACGGGATTGGAAGAGGACTAAAAGGATGTAAGATGTCAGTGATCTGTTGGTAGCCTGGGAGTCTCTAGAAATCCAATTTCAACATTCAAAGCAAAGACCCCCCCACCTGGAGGCTTCCATCCACCTGAGCATTCTTCGAGGGCCTCCTTGGGTCCCGGGTAATCTAATTTTTGGATGGAGGGGGGGCAGCTAAATAGCCATGAAGACAGCTTTGAAGACTAAAGACCTGTGTGTGCGTTCAGGATCAGGAGTTCTCTTTTCCATTTCATAACTGAGACTTTGGGCAAGTAGCTGAATTTCTCACTTGATCAAATCTGTCAAAAGTGGGAAGGCTTATCCCTGTCCCACAGAATGGTGGAGACCAGGAAATGAAGAGGGGTGGAGAAAAGCACCCAGCGTGGAGCTGGCACCCGAGACGTCAGAGCAGAGGAAGCACGGGGGCTGCCCCAGCCTGTGCTTTCACTTTGCCTGAGCAGTTGGAGTTCTGAAGCTGCCCGCTTGGCTCCAGAAGAGAGAGATTCCCAGATGTTTTCAGCGCTCTGGACATGCCCGAACTTGCAGGTGCCATTTTGAATTCTAGAGGCCCTTGACTTAAGGGTGTGAGTTCAGGGAAAATGCTTTTGTGCAACTTGTAACCCTATCTAGACCAATGCAGATTTCCTCCCCAGCCCAGGGAGGGGAACAGGAATCCTCTAAAGACCTCACCCACCCTTTATCTCATCGGCTTGTCCCAATAGTTTGGGAGATAGGCCAGGGAGATACTAATGTCCCCAAGATCCCAGGGAGAGATCAGATGTTGACTTCAAAAGGGCGCCTTCTGACTGTAGGGATGGAGGGTAAGTGATTACAACAAGCTTGCAGTGAGGTCCCCTGGCCAGTGGGGCTGACAGGCCTGTGGGACTGATAGGCTCCAAATGAGCCATCGATCAGAGATGGGGTTTTTTGGCTTCATGCAAGTCTCCCAAGATGCTCAGTGAAACAAGGAAAGTGCAGCATTGAAGTTAAGTTCCAACTATGTACCACACGCCCTTTGAGGTAGGGCGAATGATACCCATTTGACAGATGAGGAAATCGAGGCTTACGGCAGTGAAATATCTTGCCCAAAGGCCACCCGGCTGTTAAGAAAGCAGGGATTGGCCCCTTCTATTCTAGCTCACACTTCCTCCTCCCACTCCTGTTTTCACTACCTTGTATTTAGCACCTGCTATGTGGTTATACTGGGGGGAGGGGCACCCAAGACCTCTCTGACCTGTTTACATCACCTTGCCCTTGTCCTCTGGATTCCAGCTACCCCGCCTTCTTTCCCTTTTTTGAAAAAAAGTCCTGTTCTCTCCTCCCAGCCTTTGCTTAGGAGACCCCTTCCTACCCAGTTTGGGCTTATCTTTCAGATTTGCACATGCAAGGAAGTCCTCCCTGACCCCAAGAGAAATTCTGATTCCTACTCCCAGGCCCATTACACGCCTTGTCCTTCTCCATTGTGAAATTCATCACCTCTTGGAAACATGCTTGTGGGATTCTTTTGATTAAGGCCTGTAGACCATGCCAGAAGACTTTAAGCCCCGTGAACTGAACGTAGAGGGCCCATATTTCTTGTCCATGGTTGGATCCAAACACAATTGAAAGGGTTGGGAAGTAACCCAAGAAGACCCCAGCCAAGTGAAAGAATCAAGGACCACACAGGTGAGGAGGAAGATAGAAGAACCCAGAGAGGTCAGTTGCCTATAGAAGAACCCAGAGAGGTCAGTTGCCCTCAAGATGCCCTAGAAAGAGCCCTTTTCATGCCTCCTGTCCCAGCTCCTCAGATTCCAGGCAAAGGTGAAGGGCCAGATGTCCTCCAGGGCTCCCAGTACCAAGCCAATATGTATTTTGAATGCCATGTGTTTATGTTTTCCCCTTTGAAGACTGCCTGGGAAAGGCTAGCAGTCATTTGAGTAACAAACACTTTGCTTTCTCTTCTCTTGCCAAAAGCCATCTTTAATCACCCCACCAAGTAATGGGCTCAGAATAGCATAATGGAAACAAAGTACTTAAAATACTTTCTTTGGTGGATAAACACAGGGAGGGAAAAAAAAATCTTACAGGCTCGGCACCGTCCTCTTCACTGTATACACAGCTAGGGGACGTGCAAGAAAGAGAAAAACTCCTTCCCAAACAAACAGGTAATTGTAAATAACCAGAACATGCATGTTTTGAATGGTAGGGTGGTCAGTCCTCCAGTCTGAGGAGGATGTCTTAGTATCTGCTGGATTTCCCCTCTCCTTTTTAACAAACCCTGTCACCAAGAGACAAAAAAGTAGGTCTGACATAACCAACCAGTGGGAGGGAGTTCGAAAAGAGATTTTGAGCAGCATCTTTCTCAAATCTCTTTAGATATGGGGATAACAAGGGAAGGAGATGGGTGGTGTCGGGTGGAGGTCTCTGTGAATCTGAATGTTTTACTTGTGTTCAGAGGAGGAAATTTGTGCTGATGTCCACTTGGGCTACAGCCAAAGCTGGAAAGAAAGTGGCAAAGCTCTGGGTTATGGAATCCAGGATGTAGACTCCTCAGGAATGCTGAGTTTGGTATTAGAGGAAAACAGATCGTTATGCTGTGAAGATAGACTCTTGAAATGGCTACCTCCTCCAAGCAGCCGTTCTGGATTTCTGCAGCTGGTTGGAATCCATCTCTCTCTACCATGAGATGAACAAGACAAGAACTGGAGGCTTCTAAAGCTTAAAAACCATATTATCTTGGCCAAGTTACTTATCCTCTCTGAACTTTAGTTTTCCCATCTGTAACATGGGGACAAAAATACCTCCTTTGTGAGTATTCCTAGGCATAGAATTAAGGAATTAAATAGTCTGTGGGTCACTTCCTCACTTGGAGCACTTAACCTGGTCTGCCCAGACCTCAGAATTCCCCATGTATGTCTCAAGGTCTCCTTGAAGTGGGAGGGAGCAAGGGAGGGAGACGTGGGCATGGAACTACCATGTTTTTCCTGGGCTATTGTCTTCTGGCCACTGTGTTAGACCCTGTAATGTACATTGTCTCCTGTGTTCCTCACAATAAAAGCATTTTTAAGGAGATGTAATTATCTCCACTTTTCAGATGAGGCAACCGAGTTTCAGAGTGCTTGAGTAACTTGGCCAAGGTCACACAGGAAGTGACTGAGCTCTGCAGGGCACACACTCCATTCCCCACTTCCTCATCCCCTAGTGTCTGATACAATGCCTGGCACATAGTAGGTGCTCAATACACACATGTAGCAACAACTGATGTGCCCCTCCCTTCTTGAATGCCCATTCACTGACTGATTATCTATGAATAATTGCAAATGTTCTTGACATTTTTTTCCCCATATGTTGAACTTGATCATCTGATATGGACTAGTTAACCATGGAGAAAACTAACATTTTTCAACACTTATTAAAAAAAAAATGCTGTGTTAAGGTCAATAGATATAGCCTGTGTATAAGAGGAAACAGAATAAAGATGTTTGACGTGGGGGTTAAGGTCATCTTTGCAACTGAAAGGCAGTTTATTAACACAGACCAGGGACTTTCCTGGTGGTCCAGTGGTTAGGACTCTGCTCTTTCACTGCTGGGGCCTGGGTTCAATCCCTGGTGCGGGAACTAAGATCCTGGAAGCCACGTGGCACAGCCAAAAAAAAAAAAACAACCAAAAAACCAAAACAACGCAGACCATGATGTACCAGAGCCGCTCAAGTTGGAAGCCCAGTAGTAATGCTGGTCAGACCATTTGATCCTGGTAGACTGGGGGCCGGGGGCACGAGGTGTCATTGGAAGTTTGACAATGGAGAGTCTGATGTCCTTGGATGTGTGGGCACCTGGGTCTTTTTTTTTTTGATTAATTAATTTATTCATTTATTTATTTTTGGCTGTGTTGGGTCTTTGTTGCTGCACGAAGGCTTTCTCTAGTTGCGGCAAGCGGGGGCTACTCTTCGTTGCGGTGCGCGGGCTTCTCCTTGCGGTGGCTTCGCTTGTTGCGGAGCACGAGCTCTAGGCGCGTGGGCTTCAGTAGTTGTGGCACACGGGCTCAGTAGTTGTGGCTGGCGGGCTCTAGAGTGCAGGCTCAGTAGTTGTGGCACATGGGCTTAGTTGCTCCACAGTATGTGGGATCTTCCCGGACCAGGGGTCAAACCCGTGTCCCCTGCACTGGCAGGCGGATTCTTAACCTCGGCGCCACCAGGGAAGCCCAGCACCTGGGTCTTTCCGTCTGCAGTTAGGGTAGTCCTGGCGACCTGCTCACACCTTCTCTCCCATGTGACTCCCTCTTCTAGACCCTCCCTGCCCTGTGGCAAGGTGGAAAGATTCTGGGCTTTGGAACTGAAGAACTAGGTTGGACTTTTCCAGCCCTGACCCTTGTCTTTGGGTAAATCAATCTTTCAAACTCCGATTTTTCTCAGTTGTCAAAATAGCCATAGGCTATCTGACAGCACGGGAGTCAGTGGAGCGAAAGCTCGGGGCCAGCACTTACCAGGTACTCAGTTACAATGACTGTTCGTAGTGTCAGCAGCACATGCATTCATTCACGTGTTTATTAAGTGAGGATTGAAGGAACGTCTTCCAGGTGCCATTCTAGGTGCCAGCATACCACAAGGAACAAAGCAAAGTGGCTATATTGCTGGGGCGGGGGAGCGGGATAGGTAATAAACAAATGAATATTGTACCAGCAGGTGATAAAAACCTAAAATAAGTAAAGGGATGGAGAGTGATGGGAGGAAGTGCCGTTTCATATAGAGTAGTCAGGAGGTGACACGGGGCCAGAGACTGTAGAAGTCAGGGAATCGAGCTTGTGAAATGGGGGAACCGTGTTCCAGGCAGAAGGAACAGAAGAGCAAAGGCTCTGACACCAGAACAAGGTTGGTATGTTGGAGGATGCGCAAGGAGGCTGCCATGGCTGGAAGTAAAGTGGTCGAGAGGCTTCAGTCATCATTGAAGGTTGTTTAGATGGTGGCAGGAAATGAGGCCAGAGAGTTAGGAGTCAGAAGGAGCCCAGATCCTGTAGACCCTGCTAGGGCAAGTGCTCTGGCTTTGCATCTGACTAAAACAGGGAAGCTATTTTAAAAAGGAGTGACATATCTCCCTTTCTACTCCCCTTCCCCACCCAACCCCGTTTTTAAAATTTATTTTTTATTAAAAAATTTTTTTTGGCCGCACTGCTGCAGTTTGTGGGATCTTAGCTCCCCTACCAGGGATCAAACCCGGGCCCTCGGCAGCGAAAGCTCGGAGTTCTAACCACTGGACCACCAGGGAATTTCCCCCATTTTTTATTATGAAAAATTTCAAGCATATAGAGAAGTTGAAAAATTATGTACCCATATACCCACCGAGTGGATTCTACACTTCACATTTTCCTCTGTTTGCTTCATCACACGTCTACTCCTGTATTCATCCCTCTATCCATCTATCAATTCATCTTTTAGTTTTGTTGCATTTCAAAAATAACTTGCAGACATCCTGTGACCTCATCCCCAAACATTTAGGCATGCATATCACTAAGCAGAGTTCAATATTTGTTTTTAAAGATAAAATTTACATACAGTGAAATGCACAAGTCTTAAGCCTGTCATTCTTTGAATTTTGACAATTTTTGACATACCTGTGCAGCCCTAACCCCTATCAAGCTAGAAAGTATTATCACTGTACCTCTCCCTCCTGCCCTGCCCCCAGGCAACCACTGCTCTTATTTTTCTCACCATGTGTGAGTTTTGCCTATTCCAGAACTTTATATAAATGGAATCATGCAGTATGTAGTCTTGTGTAAGGCTTCTTTCCCTCAGCATAATGTATTTGAAGTTCACCCATGCTCTAATTTGGACCAGTACTTTTTTTTTGTTTATTGTGAGGTAGTATTTCTTTGTATGGATATACCAGTTTATCCTTTCTCCTGACGGACACCAGGGCAGCTGCCTTACATTTTCAAAAGATCCCTCTGGGGAGTTCCCTAAGTCCAGTGCTTAGGATTTGGCACTTTCACTGCCGTGGCCCAGGTTCAGTCCCTGGTCGGGGAACCAGAGATCCTGCAAGCCATGCGGCACGGCACCCCCGCAACCCCCCCAAAAAATAATAAATAAAAAGATCCCTCTGGCTGCAGGGTGGAGAACAGACTCTTGGGCCAAAAGGCAGAAGCAGTAGTTCAGTTAGGAGGCCACAGCCATTGTTCAGGTAAGAGATAATAATTTGACGGTGACATTGTTTGGATCTCCGTGTTAAGCTTTTTATACACATTATGTCCTTTAACAAACATCTTCGGGGCTTAGAAAACTCCCTTCCCCCTAGAGATAACCCATTCCTTCTTAAGGAAAGACACGATTGTTCTGCTTTCCTTTCATATTCAGTCATGTTAGTCACTTTAATCAAAGGTTTTCTAAATCTTCTCAGTTACAAATTTGCAAAGAGGAACCTGGTACCTGGACTCTTATCAGTTAAGGCCCAGGGAAGGGAGGATGAATTACAGAAGCTCCTCAAAGCCTAGGTCAAATGGGAAATGCCAAGAGAGAGATTAGAAGCTCTAAGTAGCGTTCCATCAAGAGGATTGGGGTTGGGGTGGGGTTCGATGGAAAGTTCTAATAATAAAAAACAGCTCGTGGCTTTGAACACTTACTACAAGCCAGGCACCGCGTTCAGCACTGCGTTGCCATACATTTTCTAACATCAGAGGCATGAGTTAGGCACAATAAACATGAGGAAAGCAAGTATTTAAGCCCATTGCATCTGACTTCAGAGCGTGCACTCACCACTGTAGCTGTACCAATTTCCTTTCCACTGGAAAAGATGGATGGAGTAGATGCAAGGGAGCAAACTGATTTTCTTTCCTAGTAAAATGGACCCCACGTTGGTCAATATGTTTTCTGAACTCACCATTGAAAAGGATACCATTCAAAGTGGTGACGTGAGCTCCAAGTGGGGCTCAGGGGTCCGACTTTGCCTGGGGCTTTCCCTATTTTAGCCCTGAAAGTCCCAGACACTGCTGGGATGATCAGTTATCTTACTCAGGAAGGATGGTCAATGTCCATGTCGAACAATTCCATCTGTGATCTGGATTGAGTAGTGAGCTCTTAATTTACTCTAGGGTGTTGAGTTTACCCACCCTGGTTACTCCTTTAGTTCTGCCCTGCTCAGCCTGAGGACAGCCTGTTTGGATAAGATCCACTGGATGGATAGTCTTAGCAACTTGGATTGTTGATTAGCTGCTATTTGACGACAGGCTGGCAGATACGTGTGCTTTTCGCTAGAGGACTGGGGACCATTCAGTGTTTCTTCGATATTAGCTCTAAGCTTTGAGTTTCTGAAAGTATTTTTTCTCTTCTTTACATAGAACAGTGTCTCTCCATCACAGCTTTGCTTTCCTGACTCCACTGCCAAGGACTGCATTAAGATCACATCCTTCTGAATTTGGATAAGGACATTGGCTTGCTAAATGTTCTGGAGCCTTCAAAATCTCATCCCTTTAATTCTTCTCACCTACTAAGTAGATCATCAAAGAGAACTATGAAATGCATCCAGTCTCTACATGCTTCTAATGAAGACTCTAAATAATACAACCGTACCCTGGCAGTCTGATTTCAGAGCCTGCTAGATCAAGCATTCTGCACAAGCACGGTGACAGGAGACATGTAGGGATACCATAGGTCCGTGAGCACAATTTAAAGGAAAAAAAAAAAAAAAAGATTTCTAACTTGTGTTAGATAAACTAAAGGTAGGGGAATAGCTTAGACTAACTCTTCTTAGGGTGGAAGTTTTTAGGTGTTCACCCCTTGTCTCTTGTGCCTAAAACTGTCTTTCTTTCTAATCCTATTTCTTGAATAGTTCTTGGAGCTGTTGACTTGTCTCCATTCTCTTCCCAGTGTCTTCGATCTGGCCATCTCCCTCTCTTTTCTAGATTTCCACAGGAGCCTTCTGTCAACTGTTTCCACTCTTCCCTCCCTCCATCCATTCTTTACCCCGCAGCCTGCGTGATCTTCTGAAATGCAACTCTCATCATCATGGTCCTGCTCTCCGCCCTTCCATGGCTCCCATGTGTGCCTAGGGTGATGCTCAAATCCTTCCAGATCTGGTCCACGTCTCCCTCTCCAAGCTCGTTCTCTTGCCACTGGCTTGGAAAATATTTTCAAGAGTTCCTCGGCTATCTCTTCCTTGCATCTAATTGATCCAAGTTCCTCTGACTCAGTTTCAGGTTTTCCGCTCTTGAATGCCCCATCCATTCAAGGATGTGCGATTTCAGTGTGTTGATTACATCTCTGGACTTTGCCGTCCCTTGTCCCTCTGAGGCTGGTGCCCTAGTGTTACCCTGGAAGGCAGAAAGGAGTGCCACACCTTAAGGTATGTGGGTGAGATGACCTGAGCACCAGCATGGTGGAGTGCCATCAAGATAGCCAGCCAGTGGGACTTCCCTGGTGGTCCAGTGGTTAAGACTCCATGCTCCCAACGCAGGGGGAGCGGGTTCGATCCCTGGTCAGGGAACTAAGATCCCACATGGCCAAAAAACAGAAAACAAAACCCATATATAAAATATGGCTCATGGGGTTATAGATCCCACCAGATAGCTCTACAATTGATTAAGCTTCAAAAAAAAAAAATAAACAAAACAACAACAAAAAATATATCCAGCCAAGAACCCCCCGATGCTGCTGATCTTCCATTAGTGGGGCTCCACTGATGTCAGTGGAAATTCTAGGAACCAGCTCACAACTAAATCAGGTTCTTCAGACCCAAGGAAGTGCCCAGATTTATCCTTGAAATTGTGCCTTTCTCTCACCCATTGACCATAGATTTCCTCAGTTTTTGCCCACCACTGGCTAATATCAGTTCAACCACAGACCACGTGGGACACCAAATCGCAGCCTTTCTCTGCCTAACTGATCTTGGCCTCCTGCGTCGGCCACTAGAAAAAGGAGTAGATATGGGGTCTTTGCGGAAGTCAGGGTCCAGGTGGGACCCTCAGGGCCTGATCATTAGACCTTATACTGTATCCTGCGACCTATGTGGAGCTTCTGGAAGGTGTCCGCTGGACTTTCCTGGTCCATGCAGACTTAGGTCCTTTCCAACTTGCGTGGAAGGAAGAAGAACAAGCGAGAAAACAGGAGCAAATCTCACAAAGACGGTAACAAAAACAAAATGGCTTGGAGAGAAAAAAAGGCAAAAAAAAAAAAAAAAAGTGGAACAAAACCGACAGCAATCTCAGCCTATGCTGTCTCTGAGCAGAAGCTCAATTTATTTATTTTCTGCCTGGAGATGTAGCACAGTGTTTGACAGATATGCTATGCATCCTGTCATTAGGGCTGAACGAAATGTCTCAATATGATTGGGAAAATTACAATTTTAACATCTTCTTTCCTCCTTTAAGCCTTTTGCATATGTTCCACCACACGAGTCTCGGGCTGCTCACAGTTGAATATAAATGAATCCCACAGATCTTCACTTCCTCCTCTATTTTATATGAGTGTGTTATTTGGGTTCGACTCGTGTTTGTGAGTGTGTATGTGTGTGTGTGTGTGTGGGGGTATGTGTGTGTGTATTTAATCTTTGCAAGGAAAAAAAAAAAAAGGCAAAGCATCAGATAACTGAGGAAGAAAGAGGACAGAGAAAGACAAGAGAATCCCATCCAGAAGCCATGAACTAGGATATTTATGGGCATTGAGAACTGAGATTTTTTCCAAAGTAACAATATTTACTGTATTATTATTATTACTGTTTTTGTGACAGACTTCCTATTATTTTTGCATTTTTTCTAATCTTTAGAAATCTGTGAGCTGAAACTTGTTTTCTGTCCACTTTACAGATGAGGAAACTGATGCTCAGTGAGATTACCTTTGCCCAAGTTCTGGAAAGTGATGGAGGCAGCTTTCAGATGCAGGTATGTGTGACCCGGATCTGTGCATTGAACTATGTACAGCTATGCCACCGTGAACCAGCAGGATATATAGGGTGGGCATCGACAGTTTTTCCTGCTTTTCCTTTTGTGTAAATCACCCTGATTTTTCCTTTGGAAACTGCTCCTCCTCTGTTCTGTGTCCAGACAATTAGGTGAAGCTGACCCACATCCCCAAGGTCCAGGGGTGGGCGTGTGACCGAGGCCTGACCAATCTGAGCATTCTGACTCCTGGCCAGAGTGATTGGCTCATGGGTGACCATGTGACCGACCTAAACCAGGAAGGACAATGGGATTCATTCCTGGGACTCTTAATAGGATGGTGAAGAAATTGGAACACCTTCTTGGCTGGGGTTGCTACATTAGTAGGATGTTAGCTTGGAGTTTCTGAGGGTCTTCTTTGCTATCATGAGGTGAGAGCCTGTTTGGAAGAAAGTCAACTAAATGAGACTTGAAGCTGAGAGATGGGAGGGGAAAGTCACAAAGGCTTAGTTTGAATGTTTGGATCCATCTCTGCCTGAGACTAGAATCCACTCCTGGACTTTTGAGTCACAGAAGTCATTACATTCCCATTCTGAGATCTTGGAGAGGAGGGCTACACACCACCAGTGAGACGAGGGCCCGGTGAGGCCAGGTGGGGCGTTGGTGATTGTGATACTGTGATTTATGATAAGAAATATGTATCTGGTCTTCGTTCCTGTTTCTGGCACAGAGCTCCTAAAACCCTTGGAATTTCCTGAGTGATGAGAGCTGATAAATGTGTCTTTTGTTATGTGAATGAGGTGACTTTTGGAAGCACCTAAGGATGGGGGCTGATTGCCCGGATATCCAATCAAGGGATTAGAGGGTTGGAACTTTCAGCCCCACTCCCAACCTCCGGGGAGGTGGGGAGGGGCTAGAGAGTGATACCAATTGCCAATGGTCAATGATGTAATCAATCATGGTTGTGCAATGAAGCCTCCATAAAAACCACAAAAGGAGAAGGTTCCGAGAGCTTCTAGGTCGGCGAACCCATGGATATTTGGGGAGAATGGTGCCCTCAGAGAGAGCATAGAAGCCTTGTGCCCCTTCCCACGTGCCTTGCTCCATGCATCTCTCCCATCTGGTTATTCTTGAGTTATATGCTTTTATAATGAACTGGTAATCTAGTGAGTAAATGGGTTTCCTGAGTTCTGTAAGCTGCTCTAGCAGATTAATTGAACCCAAGGAGGGGGTGATGGGAACCTCTGATTTATAGCTAGTTGGTCAGAAGTATAGGTAACAATCTGGACTTCCAACGGGGATCCTGAGTTGGAGGGGGTCTTTGGAACCCCCAATTTGTGACTGGTAGGTCAGAAGCAGAAGTAACAGCTTGGGCTTTTGACTGGTGTCTGATGGGGTGGGGTGGGGCAGGAGGGACAGTCTCGTGGGACTGAGCCCTTAACCTGTGGAATCTGACCCTATCTCCAGGTAGTGTCAGAATTGAAACTGAACGCCAGCTAGGTGTCCAGAGAATTCCTTGTTGATGTGGAAAAACCTCCCTCCTGATGAACTGGAATTGGGATCTGGACACATTTCATATGATATTGCCAATCTCTTTGCCCTTTTATATTTTTTATTATTTAATCTTTTGGCCGCACCGCGCGGCATGTGGGATCTTAGTTCCCTGACCAGGGATTGAACCTGTGTCTCCTGCAGTGGAAGCGCGGAGTCTTAACCACTGGACCGCCAGGCAAGTCCCATATTTGCCCTTTTTTTGGAACTGTAAAACTTGCAATTTCATAGTATTTGACCTAATATTCCCATTTTTTTTTCCGTTATGGAAATTGAGGCTCAGAGCTGTTAAGCGATATAGAGGGTGAAAGAAAGAATTAAGCCGCTTACGTCTTTCCAGGCCCGAGAGGAGGTAATGAACTGGGATTCAGAAATGGGTTCCAGTCTCCTCACTGCCACTGCCTTGCTGGGTGATTTTGGTTGCATGCCTTCCTGTATCACTTAGAATTCTCTGACTGCAAGCAACAAAAGTGACTTTCATTAACGTATGCCAAGAAGGAATTTACTGGAAGGATAGGAGGGAGCTTGTAGAATAGAGGAACAAAGCCACCGAAAAAAACAGGCGCTAAGGGAACTGGGTAACAGGGCTTCAAGGACTCAGGCGAAGAGATGAATGAGCTGCGAAGCTTCAGCCCCAGCTTGGATGCGAATTCCTGGGAGGGAGCCTCTGATTGGCTGAGCTTGGGTCCTAGGCCCTCCCTTTGGTGGTGAGCTCGTGATTGACAGCTCCACTATGATTATACCCAGTAAAAGAACATTTGTTTTCCCAAAGCAACGTTGAGAAGCTGTTACCCTGATAAGGGTAGATGAAAACTACACAGCCCCTCTATTCTTCCCCTTGCTTCAGTTTGCTTTTAATCTCAGCGTCAGTGATTGGGTTGTAGGGGGTCTATAGGAGCCCTTTCAGATGTCATACTCAGATTTAACCAGACCCGCAAGAAGCTAGGAAAAGCACATTTCCAAAACTAGAATCTTGCATGATTCTGTGAGAGAAGCAAAAGGATGCAATACAACTTCCCCCGATCAACCATGTTGCTACGTGGCTGGCAGAAAGGGTGGTGGTGGCGGGGGAGAGCCGGGCTCTGGCATGTATGGGCTGTGGTTAGGTGGTTGTCACCAAACGCCTCTGAGCTTCATTTTCCTCATTGACAAAATGGGGATATCCATGGAACAGTGTTGTGAAGGTGCTAAGAAAAAGAGCAACATATTTGCAAAGTATTGAGTGTTTATTATGCGCCAGGCACTGTGCTGAGTGCAGGACCCACAGCCTCTTGGACATTTCCCAGAACAGATGGGAAAGGTACCCAGCACACAGCAGGGGCTCCATAAATGCTCCTTTCCTTCCCTTTGCCTTTGGGCAAGGGCGTGACTCCCTGAACCCATCCCGCCTCCCATTCCACCAGCCCAGCTATTCTTTTCTCTTTTTTTCTTTTTTTTTGGCTGCACCTCACGGCATGTGAGCTCTTAGTTCCCCGACCGGGATGGAACCCGTATCCTCTGCAGTGGAAGTACAGAGTCCTAACCACTGGACCGCCAGGGAAGTCCCAGCCCAGCTAGTCTGAGGAAATTCTGAAGCCTTGCAGGTGCTGATGGCAGAAAGTAGAAAGTACATCAACGTCCCTCTCCCTCTCTCTTCCTTTTGTCCAGGCTGGACACCCGGTCAAGAGATCAGGTGTGAGTTTAAGGGTAGAGAGGAAAATTCAAACTTTTGGTGTGTGGAAGTTTCTGGAATCTCTCAGATAATGTATTGGGAATGTAGATTCCCTCCCCTCCCCCCCCTTCTTCCTTTTTAAAAGTGCCCAGGTAACTGGGCTCCAGTGGATGTGTTTGAAACTGGCCAGCTGTGGGCTGCCCAGCTGACAGAGGCCACAGCTGGAGCGGGAACAGTGGCTGGGTTTCTTCCAGCTGCAAATTAAAGGGTCAACACCTTGAAGGGAGAAAAAAAAAAAAGTCCAGGCATCGGCTGGTGGAAATGGTCCCAGAGTTCATAATAACTGAGAGGAAGGCTAGAAGTTTTTATTGCTTTAATTGGCAGCTGTCTTTGGATTCTGGTTTAAGAGGGTTTGGAGATTGGAACCCAGGCAGGTGTGAGTGTGTGTGTGTGTGTGTACGTGTGCGTGCGAGAATGCACACGTGTATAAAGGAAGGTGGAAGAAAGCTGGTTGTCTGCGAATGTGAGGATGGAAAGGGCCAGGAGGGAGAGAGGCAGCTGTGTGTGTGTTGGCAGGGAGGTGAGGGCAGCGGCCATCTTCTGTGTGTGAAAGAGAGAAGTGGAAAGCGGGAATTGCAGGGCTGAGAAAACCATCTTTGTTGTGTGTGAGCACACGGAGAGATGAAAATGGAAAATTGTGGATGAAAGAGCAGGAAAGAACCCAAACGCGAGACAGAGGAAACCAGGCGGGGTGCGTGAGATTGCAGGAGACCCGGAGCCAGCGTGCCATGAGCAAGGGCCCCATCAGGTCCCTCCTGGCCTTCCAGAAATAGTTTCCGGGAACCGTGGTGCTTTCCCCGCCCCGGCTCTCGGGCCAGCGGGGAGATAAAGCTGCCCGCGTCGCTTGTCTTGGCGGCCTCTCAGCTGACACTGCTGACAGGCTGCTTTGATCTCGGGTTATCAGGGCCTAACCCTGTGCCCCAGGCCTGCTCTGCCAGCTCCCACCCGCCGCTCACCTTTGCCAAGAGGGCAGCTCGTAAGGTCACGGTTAGGAGGGGCGGCCCAGCCCTCGTGCCCTGCTGGCCTTGAAGCCTGGGTGCTTGATGCAATCAGGGCACCATCTTTTAGTCTCAGAGCAACGATGAAAAGAGGGGAAAATAAGCTTCTGAAGTGGAGCCACGCGAAATGACACCCTGAACACAGCCTGTCCCCAAGCTGCCTGGGCCTTTACCCCAAATGAGTGGTGACAGCAGAGAAAACAGGAACGGCAGCCGGAACACTTGCCTTCCTGTCTTAAGACGCTGCTTGAGCCACTGGGTGACCTCGAGCAAGTCCTACTTGTCTCTGGACCTCAGTTTCCATCTCCCATCTCGTAAAATGAAAGTGCTTTTATAACTATGGGATAATTTTCAGATACAATCACATGCAGAAATCCCATGTGTAAAGCAGCTTACAGGAGACTGGGGCTGGATGCGGGGGACGTGCCGAGCTGGCACCCCAACACTCAGCTCTGTGCTGACCTCTGCTCTCGCTAGCGCGTTAGATTCCTAGGGCTACCGTGACAAAACACCACAAACTCGGGGGCTTAAAGCAACAGAACTTTATCGTCTCACAGTTCTGGAGGCCAGAAGTCCAAGATCAAGGTGTTGGCAGGGCCATGGTCCTTCTGAGGCCTGCAGGGGAAGAATCCTTCCTCACCTCTTCCAGCTTCTGGTCGTTTGGTGGGCATCTTTGGCATTCCTTGGCTTCTGGCAGCAGCATTCCAATCGTCCATCTTCACGTGGCCTTCTTGCTGTGTCTCTTCACGTTGTCTTTCTTCTGTGCGTGTGCCTCGGTTTCCAAATTTCCCTTCTTTAAAAATTTAGGGACTTCCCTGGCCGTCCAGTGGTTAAGACTCCGCGCTTCCACTGCAGGGGGCGCGGGTTTGATCCCCGGTTGGGGAACTAAGATCCTGCGGGCCCCGCGGCCCAAAAAAACCCCAAAAACATTGAGATATAGTTGATGTATAGTATTATGTTAGTTTCAGGTGTACAGGAAGTCATTTGACCTTTGCATACATTATGAAACGGTCACCGTGATAAGTCTAGTAATCTGTCCCCATACAAAGTTACTACAGTACTACTGACCATATTCCTTATGCTGTATATTACATCCCGTGGCTTATTTTATAACTGGAGGTTTGTACCTCTTCATCCTCTGCACCTATTTTGCACCCTCCTCCATGTCCTCCCCTCTGCCAACCACCCATTTGTTCTCTGTATCTATGAGTCTGTTTTGTTTGTTTATCTGTTTTGTATTTTAGATTCCACACATAAGTGAGATCATACAGTATTTTTCTTTCTCTGACTTATTTCACTTAGCGTAATACCCTTTAGATTTATCCATGTTGCTGCAAATGGCAAGATTGAATTTTTCTTATGGCTGAGTAATATTCCATTGTATATATGGATACATATATGCACCACATCTTCTTTAACCATTCATCCATCAGTGGACACTTAGGTTGCTTCCATATCTTGGCTATTGTAAATAATGCTGGAATGAACACTGGGGTGCATATATCTTTTCAAATTAGTGTTTTTGTTTTCTTTGTGTAAATACGCAGAAGTGAAATTGCTGGGTCATATGGTAGTTCGATTTTTAACTTTTGAGGACCCTCCATACTGTTTTCCACAATGGTTGCACCAATTTACAATCCCACCAACAGTGTACCAAATATCCTGTTTTTATAAGGACAGCAGTCATCTTGGATTCGGTGTCCCTAAGGACCTTACATTAACCTGATCACCTCTGTAAAGACCCTATTTCCAAATCAGGTCACATTCTGAGATACTGGGGGTTAAGACCTCAACATATTTTTTTGTGGGGGACTCAGTTTGACTCATAATACCTGCTCTACCTTTTCTAAATTTTGGACTCATAGAGTCTGTGAGCATAATAAAATGGTGGTTGTTTGACATCACAGGTTTGGGGTGATTTGTTACACAGCCATAGTAACGGTAACAGGTGGTTAAACTGAAACACATAGACGTTGGCATCAGCCCTATCCAAGTTCAAGCTCCACTTAACATTTTAATCCATTCGATTTACTTCTCGGAGCCTAGTTTCCCTATCAGAAAAATGGCGTTTGATGGAAAGAACATCTGTCAAGTCCCTGGCATCACAGTAGGTTCTTGATAAAGGTTTTTTTTTTTTTTTTTTCCTCTTTATTCTCTCTTCCCAAATGACTCTGTACCACAATGCTCCTGAGATTTTGGGATAAGTCTGAGTTTCTGAATTCTGTGGGAAACCCCTGGGTCCCAGGAACCAGATCCTTATTTCATGCCTACTTTGGATGAGGGAATGTGTTTCCTTGGCAAGCTCCACGTTTGGAGCCCCTTCTCCGCTCAGACTTTCAAGACAATTTAGTCTGAGCTAACCTTGGTTTCTTGTTACCGAAGAGAACGAAGGCTTAGGCAAAGGCCTTGCAGAATGCCTCCAGCATCAAACAGCAGCTACCCTACTGCGTTCTGAGACGCTGAGCATAAATAAATTAAAACCATACCGCTCCCTTTCCCTGTAAGCACACACACGTAATTTCATTACAGCCGGAATGAAGTGCTGCAGGCAAAACGTGTTTGGGGCTTGGCTGAACCCAGAGTGCTCTTGGAAGACATGGATCTTTTGGGCCAACTGAGGAGGGAACCTTCTTTGCCTCTTTTTCTCCACTCTGTCCATTTGGTGATCTGTAGGCGTGGGGCTGGCATGAAGGCATTTGGTATCAGAAGGTCAGAGGGCCATGGACGTATGTGTTCTTTTTTTCCGCTTTAAAAAATTGTGGTGAAATATACATAACATAAATCTACCATTTTAATTATTTGTAAGTGTACATTTTAGTGGCATTTAGTACATTCACAATTTTTAAAAATTGTGGTGAAATATACATAACATAAACCTACCATTTTAATTATTTGTAAGTGTACATTTTAGTGGCATTTAGTACATTCACAATTTTTTTTTTTTTTTTTTTTGGCTGCACCGTGCAGCTTGTGGGATCTTAGTTCCCCAACCAAGGATGGAACCCGGGCCCCCTGCAGTGGAAGCGTGGAGTCCTAACCACTGGACCGCCAGGGAAGGCCCAGTACATTCACATTGTTATGCGACCATCACCACCATCCATCTCTGGAACTTTGTCATCATCTGTACCCATTAAACACTAATTCCCCATCCCCCCTTCCCCCAGCCCCTGACAACCATCATTCTTCTACTTTGTTTCTATGAATTTGACAGCTCTAGGTTCCTCCTAGGAGTGGAACTATACAATATTTGTCCTTTTGTGACCAGCTAATTTCACTTAGCATAATGTCTTCAAGGTTCGTCCATGTTGAGCAGGTGTCAGAATTTCCTTCCTTGGTATGAATATACCACTGTATGTGTTCTATTGTATATAAAAACCACATTTTGTTTATCCATTCGTCTGTCCATGAACATTTGGGTTGTTTTCACCTTTTAGCTATTGTGAGTAAAGCTTCTATGAACATCTGTGTACAAGTACCTGTTTGAGTCCCTACTTTCAGTCCTTTTGGGCACGTAACCAGAAGTGGAATTGCTAGATCAGATACAGATGTATGTTTTGAGAGTCACTAGCAGCCTTGAAGTTCTTGCAGATCTTGGATGCCATTTGAGAATTGGACAATAGCTCTGTGAGATCCTCTCCTCCTTCAATAACTCCATATGCACATGCTCTCCAAGTTTAGTGCAATATTGGTGGCCCAAAGTCTCCCTGAGGCTCAGGTTAAGATCTTGCGAAAGAACCAGAATATTTTTTAAATGACTTAAGAAATAACCATACAGTAATAATAATAATAATAGTAATAAAACTAATATGCATTGAGCACACTGTGTAAGGCACTGTCCAAAGTACTTTGCGTTTATCATATAATTTTATCTTTACAACAGTCTTATGAGGTAGATACTGTTAATATCTCCATTTTACAGATGAGGAAACTGAGGCTCTTTGAGGCAACATAACTTATCCAAGGCCTAGAAGGTGGATTCAAACCCACATCTGTTTGATTCAAGGGGACCCTCTCTGAAACACTGACTTTTGCAGCTTCCATTATGATGTCAAAGATGCTTTCATGACAGCTATTAGGTGACCTGATACATTGAATGTTGAGCTACACCATGACTCTAGAAACTTCATTCAGTGACATAAATTGGCGACTCCTCTATGCTAGACCCTTGGGATATAGTGACGAATGGGACTTTGTCCTTTTGTTCAAGGCACTTAAAGTCTACTGGGAAGACAAAGATGTACAAAATCACATTATTTCAGTTGCAAGCAGTCGATAGAAATACAGATCCCACTAGCTTAAGTCCTGAAAAGGGATTAAACTGTTTACATCCCTTGACAGGAGAGTAGGGTACCTTATGTAATGGAAAAAAGAAAGGTAGGAATCAGGGCCTAGGATTGAAATCAAGATTCATTTCCCCCTTTTCTTTTTCTCTCTTCCCCTCTTCCTCTCTCACTTCCATTTGCCTCTGCCTGGATTATTATCTCAAGCTCCACCATAGATATCACCCATGTGGTGGGAGAGATGGCCTTCAGCATCTTCAAACAGCTCCTTGATCCCCACGGGAGGAGGAAGAATCTTCTTCCCAGCATCAGTGTATGAATCCCAGGGAAGGGCTCTGATTGGCCCCATTTTGGTCATGTGCCCTTCCTTGCCAGTCACTATAACAGTGTGGAGTTAGTTCTATGATAGACCAGGCCTAGAGGAGAATGTGTGCAATATATTGTCAAGGGGCCAGAAGAAATGGGATGGAAAATATTCCTGGGCAGACATAAAGAAGAGCTATCGCAGCCTACTCCAGAAATAATCATTCATGTCTTAATCAAAGTTTCTTATTTATAAGAAACAAACCCCCCTACAAACTGATGAGTTTGTAGCAAGATGAGAATATCATCGGAAGGGACCAGAATGGGGAGCTAAAGATCAGGACTAGATGTTACTTTCTCTGTCTCCTGACGACCATATGACATCTCATCTGTGTTTCTTTCTGTAATCTGTTTTATTCTTTCTCTTTCTTTGAAGAATAGTTTTCTCAGTTCAGCACCAAATGGATGGCAATGGCCACTTCAGCCCTAACTATACAAGACTGCTGTCAGTTTCAGCATCTGACACAGATTGACCAGGGTCTCTTTGTTTCTGGTTTCTGGGAGAAAGAATGGATTGACCCAGCTGGGGTCAAAGGTTTATTCCCATTCTGAATAGTGATGGGCTGAAGAAGTGGGGTTACATGATACTAACTAACTAACTAACTGGCTAGCTAACTAAGTAACTAACATAGACACATCTCTTCTACAAGTTGTAAGTGATGGGGGTGTGGATGGGTTGGGACTCCTAAAAGATGTACATACTTGTGATGAAAGTAGCAATCGAAGTATCTATAGATATAGAATATAGAAGGAGGGGAGAGTCACTTTTTCTGGAAGACTAAAAAAAACATTTTGCTGAGGAGACAACTTCTGCGTTAGGTTTTGAAGGATGAAGAAGAGTTTTCTAAGGCATGTGTATTCCTCAGGACAGACTGAGTTCTGATGGATAACAAACCAGACCTCAAAATCTCAGCAGCTTGACACAACATAGGTTAGCTCCTTGCGGGCCCTGCATGTCTAGCACAGGCTGGTGAAGTCTCTGTTCCATACAGTCGCTCAGGGACTCAGCCTGATGGAAGTGCTGCCATTCTGTCAACTTGCCATATGGATGGGCCACTTGGCCTCCTTGGTCACAGTGACAGAAGAAGAGAGAGACTGGGGAATTTTGCATGGGCTCTTCATTGCCTCAGCCTGGAGCTGAAACACATGGCTTCTACCCTCAGGTCGTTAGCTAGAACTTGGCCCATGGCCTCAATCAACTGCAAGGAACTGGGAAATGTAGGGGAGCAGATGGAATGTTTGGGGAGCATGACTGTGTCTGCTAAAGTAGGTGATCAGTGAGATCATTTTCAGTCAAGGCAGTGGTTCTCAACCAGGGGAGATTTTGCCTTCCTAAATAACATTTGGTAATGTCCAGAGACATTTTTGGTTGTCACAACTGGGAATGCTATTGACATCTAATGGGTAGAGGCCAGGGATGCTGTTAAACATCCTATAATAAGCAGGACAGACTTCCCTGGTGGCACAGTGGTTAAGAATCTGCCTGCCAGTGCAGGGGACACGGGTTCGATCCCTGGTCCGGGAAGATCCCACATACCGCGGAGCAGCTAAGCCCGTGCGCCACAACTACTGAGCCTGAGCTCTAGAGCCCACGAGCCACAACTGTTGAGCCCTCGTGCCACAACTACTGAAGCTCGCGTGCCTAGAGCCCGTGCTCTGCAACAAGAGAAGCCACCGCAATGAGAAGCCTGCGCACCACAACAAAGAGTAGCCCCCACTCACTGCAACTAGAGAAAGCCCACGCGCAGCAACGAAGACCCAATGCAGCCGAAAGTAAGTAAGTAAATAAATAAATAAGCAGGACAGCTCCCACAACACAGACTTAACTGACCCAAAATGTCAACAGTGCTGAGATTGAGAGACCTTGGGTCAAAGGAACACACTGAACAAAGGGACAATCATGAAAGAACACAGTGAGTTGGAGGAAGTAATATAGCACAGTAGTTACAAATGTGGACCCTGGAATCTGGCAATCCTGGGTTCTAATCCAGCCTTCCCTACTTGCTAGTTATATGACCTCTGGTGAGTTGCACAACATCTCGGAGACGCAGTGATGGAGAGTAATAGTAGAACCCACTTAGCACATAGCCTGGCATTTAGAACATCTCAGCGATGGCAGCTATGTGATGATCACTTACATATGTCGTTTACAGTGGCTGAAGCATGAAGAATAAGAGGAGAATTTGTGGTAGGTGCGACTGGTGAGGTTGGCAAAGGCCAGAACTTAGGCCAAAGATGGAGACAGTTCTTGCACACTATGTACGTGAGCTAACTTTTTGAAATTGATGGGAAATTCACATAACACACAATCAACCACTTGAAAGTATACCATTCTGTGGCATTTACCCACCACCTCTCTCTAGTTTTTCATTATCCCAGAACACCTCATACCCGTAAGTAATCACTCCCCAGGCCCCCCTCCCTCCAGCCCTAGGCGACCACTTATCTGCTTTCTGTCGCTATGGATTTGCCAGTTCTGGCCATTTCATATAAGTAGAATCATATAATATGTGACCTTTTGTGCCTGGCTTCTTTCACTTAGCATCATGTTTTTGAGGTTCATCCATGTTGGAGCATGTATCAGTATTTCATTCCTTTTTATGGATGAATAATATTCCATCATTTGGTTGTATACTGCATTTTGTTTATCCATTCATCCATTCATGGACATTTGAGTTGTTCCCACCTTTTGGCTATTGTGAATAATGCTGTATGAACCGTGATATAAATGCGTGGACATATCTTTTCATTACTCTTGGGTACTTACCTAAGAGTGGAATTGCTGGGTTATATAATTCTGTGTTTAAGTTTTGGAGGAACCATCAAATTATTGCCCACAGATTTTGAGCGCTTACTCTGTGCCAGGCACCGTGCTGAGTGCTTTACATGTATCAAGTCTCTCTGTCCTCACGATCCATGAGGTTGGTTACTGTTATTATCCTGATATTCTAGTTAAAGAAACTGCAGCACAGAGAGGTTAAACAACTTTTCTGAGGACACTCAGCTAGTAAGAGGCAAAGCCATGAAAATGGGACCCACCGAAGAGTTTTGAGCAGAGAAACAAAATAGATTTAATTTCTTCCTTCTCACCCTCACTTTTTCCTGTAGCATTTTCAAGCAACAACTCTGGGGTGGGGGATGGTAGAATTAGGTTGGTAGGAATAGGAGGGCAGAAAAAAAATCATGTCACTGTCCTTGGAAGAGTTTTATTTCCCCTTACGTGCTTGGACATGGACACATGGGAGCCACGCGGATGAACTTGATGAGAACAGCTTTCTTGCTAAATCACTGGGCCATTTGACAAGTCTGGGAAAGAACTGGGGCTTGGACAGAGCAGCCTGGTCTGGGTGGGCTCACTCGGGGTGGAGTGATGTCACCAACACCCCATTTTCCTCGGACTGTTTATAGTTTCCCTCTCAGGAGCCCCCTGGGGTGTTGGGACACACCTCAGCTGTGTGGATTTTAGTGTGTGGATTTGAGTGCAGTGGAGAGGTGGCACACGGAGGCCTGGGTTCTTTCTATTTCTCCTGGGGCAGGCGGGTGCAGGAGGGTGGTGCTGAAAGGGTAGGTTTTTCTATTTAACATTTGAGCGTTGATCCCCATCAAGACAGAGCCATCAGTCAGGACCTCTGCCCTTGTGGACTCCCCAGTCCAATGAGGAAAACGGGTTGGACTGTGCTTGGTGACGTCAACCATTAGTTGTTGGCAAGCCCCTTATTGAGCACCTACTGTATGTTTGCATAGTTCTGAGTACTGGGGAGTCATCAGTGAACAAATAAGGTCCTTGTCTTCGGAATTCTCTTCTTGGGACGGAGATTAACAGCAAACAAAGAGCTACAGGATGTTATCTGATGGTGGCATGTGCTCTGGGGGATAAAAGGAGTGAAGGACATGGGAGAGTGAAGGAGGATGCTGGTTTGGACCACATGTAGGAACCTTCTGGTAGGCAGAATGATGGCTCTTCAAAAACGTGCACATCCTAATCCCTGGAACCTGTGACTATGTCACCTTACGTGGCAAAAGGAACTTTGCAAATGTGATTAAGTTAAGGATTTTAAGATGGGGGGATTATCCTGGATTATCAGAGAGGGCCCAAGGTAATCATAAGACCCTCATAAGAAGAGAGCAGGAGGGTCAGAATCAGAGGAGATGTGACAATGGAAGCAGAGGTCCAAGTGATGCAGAGCCATGAGCCAAGGAATGTGGGGTGGCCTCTAGAAGCCAGAAGAGGCAAGGAAACAAATCCACTCTAACATCCTCTAGAAGAAACACAGCCTGGCCAACTCATGTTAGACCTCTGACCTCCAGAGCAGAAAGATAATACATTTGTGTGGTTTTAAGCCACTAAGTTTGTGGTAATTTTTTACAGCAGCCATAGGAAACTAATACAGACTTGAATGAGTTGAAACCCTAAGACTCACTGGGGAAGAGCATTCCATTCCAGGTGGAAAGAACGGCAGGTGCAAAGGCCCTGAGGTGCAAAGTAAGATAATGCAGCAGCGCTGTGATAGAGGTAACATACATGGGGCCATGGGAACACACAGGAGGGCCCATCTGTTTGTGAGTGGGTAACTGTGGAAGAACTCTTACAAGAGAGAATGCTTGCACCGAGCCCTCCAGGGCTGTAATAAGAACACTGGCTCTCGAATCCAACTGACCTGGATTCATATCCCGGCTCTGCCCCTTGTGATGTAGCTTTGGGCAAGCCACTTTCCCTCTCGGCATCTCTGCTTTCTGATCTGTTAGAAAGAGCCAACAAACGTATGGACACCAAGAGACAGGGGTGGGATGGATTGGGAGATTGGGATTGACGTATGTACACTACTATATATGAAGTAGATGGCTGGTGAGGGCCTACTGTATAGCACAGCTTGAGGGGGGAAAAGAAGGTACAGTCTGTTTGCAGGACATATATTAAATTAACCTTAAAAATGCGTTCCAATATATAATACACCAGGTGCAGATAAATACTGTTTGATTCCACTTTTACGAGGTACCTAGAATAGCCGAATTCAAAGAGTCAGAAAGTATACTGGTAGATGCCAGGGGCCGGGAGGTGGCGGTGGGGTGGGGAGGGGGAATGGGGAGTTAGTGTTTAATGGGGACAGAGTTTCAGTTTAGGAAGGTGAAAAATTCGGGAGATGGATGATGGTGAGAGCTGCACAGCAATGTGGACGTCCTTAGTGCCACTGAACTGTACAGTTAAATATGGCTAAAATAGTATGTTTTATATAATGTGACTTTTACCACAATAAAAAAAATTTTAAAAATCACGCCCCCCCACCTCAAAAAAAAAAAAAGAGAAAGGGCCAACAATAATTCCAGGTGTGTTGTTGTGAGCTAGTCTGTGGACAATCCTCAGCCCAGTGTGTGGCCCATTTCAGGTGCTCGGTTCACGCTTGGTGTGGTGATGATGTGGATGGTGATTTTGGTATAGGAGAAGAATTGGGCAGGCATCTTGGGTGCAGGGAACAGCACGGGAAAGGGCCAGGAGGTGTGCCAGGGCGCAGCCCACGGGATGCCTTCCTGATACCACGATGAAATAATTTTAGGATGCTTCTGCACACCTCCCTTCTCTGCCTTCTCATCTTGTGTTGTTCACAGGGTCTGAGGCTGCCCTCACCCATCTGCCCTGGGAGAGAGGTTTCTGGCCAGTGGTGTGATGGTAAGACAGGCTATTTATGGGTTGTCCAGACTGCTGGGCCCCAGAGGATGGGCAAGAGTGTGGGAGAAATTCTCTGCAACCCACCTGTGAGCGGAGAGCTTTGGAAGGGAAGCAGGAAGAGGCATCAGTTGGCTAGGCTCTGCCTTCGGGGTGGCCACCTGCCCCAAGCCAACCTCTGCCGGCCTCCAGGTGAGTTATAACTGTGGCTCTGCTCACCCGGAGGGCAGTTTGCGTCCCCGTGAAGGCCTGTCAACTGTATGCAAACAGATTTGCCTGAATCTGTCTCTCAGCCCTTTTACAGCCTTTGGGTTTCTCTAGGCAAATGCGGGCTTGATACTCATATTCTTCACAGGCTGTGTAAATACCCATTTTGAGATGCACCCACATGGTGGGCGGGTGAGTCAGGACCAGTTTGTTGTCCTGGGCCCTTCTGATGAGGGCGAAGGGTCAAGGTGGATCTGTAGACGGGCATCGGAGAGAATGACTGCGTTTGGAGAAGGGGCAGCGTCAAGGGGGTTTACAGCCTGGCTCCTCAAAGTGTGGTCCTCAGCTCAACAGCACTGGCTACCCAGAGAATCAGAATCTGCCTTTTAACAGGATCCCCGGGAGCTGGGGGCACGTGTGAAAGTTCGAGAAGCACGGTTTGGACTGGTGGATCTCAAACCTTACTGCCCGTTAGAAATCCCCAAGGAGCTTTAAAAAAATACCAATGCTCAGGTCCTGCCCCAGAGATTCTGACCTCATTGGTCTGAGATGGGGCCCTAATATGAATATGTTTTAAAAAGCCCTCCAGATAATTCTAATTGAAGATCGCTGATTTTGACTTAGAGCCGTGTTTCTTAAACATTTGCATGCTTCCGAAAAACTTGGAGAACGACTTCACATACAGACTTCTGGGTGCCCCCCCCCACCCAGTGGTGGGCTGGTAAACGTTTAACAGCAGGCCCTCTGGGGTGGGCATGGGGTGGAGGAGAAGCCCTGATTGCAGCCAGCTTCTGTGGTGTAAATATTCCATTGTGGCTCTTGTGATGCAGTGCAAACTGGCTCCACTGGCCAACTCCCGGCCCCCCACCCCGACCCCAGGTTTCTGACTCAGTAGGTCTAGGGTGGGACCTGAGAATTTGCATTTCTAACAAGTTCCCTGTTCAGCAGTAGCCCATGTTACTGTTGTTCCAGGGACCCCACTTGGAGAACCACTATGTTAGATGAGAGGTTGGAAACAGGTGGCACCTTGAGAGAGAAATCGGGTCAGTTTGAAGTAGGTACTGGGAGGGCTGTGTTGAGTAGGATTCTGAGGCTGTGTGAGGCTGAGTGAGAAAAAGTGCTCTACTCCGTTAACGGTGTCTACCGCAGGCATCTGATGGAGGCAGTGGCTGTCCCTGGATTTTCTGAGTGCTGCTTTCTGATGCCTTTAAGAAAATAGAAAGGAACGAGGAATTAGATGGAGCCGCATTTCCTAAGGACGTTGGGGAAATAAGAAGTGAAGCTCAGGGACATCCCTGGTGGTCCAGTGGTTAAGACTCCGTGCTTCCAGGACTCCCCTGGTGGCACAGTGCTTAAGAATCCGCCTGCCAATGCAGGGGACACGGGTTCGAAATCTGGTCCGGGAAGATCCCACATGCCGCAGGGCAACTAAGCCCGTGTGCCACAACTACTGAGCCTGTGGGCCCTAGAGCCTGCGTGCTGCAACTACTGAGCCCGCGTGCCACAACCGCTGAAGCCCGTGTGCCTAGAGCCCGTGCTCCGAAACAAGGGAAGCCACCGCAATGAGAAGCCCGCGCTCCGCAGCAAAGAGTAGCCCCTGCTCGCTGCAACTAGAGAAAGCCCACTGCAGCAACGAAGACCCAGTGCAGCCAAAAAAAAAAAGTGAAGCTCAGTGTGTTACAGGCCATCTCAACGATTGAGAGCAGTATTCCTGACTATCTGAGAAGGTATACATAGAAGATCAAGGTTAGTACAACTCCCTCATTTTAGAGAAACTGTTTCAAAGAAGGGATGGTTTCCACCCAAAATGCACAGAGCCCATTTGTTTGGATTCACTTGGGCTCTAACTCTCAGATCTTGAAAAACATCAGAGAAGACATTTCCAAAAAAAATTACTTGGGCCTTCGAATGCCTCAGCCGAGGAAGGGAGAAGATCGGGCAGAAACTATAAAGGAAGTTTTTCCAACCCCAATGGCGGGCCGTGCTTGAACTCCTGCAGCATTCCAGGAGCAGAGAGCTAGAAAAAAGAAAAGGGAGGGACCCCGAAGGCCGGGGTGATGGAAGATAAGAAATTCCGATTTCAATCTCCTTACTTCCTCAGACCCAGGCTGTCTATAAACTGTATGCAAATGTGTTTACTTTACATTTTATTTCACTCAGAGTCACTCAGCTGTCAGGAGCTGTATCAACATGTCAGTCGGTTGAAGAAACAAGCGTTTTGAGTGGAAATATTTCGGATAAACAGACACAATGTTATGACAGATCAGAGCAGCCCAAACATGGGACGGGGGTTGGCGGTGGAGATGGTGAAGAAGGAGAAGGGGGGCCGGGGTAAAGCCGCAGAAAGTAGATCTGTTTACCCTGGCACATACACTGGAGGGTCAGCTGAAAACAAAATAGGTTTTTTATGACTTGTGTTGTGTGTGTGTGTGGAGGGGAGAACGACTTCCTTCTCTCTGGCGTTAATGCATTTTGTCAGCTGAAGAGTAGGGCCTGCTTGGTGGGTTACCAGGCACATTCCTCTCTGATGTCCCTGCTGATTCCACGGGAGGAAATCAGGCAAGAAAAAGAAAAGACAAACCCACCGGATTAACTTAATTAGCGATGGGGAGACCAGTTGCTTGGCTAAATCTAACAGCCTGTTCGAAAGTTGCCCTCCTTTTTGCTTCTTACTTGGGCTCTTTTGCACACTGAATTCAGAGGAGGGACAAAGAGATTCCCTTGTTTGTGGTCAGGGCTGGGAGGGATGTGTTTGGGGGAGAGGTGACCTGGCTATTAGGCCACGTGATGCATAGCTTTGAATTTAATCTTTGGAGTAAGTAATACTGTGGCCTGGTTCACTAACCCAAAGTACAAAAAAAAGTATTTGGAGAGATGGTCTCTTCTCTTAATCCATCCATTTTTTCCCCCATCTCTCAGCCCCCCAAACACACACACGCGTGCACACACACACACACAGATTATATTTTGTTGGTCTGTGTCTATTTTTCGTTCCCAGGCCATAGAGTTTGATGGTCTCTGTCTAAAAAAGAATACATATTTTCCTTAAACTAATACCTACTGCTTATCAAGCACTTACTACGTGCTGAGCGTAACCTTGCGAGGTTGGAATGATTCACCCCAGGCTGGAGGTGAGGGGTCCCGAGGCTCAGAGAGGTGAAGGGGCTCAGCCAGAGCCACACAGCCCCACGGCTGGTGAGTGAGCCCGAACTTCAACTCGGGTCTGGCTGGCCCCAAGGTCTGTGTTCTTCCAGCTTCATCAAGTGCTTTGTTGAACTTGTGGAGGGGAGAGGGTGGGTGGCAGGGTAACTTTTGGAGGACTCGGGAGCGGTCGGCCAACTCAGCCGGGCTAGACTTGTCTACCCCCGAGATGAATTTGTCCAGGAAAGGGACTGCGTGATTGTCCAAATGTGGGACAAGCTGGCAGCTGCCTCGGGGGTGTGCTTGGAAGATGTTGGCAAGGCCTCCACGGCTCAAAATTGTCTCCCCCGTCATGTGGCCTCAGAATTCCACCATCAGAGAGGTATGCCCCCGGGCTTTAATGAAAGACTTTTTGGGGGCAGGCTTTCAGTGTAGACACTCCCCCCAGAAACGATACACCTACGCCCTTCCCTAAGAGTCCCCTCTTAGCAGGGCATCCGGCCCACTGCTTGGCATTGGAGGGTGGCTTCATGGTCCAGGTGTCCTGGGAGGCAAGCAGGGCGGCCATCAGGTCAGGGATGGGAGGCGGACAGGTCAGGGATGGGTCCCAAGGTTGCTGATCAACCATTGTATGGAGTCTGGAGCTGTTTGGAGACAAAGCCTCGCATGTTTGCCCCAGAGAGAGGGCCTCTCAAGGCCCCACCTGTCTCCTTGCCAATCCCGACTGATGTGTTTCAGGCTGGAACCCTAAATAGCCATGCCAGGAGCAGGGGAAGCCCAGAGCTTGTCATGGGGTCGCAGAATGTCACAGCTGCCATTCAACCAGTCTTGAACTCCAATTAGTCACGTTCTTTCTTAGCCCCTTTTTTTCCATTATTACACCACCTGTAGGATTATTTTCTTAATATTTTCCTCTAAACTGACTCACTTGAAAAAAAAAACAAACATCTATTTTAAGGCTAGCAAGCCTAAGTTTCCTCACCAAGAAAGGATACAGACAAATTCAAGCCCTCTGGCTTTTGTGTGGTGAATACAAGCATTTTTTTTTTTTAGGAAAACAAGCATTAGTGAAAAGTTGAAAAAAAGGAAAATATTGATACACACATCCTTTAGTCTGTATCACTTACGGTTGGATTTGCTCCTTGTATTTTTTTTTCCTAGTGCATGTTAAAATTACAACGATTAGCATAAAAATGAATTACTGCTCATCCAGATACTACCATAAATCGTATGATAATAGGTATCATGTTTTGCCCAAATCTCCAGTTTTATATATGGAGAAACTGAGGTTCAGAGAAAGAAAACATCTGCAAGGGACACAGCTGTCTGAGACCACGTAAGGCCGAGAAGCATCCTGGAAAGATGTAAAAAGAGCACCGGATGGGGAGTCGGGGGCTCCTGGCTCAAGATCTAAGAGCCGAAGCAACTTCTGTTTCCTCTCTGGGCTTTAATATCCCCAACTATGAAAGAAAAAGAATGATGTTACTTTGGGTTCTTCATCTGGGGGTCTAGCAAGAAAGCGGGGGGGCGGCACGGGATGAACTTGGAATCCCTGGAATTTTTTTTTTAATTGAGGTAAGAGTCACATAACGTAAAATTAACCATTTTAAAGCAAACTATTCGGTGGCATTTAGTCCATTCACAGTGTTGTGTAACCATCACCTCTATCTTGTTCCGAATATTTTCATAGTGAATATTTTCAAGGAGTCATCCCTTTCCCCCCTCCCCCCAGCCCCTGGCAAACACCAATCTGCTTTCTGTCTCTATGGATTTGCTGATTCTGGTCATTTCATATAAATGGAATCATACAATATGTGGCCTTCTGTGGTTGGTTCCTTTCACTTAGCACCATGTTTTCGAGCTTCATTCATGATATAGTACATGTCAGGACTTTACTTCTTTTTATGACTGAATAATATTCCATTGTATGGATATACTGCAGTTTGTTCATCCATTCATCACTTGATGGACGTTTGGGTTGTTTCCACCTTTTGGCTATTATGAATAATGCAGCTACATACATTCATGCACAAGTTTTTGTGTAGACATTTGTCTTCATTTCTCTTGGGTATATACTTAGGAGTGGAATTGCTGGATCATATGGTAACTCTGTTTAACTTTGTGAGAATAGCCCCTGAACATTTTGTGTATGTGTTTGAGCATGTGCCTTTAAGGAGATGGCTTTTGATCAGATTCTCAAAAAAGGGTAAGGAGCATAGAAAATGATGACCACCCCCCCCTACCCCCAGTCCCTCCAAGATCTCTTCCGGCTTTAAGATCTTTCTACTCTTAACTCTCAGCTCTGAGAAGACCTCATCTTCCTTTCCATCTTGTTTAGCTTCCTTTAACCAGCCTTCTCTGTGCTAGGCAGTGGGCTGGGCACAGGGGATCCAGTTGAAAGAGTTTCTATCCACCAGGGGGGGGCGGCATGCAGAGGTGGGAGAGCTGGGGTCAGGGAGGCTTCCTGGAAGAGGAGGCACTAGCTGAATCTTGAAGGTTGCCTGAGAATCAGGAGGGCCAAGAGGTGGGAAGGGCGCTTCTGAGTGAGGAGACAATACTTCCCAGTGCCCTTGGCAGGGACCGAGCTGGCTGGAGTGCCCTTTCCTTCCCCGGGCGGCTCAGAGATGGCTGGAAGCACAGATGCTTGGAAATCCTGTCTCCTTGACCCACCAGCTCATCAGTGTGGGCAGATGCGGGCCATTACTGATTGCCGCTGAAGGCGGTGGCGGTGGCCCAGGGCACGTCTGAGGATCACTCAGGGCCCCGGGAAAGCAGGGGGCCCCCGCAGAGGGTCTGCCCCCCATCCTAGAGGCAGGTGTTCTGCAAGTTTCCCACACAGGCCTGCCAAGATCGTCCTCCCGCTATGCAGCACACACGCATGCAGGCGTGCTCTTTCATCCCCGGGGCCTCTCTCTGGGAGCAGCTGGCAGGGCCAGTGGGGGCATCTGCGGGTGGCCCGTGGGATGGAGTCTGGAGGCCTTGGCGGACCCGCAGCCCTGGGGCCCGATGCTTCTCCTTCTGCTGGTGTGCCCGGTCGTAGATTTTCTGGGCGCCTTCTTGGTGGAGGACAGGCAGGATCCGGTTTCACAGCAGATTTGGAGGGACAAAGCCACATAGTGCTTTGCTGGATGCCTGGCCCTGTGAAGAGTTGGTGGTTAACGTGTTATTTATGGCTCCCTCCTGCCTCCCCTCTCATATTAAGCCTCTGGGTGGGGCATGATGCCTCTGCCAGTCAGTCAACCAACCAGCCCGAGAAGCTGATGAACCAGAGTTAACCAGCTAGTTTTACGCAGGGCTCATGCATTGTTCTAGAAGCTTCAGGAAATGAGCTGGAGCCTGAGTGTGTGTTGCTTTATTAATGTACCTTTTCATGTGGTATATTGGTTTGTTATTATGGATCTTTTATTTTTAAAATTTTTACTTTATATTGGAGTATAGTTGAATCACAATGATGTGTTAGTTACAGGTGTACAGCAAAGTGATTCAGTTATACCTGTTATTATGGGTCTTTAAAAATTAAAAAAAAATGTAATGGTGGTAAAAAAACTGTATCATAAAATTTACGATCTTAACCATTTTCTTTTAACATCTTTATTGGAGTATAATTGCTTTACAATGGTGTGTTAGTTTCTGCTTTATGACAAAGTGAATCAGCTATACATAAACATATATCCCCATATCTCCTTAACCATTTTTAAGTGTGTTAAGATTTACCATCTTAACCATTTTCAGTAAAGTACATTCATCTTGTTGTGTCACGGATCTCCAAAACTGTTTTCATCTTGCAAAACAAACTCTGTTCTCATTAAACACCAACTCTCCATTTCTCCCTCCCCCCAACCTTTGGCAAACACCCTTCTACTTTCTGTCTCTATGAATTTGACTACACTAGGAACCTCATATAAATGGAATCACACAGTATTTGTCTTTTTGTGTCTGGCTTATTTCACTCAGCATAATGTCCTCAAGATTCATCCATGTTGTAACCTGCGACAGGATTTCCTTCTTTTTAAGGCTGAGTCATATTCCATTGTATGGATAGACCACATTTTGTTTATCCATCCATGGACATTTGTTTGTCTATCCATGGACGTTTGGGTTGCTTCCACCTCTTGGCTATTATGAATAGTGTTGCTATGAACATGGGTCTGGAAATAGTGAACCCTTTTTCTTAAAAGTTAAGCTGCACAGTTAATAAAATTAATAACACTTCTTGTAAAAAATTAAACCTATACATATGACTAAAGTCCTTCTAGCTACTTCCTCCAGCCTCCCCACCCCAATGATAACTTCACTATTATCAATTTATCAGTTTTGACTTTATTTATGCACACACACACATGCATATATGTGTGCATACATATCTATATATGTTTAGAAAAAAAACGTATGCACAGTCAATTCTGCTAGAGCGTGACGTATACATTCCTAAAATCATTGCACTGTGCAAAATCGCACAATAAAAACCACAGGGCTTGTGAGAAAAATAAGGCTAAGGGGACAACAGTCAAAAACTTTATCAGTAACACATAAAAAAACAGGAAACTAATAAAAACTATAGCACAATTTGACACATGTTAAATGGTTAAGAAATATTAATACCTAAATGCTATAATAACCATGGAACTTGACTTCGGCAAAGTCCTGAACTTTTCTTGTGGAAGTGGTGCCAGAAGGGCTGCAGCTTGTGAATTCTTGTGAATGGGTAGAAAGAGTTTGTCTGAAATCAGAAAATTGTAACCCAGGCGTGAATGGCTGTGGCTCACAGTACGCACAGCACACGGAGGAAGCTGGAAGAGGTTGCAGGGTGTCTGTTTTGTGTGTTCCTGAGTGGTCAGTTTAGCTGGGTGCAATTTTCTGCATTGACCCAGTGTTTCTTGTGGATGAAATCGTGCATGAGCAAACACAAAATTTGGTTATGCTCAAATTGTTCCCAGATATACCAGTCAGAATGGAACAAATTTATGTTTTCAAAACAAGCACAACTGGCTACACACACACACAGAAAATAAATGGTGTTTTTTGAGTGGGTATGTTTGCATAAATTGATTCCTATTATAAGTATGCAACCTTTTTTTTTTTTTTTTTTGCTTAACAATATGTAAGAGATTTTCCATATTAGTAATACAGACTTGTCATGTTTTTGCTGCTGGATAGAGTTCCATGGAATGAATACATCCCATTTAGTTCTTCCCCTAAGGATGGTCATGTAATTAATGATATTGTAGTCAAATGCACATAGCAAAATTTACCATTTCAATTACTTTTAAGTGTACAGTTCAGTGGCAATGAGTACATTCACATGGTTGTGTAACCATCCATCTCCAGAACTTTTTTTATCACTCACCCTGAAACTCTACCTATTAAACAATAACTTCTTGAGTTCAAATCCTGGCCCACCACCTTTGGCTGAATGACTCTGGGCAAGTTCTTTGCTTCTCTGAGCCTCTGTTTTCTCATCTGTTAAATCGAAAGCAAGAGTACATAGCTCCCAGATTTGGGCTGATGATCTCATGAGGTGATGCAGGTAATGAGTCCAGCTCCTTGCTTGGCACGCTGTAGGTTCTTAATAAACAGCTTTTATTGTCCTGTGAAACTGACCAGATGCCCCGTATGCTTTGCTGTGATTTATCTGACAGCCGGTTCCTGTGAACAGGGGGTGACATGGCGTGGCTTGCTGCGATCCAGAGCTGAGGGAAGGTAGAGTCTAGAAAGTTTCCTAGAGGATGAGACCTTTGTCCATGCTACTCTTCCGGCTATTATTTTAGATGGAAAGTTCCAGGCCCCTCCCTGCCCACCCCGTGCCCCAATCCAGGGCCTAGGCCAGCTCTTGGGACTCTTGGGAGTGACCCATTTTCAGCCTCGGTCAGTGCCAGCCTGCCCGCTGGGGCTGCCAGTTGCAATGTGCACGGTAGCAAATGGATTGAGGTCACGGAGCAGATGGCAGTAACTTTCGGTTGAGATCTGCCAGCCTGCGTTGGAGCCAGTGACCCGGGGGTAAATGCGTGTGCATCACCCTCTCTCCCCCTTTGGTCTATAACTCTGGGACCTCGCCCCTTTCCAAGGCCTGTTCAGGCTTCTCCCCAGGGGACCGGAGTGTCCTGTCAGATGTCTTGGGTTCCCGGGAGCCAGAGGGAAAGCCACATTCTTGCAGGCAGCAGACACGCCTCAGACCCCACAGCGCCTGGCTCCTCCTCTTTCAGGAAGCTCAAAGCTCCTTGGTCTCTTCATTTTATTAATCTGATGCTATCCTTGGGGTTTATCATTAATCCCATTTCATAGATGGGGGGATAGAGGCAGGAGGAGGATGACCCAGGAACCCATAGCGCCTGTGGGTCAGAAGGGATTTATTGCAGCTTTTTGGTTCACAGAAATCTTGTAGAATCTGGAGGAAGCTAGGGATCCTCTGGACACAGATACGTAGACATGTCTTACTCTCGATTTCATCTCCAGGACCTAAAGCAGCACTGAGCATATTGTGGGTGCTCCAAATCAAATATTTATCGAACGAATGAGTGAATTGATAAGCCATGCCTGAATCCCTCTAGCTTGAGGCAATTAAAAAATTAAAAGAGAAAGCGGCTTCCCTGGTGGCACAGTGGTTGAGAATCTGCCTGCCAACGCAGGGAACACTGGTTCGAGCCCTGGTCCGGGAAGATCCCACATGCCGCAGAGCAACTAAGCCCGTGCGCCACAACTACTGAGCTTGCGCTCTAGAGCTCTCGAGCCACAACTACTGAAGCCCGCATGCCACAGCTACTGAAGCCCACGCGCCTAGAGCCCGTGCTCTGAAACAAGGAGAAGCCGCCGCAATGAGAAGCTCGCGAACTGCAACAAAGAGTAGCCCCCGCTTGCTGCAACTAGAGAAAGCCCACACGCAGCAACGAAGACCCAACGCAGGCAAAAATAAAATAAATAAAATAAATAAAATTAAAAAAAAAAGAGAAAGAGAAAGAAGCATTTTCCCGTGCTCTTAATCTTAAGGAAGTTAGCTGTTCCCATTCTACAGATGGGAAAACTGAGTTATAGTTCTTAGGATGTGGGAGGTCTTTGTAACAACTCCAGGCAGCACGACTCTTAATGTAGAATGTTCCCAGTAGATGTGGCAATCTTGGGACAAGTGATAGATGCGTTTGTAGTTGAGAACAATCAAAGCTGGAAGAAAATCGCCAATATCTCCTGAACCTATACCAAGACACCTTCTTTTCAGCCCTTGCATCTTCTAAAATGCTTTTTCTCTGAGGGTTGGTAAAATTCTATTACACTGTGTTTTTGAGAAAGATGTGTGATGTCTCTGCAGACAATAGGAATCGGAAGGTCCTTGGAGAAGCAAAGGAGGTGAACCCATTAGAGAGAGCAAGAGGGAAGGGCATAGGAGGACAAGATTCCTGAGTGGTGGTTTTTCTGGTCTATCTTGACCTCAGCTGCCGCTCAGGAATCTTCACTGGTCGGGATGGTGTGTGAGGAAAGGCCCAGAGGGTGTGGAACATGGTAGTAGGAACTTCAGACTTGACATCGGAATTCTGGCTTAGTCACCCGCCAGCTGGGCTTCAGTTTCTTTTTCTTTTTTTTTTATATTTAATTAATTAATTTATTTTTGGCTGTGTTGGGTCTTCGTTGCGGTGCGCGGGCTTCTCATTGCGGTGGCTTCTCGTGTTGTGGAGCACGGGCTCTAGGCACGTGGGCTTCAGTAGTTGTGGCGTGCGGGCTCGGTAGTTGTGCCTCGTGGGCTCTAGAGCGCAGGCTCAGTAGGTGTGGCATATGGGCTTAGTTGCTCCGCGGCATGTAGGACCTTCCCAGACCAGGGCTCGAACCCCTGTCCCCTGCACTGGCAAGTGGATTCGTAACCACTGCGCCACCAGGGAAGCCCCTGGGCTTCAGATTCTTGACATACAGGTCAGGAATGGGGCAATAGCACTGAACCTTCAGGGTGGTTACTATAACAGTATATTACATGTACAACATGATAAATATAATTAACACTACTGTGTATGACATATGAACATTGTTAAGAGAGAAAATCCTAAGAGTTCTCATCACAAGGAAAAAATGTTTTTCTATTTCTTTAATTTTGTATCCATATGAGGTGATGGATCTTCACCAAACATTGTGATCATCATTTCATGGTGTATGTAAGTCAAAACATTGTGCTGTACCCCTTAAACTTATACAGTGCTATGTCAATTGTATCTCAAGAAAACTGGAAGGAAAAATACCCCCGTATATTACATACCAAATGGGAGAAGTTCTTGGCACATAGTAGGTATACAACTCTTGCTAGTCCAGAGGAATCGGGATGGTGGGCAGGAGTTGGGGCCGTTTGGGGTTATGACCATGAGATTTTCTTCAGGGTGCAGTGGAGGGTGCTTTTAAGAACCATCCTCCTGGTGAAGGCCCAGCAAGCTGGTAATCGGAGGACTAATGACAGTACTGATTAATCACAGCTTGCTTCTGCAGCGACACTTTCATGTAGAAGAATCCCCAGGCCTTCTCCAGCCACTGGCGAAAGCCAGGAGCTGACCCACCTCTGCCCTAATAGTACCAATTTTTTATAGACTACCTTTCATCCCAGCATCAGGCAGAGCTTAATAATCATGATCTCTGCTCCCAACTCTGCCCCAGGCTGTGCTTTAGGGACCACGTTGTTAACCTTGATATTTTCTGCCCCAGGGAAGGAACTGTGGCACCAGAGGGGCAAGGGACTTTTCCCCAGGCTCTGCCACAGAGTCTAGCCCCCAAATCAGCTCCTTCTGATGCCCAGCCAGCTAGTCTGTCTCGTAGGTGCCTTCCTGGGAGGAGTGGCCTAGACAGGCAGCCAGTTGTGCTTTTTTTGGTACATATATCAGCTACATATGACATGAGTGCTGAGGGTTTTTGTTTTTTGTTTTTTAAAGATTGCAATAGTTTATTTAATTGCTTACCTGTTGATTGATCTTTGTCCCTCCAGTAGATTTAAAATCCCCTGAGATCAGGGACCTCATTTCTCTTGTTCACCTCAGTAGCCTCCACACCTGGAACAGTGACCAGCACACAACAGGTCTTTAATGAGTCCCCGGATTCATGAACAAATAAATGTAATATAGACCTTGGTCTGGGCCAACCCACTGACAGTGGAGAGGCTTCAAGGAGGAGAAAGCATTGGAGATGGGCTGTGAAGGATGAGGAGTTCTCCAGTTGAAGACAGAGGCACGCCTTCTGGGCAGATCATAAAGCAGATCTAAAGGTGTGGAAGGAGCTCTGAAAGTGGGTGGAATTTAGGAGATGGTGAGAAGGTCCTAGCTTCGGGCAGGAAGGGATGAGTGATGGAAGATGTGGCTTGAAATCTCTGTGAGGCTCGTGTTCTTCAGTGAGGAACTTGGCATTTGTTTTGGAGGTCACGTGGAATGACAACATCAGATTTGACCTTTAGCAAGACCCCTTGGTCGGGGATGGTGTTGATGGCTTGGGGCCCATGGCAGTGGCCCAGGGGAAAGATGCTGAGGCTCTGTGCTAAAGGCAGTGGCCTTGGGAATGGAGTTGGTGGGCAGGGGGTAGAGATGGACCTGTTAAAAAAACTAGCTGGTTGGGACTTCCCTGGTGGTGCAGTGGTTAAGAATCCGCCTGCCAATGCCGGGGACACGGGTTCGAGCCCTCGTCTGGGAAGATCCCACATGCCGCAGAGCAGCTGAGCCCGTGCGCCACAGCTACTGAGCCTGCGCTCTAGAGCCCGCGAGCCACAACTACTGAAGCCTCCGTGCCTAGAGCCCGTGCTCTGCAACAAGAGAAGCCACCACAATGAGAAGCCCATGCACCGCAATGAAGACTGTCCCCCGCTCGCCGCAACTAGAGAAAGCCTGAGCACAGCAATGAAGACCCAACACAGCCAAAAAAAATTAAAATAAATAAACAATCAAATTAATTAAACAAAAAAAACAGCTAGCTGGTTGTCTCCAACCTTCATAAAACTTTCATCATTCTACCCAAATGGAGACCCACACTTGCTCACACCATTTCTTCTCTCCCTTCTGTGCTGGATTTTAAACAGTGGTTGGCAACTTTTCCAAATTCCATTGTCTTTCAAAAATATATGTTTTTGTGCACTTTTTAGGCACTTAATCTGTAAGCATTTAATGAAAAATAAAAATACTTTCTTTACCTTTCATTTCTTGGAGCCGAGCTCCGAGGCCATTGAACAAAGGCCTCTTTACCATGCAGCATGGTGGAAAGATATGGGATTCCTGAATTCTGGCCTTATCCCTGCTTGATGTTTGACTTTAGGCAGGTTCATGTTTCCTCCGTGGGTCTCAGTTTCTCCATCTGTAAAATGAGGGAATTTAGTCATCACTGGTTTTCTAAAGTATATTCTGTGGAATGCTTATTCTGGTAGAGACTTCATTAAAAAAGGGCGGAGGTTGTTGGTCTCATATATTGGGGGAAATAGTGCATCCTCTGTTCCCTTGCTGGAGATTGACGAAGATCGTTTGCGTATTAGACGCTCTGAGAGATGCTATAGTCAAGGAACCATGTTTAATTTTAAGTCACTTTCTCCAGTGATGGGATAGATAGAATCAGTGATGACAGAATCCTGAAATTCTACAGGACTCTGGTTTCGAGATGCTCTGGATTTGCCTAGAATGTTCTTTCAGTTTGAACAAGCTGAGATTCCAGGAGCAGTTGCACTGAACTCCTGTTGGTTGAGTCTTGCCTGCTTTTTCCATAGGGAATGGACTGGCCTTGGGGATCTCAGTCTTTTCCCAAGCCCCCCAAACTCACCACCAACTGCAATGATCATCTAAGAAGGAAGGGGAGGTTACCTTGCATAGCCCTATTCCAGAATCTCCTGGTCTCCCTCTTCACATCTCGAATATGAATGTCCTTATCAACCCACATCTTCTCAGGATATGGTTCTGCCTCCCCCGTCCCTCTGTGACAGTGACAGATCATGTTCCAAAATGAAGTTTTCTCCAATAGAGCTCCACCCTGGCACCCCATCCATATTATTCCCGTACTCTCCCAACATCTGATAAGAGCTTTCCTTTCACAAACCCCTAAGGCCCCCAGGCTGTTATATGAAAAATGATTCCATGGTGAATCAGTTTGGAATGAAAGAAAATCCAACAGATTTTTAAAATTCTACAAGACTTTTTGGAGCCTTTCATGTGCTGATGCCTAATATGAATCTCTAAGGGGGTGTCAAGAATGCAGTATTGATCATGGAGCATTTTTCCCCCTCATAGAGTATCACAAGGCGCTAGGTTCAAAGATGTCCATTTTTGGAAATTCTGCCTTCCCAAGTTTCTTTAAATCTCTAACGCCTCTTTCTTCTGTCTTTACTCTTTCTTCTCCACCAGTACGAAAGCTTGCTGAGGGTCAGAGAGCCTTATAATCCTGTTGTGTCTTCTTTGTAGGGCTATTTGTTCACAAAACCACTTACTAAGTGTATCTTTGGTGAGCCAAGTTCAGGACTAGTTATTCACTACGTTGTATATTGTTTTTTTTGCTACTTAATATCTAAATATCTTTATTTTTTGGGAGAAATTCCGAAATAGGTGGGAGCAGGGACTGCTTCCCATTACACAAGCCAAGGGGAGCAGATTTCCTTTCCCCCATTCCCTAGAAACTAGGATGTGTCAAGAGATTAGGGCTGGGCCAGTTAGATATTCTGCCCAGGACAGAAATCTTGGAGTGACATTGAAAGTATTTAGCATTTATCCCAGGGCCAGTGGGCGGTGGTGGTGAGATGATGAGAGTGGGGTTCTCGCTGTGCTAAAGCATTGGCATTTCAGCCTCCTAGCCTCCCTGGTTTCTTGCCCACTATTCTTGCAGATTCTATGGGTGATCCACTATCCTGGATATTTATTTTCTGCCTCAATTGGAATTACTTGTGTGGAACCAAAAATCCTGACCCCTCGTCAGACCCATGTATTCATGCATCCTTGCATCCATCTCTCCATCCATCCATCCATCCATCCACCCATCCATCCATCAGTTACCCATCCATTCCTCTAACATAACAGACACTGAGCTAGGCACTAGGCATATGCAAAGGTGAATAAATCAACGGGAGCAGGAAATAGCAACAAACAGATGTCCTATTCAAATGATGGAACTTGGAGAGAGTGTCACAAAGGAACAATGAACAAAAGCATAGGCTGTGTTTAGGAAAAGGAGTGGTTCTGGACATACTACTACCCCCAGGCATGAAGGGGTGAGGGGAGGGAAGCAGTTTTCAGAATCCAGAGACAGTGTGGGGAGAGGCCTCCTGGCAGCAGCTGTGGCCTTGGGTGAGGGACACAGTCAACCTGTGATGACCTGGCAGGGAAGGGACCAGAGGATAAATACCTTGTCCACACACTCCTCCCTCCCTCTGATCTCATGCCAGAGCCAGAGAAAACATTGAGTTGGCCCATACAGGTCAGCCTCCTGGGCATAGAGCAGAATGGAGAAAGGTAGAGAGTGGATCTGGAAGGCCGAACAGAAGACACTGAGCACAACGATGTCACTTTTCCTCTCAAATTTTTCTTGTAGATTCTTAGCTGCCCAGTATCCCAAACATTTATTTTCTGCCTCAATTAGGGTCAGTTGTTTGCAGTCAAGAAACTGGCAAGCATATCCATCCAACCATCCATCCATCCAAACACCCATCCATCCATCCAATCCATCCGATCCATCCAATATATCTAACATCCATCCATCCATCTAAACATGCATGCATGCATGCATCCATCCAAACATCCATCCAAACACCCATCCATCCATCCATCCAGCCAGCCAGCCAGCCATCCATCCAAATACCCATCCATCCATCTATCCAAACATCCATCCATCCATCCATCCATCCATCCATCCATCCATCCATCCATCCAAACACCCATCCATCCATCCATCCATCCATCCATCCATCCATCCATCCATCCAAACACCCATCCATCCATCTATCCAAACATCCATCCATCCATCCATCCATCCATCCATCCATCCATCCATCCATCCAAACACCCATCCATCCATCCATCCATCCATCCATCCATCCATCCATCCATCCAAACATCCATCCATCCATCCATCCATCCATCCATCCATCCATCCATCCATCCATCCATCCAAACACCCATCCATCCATCCATCCATCCATCCATCCATCCATCCATCCATCCAAACATCCATCCAAACATCCATCCATCCATCCATCCATCCATCCATCCATCCAAACACCCATCCATCCATCCATCCATCCATCCATCCATCCATCCATCCAAACATCCATCCATCCATCCATCCATCCATCCATCCATCCATCCAAACACCCATCCATCCATCCATCCATCCATCCATCCATCCATCCATCCATCCATCCAAACATCCATCCATCCATGCATCCATCCATCCATCCATCCAAACATCCATCCATCCATCCATCCATCCATCCAAACACCCATCCATCCATCCAATCCATCCAATCCATCCAATATATCTAACATCTATCCATCCATCTAAACATGCATGCATCCATCCATCCATCCATCCATCCATCCAAACACCCATCCATCCATCCATCCATCCATCCATCCATCCATCCAAACACCCATCCATCCATCCATCCATCCATCCATCCATCCATCCATCCATCCATCCATCCGAACACCCATCCATCCATCCATCCATCCATCCATCCATCCATCCAAACACCCATCCATCCATCCATCTACCACCAGTAGGTTTATACTACACTCAGATAAAAGCCAAAGTATTAATGACCTATCAGGCTTCCCATGACTGGCACAACTCCCCTCCCCCATTGCCCATCTGTCTGTCTCCCCCTGCTCTTCTCCTAGTTTCCTCTACTCTAGCCACACTGCTGTCCACGCTCCACTCTAGATAAGCTCCCGCCTCAGCACCTTTATGCATGATGTTCCCTCTTCCTGAAGCACACTACCCTTACATAGCCCCCCTTCATCCCCCCTCCTTCCAGGTTTTTACTCAAATGTCATCTTCCCTGTCTACCGTTCATCAAATGGCAACTACTACTGTCCCTTACTTTCCCTTTTAACACTTTTCACCATCTCACAGACTATATATTACTTGTTCTTCTTATTTATTGTGTGGCCCCCACTCCCACCCCACAATCTCCCAGTGGAATATAAATTCTAAAATGAAAGGATTTTTGATGTTTTGTTTATTGCTCTATTCCCTGTGCCCCAAAGAATCCCTACCACACAGAAGGTGTTTGATAAATATTTGTTGAATATGTATATATAATAGATAATCAACAAGGACCTACTGTATAGCACAGGGAACTCTACCCAATACTCTGTAATAACCTATGTGGGAAAAGAATCTGAAAAAGAATAGATATATGAATATGTATAACTAAAACACTTTGCTGTACACCTGAAACTAACACAACATTTTAAAGCAACTCTACTCCAATATAAAATACAAAATTACAAAAATTGTTGAATAAATGATGAAGATATGGAAGCAGCTCTGTGAAAGTTTCCAACGTGCTACTGGAGGGGAATTCAGCCAAGCTGCGAGAGTCTCTGCAAACTTATTTCATCCCTCGTGCTGCACAGGCTGAAGCTCAAGTGGGAGTTAATACGCTACTTGTGCCCTTAGGAAGTGTCCTGAACTTTCCATGGAAGCTGTGGACTTGCCTTTTAGTGACTTCTTGTTCTGCTTAGGAAAACCTGAGGGCAAGGAAGGGAAAAAGTGAACACTTCACACATTGCATCTTCAAAGCACTTAATAAATGCTCAAGTAATTAATTCCCGTGGCTCTCTGGGAAGCGGATTTTATTGTCTCTCTTCTGGCAATAGGGAAATGAGTGTGCTGGTGAGTTCCGTCATTTTCCCAGGACCACGGAGCAAGCCGGGAGTGGTGCCAGAATGGCGTTGGCATCCTCTGAGTTTCTGGCCAGGAGGCCTCCTGTTTCCCTGTTGGTGGGCAGAGGAGTGGAATCGATGGGAAGTAGTACAGAGAGTCTTAGAGGATGGCTCTCTCCCATTTTCAGGGGACTTTGGGAGCTGGGTGCTTGGGAGGTTGCACAGAAATGGGAACCCACCTGCACCCATTTTTCTTCCAGTGTTCCAGGTCTAAGTCGAGGCTTAAGTGTAAACTTGACAAAGCCAGGGGACATGAACTCTCCCAATGCAGAGCATGACAAAATGGGAAATAGATGAAGAACTGGCTTTTGCTGTGCCTGGTTAATTAGAGTCCCTCCGTAGTCGTAACTCCTATGCTCCAGACTTTTCCCTTCTCTCTTCTCCAGCAAAATTTACCCATCTGATTTTCCATACCATCAACACTCTACCCTCTGGGAGAAAGGTTATCAAAGAGGTGAACTACTTACTCTAGGGGACTTCCCTGGCGGTCTGGTGGTTAAAACTCCGCAGTTCCACTTCAGGGGGCGCAGGTTTGATCCCTGGTCGGGGAACTAAGATCCCACATGCCATGTGGCACGGCCAAAAAACAAACAAAAAAACGGTTAACTACTCTATAGTAATAATATTGATGGGTGTTCCAGGGAATTCACATTCTTACAGGTATTATCTCCATGCCGATATTTTTCTATATGTTTGGGCTGAAAGTTGGGAGACCTGGGTTTTAGGTTCTGCCATTAACTTGCCATGTATCAAGGTGGGTCTTTCTTTCCCATCTATTGTATAAATAATAATAAAGACCTATATAAATACTTACTATGTATTAGACAATGCTCTACATGCTGTAAGTGTATTGTTCTATTTACCCCTCACAATTCCATGAGATAGGAACTATTTTTCTTCCAATTTTATTTTATTTTTTAAAAATTTATTTATTTATTTATTTATGGCTGCGTTGGGTCTTCACTGCTGCGCATGGGCTTTCTCTAGTTGTGGCGAGCGGGGGCTACTCTTCGTTGCAGTGTGCAGGCTTCCCATTGCGGTGGCTTCTCTTGTTGCGGAGCACGGGCTCTAGGTGCGTGGGCTTCAGTAGTTGTGACACTCGGGCTCAGTAGTTGTGACTCGCGGGCTCTAGAGCGCAGGCTCAGTAGTTGTGGCCCACAGGCTTAGTTGCTCTGCGGCATGTGGGATCTTCCCGGACCAGGGCTCGAACCCATGTCCCCTGCACTGGCAGACAGATTCTTAACCACTGCGCCACCAGGGAGGTCCTCTTCCAATTATGAAGATGAAGAAACTGAGGCAGAGAGAGGTTAAGTGATAAATCTCAGGCTCAGAGCTGGAAGGTATCGGAAGTGGGATTTGAATCCAGGCGGCCAGGCTCCAGAGTCTGGGTTCATAACCACTACAGTAAAGGGATTGATTTGAACCAGGCATGGGAGAAGACTTCAGTGAAAAAGTCAGTTCCAGTGGAGCTTGTATGAAAATAACCCTCCTCCAAAAACATTGAGAAAAGCTGGACATAAATACATGCAACAACTGTTTATAAGAATCGGAATGCACCAGCACATATAGACCTTGTGGGAATACGATGCTAGGGAGAGGGGAAGGAGATCTTTAAATTGATCCCAGCCTTTTGTCTAAAGACTTTGGTTAATTCATGGTGCAGAGGAATAGAAGGTGAGCAGAAACTCGCCGTCTTACCGGGCTGAGGATTCAGAGGTTGGACTTTGGGGCTTCCAAAGTGGTTAGAAGTTAAGAGGCATGTTGTAGAAAGGAGGGAACCTCAGAGACGTGAACCCAAATCTGACGGCTTCTCTTCATTTCACTCCTACTCTAGTCCAAGTCACCAGCGTTTTACAAAGACAATGACCACAGCCTCCTATCTGGTCTTCACGATTCCATCTTTCCTCCTTTTCAGTTTTTCTCAGCATAGCGGCCAGAGAAGTCTCTTTAAAAACATGAATCTTATTATATCCTTCTAATCGCCTCCCAGTATTCTTAGCATAAAATCCAGAGTCCTTACTGCGTGAACCACAAAGCACTGGATAATCTGACCACTGACTCATTGGCTCCCATCACCCTTTCCTTGACCACTGGCTGCAGCCACTTTTGCCTCCTTGCTGTTTCTCAAATATACCGACTCCTCTCTTCCTTCATGAAACCATGTGTTTGCCCTTCTTTTTCCTCCTAACACTGTTCCCTCAGATTTTCCACACAGCTTCTTGATGGTCTGTGCTCAAATGTCACCTAATCAGAGAGGCCACCTCTGGACAATTCCACAAAAGAACCCTCCACCCTCACTCTATTCCTTTACCTTTATTATTTTTTTCATAGCACTTATTCCTATCTATAATTATTCCATTAATTTTTTATGGTTGTGTAAAACAAATCACCACTAACAGTGGCTTAAAGCAGCACTCATTTATTATCTCACAGTTTCTTTATGTCAGGAGTCTGAGTCTTCTGCTTAGGGTCTCAAAGGGCTGCTATCAAAGTGTTACTTGGGCTGCTTTCTCATCTGGGGGCTTGACTGGGTAAGGATCCACTTCCAAGCTCACTAAGGTTATTGGAATCATTAATTTCCTTGTAGTCATAGGAATGAGAGCCCTGGCTTCTTGGTCAGTGTCAGCTGGAGGCCACTCAGCTCCTAGGGGCTGCCTGCAGTTGACTGACACAGCTGCTTACTTCATCACGCCAGCCAGGAGGGTCTTCAGAGCGAGTCAGCTAGCAAGACCGTAAGACCATAGAAATAACATTCCACCACTACTGCCATATTTTATTGGTTGGAAACAAGTCACAAGTCCCATTCATACTAAAGGGGAGGGAATTACACAAAACTGTGAATACTGGGAGGCAGGAATCATGGAAGGGGTAACTTAGAGTCTGTCCATCACAATTATATTCTATATTTATTCATTTACTGGTTCATTTTATGTCTCCTTCACTAGATTGGAACCTCCAAGACTACAGGACTTAATGTGTCTTGTTTGTGACTGTATCCCCAGCACCTGGAACCATTACTGGCACATAGTAGGTGCTCGAAATATATTTCTTGAATGAATAAATGAAATATATATATATATATATAAATACACACACACACACACACACACACACACACACACATATATACATAAAATCAACCAGCTTTCTTGCAAAATGCAGTTTTCTAAGAAACCTGGCTTTCAGTCAAGTAAGAGCTCTCATTAGAAGGGGCCAGAATCAGCAGACCTCATAAGCATGTTCCGTTTTTGAATGTATCCACTCCAAGACACCAGAGAAAAAGCGTCCGTGTTTAGCCTGGTTGGGTTTTGGAGACCTGATTAGTGGAGAAGAAGGTGTGTATATGAAGCTTTGGCCTCGGTTGGGATAAGTCAACCCCAAAGTCATCCGAAAGCTCAGCATGGGGGCTGGCTTTGGAGTCAGAATGGCCCTTTCTCACTGTGACCTTTGTGATTAATACACCAGATTCATAAATACACATATGCATTATCCACACATCCATTTTTATATCAATAGAAAATGCTTTCCAGATGTGTGTTTGAGGTGATAGGCTTTGTGCTGCTGACTTTTTATTTTCTGTTAGGTCTCAGCCCAGCCCAGCACACAGCCTATTGTTTTTATATCGAAAAGATGGGTCGTACCTGCTTAATAGGCCAGAGGAATTCGCTGCAACCTGGGGGAACCATAGGAATGTGGTTTTCAGATCCGATTAGAGAGATGCGGCCAGGTCCCCAGGGTTCTCAGGTTCAGCTGCCTCAGCCTACAATGTCATGCATTGTCTTCCAGGCCTTGTGCTAAATGATTCAGGTTTCTGTAGCCCCTCTTCCGTAGCCTGTGCGCACAGCTCCAGAGCACACCCAAAGGGGAGTTAACCACTGAGCTTTCGGTTAGCTTTCTGGTCTTCTACCGTGGCTGCAAATGCTCTTTGTGGTGGCCTTTGCAGGGGTTTAGAGAAGAGAAGAGAAAAGTCCAAATCCTCCCCAAGTTTGAGGAGTCTTTGCTCTTTGACTTGCAGGTGGCAGAGAGCTCTGGAGCATGCTCTTTAGAGTCAGAATCCTGGCCTGGCCATTTACTAGCTGTGTGACCTCGGGCAAGCCCCTTGACCTCTCTGAGCCTCCAATGGTCCATCTGTATCATGTAGATCTTAACACTTCATATCTCTTGGCTTAATTTTTTTTTTTTTTTTTTATTTGGCCACGCCGTGGAGCTTGTGGGATCTTAGTTCCCCGACCAGGGATTGAACCTGGGCGCCAGCAGTGAGAGCGCTGAGTCCTAACCACTGGACCACCAGGGAATTGCCTCTTGGCTTATTTTGAAGGTGAAATGAGATGATGCATGGAAAGCTCTTAGCACAGAGTCTGGTACATAGCAAACCCCTAATAAATAAGAGCTAATATTATTACTACTACTATTATTATAATTTAACTTAAACCTGGACCCACACTGATTTCCCTATGGGGGTTCATTGGTTTAGAAGTGAGTGTGAACCAAACGCATTCTGGAAGTGCTCCCTGAAAATTTCTCTTGAAACGTCCCTGTTCAGAGCCCTGGAAACAAATACCGTGTCCTAATATTCTGGAGCCACATTAGTGACTTTGAACTCTAGGTAAGTTTATTTATTTTTTTTCTTGTCTCTTTGGAAGGGCCCTGCTGATTTAGGGCATCTCCAGATCAGAGGTGTAAACTGAAATTCTGGGCTGTGGAGCCAGAGCTGGCTGAAGTTTTCCCTTTGATGTGTGCCTTTCTCCTTGAGCTGGGTGGACCCCAGCTGGACACGTACTAGGCACTCAATTAACACGTGTTGAGTGAGTGGCTGGAGGAGAGGGGGCTTAGCCAATAGTCATCCTAGAGGATGTAATAGTATGATAAGACTAAGGACACTAATAGGGTCATTTTCGGGGCGCTTAGGTGTTCTCTGCCAGGCCACAGCCTGGGTGCCGTGCACGGATTTTTCATTTACTCCTCAGGAATATTCTATGAGGGAGATACTATGATGCCCTCTTAAGAGATAAGAACATTGAGATTTAGCCTGAGATCCTGTTAAAGGACTGAGCCTGGATTTGAGCCCAGGGGATCTGATTAAAGAGCTCTTGGGGACTTCCCTGGTGGTCCAGTGGTTAAGATTCCGAGCTTCCAGTGCAGAGGGCGTCGGTTCGATCCCTGGTCAGGGAATTAAGATTCTACATGCTGCGCAGCGTGGCCAAAAAAAAAACCTCTTGCATCTGTGTGCCAGGTCATAGGTCACCTGACTCAGCCGTCCAAACATTAGAGCTTTGACTTGGCCTCATGTTGAAGTCCCCAGGTAGCTACTCTGCTCCCTTTCAGTCTGGAGTGATCCAGGTGGAAGCATGAAAGGGGAACAGCAATGTTTCAATCCCCTCTCTTTTATAGAAAGGGAATAGATTACATAGATCATGGTCTTAAGGAATTCCACAAAACCTTTAAAAAGGATGAGACAGATTTTCATTGTTGAACAATTGTATACGTTACGTATCTAAGTTTCTATATGCAAAGAGAAAAAAATTCTGTAAGAGACATAACCGCCTATTTAAGAGATGGTTAAATTTTATGTGTATAATTTTAGCTTAAAAATTATACTTATTTTTAAAATTTAATTTATAGTTTTAAATTAAAAAATATATCAGAACGTATAAAAGGATATACAGTGAAGACAGCTTCCTTCTCTTTGTCCAGAGATACCCAGGTCACCCAAGGAGCAAGAAAAGCTCTCAATTTCTTGTGTGTCTTTTGTGTGTCTTTTTAGAAAGAGTTAATTATCAGAGGCTTCAAATAAGAGGAAGAGAATTTTCCTTTTAATGCATATCTGTTTTGTATCCATTGTTGGAGTTTTTGACAACAAGCTTGGTATAAAGAAAATTAAAGTTAATAAAATAATAATCATCCTGCCGAGGGGACTGGTTCAATCCATGGTCGGTGAACTAAGATCCCGCAAGCCCAAGACATGTTGCGCAGCCAAAAAAAAAAAAAAGAAAAGAAAAAACCCAAACAAACAAACATAATCATTGAAGGACACAAATACTCCCCTTTCAACCATATGCTATGTCCCAGCTTCAGAAGCAGATGCTAAGAAACTGTCCTCTAGCTGGGACAGCTAGCTGTGTTCTCTCGCCCTCCAGGAGCTTCAACAGTTGATCCTTCAAGTCCAACAGAGGAGAAGATCGTGGGGAGGCCTTTGATCTCTGGTCCCATCAACTTGGTCTGTCTCCATGGCAACCACCCTGCCTCTGGTGGTGGAGAATGTGCCCCATTGTTCCACCATCCCCACCTTCATTCCACTTTAATTACCGGTGCTTGTTCCATCCCAGGCTTCATTTGCATTTGATGAGCCAGGAAGACATGCGTGTGGATAAAGTGACTCACTTTCCTCCTCGCTGTTCTCCATTCCTTTTTTTGCCTGCCCTCTCGGGCTACAAGATGCCTCCATTGCTCTCATGGGCCTGGGTTCACATCTCTGTTATCTTTGTGAGTGGGGCCTGTGAACCCTGCATGGGAGTCACTTTGCACCGTAGAACCTCAGTTGGCTCACCTGTACAACGGGGATAAAAGTGGGACCCACTTCTTAGACCTGAAAAGTAAATAGCTTCAAAGCGCAGTGGCTGGCACATAGTAAGTGATTAATAAAGGCAACGTGTCCTTATTAAGCAAGACACCTAGGGACCTGGTTGACTTGGTTATTGGAGATTTGGTTATCGGAGTTGACCTCTCAGTAGTGATTGAATTTTATTGTCAGTCTTTATCTATGTATCTATGTATCTATCTATGTATCTATGTATCTATCTATCTATGTATGTATGTATCTATCTATCTAGTGATCTATCAATCTACCTTCTGTGTTCTGGCTGGATGACCTTTCTCTGTGACACATGCACCCCAACGGCTGTCTGTCTCCACTGATCCCATCCTTTCCTGCTTTTTCTCACCCCCAAGCCTTTGCATGTGTTGTTCCCACTGCCTTGAGTGTCCAGTCCTGTCCCCTCATCCCTGGTTAACTCTGCTGAGATGTTACTTTCTCCAGGGTTCTTACTTCACCAAAAAGTCCACCCTAGCAGCTCGCGTATCTTAGTATTTATCACATTGTATCGCAATTGTCCATTTCCTTACCTTTATTCCCCTCCCTCAGCCTGTGAGCACCTGGAGAGCTGGACCTGTGTTCTGTCCAGTGTTAATTCCCCAGTAGAGTATATTATCTAGAAGGTTCTCAGTAGATATGTGGATACATTCACATAACATATATTTTTTGAGCAGCTACTATGTGTCAGGCATTATAGTCATGAACAAAACAAGAATCCTTACCCTCAGAGAGCTTATGTTCTTTTTTTTCCTTTCTTTTAAAAAATTATCCCTTTATTTATCTATTTATTTTTTACAGTAGGTCCTTGTTGGTTATCTATTTTAAATACAGCAGTGTGTACATGTCAATTCCAAACTCCCAATCTATCCCTCCCCACAACGCTTCCCCCCTGGTAAACATAAGTTCATGGAGAGCTTATGTTCTAATGTGGGGGGATGAATGGTCTCTAGAACACCTGCCCATCAGCAGCATGGAACTTCTTGTTGTGGCCCAGGCACACCTGGTGTTCGCATCTCTGTGCATCTGTACGTGCTGTTCCCATGGCTTCTAGCACCCATTCTCCCGTGTCTACTTAACCCCGACACCAAGGCTGGGGTATAAATCACTGTGGTAGGTCCCTGTGTCTGTGATCCCCTTGAACTTTGAAAATTCCATCAAAACAGGGCCTTGGGTGTGTGGGCACCATCTGGAACGTGGGCCCCCAGGGAACCAGGGGACTGTCTCTCACTTGCCCTCTGCACCTCCAGGACCCAGGTCCCCGCTTGGCCTTGAGAAGGTCTTTAGCAAACATACGCTAAAGAAAGAGAAATCATGTTCTCACTCTCTCTGCTTCTGGCCGAGGAAGGATTTTGTTTCCAAGGGCCCTTTTGCACAATTCTGATCTCATCCACTGCTTGACGATGTGATTATTTTAACTTTCAGAGACTGCTGGGTGAGGCCTGGCCAGGGGCTCTGGGATTATCCAGAAACATATTTCTATAGAAGTGCCAAGTGACCTGGTGGGACTTGCAGGGTCCAACGATGCTAAATAACATGTACTTTGTTTATTAACAACATTGATTTTCTGTTAAAAGAGGCATTCCTTTCCCACATAGAGAGTTGAAGTTTAAATGAAGTTTTGTCGAAAAACAAACATTTATGCCATAGATGCACAACTGGAAATTTTAGGGTGGGGGGCGGTAAGGGGGATTGATCCAAGGCTTAAGGGGAGGTGGGGATGGGTATCGAACAGGGAAACAGAATAGAAAGAGAAAAATCTGGGCAGGCTGCCTTCCTCCCTGGGCAGGGCTTGGAAAGATCCTGTCTGTGGCCACGCTATTTTGCACGATTGCATCTGGTGAGGTCCCAGCTGGCTCTTCTGCAGAGCGACTATGTTTCTGAAAGGGGGCATTCTGCCTAGAATCCAGGCCTCCTAAACCCTATTTCAGTGCTCTTTTCTTTACCCCATATGGTCTGTCAACCCAAGGGCATGAGCAAAAACCCAAGGGCATGCTCTCAGCCCAAGAGCAAAAAAGATATTTCTCTTTTTTTGCATCAAAGATGGTGGTGGAAAAAAAGAATTAGTTTTCTGAGAGCCACAGATAAGCTTACTGCACTCCTCTTGTGTGCTGTATAAAATGTAAGTCTAGTGCAGGGGTAGCAAACTCAAATATCTTCTAGGGCTGGGCAAAAAAAAAAGATGCATTAGATGGGATCCTGGCAGGAAACAGATGATACCCTCCCACCGGGCCATGTGATGGAAGGTTCCTCAAGGGACTGTTTACAGATGTTTGTGAGGGATGAAGGGAACTAAGGAGGTAGAAGAAAACCAAGAGGAATAGTGAAGTACCCTGAGACTAGTAACACGTGGGAGCACTTACCTCCCCTAGGTTGAAAGAGAAGTTACTGAGGAGGGCGATTCTGTGGCGAGGCCCTGACCTTGGGTTGAGGGACTCAGTCCAGCTGCTATGACTCTTTGACCCCACAGGGAGGGAGCTGGGGAATATATACCCCAGGTTCACTCACACTCATATTTCCTCTCCATTTCGCTTGTTGGCCAAGTCCAACTTGAAGCCAAAGAAGGGACCCATACAGATCCGTAAGGATACATCTCCAGGGGCAGAGAGAGTAGGGTGGGGAAGGGTGGTGAGTGGCTCTAGAGGGACAAATGGAAGATCTTTAAGATGGTACATAGGATGGTATATAGGATAGTTCCATTTCCACAAAGAAATAGATACCTCGTTCCCTGTAAAGCATGGCCTTCTTTGTTTACCGTAATTTCTCCCATTCCTTAAAATGGTAATAACAACAACAATGTCAACAATAACAAGATAACAGGGAATTCCCTGGCAGTCCGATGGCCTGGGTTTGATCCCTGGTGGGGGAACTAAGATCCCAGAAGTCATGTGGTGCAGCCAAAAAAAAAAACCAAACCAAAACCCAAAAAACAATAACAAGATAACATCCACGGACCAACCCTTAGAGAGTTGCTGTGAGGATTAAATGAATTAATTCATATAATGAGCTTAGAATCTTCCAAGTAAGTGTTAAGTTTTTGTTTTGTTATTACACCATCATGATCCTTTGTTTCTCTACTTTTGAAAGAGAAGTGGGTGTAAGACCTATCTTCCTGTCCCGTTAATTCTTCTGTAAGTAAAACAACACTGAGAGGTCAGTGGTAAAGAGCAACAGACTTTGAGACACAATGTGAGGAGACACTAGGGAGTGGTGTGGACTGTGGCAAAATGCAACGTCCTGTCTCAAGGGACCACCCGCCACTCAGCTCTAGCCAAGATAACCTTGTAGGAATATAGGCTGAGTGTTGCCAGAACTTTCAAGTTTTCAAGAAAAGCTGAAAAACTGCAATTTTTATGTGAAAGCTTCTGATTTTTCAATGTTGGCAGATGATTCAAAATTTTGAAAATATATCGTCTGAGCCAACACTCCGTGAGCCAAATAAAACAGGTCTGGGGTCTGGATCCAGCTCACATGTAGCCAGTTGTGATCTTTGGTTAAGCTTATGCCTGTGGACCAGAGGAGGCCGTTGGCTTTTCCAGGGAGAAAGAGCATGACCTTGGCTCCTGGCAGAAGCCTCTTTAGCGAGGTCTGAGGTGAAAGACCAGAGATAAGATTAAAGCATGCTTGACCTAAAACATAAGAACTGGAAAGATGCATAGGAAGGGGACGACATTTAGCGGGCAGTGAGGGCAGGGTGGGCTTTCTCATTAAAGGGACACATGGGCTGGATTTTACCGGAAGCCTGTACAGTTCTGATACCACATTCATGAGCCCAAGGTAGCCAGACTCCTGGTTTCATCTGGATGACTCCATGAAGTGATTTTCATTCTGTTCAGTTTTTTTTTGTTTAATGTTATTTTTGGGGGCAAGGAGAGATAAAACCTGACTCCCTGACATTATATAAATCGAGGAATTAACATTAGCAGGCATCCCGTGATTCTTCTTAGGAGAAACCAGGCTGCAGGCCAGGCTACCCCATGCTTCAGGGCTGTCCAACGTAATACACCTCTGGAGCGGGTTCAAGCTCTCCTCCCGCTTCCGTCCCTTAAAAAAATAAAAATAAAAAATGCCGATTTGAATTCCCCATCTTTGGAGAGAGTTGGGAGCACACAATCGTGTATAGAAACCCTCTCCCTGCACACACATCTGTTATACACATTGCCACAGTGTCTTCTGCTTGTTCAACAATGAACAAAATTATTTCCTCTCATTACTTCCCATGTTGCTTCAAAACCGCACTCGGAAAAATAAAACCACTGAAGGGGGCTTGGCCAATCAAACGTCCTTGCTGGCCCAGCTTTCTGAATTTAGGGGCTGGGGGGTGGCGGGTAAGGGGAAGGCGCAGGGGTGCAGGAGGTGGGAGGTGCGGGGACGGAGGTTGGCTGCGGGCGAGGGAACAGAGCCGTAGTTGTGATGGATTGCTATTACTTCGTGTGTGTCTTTGTGAGTGTGTGTGTGTGTCTGTACAAATGTCTGTGTGACTGTCTGGATGTCTGTCTTTTTATGTCTGTTTGATTATTTGTGTCAATTTATGTGTTGTGTGTCAATTTATTTTATTTTATTATTTTATTTAATTTTAATTTTATTATTGTTTTCCAGCTTTACTGAGATATTATTGACATGTAACCCATGTTAGTTTAAGGTGTATGATGTGATGATTTGATGCATGGCTATATTGTGAAATGATTACCACACTAAGGTTAGTTAGCACCTCCATCCCCTCACATAATTACCTTTTTTTTCAGTGTATGGTGATAACACTTAAGATCTACTTTCTTAAACAACTTTCAAGTATATAATACAGTATTGTTAACCGTAGTCACCATGCTGTACGTTAGATCCTCAGGATAGATCCACTCATTGCTTTACATGAGCTGTGTCCCTCTGAGGAATAAGGTCATTTTGTGAATGAAGAAATGGAGGCCCCGAATGGCTAAGATGTTTGTCCAAGGTCACACAGCTAGTAAGCCATAAACATGGGATGCAAACACAGATCCCTCTGGCTTCAAGGACAGTGCTTGTCACCACTACAGTTTCTCTGTGGTAGGCACACGGATACTAAGGAGATGTGGAGGGGGCTGGCTATGAGTAGGAGAGGTAGGTAGGTGAGGTAGGGTTGGCTGAAAATAAGGACTCTGTCCTTGGGAGAGGTCCTATTAGAACTCCTGAGTGTTCAGAGTGACAGAAAGATACTCAAGTGCCAGTGAAAGAAGACCAAGAGGAAGGGGTATAGAGGCTGCCTGGGTATTTCCTTAGAGCATTGGAGATTTTTCTCTTTGCCTCCCAGAATACATCATAGCACACACCATCTTTTTTTTTTTTTTCTTTTGGCTGTGCCACTTGGCCCCGACCAGGGATCAGACCCATGCCCCCTGCAGTGGAAGCATGGAGTCTTAACCACTGGACCACCAGGGAAGTCTCGGCACATGCCATCCTGTTGTATTTTTGTAGATTTGAGGATTATGGAGCTGGGAGTAGCATGTGGAGACTTGGGCTGGCAGGAAGCCTCAATAAACTCTGATATCATTTTGTCTGTCTCTCCAGGGAACAAACCAGAGTGTTCACTTAGGCAGACAGATCTGTATTTCTTGTGAAGCACCAGGAATTAGGCACCAATTTCTTGCTTAGGTCTGAAAGGTGAGGAAAGGGCAACCTGCCCCTTAGGCAGTGCTTGAAGGTACTTGAAGGAGTGAGCCTCCCGTCCCTGGAGGCAGGCAAGCAGAGACCACACTGTTCCATGGAAGGGTGTCTTCTGTTGGGTAAGACGTTGAACTAAATAATCTTTGAAGTTCTTTTTAATGCCAAATTCCAAGTTTCTGGGACATTAAGGAGTTGGTTATATTCAAGGCAAAGCAACTGAGATATGAGTATCTACCACTTCTTCTGAGGCTTAACCGCTCAAGAATCATTTGGCAAGATTTTTTTTTAACCCTTGAATTTCAGTAATCCTATTTTTGGTCTTAACTCAGGCACAAAAGTCAGCATATTCAATCGATGAGGCATTTGATTTGCAGAGACAGTAAAATGGAGTGGTTCTGAGCTGGAGTTAAAATCCTGCTGTACCATTCACTAGCTAAGTGACCTTGAGCAAGTGACTAAACCTCTCTGAATCTCTGTTTTCCCATCTGTAAAATGGGGCCAGTAATAGAACCTACCCCATAGTGTTGACATGGTGGTTGAATGAGATACTTACTCCCTGTAAAGCCTTATCATAGTGCTTGATACAGGGTAAGCACTTCATACGTATTAGCTATTATTATTATTTATTCAATAGATATTAATTGAAGAACAGTTAGCTGTCAAACCTAGGGAATCATCAGCAATATGTAGAAAGAAGAAAGATTCTTCTGAAAACCCTTATCTTCCTACTCTAAGGGGCATCAATATGGACAGGAAATTCAAGGCAGCACACACATCCCTCCTCTTAATTTTCAAAAAGTCTGGGCTTCCCTGGTGGCACAGTGGTTGAGAATCTGCCTGCCAATGCAGGGGACACGGGTTCGAGCCCTGATCTGGGAAGACCCCACATGCCGCGGAGCAACTAGGCCCGTGCACCACAACTACTGAGCCTGCGCATCTGGAGCCTGTGCTCCACAACAAGAGAGGCCGCGATAGTGAGAGGCCCGCGCACCACGATGAAGAGTGGCCCCCGCTTGCCGCAACTGGAGAAAGCCCTCGCATAGAAACGAAGACCCAACACAGCCAAAAAAAAAAAATTAAATAAATAAATAAATAAATAAGTGGATACATGTATTAAAAAAAAAAAAGTCTTTCCACGAGGTCACATTTGGATGAAATCCAAGGCTTGGGTGATGCTTGGGCCTTGATTTTTTTTTTTTAAACATCTTTATTGGAGTATAATTGCTTTACAATGCTGTGTTTCTGCTGTACAACAAAGTGAATCAGCCATACGCATACGTATATCTTGGGCCTTGATTTTTATCAGAATCGGCTTTTTCCAACTAGACTGCACTCACTATTGATGTAGAATATAGCGTTATTTATTACTTGTTGAATACTCACAGTCTGTTCAGCCCTTTACAAGAGATAAAGAAGATAAGTCCTGGGCCCCGAGGGGGTTTGCAATTTAAGTTACACTCAAAGTGCACCAGCTGAGAAAGAGTTTGGATGCCCTCGGCACCTCAACTCTAAAGTCATTTATTCCTCCCATAAAGAAGATGATTAAGTGAGAGGGTGAGCTTGGATCTTTGCAGAGTTTTTCTATATAGAAAAAACAATAACAGCAGATGCTATTAAAAATTAATTAAAAAAACCCCAACTCTTTCTAAACTCAAAACCGTGGAAGAGTAAGTCATCACAAACCATGAAACAGAGGTGGTTTTGATTTCCTGTCCGCCTTTATAAGTCTCCAACTTTAAAACTTTACCATCTAGACTATTTACCATATGGGGGTGGGTAAGGAAGGACGATGGCTTTTTAAAGGTGTAGAAAGAAATACAAACGGATGCCATTTTGCCTGGAAGTTTGGCACATTTATGAACATTCTCTCTGTTCTAGCAAAATATGCCAAGATCCCATTAAACCCTGGTTCTCTCACTGTGGTCCTTGCTCAGTGAAATCATGAAGTTACGTCCATAAAATAACATGAGTTCATCACTATTCTGTTTCAGAAAAGGAGGCAGATTCCCATGGACCTAATGAAAGAAGTATCTGGGTGTTTGGTAGCGATGTAGTGAACTTGTTCTCACGTTGGTCAGTTCTGTCCAAAGTTGCAGGGAAATTGGACGGGTATGAAGCATGAAGAGGTTTGTCTGAAATGGGAACTTCCCATTTTGACATTGGTCTGATCCCTTATCCCAGAGAGAAACTTGCGCGTTACCCTGGACTCTTGATCTCTCGGTTTTCCTCCGTCAGTCACATCATGGCACTCTGCATCCCAGGCAGCTCTCTGATCTACTCTGCTTACACCCTGGTCCAGGCCACCATGGTCTTTTCTTGGTGGTGGTGGTAGGGGCTGTTAAAGGGCTTTTATTTTATTTTTATTGAAGTGTAGTTGATTTACAATGTTTTAGGTGTACAGCAAAGTGATTCAGTTATACACACACACATTTATATGTATATATATCCCTTTTCAGATTCTCTTCCATTATAGGTTATTACAAGATACTGAATATAGTTCCCTGTGCTATAAGTAGGTCCCTGTTTATCTATTTTATACATAGTAGTTTGTATCTGTTAAACCCAAATTCCCAGTTTATCCTCCCGCCCCTTTCCCTTTTGGTAACCATAAGTTTGTTTTCTATGTCTGCACCATTGTCTCTTATCCAGAAGACAAGGACAATTTCCTAACTAGTCTTCTTTTCTTGTTGCTTTGTTTAGATTCTCTTTTTTTATTCATTCATTCATTCATTCATTCATTCATTCATTGTGTCTTATTGTAGTTTGGTATATACATAGCAAAGACAAGTATGGTAAAGATCAGAGCCCATAATGTTTTTATAAAATGAAACCAGCACCTGGAAACAGATCATTCCCAGCTCCCCAGGAACCCCGTCATTGCCCTTCTTGGGGTCATCACCTTACTCCATCCAAGGGTAACCACTCTCCTGACTTACACATAGATAGGGCTTTACCTGGTTTTGAAGTTTATACAAAGTGGAATCATTCAGTAGGTAGAGTCAGTTCTGCTGTAACGCTTGCTCTGGACACGCACCTTCGTTCCAGCATGTTGACCATATTAGAGAGCAGCGTATGCATAAGGCAAATTTTGGACTGACTGTTGTGATTTTGTTTTGAAAAACTCTAAATAAATGTGGAAAACCGCCCCTGGCGGAGGAATACACAAAATGCACACACCCCAAGCATTGCTCCTTCCCCGTTTCACTGCGTCTGTCATGAGTCACACTCATCCACTCCTGGTGTTAGGACTTTCCTGTTTCAGACACCCCCTTTCCATCACTCCACAAGAAACCACGGGCTACAAATCCTCTGATGCCGCTTCCGCAAGCAAGCAAAGTTCAGGACTTTTCCAAAGTGCCATATTAATCGTCGTATTTATGCATTAAAAAAAACACATTTAAAGTTTGTAAAACTGGGCTACCATTTTTGTTAGTTTCCTATTATTATTCATGTGTCACCAGTTAAGTTTTTCGTGTTGTCCCCCTAACCCCATTTCCCCATAAGCCCTGTGGTTTCTATTGAGCGACTTTGCATAGGGTAGTGATTTTTAGGTACACAAATGTCACATCAGGGCAGAACTGACTATACCCTTTTGTGTCTGTTTTCTTTCTTTCAGCACGTCTTGTGTTTGTGGACACCATCTATGTTAATGCACGTAGTTGTGGGCTGGTCATTCTTAACGTTGCATTTTACAACATT